>NW_027181770.1:44493561-45708561 GCF_029961685.1 Aristolochia californica
AAGTTTCAAGAGGTTTGTCCAAGTCAAGAGGAAGATCCTGTGGATGATCAGTTGTGATAACCTCATAAGCTTCCTCCAACAGAGGTACAGAATTAAGTAAAGAATCAACCTCTCGAAAATATGTTTCCTCATCAAAATAGTCCATGTCTAAAGATGTTATGCAAGACTCAAAAGATTCAAGAGTGGATTCATCATCAAGCATAACAGTTTCTATCTTAAATGCAGGACTCAGATCATCAGACTCAAGTCAGTGGTGCCCGGCATTACATTCAATGAGACCTTAAAATTTCCAAAAGACAACTCCAACTCACCACTTTTACAATGAATGATAGCATTATATGTGGCTAAGAAGGGATGTCCTAGGATGACAGGAATTTGGTTGGTCACATTGACTATTGGTTCTGTATCAAGAACAATGAAATCAACCGGGAACAGAAATTTGTCCACTTTTATCAAAACATCTTCAACTATTCCTCATGGTATCTTGACAGAACGGTCAGCTAGTTGAAGTGTGATGGGAGTAGGCTTCAATTCCCCCAAACCTAATTGCTGGTACACAAAGAAATGAAGCAAATTCACACTTGCCCCTAAGTCAAGAAGAGCTCTCTGGATGGTATGTTCACCAATGACACATGAAATTGTGGGACATCCAGGATCTTTAACTTTAGGAGGAGTGTTGTGCTTCAGAATTGAGCTTACATTCTCAGTAAGAAAGACCTTTTTGTTAACATGTTGTTTTCTCTTTTGTGTACAAAGGTCTTCCAAAAATCGGGCATAGGCAGGGACTTGCCTAATAGCATCAAGAAGTGAAATGTTAATGTGAACCTTACTAAACAGTTCCAACGTTTCATGCATGCTATTTCCTTTCCTAGGTGGGCCCGATAACCACTACAGATTAGGAGCTAGTGGGACTTGGTTAGGGATCTGCTTGGCTGTTGGTGGAGAACTTGGAGGTTCTTCACCCAATGATGTGTCCCCATTGTCATCCTTTGACTCCTTAGACTTAGTGGTCCCTACCCCATTGTTCAACTTACGACCACTCCTAAGGGTGGTTATGGCTTTGGCTTGCTCATGGTGGGGTTTGAAATTCAACCCACTCTCATGTGTTCTTTTGGGGTTAGGAATGGTTTGACTCGGGAGTCTATTTTGTGCTTGTTCACTCATGTGGCTGGCCAACTGACTCACTTGCATTTCGAGTTTAGCAATGGAGGACTGTGTATTTTGCATGAATAATTGAAGTGTATCCTCAAGTGAAGGTTTTTGTGGAATCAATGGTTGTTGAGTGAAGTGTGGGCGCGGAGGTTGGGGTTGAGTAAACCCTGGAGGACCCCCAACCTGTGGGCCCTTGGACCATGAGAAATTTGGGTGCCTAGCCCAACCCGAATTATATGTTTCTAAAAAAGGATCATTTCGGTTTGGTCTATGAAAATTCTGGACTGCATTCAAGTCCTCAATGAGCTCTGGGTAGGATGAACTAGATGGACACATTTGTGTGGGATGAGATGAACCAGAGCATATTGCACACACAGTAGATGGGTTAGGAGCAGGTGAACTCTTGGACACCATAAGGGCATCAATTTTTCTAGTCAACCCCTCAATCTTGGCCATGAGCATGGGTGTTTCACTAACCTCGTAGAGACCCCTCTTTTGGCTTCGTTGGGTCTCCAATCAACATTAAATGACGAACCCCATTGCTGAGATTGATCACTCAACGTTTCAAAGAAGTCCCACGCCTCACTAGCACTCTTACCCATCAAACTCCCACCACTCGTTGCATCTACCATGGATCTAACCTGGGGTGTAAGACCTTGATAAAAGTATTGCACTAAATGCCATTTCTCAAACCCACGATGCGGACACCTACGGATCAAATCCTTCCATTTCTCCCTAGCCTCATAAAAGTGTTCACCCTCCTGCTGCATAAACTTGGAGATTTCTCTCCTGAGGGCTGTAGTTCTATAAATGGGAAAGTACTTGGACAAAAATTTTGTGACTAATGTGTCCCATGAAGTAATGCTGCCCACCTCCAAGGAATTAAGCCAAGACTTGGCCTTATCCTTAAGTGAAAATGGAAAAAGTCTTAACCGGATAGAGTCATCTGAGTAATTCTAGAATTTGAAAGTTACACAAATATCTAAGAATTCCTTGATGTGGTAATATGGGTCCTCCTTCTCCAACCCATAGAATGTAGGGAGGAGTTGGATCACACCCGGTTTCAACTCGTAACTGGCGGCAGTCGTGGGTGGCAATATAATGCAAGAAGATGATGTGAAGTGGGATGGGATAGAATAATCCCTCAGGGCTCTACGGTCACCTGCTGCAGGTAACTGTAATGGTTCACCCTGATTGGCCATGGTAGTTCCTACTTTGACTTCGGGTGTTTTCCTACAAATCTGTTCTACATCTTCAACAAAGGGCGCTAATGGTCCACCTAGGGAGCGGCGCCCGTGCATAAAAACACAAAAAGAAACAAAACGAACTATCAAATTAAGCTAACAAACTCACTACTAAAAATACGAACTAACTAGAAGAAATAAAAATAATTCCATACAAAATCACCAAGCTAAAATTATGAAAGCAAAAAATAAAAAATAAAAATAAAAAATAAAAAAATAAAATAAAATAAAATAAAATAAAATAAAAATAAATCTACCTAAGACCATGGAGAACAAAGAAATACACTTAATACATGCCTCCCCGACAACGGCGCCAAAAACTTGATGTAGAATTTAGTTACATCGGCTTTAATACCTCACAAGCGTACGAATCGTTCATGTAATTTAGCGGGAAGCAAGGTTCATATCCACAGGGAGGACTGAATTTTGTGTATTCTTCAGTCAACTAGCCCAACCAAATATGATGAATTAATATTAACTAAACACTAATTATATCCTAAATTATCAAGCAATCATCTGGTTAACTACTTGCACAACAGGAAACGTCAACTCTGGATTTTACGGTGATTCGTGCCTCTCTCGAGCGCCACGTAACCACAGATCCGATTTCTCAATCCTTGTGTCTAGCCCTTCTCGGGCGCATAGAGTGAAATACAGAAATCGGATTAAAATACCAAAATCCAACCTCAATTATAATCCTACCCTAATTAGCTAATTTAATCAAATATCCGAAAAACAAATATTCAATAAACATTAATTATCAAATCAGATTCAATAAACATTCAAAACCTAAGTTCAAACTATACAAAAATTGAAATTCAAACATTACGAATTACTCCCCTTCTTCTTCCTCTCGCTCGGGCAGCAACTCGTTCTCACGGGTGCTGCAATTTCCCGAAATTGATGGCTTCGGGTACCAAGAGTGAGTGGCCGGAGGTAGAGACGACACCGGCAACGACAGATAAAAGCTGACAGATGGAGGTAACGTCCGGTGAAGAATGAAACATAGCTGACGTTCTCTAACTGGCTCTCTCGAGTCTCGGTCGGAGTCGGAATAGCTCCAGGAATGATCGGAAATATGTAACAGATGCCGGAGGATAGTCGAAAAGTGGAAGTGGCACCGGAGAAGCCCTCTCGGATCACTTCTCGGCCTGGCTAGCGACGACTGTCGAACTCACCTCGACGGAGACTCTCTCAAGATCTCCTCGGGTTTGTTCTCGGTTGCTGGACAGCGGTGGACGGAGGTGGACAATAGTAGCACAACGAAAGACAGTGGCCCAGCGAACGACGGTGGGGAACTCCTCTCGGGTCTTACCCTGTTTTCGGTCCAAGGTCCTCTGTTTTGGTCTCTGTTTTCTCTTGACGCTCCTCCTCTTGTTTGACGCTCTCCCCTTTCCTTTAATACCATCTTATTTATTTTAAAACGATTTGACCTAAAAATCACCTCCATTTCACTAAGGGCATTTTGGTAAATATCTCCTTCTCCACCAAAATTCTCCTGAAATTCCATTATTAAATCTATAAAAAGCATTTCAGGAAGAAATAAACCATAGAAACAATGAAATATAATTCAGGATAGAAAAATATGCAATATCGACAGTGATTAATGCCAAATTCAATAAAAGCTCATTTCATTTGAAAACTGGTAAATAACCACCTATAACACAATTATAAAGGTTATTCTATTATAATTAACTTACTTCTCATGTCAGAATATGGCATCTATCAGAGTCAACACTCAGTTAAAAATCTTTGTCTCCCCCTTTTTCCCAACGATTGAAAAACCTTATATATAAAAACTAAAAAGAGCTTAGAATCGCTAAAAATTACAGAAACTCTTTGGAATTATCTCTCTCTACATTTGTGCATTATGCATTTCCATTTTAGATGTACTCTTTTTTCTTAAATTAAAACTTTGAGTTTTCGCTCACCCCTCTTCCCTAAAACCAAAAAGGCAAATAGATCACAATTAAATGAAAATTTCAGAGTTCATGTATGGAAAAAATTTAAAACAATAACAAATGTAAGTAAAGAAAATTTATTCACACACCAGAAATGATTTCAAATATTCTGTTGTCCAAGTTTGGGAAATTCCACTAGTTCAACCCTAACAGTTTGGATTTTTATAAGAAAGAGATGTCCTCCACACATGCTTTAAAAATGGATATGCATGCATGCTTGAAACATGTTAAAGATGCAAATCACCTATGGATCCAAAGCTTTTGAAGACAATAACAAACACTCATTAAATTCTCAAGTGAACGTGCGGTGAGATATTTACCCGAGTCAAACAAGCCATTATGTTGCCCATCTACAAAAAGTTGACCCAACGATCATACATGATTGTAATGTGATTTATCATGCGTAACAGGCTAGGTTAACCTAAGAAATGACTTATGGAAATGGAGTCAACACTCAGTTAAAAATCCATGCCTCCCCCTTTTTCCTGACGATTGCAAAACATGATATATAAAAACTAAAAAGAGCTTACAATCCCTAAATATTACAGACACTTTTTGGAATTATCTCTCTCTACATTTGTGCATTATGCATTTCCATTTTAGATGTCCACTTTTTTCTTAAATTAAAACTTTGAGTTTTCGCTCTCCCTTCATCCCGAAAACCAAAAAGGCAAATAGATCACAACTAAATGAAAATTTCAGAGTTCATGTATGGAAAAAATTTAAAACAATAACAAATGTATGTAAAGAAAATTTATTCATACACCAGAAATGATTTCAAATGTTTTGTTGTCCAAGTTTGGGAAATTCCACTAGTTCAACCCTAACAGTTTGGATTTTTATAAGAAAGAGATTTCCTCCACACTTGCTTTAAAAATGGATATGCATGCTTGAAACATGTTAAAGATGAAAATCACCTATGGATCCAAAGCTTTTAATGACAATAACAAACGCTCATTAAATTCTCAAGTGAACGAGCAGTGGGATATTTACCCGAATCAAACAAGCCATTATTTTGCCCATCTATAAAAAGCTGACCACACGATTATAGATCACTGTAAAGTGATTTATCATGCATAACGGGCTATATTACCCTAAGGAATGACTTATGGATTCGGAGGCAACACTCAGTTAAAACTACCCCGCCTCTCCCTTTTTCTAGACGATTGCAAAACCTGATATATAAAAACTAAAAAAAGCTTAGAATCCTTAAAAATTACAGAAACTCTTTGGAATTACCTCTCTCTACATTTGTGCATTGTGCATTTTCATTTTAGATGTACTCTTTTTTCTTAAATCAAAACTTTGAGTTTTCGCTCTCCCTTCATCCCGTAAACCAAAAAGGCAAATAGATCACAACAAAATGAAAATTTTAGAGTTCATGTATAGAAAAAATTTAAAACAATAACCAATGTAAGTAAAGAAAATTTATTCACACACCACAAATGAACACAAAAGTTTTGTTGTCCAAGTTTGGGTAATTCTCCTAGTTCAACCCTAACAGCTTGGAATTTTTTAAGAAAGAGACTTCCTTCACACATGCTTTAAAAATGGATAACTTGTTTTAAACATGTTAAAGATGCAAATCACCGATGGATGCAAAGATTTTGAAGAGAATAACAAACACTCATTAAATTCTCAAGTGAACCTGCGGTGGGATATTTACCCGATTCAAACAAGCCATTATTTTTCCCACCCACAAAAAGCTGACCCAACGATCATAGATGATTGTAAAGTGATTTATCATGAGTAAATGGCTTCATTACCCTAAGAAATGACATATGGATTGGGAGTGAAGACTCAGATTAAAATCCCTGCCTCCCCCTTTTTCCCAACGATTGCAAAACCTGATATATAAAAACTAAAAAGAGCTTGGCATCCCTAAAAATTACAGAAACTCTTTGGAATTATGTCGCTCTACATTTGTGCATTGTGCATTTCCATTTTTCATTTACTCTTCTTTCATAAATCAAAAGTTTGAGTTTTCGTTCTCACTTCATCCCATAAACCAAAAAGGCAAATAGATCTCAACAAAATGAAAATTTTAGAGTTTAAGTACGGAAAAAATTTAAAACAAAAAAAATGTAAGTAAAGAAAAGTTATTCACACACCACAAATGAACACAAAAGTTTTGTTTTCCAAATTTGGGAAATTCCACTAGTTCAACCCTAACAGCTTGGAATGTTATAAGAAAGAGATTTCCACCACACATGCTTTAAAAATGGATATGCATGTTCTAAACATGTTAAAGATGAAAATCACCTATGGATCCAAAGCTTTTGAAGAGAATAACAAACGCTGATTAAATTCTCAAGTGAACATGCGGTTGGATATTTACCCGAGTCAAACAAGCCATTATTTTGCCCATGTACAAAAAACTGACCAAATGATCATAGATGAATTTGAAGTGATTTATCATGCGTAACGGGCTATATTACCCTAAGAAATGACTTATGGATTCGGAGTCAACACTCAGTTAAAAATCCCTGCCTCCCTATTTTTCCCGACAATTGAAAAACCTAATATATAAAAACTAAAAAGAGCTCAGTATCCCTAAAAATTACAGAAACTCTTTGGAATTATCTCGCTCTACATTTGTGCATTGTGCATTTCCATTTTTCATTTACTCTTTTTTCATAAATCAAAACTTTGAGTTTTCGTTCTCACTTCATCCAGTAAAACAAAAAGGCAAATAGATCACAACAAAATGAAAATTTGGGAGTTCATGTACGGAAAAAATTTAAAACAATAACAAACGTAAGTAAAGAAAATTTATTCACACACCACAAATGAACACAAAAGTTTTGTTGTCCAAGTTTGGGAAATTCCACGAGTTCAACCCTAACAGCTTGGAATTTTATAAGAAAGAGATTTCCTCTGCACATGCTTTAAAAATGGATATGCATGCTTTAAACATGTTAAAGATGCAAATCACCTATGGATCCAAAGATTTTGAAGAGAATAACAAACACTCATTAAAAAGTGAACGTACGGTGGGAAATTTACCCGAGTCGAACAAGCCATTATTTTGCCCATCAACAAAAAGCTGACCCAACGATCATGGATGATTGAAAAGTGATTTATCATGCGTAACGGGCTAAATTACCCTAAGAAATAACTAATGGATTAGGAGACAAGAATCAGTTAAAAATCCCTGCTCCCCCCTTTTTTCCGACGATTGCAAAACCACATATATAAAAACTAAAAAAAGCTTAGAATCCCTGAAACTTACAGAAACACTTTGGAATTATCTCTCTCCACATTTTTGCATTGTGCATTTCCATTTTACATGTACTCTTTTTTCTTGAAACAAAACTTTGAGTTTTCGCTCTCCCATCATCCCGTAAACCAAAAAGGCAAATAGATCAAAACAAAATGAAAATTTTAGAGTTCATGTAAGGAAAAAATTTAAAAAAATAACAAATGTAAGTAAAGAAAATTTATTCACAAACCACAAATGAACACAAAAGTTTTGTTGTCCAAGTTTGGGAAATTCCACTAGTTCAACCCTAACAGCTTGGAATTTTATAAGAAAGTGATTTCCTCCACACATGCTTTAAAAATGGATATGCATGCTTGAAACATGTTAAAGATGCAAATCACCAATGGAATCAAAGCTTTCAAAGAATATAACAAATGCTCATTAAATTCTCAAGTGAACGAGCGTTGGGATATTTAACTGAATCAAACAAGCCATTATTTTTCCCATCTTTAAAAAGCTAACCCAACGAATACAGATGACTGTAAAGTGATTTGTCATGCGTAATGGGCTATATTACCCTAAGGAATAACTTATGGATCAGGAGTCAACACTCAATTAAAACTACCCCGCCTCTCTCTTTTTCCCGACGATTGCAAAACCTGATACATAAAAACTAAAAAGAGCTTAGAATCTGTAAAAATTACAGAAACTCTTTGAAATTATCTCTCTCTACATTTGAGCATTGTGCATTTCCATTTTAGATGTACTCTTTTTTCTTAAATCAAAAATTTGAGTTTTAGCTCTCCCTTCATCCCGTAAACCAAAAAGGCAAATAGATCATAACAAAATAAAATATTTAGAGTTCATGTGCGGAAAAAATTTAAAACAATAACTAATGTAAGTAAAGAAAATTTATTCACACACCGCAAATGAACACAAAAGTTTTGTTGTCCAAGTTTGGGAAATTCCACTAGTTCCGCCCTAACAGTTTGGATTTTTATAAGAAAGAGATTTCCTCCACACATGCTTTAAAAATGGATATGCATGCTTGAAACATGTTTAAAATGCAAATCACCTATGGATCAAAAGCTTTTGAAGACAATAACAAACTCTCATTAAATTCTCAAGTGAATGAGCGGTGGGATATTTACCCGAATCAAACAAGCCATTATTTTTCCCATCTACAAAAAGCTGACCCAATGATAACATATGATTGTAAAGTGTTTTATCATGCGTAACGAGCTATATTACCCTGAGAAACGACTTATGGATTGGGAGTCAACACTTAGTTAAAACTACCCCGCCTCTCCCTTTTTCCCGACGATTGCAAAACCTGATATATAAAAACGAAAACGAGCTAAGAATCCATAAAAATTACAGAAACTCTTTGGAATTAACTCTCTCTACATTTGTGCATTGTGCATTTCCATTTTATATGTACTCTTTTTTCTTTAATCAAAACTTTGAGTTTTCGCTCTCCCTTCATCTCGTAAACCAAAAAGGTAAATAGATCACAACAAAATGAAAATTTTAGAGTTCATGTACGGAAAAAATTTAAAACAATAACAAATGTAAGTAAAGAAAATTTATTCACACACCACAAATGAACAAAAAAGTTTTTTTGTCCAAGTTTGGGAAATTCCACTAGTTCAACACTGACAGCTTGGAATTTTATAAGAAAGAGATTTCCTCCACACATCCTTTAAAAATGGATATGCTTGTTTTAAACATGGTTAAGATGCAAATCACATATGGATCCGAATCTTTTGAAGAGAATAACAAACGCTCATTAAATTCTCAAGTGAACGTGCGGTGGGATATTTACCCGAGTCAAACAAGCCATTATTTTACCCATCTACAAAAAGGTGACCCTACGATCATAGATGATTGTAAAGTGATTTATCATGTGTAACGGGTTATATTACCCTAAGAAATGACTTATGGATTGGGAGACAAGACTCAGGTAAACATACCTGCCTCCCCCTTTTTCCCGACGATTGCAAAACCTGATATATAAGAACTAAAAAGAGCTTAGAATCCAAAAAAATTACAGAACCTCTTTGGAATTATCTCTCTTTACATTTGTGGATTGTGCATTTCAATTTTAGATGTACTCTTTTTTCTTAAATCAAAACTTTGAGTTTTTGCTCTCCCTTCATCCCGTAAACCAAAAAGGCAAATAGATCACAACAAAATGAAAATTTCAGAGTTCATGTATGGAAAAAATTTAAAAAAATAAAAAATGTAAGTAAAGAAAATTTATTCACACGCCACAAATAATTTTAAATGTTTTGTTGTCCAAGTTTGGGAAATTCCACTAGTTCAACCCATTTTGGATTTTTATAAGAAAGAGATTTCCTCCACACATGTTTTAAAAATGGATATGCATGCTTGAAACATGTTAAAGATGCAAATCACCTATGGATCCAAAGCTTTTGAAAACAACAACAAATGCCTATTAAATTCTCAAGTGAACGAGCGGTGGGATATTTACCCGAATCAAACAAGCCATTATTTTGCCCATCTACAAAAAGCTAACCCAACGATAACAGATGATTGTAAAGTGATTTATCATGCATAACGAGCTATATTACATTAAGAAATGACTTATGGATTGGGAGACAACACTCAATTAATACTACCCCGCCTCTCCCTTTTTCTCGACGACTGCCAAACCTGATATATAAAAACTAAAAAGTGCTTAGAATCCCTGAAAATTTTAGAAACTCTTTAGAATTATCTCTCAACATTTTTTATTTTTGCATTTCCATTTTAGATGGACTCTTTTTTTCTTAAATCAAAACTTTGAGTTTTCGCTCTCCCTACATCCCGAGAACCAAAAAGGCAAATAGATCACAACAAAATGAAAATTTTAGAGTTCACGCATGGAAAAAATTTATAACAATAACAAATGTAAGTAAAGAAAATTTATTCACACACCACAAATGAACACAAAAGTTTTATTGTCCAAGTTTTGGAAATTCCACTAGTTCAACCCTCACAGCTTGGAATTTGATAAGAAAGAGATTTCCTTCACACATGCTTTAAAAATGGATATGTATGCTTGAAACATGTTAAAGATCCAAATCACCTATGGATCCAAAGCTTTTGAAGAGCATAACAAACGCTCATTAAATTCTCAAGTGAACGTGACGTGGGATATTTACCCGAGTCAAACAAGCCATTATTTTGCCCATCTCCAAAAAGCTGACCCAACGATCATAGATGATTGTAAAGTGATTTATCATGCATAACGGGCTATATTACCCTAATAAATGATTTATGGATTGGGATTCAACACTCAGTTAAAAATCCATGCCTCCCCTTTTTTCGTGACGATTGCAAAACCTGATATATAATAACTAAAAAGACCTTAGAATGCCTAAAAATTACTGAAACTCTTTTGAAATATCTCTCTCTACATTTGTGCATTGTGCATTTCCATTTTAGATGTACTCATTTTTCTTTAATCAAAACTTTGAGTTTTCGCTCTCCCTTCATCCCGTAAACGAAAAAAGCAAATAGATCACGACAAAACAAAAATTTTAGAGTTCAGGTACAGAAAAAATTTAAAACAATAAAAAATGTAAGTAAAGAAAATTTATTCACAAACCACAAATGAACACAAATGATTTGTTGTCCAAGTTTCGGAAATTCCACTAGTTCAACCCTAACAGCTTGGAATTTTAGAAGAAAGAGATTTCCTTCACACGTACTTTAAAAATGGATATGCATGCTTGAAATATGTTAAAGATGCAAATCACCTATGGATCCAAAGCTTCTGAAGAGAATAACAAACGCTCATTAAATTCTCAAGTGAACGTACGGTGGGATATTTACCCAACTCAAACAAGCCATTATTTTGCCCATCCACAGAAAGCTGACCCAACGATCATAGATGATTGTAAAGTGATTTATCATGCGTAACGGGCTATATTACCCAAACAAATGACTTGCAGAATGGGAGTACAGACTCAGTTAAAATTCCCTGCCTCCCCCTATTTCCCGACAATTGCAAAACTTGAAATATAAAAACTAAAAAGAGCTTACAATCCCTAAAAATTACAGACACTCTTTGGAATTATCTCTCTCTACATTTGTGCATTGTGCATTTCCATTTTTGATGTACACTTTTTTCTTAAATCAAAACGTTGAGTATTCGCTCTCCCTTCATTCCGTAAACCAGAAAGGCAAATAGATCACAACAAAATGAAAATTTTAGAGTTCATGTACAGAAAAAATTAAAAACAATAACAAATGTAAGTAAATAAAATTTATTCACACACCACAAATGAACACAAAAGTTTTGTTGTCCAAGTTTTTGAAATTCCACTAGTTCAACCCTAACAGCTTGGAATTTTATTAGAAAGAGATTTCCTCCACATGCTTTAAAAATGGATATGCATGTTTGAAACATGTTAAAGATGCAAATCTCCTATGGATCCAAAGCTTTTGAAGAGAATAAAAAACGCTCATTAAACTCTCAAGTGAACGTGCGGTCGGATATTTACCCGATTTAAACAAGCCATTATTTTACCCATCCACAAAAAGCTGACCCAACGATGATAGATAATTGTAAAGTAATTTATAATGCGTAACGAGCTATATTACCCTAGGAAATGACTTATGGATTGGGAGTCAATACTTTGTTAAAAATCCATGCCACCCTCTTTTTCCCGACGATTGCAAAACTTGATATATAAAAACTAAAAAGAGCTTACAATCCCCAAAAACGCAAATAGATCACAACAAAATGAAAATTTTAGAGTTCATGTACGAAAAAAATTTAAAACAATAACAAATGTATGTAAATAAAATTTATTCACACACCACAAATGAAGACAAAAGTTTTGTTGTCCATGTTTGGGAAATTCGACTAGTTCAACCCTAACAGCTTGGAATTTTATAAGAAAGAGTTTTCCTCCACACATGCCTTAAAAATAGATATGCAAGCTTGAAACATGTTAAAGAAGCAAATCACCTATGGATCCACAGCTTTTGAAGAGAATAACAAACACTTATTAAATTCTCAAGTGAACGTGCAGTGGGATATTTACCCAAGTCAAACAAGCCATTATTTTGCCCATCCACACAAAGTTGACCCAACGATCATAGATGATTGTAAAGTGATTTATCATGAATAACGGGCTATATTACCCGAATAAATGACTTATGGCTTGGGAGTAAAGACTCAGTTAAAAATCCATGCCTCCCCATTTTTCCCGACGATTGCAAAACCTGATATATGAAAACTAAAAATAGCTTAGAATCCCTAAAAATTACAAAAAATCTTTTTAAATATCTCGCTCTACAAATGTGCATTGTGCATTTCCATTTTAGATGTACTCTTGTTTCTTAAATCAAAACTTTGAGTTTTTGCTCTCCCTTCATCCTGTAAACCAAAAAGGCAAATAGATCACAACAAAATAAAAAATTTAGAGTTCATGTACCGAAAAAATTTAAAAGAATAAAAAATGTAAGCAAATAAAATTTATTCACACACCACAAATGAACACAAAATTTTTGTTGTCCATGTTTGGGAAATTCCACTAGTTCAGCCCTAACAACTTGGAATTTTATTAGAAAGAGATTTCCTCCACTCATGTTTTAAAAATGAATATGCATGCTTGAAACATGTTAAAGATGCAAATCACCTATGGATCCAAAGCTTTTGAAGAAAATAACAAACGCTCATTAAATTCTCAAGTGAACGGGCGGTGGGATATTTACCTGAGTCAAACAAGCCATTATTTTTCCCATCTACAAAAAGCTGAACCAATGATCATAGATGATTGTAAAGTGATTTATCATGCGTAACGGGCTATATTACCTTTAGAAATGAATTGTGGATAGGGAGTCAACACTCAGTTAAAAATCCCTGCCACCCCCTTTTTCCCGACGATTGCAAAACCTGATATATATAGACTAAAAAGAGCTTACAATCCCTAAAAATTACAGAAAGTCTTCGGAATTATCTCTCTATACATTTGTGCATCGAGCATTTCCATTTTAGATGTACACTTTTTTCATAAATCAAAACTTTGAGTTTTCGCTCTCCCTTCATCCTGTAAACCAAAAAGGCAAATACAACACGACAAAATGAAAATTTTAGAGTTCATGTATGGAAAAAATTTAAAACAATAACAAATGTAAGTTAAGAAAATTTATTCACACACCACAAATGAACACAAAAGTTTTGTTGTCCAAGTTTGGGAAATTCCACTAGTTCAACCCTAACAGATTGGAATTTTATAAGAAAGAGATTTCCTCCACACATGCTTTAAAAATGGATATGCATGCTTGAAACATGTTAAAGATGCAAATCACCTTTGGATCCAAAGCTTCTGAAGAGAATAACAAACGGTCATTAAATTCTCAAGTGAACGTGTGGTGGGATATTTACCCGAATCAAACAAGCCATTATTTTGCCCATCTACAAAAAGCTAACCCAACGATCATAGATGATTGTAAAGTGATTTTTCATGCGTAACGGGCTATATTCCACTAAGAAATGACTTACGGATTGGGAGTCAAGACTCAGTTCAAAATACCTGCCTCCCCCTATTTCTCGACGATTGCAAAACTTGATATATAAAAACTAAAAAGAGCTTAAAATCCCTAAAAATTACAGACACTCTCTCGAATTATCTGTCTCTACATTTGTGCATTGTGCATTTCCATTTTATATGTACTTTTTTTTCTTAAATCAAAACTTTCGGTTTTCTCTCTCCCTTCATCCCGTAAACCAAAAAGGCAAACAGATCACAACAAAATGAAAATTTTAGCGTTCATGTACGGAAAAAATTTAAAACAATAACAAATGTAAGTAAAGAAAATTTATTCACACACCACAAATGAACACAAAAGTTTTGTTGTCCAAGTATGGGAAATTCCACTAGTTCAACCGTAACAGCTTGGAATTTTATAAGAAAGAGATTTTCTCCACATGCTTTAAAAAAGGATATGCATGCTTGAAACATGTTAAAGATGCAAATCACCTATGGATCCGAAGCTTTTGAAGAAAAAAATAAACGCTCATTAATTCTCATGTGAACGTGCGGTGGGATATTTACTCGAGTCAAACAAGCCATTATTTTGCCCATCTAGAAAAAGCTGACCCAAAGATCATAGATGATTGTAAAGTGATTTATCATGCGTAACGGGCTATATTACCCTTAGAAATGACTTATGGATTGGGAGTCAACACTCAGTTAAAAGTCCCTGCCACTGCCTTTTTCCCGACGATTACAAAACCTGATATACAAAAACTAAAAAGAGCTTACAATCCCTAAAAATTACAGAAAATCTTCGGAATTATCTCGCTCTACATTTGTGCATTGTGCATTTCCATTTTAGATGTACACTTTTTTCATAAATCAAAACTTTGAGTTTTCGCTCACCCTTCACCCCGTAAACCAAAAAGGAAAATAGATCAGAACAAAATGAAAATTTTAGAGTTCAAGTATGAAATAATTTAAAACAATAATAAAATGTAAGTAAAGAAAATTTATTCACACCCCACAAATGAACACAAAAGTTTTGTTGTCCAAGTTTGGGAAATTCCACTAGTTCAACCCTAACAGCTTGGAATTTTATAAGAAAGAGATTTTCTCCACATGCTTTAAAAATGGATATGCATGCTTCAAACATGTTAATGATGCAAATCATCTATGGATCTAAAGCATTTGAAGGAAATAACAAACGCTCATTAAATTCTCAAGTGAACGTGCGGTGGGATATTTACCCGAGTCAAACAAGCCATTATTTTGCCCATCTACAAAAAGCTGGCCCAACAATCATAGATGATTGTAAAGTGATTTATAATGCATAACGGGCTATATTACCCTAAGAAATGACTTATGGATTGGTAGTCAAGACTCTGTTAAAAACCCGTGCCACCCCCTTTTTCCCGACAATTGTAAAACCTGATATATATAAAAACTAAAAAGAGCTAACAGTCCCTAAAAATTACAGAAATTCTTCGGAATTATCTCGCTCTACATTTGTGCATTGTGCATTTCCATTTTAATCGTAGATCAAAACTTTGAGTTTTCGTTCTCCCTTCATCCCGTAAACCAAAAAGGAAAATAGATCACAACCAAATGAAAATTTTAGAGTTCATGTACGGAAAAAATTTAAAACAATAACAAATGTAAGTAAAGAAAATTTATTCACACACCACAAATGAACACAAAAGTTTTGTTGTCCAACTTTGGGAAATTCCACTAGTTCAACCCTAACAACTTGGAATTTTATAAGTAAGAGATTTTCTCCACATGCTTTAAAAATGGATATGCATGCTTCAAACATGTTAATGATGCAAATCATCTATGGATCTAAAGCATTTGAAGGAAATAACAAACGCTCATTAAATTCTCAAGTGAACGTGCGGTGGGATATTTACCCGAGTCAAACAAGCCATTATTTTGCCCATCTACAAAAAGCTGGCCCAACAATCATAGATGATTGTAAAGTGATTTATAATGCATAACGGGCTATATTACCCTAAGAAATGACTTATGGATTGGTAGTCAAGACTCCGTTAAAAACCCGTGCCACCCCCTTTTTCCCGACAATTGCAAAACCTGATATATATAAAAACTAAAAAGAGCTTACAGTCCCTAAAAATTACAGAAATTATTCGGAATTATCTCGCTCTACATTTGTGCATTGTGCATTTCCATTTTAATCGTAGATCAAAACTTTGAGTTTTCGTTCTCCCTTCATCCCGTAAACCAAAAAGGCAAATAGATCACAACAAAATGAAAATTTTGGAGTTCAAGTACGGAAAAAATTTAAAACAATAACAAATGTAAGTTAAGAAAATTTATTCACACACCACAAATGAACACAAAAGTTTTGTTGTCCAAGTTTGGGAAATTCCACTAGTTCAACCCTAACAGATTGGAATTTTATAAGAAAGAGATTTCCTCCACACATGCTTTAAAAATGGATATGCATGCTTGAAACATGTTAAAGATGCAAATCACCTTTGGATCCAAAGCTTTTGAAGAGAATAACAAACGCTCATTAAATTCTCAAATGAACGTGCGGTGGGATATTTACCCGAGCCAAACAAGCCATTATTTTGCCCATCTACAAAAAGCTGACACAACGATCATAGATGCTTGTAAAGTTATTTATCATGCGTAACGGGCTATATTACCCAAAGAAATGACTTATGGATTGGGAGAGAATACTCTGTTAAAAATACCTGCCTCCCCCTTTTTCCCGACAATTGCAAAACCTGATATATAAAACCTAAAAAGAGCTTGGAATCCCTAAAAATTATAGAAACTCTTTCGAATTATCTCTCTCTACATTTCTGCATTGTGCATTTCCATTTTAGATGTACTCTTTTTTCATAAATTAAAACTTTGAGTTTTCGCTCTCCATTTATCCCGTAAAGCAAAAAGGGAAATAGATCACAACAAAATGAAAATTTTAGAGTTCATGTATGCAAAAAATTTGAAACAATAACAAATGTAAGTAAAGAAAATTTATTCACACACCACAAATGAACACAAAAGTTTTGTTGTCCAAGTTTGGGAAATTCCACTTGTTCAACCCTAACAGCGTGGAATTTTATAAGAAAGAGGATTTCTCCACATGCTTTAAAAATGGATATGCATGCTTTAAACATGTTAAAGATGCAAATCACCTATGGATCCAAAGCTGTTGAAGAGAATAACAAACGCTCATTAAATTCTCAAGTGAACGTGCGGTGGGATATTTACTCGAGTCAAACAAGCCATTATTTTGCCCAACTACAAAAAGCTGACCCAATGATCATAGATGATTGTAAAGTGATTTATAATGCGTAACGGGCTATATTACCCCAAGAAATGACTTATGGATTGGGAGTCAATACTCAGTTAAAAATCCCTGCCACCCCGTTTTTCCCGACGATTGAAAAACCGGATATATAAAAACAAAAAAGAGCTTACAATCCCTAAATATTACAGAAACTCTTCGGAATTATCTCGCTCTACATTTGTGCATTGTGCATTTCCATTTTAGATGTACTCTTTTTTCATAAATCAAAACTTTGCGTTTTCGTTCTCCCTTCATCACGTAAACCAAAAAGGCCAAGAGATCACAACAAAATAAAAATTTTAGAGTTCATGTACGGAAAAAATTTAAAACAATAACCAATGTAAGTAAAGAATATTTATTCACACACCACAAATGAACACAAAAGTTTTGTTGTCCAAGTTTGGGAGATTCCACTAGTTCAACCCTAACAGCTTGGAATTTTATAAGAAAGAGATTTCCTCCACACATGCTTTAAAAATGGATATGCATGCTTGAAACATGTTAAAGATGCAAATCACCTATGTATCCAAAGCTTTTGACGAGAATAACTAACGCTCATTAAATTCTCAAGTGAACGTGCGGTGGGATATTTACCCGAGTCAAACAAGCCATTATTTTGCCCATCTACAAAAAGCTGACCCAACGATCGTAAATGATTTTAAAGTGATTTATCATGCGTAATGAGGTATATTACCCTTAGAAATGACTTATGGATTGCGAGTCAACACTCAGTTAAAAATCCCTGCAACCCCCTTTTTCTCGACGATTGCAGAACCTGATATATAAAAACTAAAAAGAGCTTACAATCCCTAAAAATTATAGAAACTCTTTGGAATTATTTCGCTGTACATTTGTGCATTGTGCATTTCCATTTTAGTTGTACTCTTTTTTCATAAATCAAAACTTTGAGTTTTCGCTCTCCCTTCATCTCGTAAACCAAAAAGGCAAATCGATCACAACAAAATGAAAATTTAAGAGTTCATGTATGGTAAAAATTTAAAACAATAACAAATGAACACAAAAGGTTTGTTGTCCAAGTTTGGGAAATTCCACTATTTCAACCCTAACAACTTGGAATTTTATAAGAAAGAGATTTCCTCCACACATGCTTTAAAAATGGATATGCATGCTTGAAACATGTTAAAGATGCAAATCACCTATGGATCCAAAGCTAATGAAGAGAATGACAAACGCTCAATAAATTCTTCAGTGAACGTGCGGTGGGATATTTACCCGAGTCAAACAAGCGATTATTTTGCCCATCCACAAAAAGCTGACCCAATGATCATAGATGATTGTAAAGTGATTTATCATGTGTAACGGGCTATATTCCCCTAAGAAATGACTTATGGATGGGGAGTCAAGACTCAGCTCAAATTACCTGCCTCCCCCTATTTCCCAAAGATAGCAAAACTTGAAATATAAAAACTTAAAAGAGCTTACAATGCCTAAAAATTATAGACACTCTCTGGAATTATCTCTCTCTACATTTGTGCATTGTGCACTTCCATTTTATATGTACTCTTTTTTCTTAAATCAAAACTTTGAGTTTTCGCTTTCCCTTCATCCCGTAAGCCAAAAAGGCAAACATATCACAACAAAATGAAAATTTTAGAGTTCATGTACGGAAAAAATTTAAAACAATAAAAAATGTAAGTAAAGAAAATTTATCCACACACCACAAATGAACACAAAAGTTTTGTGTTCCAAGTTTGGGAAATTCCACTAGTTCAACACTAACAACTTGGAATTTTATAAGAAAGAGATTTTCGCCACATGCTTTAAAAATGGATATGCATGCTTGAAACATGTTCAAGATGCAAATCCCCTATGGATCTGAAGCTTTTGAAGAAAATAACAAACGCTCATTAAATTCTCAAGTGAACGTGCGGTGGGATATTTACCCGAGTCAAACAAGCCATTATTTTGCCCATCTACAAAAAGCTGACCCAACGATCATTGATGATTGTAAAGTGATTTATAATGCATCATGGGCTATATTACCCTAAGAAATGACTCATGGATTGGTAGTCAAAACTCAGTTAAAAACCCTTGCCACACCCTTTTTCCCGATGATTGCAAAACCTGATATATATAAAAACTAAAAAGAGCTTACAGTCCCTAAAAATTACAGAAACTCTTCGGAATTATCTCGCTCTACATTTGTGCATTGTGCATTTCCATTTCAGATGTACTCTTTTTTCATAAATCAAAACTTTGAGTTTTTGTTCTCCCTTCATCCCGTAAACCAAAAAACTAAATAGATCACAACAAAATGAAAATTTAAGAGTTCATGTACAAAAAAAAATTTAAAATAATAAAAAATGTAAGTAAAGAAAATTTATTCACACACCACAAATGAACACAAAAGTTTTGTTGTCCATGTTTGGGAAATTCCACTAGTTCAACCCTAACAACTTGGAATTTTATAAGAATGAGATTTCCTCCACATATGCTTTAAAAATGGATATGCAAGCTTGAAACATGTTAAATAAGCAAATCACCTACAGATCCAAAGCTTTTGAAGAGAATAACAAACGCTCATTAAATTCTCATGTGAACGTGCGGTGGGATATTTACCCGAGTCAAACAAGCCATTATTTTGCCCATCTACAAAAACTGACCCAACGATCATAGATGATTGTAAAGTGAGTTATCATGTGTAATGGGCTATATTACCCTAAGAAATGACTTACTGATTGGGAGTCAAGACTCAGTTAAAAATCCTTGCCTCCCCCTTTTTCTCGACGATTGCAAAATGTGATATATAAAAACTAAAGAGAGCTTAGAATCCCTAAAAATTTCTGAAACTCTTTGGAATTATCTCGCTCTACATTTGTGCATTGTGCATTTCGATTTTACATGTACTCTTTTTTCTTAAATCAAAACTTAGAGTTTTTGCTCTCCCTTCATCCCATAAACCAAAAAGGCAAATAGATCACAACAAAATGAAAATTTTAGAGTTCATGTACAGAAAAAATTTAAAACAATAACAAATGTAAGTAAAGAATTTTATTTTACACACCACAAATGAACACAAAAGTGTTGTTGTCCAAGTTTGGCAAATTCCACTAGTTCAACCCTAACAGCTTGGAATTTTATAAGAAAGAGATTTCCTCCATTCATGCTTTAAAAATGGATATGCATGCTTGAAAGATGTTAAAGATGAAAATCACCTATGGATGCAAAGCTATTGAAGAGAATAACAAACGCTCATTAAATTCTTAAGTGAACGTGCGGTGGGATATTTACCCGAGTTAAATAAGCCATTATTTTGCCCATCCATAAAAATTTGACCCAACGATCATAGATGATTGTAAAGTTATTTATCACGCGTAACGGGCTATATTACCGTAAAAAATGACTTACGGATTGGGAGTCAAGACTCGGCAAAAAATCCCTGCCTCTCCCTATTTCGCGACGATTGCAAGACTTCAAATATAAAAACTAAAAAGAGCTTACAGTCCCTAAAAATTACAGACACTCTCTGGAATTATCTCTCTCTACATTTGTACATTATGCATTTCCATTTTAGATGTACACTTTTTTCTTAAATCAAAACTTTGAGTTTTCGGTCTCCCTTCATCCCGTAAACCAAAAAGACAAACAAATCACATCAAAATGAAAATTTTTGAGTTAATGTACGGAAAAAATTTAAAACAATAACAAATGTAAGTAAAGAAAATTTATTCACACACCACAAACGAACACAAAAGTTTTGTTGTCCAAGTTTGAGAAATTCCACTAGTTCAACCCTAACTGCTTGGAATTTTATTAGAAAGAGATTTCCTCCACATGCTTTAAAAATGGATATGCAAGCTTAAAACATGTTAAAGATGCAAATCACCTATGGATCGAAAGCTTTTGAAGAGAATAACAAACGCTCATTAAATTCTCAAGTGAACATGCGGTGGGATATTTACCCGAGTCAAACATGCCATTATTTTGCCCATCTACAAAAAGCTGACCCAACGATCATAGATGATTGTAAAGTGATTTATCATGCGTAACGGGCTATATTACCCTAAGAAATGACTTATGAATTGGGAGTCAAGACTCAGTTAAAAATCCCTGCCACCCCCTTTTTCCCGACGATTGCAAAACCTGATATAAAAAAACGAAGAAAGAGCTTACAATCCCTAAAAATTACAGAAACTCTTCGGAATTATCTCGTTCTACATTTTTACATTGTGAATTTCCATTTTAGATGTACTCTTTTTTCATAAATCAAAACTTTGAGTTTTCGCTCTCCCTTCATCCCGTAAACCAAAAAGGCCAAGAGATCACAACAAAATAAAAATTTTAGAGTTCATGTACGAAAAAAATTTAAAACAATAACAAATGTAAGTAAAGAAAATTTATTCACACACCACAAATGAACACAAAAGTTTTGTTGTCCAAGTTTTGGAAATTCTACTAGTTCAACCCTAACTGCTTGGAATTTTATAAGAAAGAGATTTCCTCCACACATGCTTTAAAAATGGATATGCATGCTTGAAACATGTGAAAGAAGCGAAATCACCAATGGATCCAAAGCTTTTGAAGAGAATAACAAACGCTCATTAAATTCTCAAGTGAACGTGCGGTGGGATATTTACATGAGTCAAACTAGCCATTATTTTGCCCATCTACAAAAAGCTGCACCAACTATCATAGATGATTGTAAACTGATTTATCATGTGTAACGGGCTATATTACCCTAAGAAATGACTTATGGATTGGGAGTCAACACTCAGTTAAAATCCTTGCCACCCCCTTTTTCCCGACAATTGCAAAACCTGATATATAAAAACTAAAAAGAGCTTACAATCCCTAAAAATTACAAAAACTCTTTGGAATTATCTCGTTATACATTTGTGCATTTTGCATTTCCATTTTAGATGTACTCTTTTTTCATAAATCAAAACTTTGAGTTTCCGCTCTCCCTTCATCCTGCAATTCAAAAAGGCAAAGAATTCACAACAAAATAAAAATTTTAGAGTTCATGTACAGAAAAAATTTAAAACAATAACAAATGTAAGTAAAGAAAATTTATTCACACACCACAAATGAACACAAAAGTTTTGTTGTCCATGTTTGGGAAATTCTTCTAGTTCAACCCTAACTGCTTGGAATTTTATAAGAAAGAGATTTCCTCCACACATGCTTTAAAATTGGATATGCATGCTAGAAACATGTTAAAGAAGCAAATCACCTATGGATCCAAAGCTTTTGAAGAGAATAACAAACGCTCATTAAATTCTCAAGTGAACGTGCGGTGGGATATTTACCTGAGTCAAACAAGCAATTATTGTGCCTATCTACAAAAAGTTGACTCAACGGTCATAGATGATTGTAAAGTGATTTATCATGCGTAACGGGCTATATTACCCTAAAAAATGACTTATGGTTTGGGAGTAAAGACTAAGTTAAAAATCCATGCCTCCCCCTTTTTCCCGACGATTGCAAAACCTGATATATAAAAACTAAAAAGAGCTTAGAATCCTTAAAAATTACAGAAACTCTTTGGAATTATCTCGCTCTACAGTTGTGCATTGTGCATTTCCATTTTAGATGTACTCTTTTTTATTAATTCAAAACTTTGAGTTTTTGCTCTCCCTTCATCCTGTAAATCAAAAAGGCAAATAGATCACAACAAAATAAAAATTTTAGAGTTCATGTACAGAAAAAATTTAAAACAATAACAAAAGTAAGTAAATAAAATTTATTCACACACCATAAATGAACACAGAAGTTTTGTTGTCCATGTTTGGAAAATTCCACTAGTTCGACCCTAACAGCTTGGAATTTTATAAGAAAAAGATTTCGTCCACACATGCTTTAAAAATGAATATGCATGCTTGAAACATGTTAAAGATGCAAATCACCTATGGATCCAATGCTTTTGAAGAGAATAACAAATGCTCATTAAATTCTCAAGTGAACGTGCGGTGGGATATTTACCCAAGTCAAACAAGCCATTATTTTGCCCATCTACAAAACCTGACCCAACGATCATAGATGATTGTAAAGTGATTTATCATGCGTAATGGGCTATATTACCCTAAGAAATGACTTATGGATTGGGAGTCAAGACTCAGTTAAAAATTCACGCCTCCCTCTTTTTCCCGACGATTGCAAAACCTGATATATAAAAACTAAAAATAGCTTAAAATCCCTAAAAATTACAGAAACTATTTGGAATTATCTGACTCTTTGGAATTATCTTGCTCTACAGTTGTCCATTGTGCATTTCCAATTTAGTTGTACTCTTTTTTCATAAATCAAAACTTTGAGTTTTCGCTCGCCCTTTATCCGGTAAACCAAAAAGGCAAATAGATCGCAACAAAAGTAAAATTTTAGAGTTCATGTACGGAAAAAAACTAAAACAATAACAAATGTAAGTTAAGAAAATTTATTCACACACCAAAAATAAATACAAAAGTTTTGTTGTCCAAGTTTTGGAAATTCCACTAGTTCAACGTTAACAGCTTGGAATTTTATAGGAAACAAATTTCCTCCACACATGCTTTAAAAATGGATATGCATGCTTGAAACATGTTAAAGATGCAAATCACCTATGGATCCAAAGCTTTTGAAGATTGTAAAGTGATTTATTATGCATAACGGGCCATATTACCCTAAGAAATGACTTACGGAGTGGGAGCCAAGACTCAGTTAAAAATCCCTGCCTCCACCATTTTCCCGACGATTGCAAAACCTAAAATATAAAAACTAAAAAGAGCTTACTATCCCTAAAAATTACAGACACTCTTTGGAATTATCTCTCTTTATGCATTGTGCATTTCCATTTTAGATGTACTCTTTTTTCTTAAATCAAAACTTTGAGTTTTCGCACTCCCTTCATCCTGTAAACCAAAAAGGCAAATAGATCACAACTAAATGAAAATTTTAGAGTTCATGTACGGAAAAATTTAAAAAAAATAACAAATGGACGTAAAGAAAATTTATTCACACACCACAAATGAACACAAAAGTTTTGTTGTCCTAGTGTGGGAAATTCCACTACTTCAACCCTAACAACTTGGAATTTTATAAGAAAGAGATTTCCTCCACACATGCTTAAAAAATGGATTTGCAGGTTTGAAACATGTTAAAGATGCAAATCACCTATGGATCCAAAGCTTTTGAAGAGAATAACAAACGCTTATTAAATTCTCAAGTGAATGTGTGGTGGGATATTTACCCGAGTCAAGCAAACCATTATTTTGCCCATATAGAAAAAGCTGACCCAATGATCGTAGATGATTGTAAAGTGATATATCATGCGTAACGGGCTATATTACCCTAAGAATTGACTTATGGAATGGGAGTCAACACTCAGTTAAAAATCCCTGCCTCCCCCTTTTTCCCGACTATTGCCAAACCTGATATATAAAAACTAAAAAGAACTTACAATCCCTAAAAATGACAAACACTCTTTGGAATTATCTCTCTCTACATTTGTGCATTATGCATTTCCATTTTAGATGTACTCTTTTTTCTTAAATTAAACTTTAAGTTTTCGCTCTCCCTTCTTCTTGAAAGCCAAAAAGTTAAATAGATCACAACTAAATGAAAATTTCATAGTTCATGTATGGAAAAAATTTAAACAATAACAAATGTAAGTAAAGATGGATATGCATGCTTGAAACATGTTAAAGATGGATATGCATGCTTGAAACATGTTAAAGATGCAAATCACCTATGGATCTAAAGCTTTTAAAGACAATAAGAAACGCTCATTAAATTATCAAGTGAACGAGCGGCGGGATATTTGCCCGAATCAAACAAGCCATTATTTAGCCCATCTACAAAAAGCTAACCCAATGATAACAGATGATAGTAAAGTGATTTATCATGTGTAACGGGCTATATTACCCTAAGTAATGACTTATGGATTGGGAGTCAACACTCAGTTAAAACTACCCCGCCTGTCCCTTTTTCCCAACGATTGCAAAACCTGATATTTAAAAACTAAAAAGGGCTTAGAATCCCTAAAAATTAAAGAAACTCTTTGGAATTCTCTCACTCTACATTTGTGCATTGAGCATTTCAGTTTTAGATGTACTTTTTTTTCTTAAATCAAACCTTTTAGTTTTCGCTCTCCCTTCATCCCGTAAACCAAAAAGGCAAATAGATCACAACAAAATGAAAATTTTAGATTTCATGTACGGAAAAAATTTAAAAGAAAAAAATTTAAGTAAGGAAAATTTATTCACACACCAAAAATGAACACTAAAGTTTTGTTGTCCAAGTTTGGGAAATTCCACTAGTTCAACCCTAACAGCTTGGAATTTTATAAGAAAGAGATTTCTTCCACACATGCTTTAAAAATGGATATGCATGTTTTAAACATGTTAAAGATGCAAATCACCTATGGATCCAAAGCTTTTGAAGAGAATAACAAACGCTCATTAAATTCTCAAGTGAACATGCGGTGTGGGATATTTACCCGAGTCAAACAAGCAATTATTTTGCCCATCTACCAAAAGGTGACCAAAGGATCCTAGATGATTGTAAAGTGATTTATCTTGCGTAACGGGCTATATTACCCTAAAAAATGACTAATAGAATGGGAGTCAACACTCAGTTCAAAATCCCTGCCTCCCCCTTTTTCTCGACGATTGCAAAACTTGATATATAGAATCTTAACAGAGCTTACAATCCCTAAAAATTACAGACATTCTTTGGAATTATGTCTCTTTACATTTGTGCATTATGCATTTCCATTATAGATGTCCTCGTTTTTCCTAAATTAAAACTTTGAGTTTTCGCTCTCCCTTCATTCCGAAAACCAAAAAAGGCAAATAGATCACAACTAAATGAAAATTTCAGAGTTCATGTATGGAAAAAATTTAAAACAATAACAAATGTAAGAAATTAAAATTTATTCACACACCATAAATGATTTCAAATGTTTCTGTTTCCAAGTTTGGGAAATTCCTCTAGTTCAACCCTAACAGTTTGGATTTTTCTAAAAAAAAGATTTCCTCCACACATGCTTTAAAAATGGATATGCATGCTTGAAACTTGTTAAAGATGTAAATCACCAATGGATCCAAAGCTTTTGAAGACAATAACAAACCCTCATTAAATTCTCAAGTGAACGAGCGGTGGGATATTTACCCGAATCAAACAAGCCATTATTTTGCCCATCTCCAAAAAGCTGACCCAGCGATAACAGATGATTGTAAAGTGATTTATCATGCGTAATGGGCTATATTACTCTAAGAAATGACTTATGGAGTGGGAGTCAACACTCAGTTAAAACTACCCCGCCTCTCCCTTTTTCCCGACGATTGCAAAACACGATATATAAAAACTAAAAAGCGCTTTGCATCCCTAAAAATTACATAAACATTTTGGAATTATCTCTCTCTACATTTTTGCATTGTGCATTTCCATTTTAGATGTACTCTTTTTTCTTAAATCAAAACTTTGAGTTTCCGCTCTCTCTTCATCCCGTAAACAAAAAAGGCAAATAGATCACAAAAAAATGAAAATATTAGAGTTCATGTACGAAAAAACATTAAAAAATAACAAATGTAAGTAAAGAAAATTTATTCACACACCACAAATAAATACAAAATTTTTGTTGTCCAAGTTTGGGAAATTCCACTAGTTCAACCCTAACAGCTTGGAATTTTATAAGAAAGAGATTTCCTCCACACATGCTTAAAAATTGGATTTGCATGTTTGAAACATGTTAATGATGCAAATCACCTAGGGATCCAAAGCTTTTGAAGAGAATAAAAAACGGTCATTAAATTCTCAAGTGAACATTCGGTAGAATATTTACCAGAGTCAAACAAGCCATTATTTTGCCCATATAAAAAAGCAGACCAAACGATCATAGATGATTGTAATGTAATTTATCATGCGTAATGGGCAATATTACCCTAAGAAATGACTTATGGAATGGGAGTCAACACTCCATTAAAAATCCCTGCCTCCCCCTTTTTCCCTACGATTGCAAAACCTGATATATAAAAACTAAAAAGAGCTTACAATCGCTAAAAATTACAGACACTCTTTGGAATTATCTCTCTCTACAATTGTGCATTATGCATTTCAATTTTAGATGTAATCTTTTTTCTTATATTAAAACTCTGACCTTTCGCTCTCCCTTCATCCCGAAAACAAAAAAGGCAAATAGATCACAACTAAATGAAAATTTTAGAGTTCATGTACGGAAAAAAATTAAAACAACAACAAAAGTAAGTAAATAAAATTTATTCACACACCACAAATGATTTACAATGCTTTGTTGTCCAAGTTTTAGAAATTCCACTAGTTCAACCTTAACAGTTTGGATTTTTATGAGAAAGAGATTTCCTCCACACATGCTTTTAAAAATGGATATGCATGCTTGAAACATGTTAAAGATGCAAATCACCTATGGATCCAAAGCTTTTTAAGACAATAACAAACGCTCATTAAATTTTCAAGTGAACGAGCGGTGGATAATTTACCCGAATCAAACAAGCCATTATTTTGCCCATCTAAAAAAATCTGACCCAACGATAACAGATGATTGTAAAGTGATTTATCAGGCGTAACGGGTTATATTACCCAAAGAAATGACTTATGGATTGGGAGTCAACAATCAGTTAAAACTACCGTGCCTCTCCCTTTTTCCCGACGATTGCAAAACCTGATATATAAAAACTAACAAGAGCTTAGAATCCCTAAAAATTACAGAAACTCTTTTGAATTATCTCTCTCTACATTTGTGCATTGTGCATTTCCATTTTAGATTTATTCTTTTATCTTAAATCAAAACTTTGAGTTTTCGCTATCCCTTCATCCCGTAGACCAAAAAGGCAAATAGATCACAACAAAATGCAAATTTTAGAGTTCATGTATGGAAAAAATTTTAAAAAATAACAAATCTAAGTAAAGAAAATTTATTCACACCACAAATGAACACAAATTTTTTGTTGTGTAAGTTTAGGAAATTCCACTAGTTCAACCCTAACAGCTTGGAATTTTATAAGAAAGAGATTTCCACCACACATGTTTTAAAAATGGATATGCACATTTTAAACATGTTAAAGATGCAAATCACCTATAGATCCAAAGCTTTTGACGAGAATAACAAACGCTCATTAAATTCTCAAGTGAACGTGCGGTGGGATATTTACCCGAGTCAAACAAGCCATTATTTTGCCCATCTACAAAAAGCTGAACCAACGATCATAGATGGTTGTAAAGTAATTTATCATGCGTAAAAGGCTATATATTACCCTAAGAAATGACTTATGGATTGGGAGACAAGACTTAGTTTAAAATCCCTGCCTCCCCCCTTTTTCCCGACGATTGCGAAACCTAATATATAAAAACTAAACATAGCTTAGAATCCTGAAAAATTATAGAAACTCTTTGGAATTACCTCTCTCAATATTTTTGCAATGTGCATTTCCATTTTAGATGTACACTTTTTTCTTATATCAAAACTTTGAATTTTCGCAGTCCCGTCATCCCGTAAACAAAAAAGGCAAATAGTTCTCAACAAAATGACAATTTTAGAGTTCATGTACGGAAAAAATTTAAAACAATAACAAATGTAAGTAAAAAAAATTATTTACACCACAAATGAACACAAAAGTTTCGTTGTCCAAGTTTTGGAAATTCCACTAGTTCAACCTTAACAACTTGGAATTTTATAAGAAAGAGATTTCCTTCACATATGTTTTAAAGGATATCCATGTTTTAAACATGTTAAAGAAGCAAATACCCTATGGATCCAAATCTTTTGAAGAGAATTAAAAACACCCATTTAATTCTAAAGTGAACGTGCGGTGGGATATTTACCCGAGTCAAACAAGCCATTATTTTGCCCATCTACAAAGAGCTGACCCAACGATCATAGATGATTGTAAAGTGATTTATCATGCGTAACGGGCTATATTACCCTAAGAAATGACTTATGGAATGGGAGACAAGACTCAGTTAAAAATCCCTGCCTCCCCTTTTTCCAGACGATTGCAAAACCTGATATATAAAAACTAAAAAGAGCTTACAATCCCTAAAAATTACAGTCACTCTTTGGAATTATCACTCTCTACATTTGTGCATTATGCATTTCCATTTTAGATGTACTCTTTTTTCTTAAAATAAAACTTTGAGTTTTCGCTCTCCCTTCATCCCGAAAACCAAAAAGGCAAATAGATCACAACTAAATGAAAATTTCAGAGTTCATGTGTAGAAAAAATTATAAATAATAACAAATGTAAGTAAAGAAAATTTATTCACACACCACAAATGATTTCAAATGTTTTGTTGTCCAAGTTTGGGAAATTCCACTAGTTCAACCCTAACAGTTTGGATTTTTATAAGAAAAAGATTTTCTGCACACATGCTTTAAAAATGGATATGCATGCTTGAAACATGTTAAAGATGCAAATCACCTATGGATCCAAAGCTTTTGAAGACAATAACAAACGCTCAATAAATTCTCAAGTGAACGAGTGGTGGGATATTTACCCAAATCAAACAAGCCATTATTTTGCCCATATAGAAAAAGTTGACCCAACGATAACAGATGATTGTAAAGTGATCTATCATGTGTAACGGGGTATATTGCCAAAAGAAATGACTTATGGATTGGGAGTCAACACTCAGTTAAAACTACCCCGCCTCTCCCTTTTTCCCGATTATTGCGAAACCTGATATATAAAAACTAAAAATAGCTTAGAATCCTAAAAATTACAGAAACTCTTTGGAATTATCTCTCTCGACATTTGTGCATTGTGCATTTCCATTTTAGATGGACTCTTTTTTCTTAAATCAAAAAGATTGAGTTTTCGCTCTCCCTTTATCCCGTAAACCAAAAAGGCAAATAGATTACAACAAAATGAACATTTTAGAGTTCATACACAAAAAAAATTTAAAACAATAACAAATGTAGGTAAAGAAAATTTATTCACACACCACAAATGAACATAAAAGTTTTGTTTTCCAAGTTTGGGAAATTCCACAAGTACACCCCTACCAGCTTGGAATTTTATAAGAAAGAGAGTTCGTCCACACATGCTTGAAAAATGGATATGCATGTTTTAAACAAGTTAAAGATGCAAATCACCTATGGATCCAAAGCTTTTGAAGAGAATAACAAACGCTCATTAAATTCTCAAGTGAACGTGTGGTGAGATATTTACCCGAGTCAAACAAACCATTATTTTGCCCATCTACAAAAAGCTGACCCAACGATCGTAGATGATTGTAAAGTGATTTATCATGCGTAACGGGTTATCTTACCCTATGAAATGACTTATGGAATGGGAGTCAACACTCAATTAAAAAATCCCTGCCTCCCCCTTTTTCCCGACGATTGCAAAATCTGATATATAAAAACTAAAAAGAGCTTAGAATCCCTAAAAATTACAGAAACACTTTGGAATTATCTCCCTCTACATTTTTGCATTATGCATTTCCATTTTAGATGTACTCTTTTTTCTTAAATTAAAACTTTGAGTTTTCGCTCTCCCTTCATCCCAAAAACCAAAAAGGCAAATAGATCACAACTAAATGAAAATTTCAGAGTTCATGTGTGGAAAAAATTTAAAAATATAACAAATGTTAGTAAAGAAAATTTATTCACACACCAGAAATGATTTCAAATATTTTGTTGTCAGAGTTTGGGAAATTCCACTAGTTCAACCCTAACAGTTTGGATTTTCATAAAAAGAGATTTCCTTTACACATGCTTTAAAAATGGATATGCATGCTTGAAACATGTTAAAGATGCAAATCACCTATGGATCCAATGCTTTAGAATTCAATAACACACATTCATTAAATTCTCAAGTGAACGAGCGGTGGGATATTTACCCGAATCAAACAAGCCATTATTTTGCCCATCTACAAAAAGTTGACCCAACGATAAAAAATGATTGTAAAGTGATTTATCATGCGTAACGGGCTATATTACCCTAACAAATGACTTAAGGATTGGGAGTCAAGACTCCGTTTAAAATCCCTGCCTCTCCCTTTTTCCCAACGATTGCAAAACCTGATATATAAAAACTAAAAAGAGCTTAGAATCCCTAAAAATTACAGAAACTCTTTGGAATTATCTCTCTCTACATTTCTGCATTGTGCATTTCCATTTTAGATGTACTCTTTTTTCTTAAATAAAAAAATTGGGTTTTCGCTCTCCCTTCATCCCGTAAACCAAAAAGGCAAAAAGATCACAACAAAATGAAAATTTTAGAGTTCATACACGGAAAAAATTTAAAACAATAACAAATGTAAGTAAAGAAAATTTATTCACACACCACAAATGAACACAAAAGGTTTGTTGTCCAATTTTGGGAAATTCCACAAGTTCAACCCTAACAGCTTGGAATTTTATAAGAAAAAGATTTCGTCCACACATGCTTTAAAAATGGATATGCATGTTTTAAACATGTTAAAGATGCAAATCACCTATGGATCCAAAGCTTTTGAAGACAATAACAAACGTTCATTAAATTCTCCAGTGAATGAGCGGTGTGGTATTTACCCGTATCAAACCAGCCATTATTTTGCCCATCTACAAAAAGTTGACCCAACGATAACAGATGATTGTAAAGTGATTTATCATGCATTACGGGCTATATTACCCTAACAAATGACTTAAGGATTGGGAGTCAAGACTCCGCTAAAAATCCCTGCCTCCCCCTTTTTCCCGTCGTTTGCAAAACATTATATATAAAAACTAAAAAGAGCTTAGAATCCCTAAAAGTTACCGAAACTCTTTGGAATTATCTCTCTCTACATTTCTGCATTGTGCATTTCCATTTTAGATGTACTCTTTTTTCTTAAATCAAAACATTGAGTTTTCGCTCTCCCTTCATCCCGTAAGCCAAAAAGGCAAAAAGATCACAACAAAATGAAAATTTTAGAGTTCATACACGGAAAAAATTTAAAACAATAACAAATGTAAGTAAAAAAAATTTTCACACACCACAAATGAACACAAAAGTTTTGTTGTCCAAGTTTGGGAAATTCCACAAGTTCAACCCTAACAGCTTGGAATTTTATAAGAAAGAGATTTTGTCCACACATGCTTTAAAAATGGATATGCATGTTTTAAACATGTTAAGGATGCATATCACCTATGGATCCAAAGCTTTTGAAGACAACAACAAACGTTCATTAAATTCTAAAGTGAACGAGCAGTGGGATATTTACCCGAATACAACAAGCCATTATTTTGCCCATCTACAAAAAGTTGACCCAACGATAACAGATGATTGTAAAGTGATATATCATGCGTAACGGGCTATATTACCCTAAGAAAAGACTTATGGAGTGGGAGTCAACACTCACTTAAAAATCCCTGCCACCCTTTTTTTCCCGACGATTGCTAAACCTGATATATAAAAACTAAAAAGGGCTTACAATCCCTAAAAATTACAGACACTCTTTGGAATTACCTCTCTCTAAATTTTTCCATTATGCATTTCCATTTTAGATGTACACTTTTTTCTTAAATTAAAATTTTGAGTTTTCGCTCTCACTTAATCCCGTAAACCAAAAAGGCAAATAGATCACAACTAAATGAAAATTTCAGATTTCATGTATGGAAAAAATATAAATAAATAATAAATGTAAGTAAAGAAAATTTTTTCACACGCCACAAATGATTTCAAATATTTTGTTGTCCAAGTTTGTGAAATTCCACTAGTTCAACCCTAACAGTTTGGAATTTTATAAGAAAGAGATTTCCTCCACACATATTTAAAAATGGATATGCATGCTTGAAACATGTTAAAGATGCAAATAAAATATGGATCGAAAGCTTTTGAAGAGAATAAAAAACACTCATTAAATTTTCAAGTAAACGTGCGGTGGAAAATCTACCTGAGTCAAACAAGCCATTATTTTGCCCATCTACAAAAAGGTAACCCACCTATCATAGATGATTGTAAAGTGATTTATCATGCGTAATGGGCTATATTACCCTAAGAAATGACTTATGGATTGGAAGACAAGACTCAGTTAAAAATCCCCGCCTCCCCCTTTTTCCTGACAATTGAAAAACCTAATATATAAAAACTAAAAAAAGCATAGAATCCCAAAAAATTACAGAAACTCTTTGGAATTATCTCTCTCTAAATTTGTGCATTGTGCATTTCCATTTTAGATGTACTCTATTTTCTTAAATCAAAACTGTGAGTTTTCGTTCTCCCTTCATGCCATAAACCAAAAAGGCAAATAAATAGATCACAACAAAATGAAAATTTTAGAGTTCATGTACGAAAAAAGTTTAAAACAATAACAAATGTAAGTAAAGAAAATTTATTCACACACCACAAATGAACACAAAAGTTTTGTTGTCCAAGTTTAGGAAATTCCACTAGTTCAACCCTAACGGCTTGGAATTTTACAAGAAAGAGATTTCCTCCACAAATGCTTAAAAAATGGATTTGCATGTTTGAAACATGTTAAATATGCAAATCACCTATGGATCCAAAGCTTTTGAAGAGAATAACAAACACTCATTAAATTCTCAAATGAACGTGTGGTGGGATATTTACCCGAGTCAAACAAGCCATTATTTTGCCCATCTACAAAAAGCTGACCTAATGATCATAGATGATTGTAAAGTGATTTATCTTGCGTAACAGGCTATATTACCCTAAGAAATGACTTATGGAATGGGAGTCAACACTCAATTAAAAATCCCTGCCTCCCCTTTTTCCCGACGATTGCAAAACCTGATATATAAAAGCTAAAAAGAGCTTTGAATCCCTAAAAATTAGTGAAACTCTTTGGAATTATCTCCCTCTAAATTTGTGCATTATGCATTTCCATTTTAGATGTACTCTTTTTTCTTAAATTAAAACTTTGAGTTTTCGCTCTCCCTTCATCCCGAAAACCAAAAAGCAAATAGATCACAACTAAATGAAAATTTCAGAGTTCATGTGTGGAAAAAATTTAAAACTATAACAAATGTAAGTAAAGAAAATTTATTCACACACCACAAATGATTTCAAATGTTTTGTTGTCCAACTTTGGGAAATTCCACTAGTTCAACCGTAACAGTTTGGATTTTTACAAGAAAGAGATTTCCTCCACACATGCTTTAAAAATGGATACGCATGCTTGAAACATGTTAAAGATGCAAATCACTTATGGATCCAAAGCTTTTGAAGACAATAACAAACGGTCATTAAATTCTCAAGTGAACGAGCGGTGGGATATTTACCCGAATCAAACAAGCCATTATTTTTCCCATCTACAAAAACTTGAACCAATGATAACAGATGATTGTAAAGTGATTTATCATATGTAACAGGCTATATTACCAAAAGAAATGACTTATGGATTGGGAGTTAACACTCAGTCAAAATTACCCCGCCTCTCCCTTTTTCCCGATGATTGCGAAACCCGATATATAAAAACTAAAAATAGCTTAGAATCCCTAAAAATTACAGAAACTCTTGGGAATTATCTCTCCCTACATTTGTGCATTGTGTATTTCCATTTTAGATGTAGACTTTTTTCTTAAATCAAAACATTGAGTTTTCGCTCTCCCTTCATCCCGTAAACCAAAAAGGCAAATAGATCACAACTAAATGAAAATTTCAGTGTTCATGTGTGGAAAAAATTTTGAACTATAACAAATGTAAGTAAAGAAAATTTATTCGCACACCAAAAATGAACAAAAAATTTTTGTTGTCCAAGTTTGGGAAATTCCACTAGTTCAACCCTAATAGCTTGGAATTTTATAAGAAAGAAATTTCCTCCACCCATGCTTTAAAAATGGATATGCTTGTTTTAAACATGTTAAAGGTGAAAATCACCTATGAATCCAAAGCTTTTGAAGAGAATAACAAACGCTCATTAAATTCTCAAGTGAACGTGCGGTGGGATATTTACCCGAGTCAAACAAACCATTATTTTGCCCATCTAAAAAAAGCTGAGCCAACGATCATAATCGATTTTAAAGTGATTTATCATGCGTAACGGGCTATATTACCCTAAGAAATGACTTATGGAATGGGAGTCAACACTCAATTAAAAATCCCTGCCCCCCCCTTTTTCCCGACGATTGCAAAACCTGTTATTTAAAAACTAAAAAGAGCATAAAATCCCTAAAAATTATGGAAACTCTATGGAATTATCTCCCTCTACATTTGTGCATTACGCATTTCCATTTTAGATGTACTCTTTTTTCCTAAATTAAAACTTTGAGTTTTCGCTCTCCCTTCATCCCGAAAATAAAAAAGGCAAATAGTTCAGAACTAAATGAAAATTTCAGAGATCATGTATTGAAAAAAATTAAAACAATAACAAATGTCAGTGAAGAAAATTTATTCACACACCACAAATGAACACAAAGTTTTGTTGTACAAGTTTGGGAAATTCCACTAGTTCAACCCTAACAGTTTGGATTTTTATAAGAAAGAGATTTCCTCCACACATGCTTTAAAAATGGACATACATGCTTGAAACATGTTAAAGATGCAAATCACCTATGGATCCAAAGCTTTTGAAGACTATAACAAACGCTCATTAAATTCTCAAGTGAACGAGCGGTGGGATATGTACCCAATTCAAACAAGCCATTATTTTGCCCATCTACAAAACGCTGACCCAATGATAACAGATGATTGTCAAGTGATTTATCATGCGTAACGGGTTATATTACCCAAAGAAATGACTTATGGATTGGGAGTCAACAATCAGTTAAAACTACCCCACCTCTCCCTTTTTTCCGACGATTGCAAAACCTGATATATAAAAACTAAAAAGAGCTTAGAATCCCTAAAAATTACAGAAACTCTTTGGAATTTTCTCTTTCTACATTTGTGCATTGTGCATTTCTATTTTAGATGTACTTTTTTTTCTTAAATCAAAATTTTGAGTTTTCGCTCTCCCTTCATCCCGTAAACCAAAAAGGCAAATAGATCACAACAAAATGCAAATTTTTGAGTTCATGTACGGAAAACATTTAAAACAATAACAAATGTAAGTAAAGAAAATTTATTCACACCACAAATGAACACAAAAGTTTTGTTGTGCAAGTTTGGGAAATTCCACTAATTCAACCCTAACAGCTTGGAATTTTATAAGAAAGTGATTTCGACCACACATGTTTTAAAAATGGATATGCACGTTTTAAACATGTTAAAGATGCAAATCACCTATAGATCCAAAGCTTTTGAAGAGAATAACAAATGCTCATTCAATTCTCAAGTGAACGTGCGGTGGGATATTTACCTGAGTCAAACAAGCCATTATTTTGCCCATCTACAAAAAGCTGACCAAACGATCATAGATGATTGTAATGTGATTTATTATACGTAACAGGCTATATTACCATAAGAAATGACTTATGGATTGGGAGACACGACTCCGTTAAAAATCCCTGCCTCCCCCTTTTTCCCGACGGTTGCAAAACCTAATATATAAAAACTAAAAAGAGCTTAGAATCCCTAAAAATTACAGAAACTCTTTGGAATTATCTCTCTCTACATTTGTGCATTGTGCATTTCCATTTTAAATGTACTCTTTTTTCTTATATCAAAACTTTGAGTTTTCGCTCTCCCTTCAACCCGTAAACGAAAAAGGCAAATAGATCACAACAAAATGAAAATTTTAGAGTTCATGTACGGAAAAAATTTAAAACAATAACAAATGTAAGTAAAAAAAAATTATTCACACACCACAAATGAACCCAAAAGTTTTGTTGTCCAAGTTTGGGAAATTCCACTAGTTCAACCCTAACAGCTTGGAATTTTATAAGAAAGACATTTCTTCCACACATGCTTAAAAAATGGATTTGCATGTTTAAAACAGGTTAAAGATCCAAATCACCTATGGATCCAAAGATTTTGAAGAGAATAACAAACGCTCACAAAATTCTCAAGTGAACGTGCGATGGGATATTTACCCGAGTCAAACTAGCTATTATTTTGTGCATATACAAAAAGTTGACCCAACGATCATAGATGATTGTAAAGTGATTTATCATGCGTATCGGGGTATATTACCCTAAGAAATGACTTATGGAATGGGAGTCAACACTCAGTTAAAATCGCTGGCTCCCCCTTTTTCCTGACGATTGCAAAACCTAATATATAAAAATAAAAAAAATCTTACAATCCCTAAAAATTACAGACACTCTTTGGAGTTACCTCTCTCTTCATTTGTATATTATGCATTTCCATTTTAGATGTACACTTTTTTCTTAAATTAAAACTTTGAGTTTTCGCTCTCCCTTTATCCCGAAAGTAAAAAAGGCAAATAGATCACAACTAAATGAAAATTTTAGAGTTCATGTATGGAAAAAGTTTAAATCTATAACAAATGTAAGTAAAGAAAATTTATTCACACACCACAGAGGAACACAAAAGTTTTGTTGTCCGAATTTCGGAAATTCCACTAGTTCAACTCTAACACTTTGGAATTTTATAAGAAAGAGATTTCCTCCACACATGCTTAAAAAATGGATTTGCATGTTTGAAACATGTTAAAGACGCAAATCACCTATGAATCCAAATCTTTTGAAGAGAAAACAAACGCTCATTAAATTCTCAAGTGAACGTGCGGTGGGATATTTACCAGAGTCAAACAAGCTATTATTTTGCCCATATAAAAAAAGCTGACCCAACGATCATAGATTATGGTAAAGTGATTTATCATGCGTAACGGGCTATATTACCCTAAGAAATGACTTATGGAATTTGAGTCAACACTCAATTAAAAATCCCTGCCTCTCCCTTTTCCACGCCGATTGCAAGACCTGATATATAAAAATTAAAAAGTGCTTACAATCCCTAAAAATTACAGACACTCTTTGGAATTACATCTCTATACATTTGGGCATTATGCATTTCTATTTTAGATGTACTCTTTTTTATTAAATTAAAACATTGAGTTTTCGTTCTCCCTTCATCCCGAAAAAAAAAAGCCAAATAGATCAGAACTAAATGAAAATTTCAGAGATCATATATGGAAAAAATTTAAAACAATAACAAATGTAAGTAAAGAAAATTTATTCACACACCACAAATGAACACAAAAGTTTTGTTGTACAAGTTTGGGAAATTCCACTAGTTCAACCCTAACAGTTTGGATTTTTATAAGAAAGAGATTTCCTCCACACATGCTTTAAAAATGGACATACATTCTTGAAACATGTTAAAGATGCAAATCACCTATGGATCCAAAGCTTTTGAAGACTATAACAAACGCTCATTAAATTCTCAAGTGAACGAACGGTGGGATATGTACCCGATTCAAACAAGCCTTTATTTTGCCCATCTACAAAACGCTGACCCAATGATAACAGATGATTGTCAAGTGATTTATCATGCGTAACGGGTTATATTACCCAAAGAAATGACTTATGGATTGGGAGTCAACAATCAGTTAAAACTGCCCCGCCTCTCCCTTTTTCCCGATGATTGCAAAACCTGATATATAAAAACTAAAAAGAGCTTAGAATCCCTAAAAATTACAGAAACTCTTTGGAATTATCTCTTTCTACATTTGTGCATTGTGCATTTCCATTTTAGATGTACTTTTTTTTCTTAAATCAAAACTTTGAGTTTTCGCTCTCCCTTCATCCCGTAAACCAAAAAGGCAAATAGATCACAACAAAATGCAAATTTTTGAGTTCATGTACGGACAAAATTTAAAACAATAACAAATGTAAGTAAAGAAAATTTATTCACACCACAAATGAACACAAAAGTTTTGTTGTGCAAGTTTGGGAAATTCCACTTGTTCAACCCTAATAGCTTGGAATTTTATAAGAAAGTGATTTCCACCACACATGTTTTAAAAATGGATATGCACGTTTTCAACATGTTAAAGATGCAAATCACCTATAGATCCAAAGCTTTTGAAGAGAATAACAAACGCTCATTCAATTCTCAAGTGAATGTGCGGTGGGATATTTACCCGAGTCAAACAAGCCATTATTTTGCCCATCTACAAAAAGCTGACCCAATGATCATAGATGATTGTAATGTGATTTATTATACGTAACAGGCTATATTACCCTAAGAAATGACTTATGGATTGGGAGACAAGACTCAGTTAAAAATCCCTGCCTCCCCCTTTTCCCGACGATTGCGAAACCTGATATATAAAAACTAAAAAGAGCTTAGAATCCCTAAAAATTATAGAAACTCTTTGGAATTATCTCTCTCTACATTTCTGCATTGTGCATTTCCATTTTAAATGTACTCTTTTTTCTTATATCAAAACTTTGAGTTTTCGCTCTCCCTTCAACCCGTAAACGAAAAAGGCAAATAGATCACAACAAAATGAAAATTTTAGAGTTCATGTACGGAAAAAATTTAAAACAATAACAAATGTAAGTAAAGAAAATTTATTCACATACCACAAATGAACACAAAAGTTTTGTTGTACAAGTTTGGGAAATTCCACTAGTTCAACCCTAACAGTTTGGATTTTTCTAAGAAAGAGATTTCCTCCACACATGCTTTAAAAATGGACATACATGCTTGAAACATGTTAAAGATGCAAATCACCTATGGATCCAAAGCTTTTGAAGACTATAAAAAACGCTCATTAAATTCTCAAGTGAACGAGCGGTGGGATTTGTACCCAATTCAAACAAGCCATTATTTTGCCTATCTACAAAACGCTTACCCAATGATAACAGATGATTGTCAAGTGATTTATCATGCGTAACGGTTTATATTACCCAAAGAAAGGACTTATGGATTGGGAGTCAACAATCAGTTAAAACTACCCCGCCTCTCCCTTTTTCCCGACGATTGCAAAACCTGATATATAAAAACTAAAAAGAGCTTAGAATCCCTAAAAATTACAGAAACTCTTTGGAATTATCTCTTTCTAGATTTGTGCATTGTGCATTTCCATTTTAGATGTACTTTTTTTTCTTAAATGAAAACTTTGAGTTTTCGCTCTCCCTTCATCCCGTAAACCAAAAAGGCAAATAGATCACAACAAAATGCAAATTTTTGAGTTCATGTACGGAAAAAATTTAAAATAATAACAAATGTAAGTATAGAAAATTTATTCACACCACAAATGAACACAAAAGTTTTGTTGTGCAAGTTTGGGAAATTCCACTAGTTCAACCCTAACAGCTTGGAATTTTATAAGTAAGTGATTTCCACCACACATGTTTGAAAAATGGATATGCATGTTTTAAACATGTTAAAGATGCAAATCACCTATAGATCCAAAGCTTTTGAAGAGAATAACAAACGCTCATTCAATTCTCAAGTGAACGGGCGGTGGGATATTTACCTGAGTCAAACAAGCCATTATTTTGCCCATCTACAAAAAGCTAACCCAACGACCATAGATGATTGTAATGTGATTTATTATACGTAACATGCTATATTACCCTAAGAAATGACTTATGGATTGGGAGATAAGACTCAGTTAAAAATCCCTGCCTCCCCCTTTTTCCCGATGATTGCGAAACCTGATTTATAAAAACTAAAAAGAGCTTAGAATCCCTAAAAATTACAGAAAATCTTTGGAATTATCTCTCTCTACATTTGTGCATTGCGCATTTCCATTTTAAATGTACTCTTTTTTCTTATATAAAAACTTTGAGTTTTCGCTTTCCCTTCAACCCGTAAACGAAAAAGGCAAATAGATCACAACAAAATGAAAATTTTAGAGTTCACGTACGGAAAAAATTTAAAACAATAACAAATGTAAGTAAAAAAAATTTATTCACACACCACAAATGAACCCAAAAGTTTTGTTGTCCAAGTTTGGGAAATTCCACTAGTTCAACCCTAACAGCTTGGAATTTATAAGAAAGTCATTTCGTCCACACATGCTTAAAAAATGGATTTGCATGTTTGAAAAAGATTAAAGATGCAAATCACCTATGGATCCAAAGATTGTGAAGAGAATAAAAAATGCTCACAAAATTCTCAAGTGAACGTGCGATGGGATATTTACCCGAGTCAAACTAGCCATTATTTTGCGCATATACAAAAAGTTGACCCAACGATTATTGATGATTGTAAAGTGATTTATCATGCGTATCGGGGTATATTACCCTAAGAAATGGCTTATGGAATGGGAGTCAACACTCAGTTAAAAATCGCTGCCTCCCCTTTTTTCCTGACGATTGCAAAACCTGATATATAAAAATTAAAAAGAGCTTACAATCATTAAAAATTACAGACACTCTTTGGAGTTACCTCTCTCTTCATTTGTGTATTATGCATTTCCATTTTAGATGTACACTTTTTTCTTAAATTAAAACTTTGAGTTTTCGCTCTCCCTTCATCCCGAAAGTAAACAAGGCAAATAGATCACAACTAAATGAAAATTTTAGAGTTCATGTATGGAAAAATTTTAAATCTATAACAAATGTAAGTAAAGAAAACTTATTCACACACCACAAATGATTTCAAATGTTTAGTTGTCCAAGTTTGGGAAATTCGACTAGTTCAACCCTAATTGTTTGGATTTTTATTAGAAAGAGATTTCCTCCACACATGCTTTAAAAATGGACATGCATGGTTGAAACATGTTAAAGATGCAAATCACCTATGGATCCAAAGCTTTTGAAGACAATAAAAAACGCTCATTAAATTCTCAAGTGAACGATCGGTGGGATATTTACCCGAATCAAACAAGCCATTATTTTGCCCATCTACAAAAATTTGACCCAACGATGACAGATGATTGTAAATTTATTTATCATGCGTAACGCGCTATATTACCCAAAGAAATGACTTATGGATTGGGAGTCAACACTTAGTTAAAACAACCCCGCCTCTCCCTTTTTCCAGACGATTGCAAAACCTGATATATCAAAACTAAAAAGAACTTATAATCCGTAAAAATTACAGATACCCTTTGGAATTATCTCTCTCTACAATTGTGCATTGTGCATTTCCATTTTAGATGTACTCTTTTTTCCTAAATCAAAACTTTGAGTCTTCGCTCTCCCTTCATCTCGTAAACCAAAAAGGCAAATAGATCACAACAAAATGAAAATTTTAGAGTTCATGTACGGAAAAAATTTAAAAAAATAACAAATATAAGTAAAGAAAATTTATTCACACACCACAAATGAACACAAAAGTTTTGTTGTCCAAGTTTGAGAAATTCAACTAGTTCAACCCTAACAGCTTGGAATTTATTAGAAAGAGATTTCCTCCACACATGTTTTAAAAATGGATATGCATGTTTTAAACATGTTAAAGATGCAAATCACCTATGGATCCAAAGCTTTTGAAGCGAATAACAAACGCTCATTAAATTCTCAAGTGAACATGCGGTGGGATATTTACTCGAGTCAAACATGCCATTATTTTGCCCATCTACAAAAAGGTTACCCAACGATCATAGATGATTTTGAAGTGATTTATCATGCGTAACGGGCTATATTACCCTATGAAATGACTTATGGAATGGGAGTCAACACTCAATTAAAAATCCCTGCCTCCCCCTTTTTCCCGACGATTGCAAAACCTGATACAAAAAAACTAAAAAGAGCTTAGATTCAATAAAAATTACAGAAACTCATTGGAATTATCTCCATCTACATTTGTGCATTATGCATTTCTATTTTAGTTGTACTCTTTTTTCTTAAATTAAAACTTTGAGTTTTTTATCTCCCTTCATCCTGTAAACCAAAAATGCAAATAGATCACAACAAAATGAAACTTTTAGAGTTCATGTACAGAAAAAATTTAAAACAATAACAAATGTAAGTAAAGAAATTTTATTCACACACCACAAATGAACACAAAAGTTTTGTTGTCCAAGTTTGGGAAATTCCACTAGTTCAACCCTAACAGCTTAGAACTTTATAAGAAAGAGATTTCCTCCACACATGCTTAAAAAATGGATTTTCATGTTTGAAACAGGTTAAAGATGCAAATCATCTATGGATCCAAAGCATTTGAAGAGAATAACAAACGCTCACAAAATGCTCAAGTGAACGCGCAGTGGGATATTTACCCGAGTCAAACAAGCCATTATTTTGCCCATATACAAAAAGCTGACCCAACGATCATAGATGATTGTAAAGTGATTTATCATGTGTAATGGGCTATATTACTCTAGGAAAGGATTTATGGAATGGGAGTCAACACTCAATTAAAAATCCCTGCCTCCCCCTTTTTCCCGACGATTACAAAACCTGATATATAAAATTTAAAAAGAGCTTACAATCCCTAAAACTTACAGACACTCTTTGGAATTAACTCTCTCCACATTTGTGCATTATGGATTTCCATTTTAGATGTACACTTTTTTCTTAAATTAAAACTTGAGTTTTCGCTCTCCCTTCATCCCCAAAACAAAAAAGGCAAATAGATCACAACTAAATGAAAATTTCAGAGTTCATGTATGGAAAGAATTTAAAACAATAACAAATGTAAGTAAAGAAAACTTATTCACACACCAGAAATGATTTCAAATGTTTTGTTGTCCAAGTTTTGGAAATTCCACTAGTTCAACCCTAACAGTTTGCATTTTTATAAGAAAGATATAACCTCCACACATGCCTTAAAAATGGATATGCAAGATTGAAACATGTTAAAGATGAAAATCACCTATGGATCCAAAGCTTTTGAAGACAATAACAAACGCTCATTAAATTCCCAAGTGAATGAGCGGTGGGATATTTACCCGAATCAAACAATCCATTATTTTGCCCATCTAGAAAAAGCTGACCCAACGATGACAGATGATTGTAAATTGATTTATCATGCATAACGGGCTATATTACCCAAAGAAATGACTTATGGATTGGGAGTCAACACTTAGTTAAAACTACCCCGCCTCTCCCTTTTTCCTGACGATTGCAAAACCTGATATATAAAAACTAAAAAGAGCTTAGAATGCCTAAAAATTGCAGAAACTCTTTGGAATGATCTCTCTCTACATTTGTGCATTGTGCATTTCCATTTTAGATGTACTCTTTTTTCCTAAATCAAAACTTTGAGTTTTCACTCTCCCTTCATCCCGTAAACCAAAAAGGCAAATTGATCACAACAAAATGAAAATTTTAGAGTTCATGCACGGAAAAAATTTAAAACAATAACAAATGTAAGCAAGAAAATTTATTCACACACCACAAATGAATACAAAAGTTTTGTTGTACAAGTTTGGGAAATTCAACTAGTTCAACCCTAACAGCTTGGAATTTTATAAGAAAGAGATTTCCTCCACACATGTTTTAAAAATGGATATGCATGTTTTAAACATGTTAAAGATGCAAATCATTTATGGATCCAAAACTTTTGAAGAGAATAACAAACGCTCATTAAATTCTCAAGTGAACATGCGGTGGGATATTTACTCGTGTCAAACAAGCCATTATTTTGCCCATCTACAAAAAGCTGACCAAACGATCTTAGATTATTCTAAAGTGATTTATCATGCGTAACGGGCTATATTACCCTAAGAAATGACTTATGGATTGGAAGACAAGACTCAGTTAAAAATCCTTACCTCCCCCTTTTTCCCGACGATTGCAAAACCTGATATATAAAACTAAATAGAGCTTAGAATCCCTAAAAATTACAGAAACTATTTCGAATTATCACTCTTTACATTTGTGCATTGTGCTTTTCCATTTTAGATGTACTCTTTTTTCTTAAATCAAAACTTTGAGTTTTCGCTCTCCCTTCATCCTGTAAACCAAAAAGGCAAATAGATCACAACAAAATGAAAATTTTGGAGTTCTAGTACAGAAAAAATTTAAAACAATAACAAATGTAAGTAAAGAAAATTTATTCACACACCACAAATGAACACAAAAGTTTTGTTGTCCAAGTTTGGGAAATTCCACTAGTTCAACCCTAACAGCTTGGAATTTTATAAGAAAGAGATTTCCTGCACACATGCTTAAAAAATGGATTTGCATGTTTGAAACATGTTAAAGATGCAAATCACCTATGGATCCAAAGCTTTTGAAGAGAATAACAAAAGCTCATTAAATTCTCAAGTGAATGTGCGGTGGGATATTTACCCGAGTCAAACAAGCCATTATTTTCCCCATATACAAAAAGCTGATGAAGCGATCGTAAGTGATTGTAAAGTGATTTATCATGTGTAACGGGCTATATTACCCTTAGAAATGACTTATGGAATGGGAGCCAACACTCAGGTCAAAATTCCTGCCTCCCCCTTTTTCCCGACGATTGCAAAACCTGATATATAAAAACTAAACAGAGCTTACAATCCCTAAAAATTACTGACAATGGTTAAAACTATCTCTCTCTATATTTGTGCGTTATGCATTTCCATTTTAGACATACCCTTTTTTCTTAAATTAAAACTTTGAGTTTTCGATCTCCCTTCATCCCGTAAACCAAAAAGGCAAATAGATTACAAGTAAATGAAAATTTCAGAGTTCATGTATGGAAAAAATTTAAAACAATAACAAATGCAAGTAAAGAAAATTTATTCACACACCACAAATGAACACAAAAGTTTTGTTGTCCCAGTTTGTGAAATTCCACTACTTCAACCCAAACTGCTTGGAATTTTATAAGAAAGAGATTTCTTCCACCCATGCTTTAAAAATGGACATGCATGCTTGAAACATGTTACAGATGCAAATAACCTATGGATCCAAACCTTTTAGAGAGAATAACAAATGCTCATTAAATTCTCAAGTGAACGTGCGGTGGGATATTTACCTGAGTCAAACAAGCCATTATTTTACCCATCTACAAAAAGTTGACCTAACGATCATAGATGATTGTAAAGTGATTCATCATGCGCAACGGGCTATAATACGTGAAGAAATCGCTTATGGATCGGGAGTCAACACTTAGTTAAAAGTCCGCCGACTACCCCTTTTCCCGAAGAATGCAAAACCTCATATATAAAAACTAAACAAATCTTACAATCCCTAAAAATTATAGACACTCTTTGGAATTATCTCTCTCTTCATTTGTGCATTGTGAATTTCCATTTTAGATGTACTCTTTTTTTTTAAATCAAAACTTTGAGTTTTCGCTCTCCCTTCATCCTGTAAAAAAAAAGGGAAAATATATCACAACAAAATGAAAATTTTAGTATTTATGTATGGAAAAAACTAAAACAATAACAAATGTAAGTAAAGAAAATTTAATCACACACCACAAATGAACACAAAAGTTTTGTTGTCCATGTTTGGGAAATTCCACTAGTTCATCCCTAATAGCTTGGAATTTTAGAAGTAAGAGATTTCTTCCACACATGCATTAAAAATGGATATGCATGCTTGAAACATGTTACAGATGCAAATCACCTTTGGATCCAAACATTTTAAAGAGAATAACAATCGTTCATTAAATTCTCAAGTGAACGTGTGGTGGGATATTTACCAGAGTCGAACAAGACATTATTTTGCCCGTTTACAAAAAGCTGACCTAACGATCATAGATAATTGTAAAGTGATTTATGATGCGTAACGGGCTATATTACCCTAAGAAATTACTTATGGATTGGGCGTCAACACTCATTTAAAAATCCCCCGCCTGCCTCTTTTCCCGACGATTGCAAAACCTGATATATAAAAACTAAAAAGAGCTTAAAATCCCTAAAAATTATAGACACTCTTATGAATTATCTCTCTCTACATTTTTGCATTGTGCATTTCCATTTTATATGTACACTTTTTTCTTAAATCAAAACTTTGAGTTTTTGCTCTCCCTTCATACGGTAAACCAAAAAGGCACATAGATCACAAAAAAATGAAAATTTTGGAGTTTATGTATTAAAAAATATAAAACAATAATAAATGTAAGTAAAAAAAATTTATTCACACACCAAGAATGAACACAAAATTTTTGTTGTTCAAGTTTGGGAAATTCCACTAGTTTAACCCTATTAGCTTGGAATTTTATAAGGAAGAGATTTCTTCCACACATGCTTTAAAAATGGATATGGATGCTTGATACATGTTAAAGATGCAAATCACCTATGGATCCAAACGTTTAGTAGAGAATAACAAACGCTCATTAAATTCTGAAGTGAACGTGCAGTGGGATATTTACCCGAGTCAAACAAGCCATTATTTTGCTAGTTTACAAAAAGCTGACCTAACGATCATAAATGATTGTAAAGATATTTATCATACGTAACGGGATACATTACCCTAAGAAATGACTTATGGATTGGGAGTCAAAATTAAGTTAAAAATCCCCTGCCTACCCCTTTTCCTTACGATTTCAAAACCTAATATATAAAAACTAAAAAGAGCTTACAATCCCTAAAAATTACAGAAAATATTTTTAATTATCTCTCTCTACATTTGTGCATTGTGCATTGTCCATTTCCATTTTAGATGTACTCTTTTTTCTTCAATCAAAACTTTGAGTTATGCTCTCCCTTCATCCTATAAAAAAAAAGCAAATAGATCACAACAAAATGAAAATTTTAGAGTTTATAAATGGAAAATATTTAAAACAATAAAGAATGTAATAAAAGAAAATTTATTCACCCACCACCAATGAACACAAAAGTTTTGTTGTCGAAGTTTTGGAAATTCCACTAGTTCAACCCTAACAGCTTTGGATTTTATAAGAAAGAGATTTCTTCCACACATGCTTTAAAAATGGATATACATGCTTGAAACATGTTAAAGATGCAAATCACCTATGGATCCAAACCTTTTAAAGAGAATAAAAAACGTTCATTAAATTCTCAAGTGAACGTGCGGTGGGATATTTACCCGTGTCAAACAAGCCATTATTTTGCCCGTTTACAAAAAGCTGACCTATAGATAAATGATTGTAATGTGATTTATGATACGTAACAGGATATAATACCCTAAGAAATTACTTATGGATTGGGAGTCAACACCCAGTTAAAAATCCCCCGCCTCCCCCTTTTCCCAACGATTGCCAAACCTGATATATAAAATCTAAAGAGAGCTTCCACTCCCTAAAAATTACACTATCTTTGGAATTATCTCTCTCTAAATTTGTGCATTGTGCATTTCTATTTTAGATGTACTCTTTTTTCTGAAATCAAAACTTTGAGTTTTCGCTCTCCTTTCAACACGTAAACCAAAATGGTAAGTAGATCACAACAAAATGAAAATTTTAGAGATTATGTATGGAAAAAATTTAAACCAATAACAAAAGTAAGTAAAGAAAATTTATTCACACACCACGAAAGAACCCAAAAGTTTTGTTGTCCATGTTTGGGAAATTCCACTAGTTCAACCCTAACTTCTTGGAATTTTATAAGAAAGAGATTTCTTCCACACATGCCTTAAAAATGGATTGGCATGCTTGAAACTTGTTAAGGATGCAAATCACCAATGGATCCAAACCTTTTAAAGAGAATAACAAACGCTCATTAAATTCTCAAGTGAACGTGAGGTGGGATATTTACCTGAGTCAAACAAACCATTATTTTGCCCGTTTACCAAAAGCGAACCTAACGATCATAGATAATTGTATAGTGTTTTATCATGCGTAACGGGATATATTACCCTAAGAAACGACTTATGGATTGGGAGTCATCACTCAGTAAAAAATCCCTCGCTTCCCCCTTATCTCGACGATTGCAAAACCTCATATATAAAGACTAAAAAGAGCATACAATCCCTAAAAACTACAGACACTCTTTGGAATTAGCTCTTTGTACATTTGTGTATTGTGCATTTTCATTTTAGATGTACTCTTTTTTCTTAAATCAAAACTTTGAGTTTTCGCGGTCCCTTCATCCCGTAAACCAAACAGGCAAAAAAAACACAACAAAATGAAAATTTTAGAGTTTATGTATGGAAAAAATTTAAAACAATAACGAATGTAAGTAAAGAAAATTTATTCACACACCACCAATGAACACAAAAGTTTTGTTGTCGAAGTTTTGGAAATTCCACTTGTCCAACCCTAACAGCTTGGGATTTTATAAGAAAGAGATTTCTTCCATACATGCTTTAAAAATGGATATGCATGCTTGAAACATGTTAAAGATGCAAATCAACTATGGATCCGAACCTTTTAAAGAGAATAACAAACGCTCATTAAATTCTCAAGTGAACGAGCGGTGGGATATTTACCCGATTCAAACAAGCCATTATTTTTCCTGTTTACAAAAAGCTGACCTAACGATCGTAGTCGATTGTAAAGTGATTTATCATGCGTAACGGGCAATAATACCCTAAGAAATGACTTATGGAAAGGGAGTCAACACTCAGTTAAAAATCTCCCGCCTCCCTCTTTTCCCGACGATTGGAAAACCTTACATATAAAAACTAAAAAGAGCTTACAATCCCTAAAAATTAAAGTTGCTCTTTGGAATATTCTCTCTCTAAAATTCTGCATTGTTCATTTCCATTTTAGATGTACTCTTTTTGCTTAAATAAAAAATTTAAGTTTTCGCTCTCCCTTCACCCTGTAAACCAAAAAGGCAAATAGATCACAACAAAATGAAAATTTTAGAGTAGATGTGTAGAAAAATTTTAAAACAATAACAAATATGAGTAAAGAAAATTTATTCACACACAAAGAATTAACACAAAAGTTTTGTTGTCCAATTTTGGGAAATTCCACTAGTTTAACCCTAACAGCTTGGAATTTTATAAGAAAGAGATTTCTTCCACACATGCTTTACAAAATGGATATGCATGCTTGAAACAAGTTAAAGATGCAAATCACCCATGGATCCAAACCTTTTAAAGAGAATAACAAACACTCATTAAATTCTCAAGTGACCGTGCGGTGGGATATTTACTTGTGTCAAACAAGCCATTATTTTGTCCGTTTATAAAAAGCAGAGCTAACGATCTTATAGGATTGTAAGGTGATTTATGATGCGTAACGGGATTTATTACCCTAAGAAATGACTTATGGATTGGGAGTCAACACTCAGTCAAAAATCCCCCGCCTCTCCCTTTTCCCGACGATTGCAAAACCTGATATATAAAATATAAAAAGAGATTACACTCCCTAAAAATTACAGACACTCTTTGGAATTATCTCTCTCTACCTTTGTTCATTGTGAATTTCCATTTTTTATGTACTATTTTTTCTTAAATCAAAACTTTGAGTTTTCACTCTCCCTTCATCCCGTAAACCAAACAGGCAAAAAAATCAAAATAAAATGAAAATTGTAGAGTTTATGTATGGAAAAAATTTAAAATAATAATGAATGTAAGTAAAGAAAATTTATTCACACACCACCAATGAACACAAAAGTTTTGTTGTCGAAGTTTGGGAAATTCCATTAGTCCAACCCTAACAGCTTAGGATTTTATAAGAAAGAGATTTCTTCCACACATGCTTTAAAAATGGATATGCTTGCTTGAAACATGTTAAAGATGCAAATCACCTATGGATCCAAACCTTTTAAAGAGATTAAAAAAAGCTCATTAAATTCTTAAGTGAACGTGCGGTGGGATATTTATCCGAGTCAAACAAGCCATTATTTTGTCTGTTTACAAAAAGCTGACCTAACTATCATAGTTGATTGTAAAGTGATTTATCATGCGTAACGGGCTATAATACAGTAAGTAATGACTTATGGATAGGGAGTCAACACTGAGTTAAAAATCCCCCGAATCCCTCTTTTCTCGACGATTACAAAACCTGATATATAAAAATTAAAAAGAGCTTACAATCCCTAAAAATTACAGACGCTCTTTGGAATTTTCTCGCTCTACATTTGTGCATTGTTAATTTCCATTTTAGATGTACTCTTTTTGCGTAAATCAAAACTTTAAGTTTACCCTTCACCCCATAAACCAAAAAGGCAAATAGATCACAACAAAATGAAAATTTTAGAATATATGTATAGAAAAATTTTAAAACAATAACAATTATGAGTAAAGAAAATTTATTCACCCACAAAGAATTAACCCAAAAGTTTTGTTGTCCAAGTTTGGGAAATTCCACTAGTTTAACCGTAACAGCTAGGGATTTTATAAGAAAAAGATTTCTTCCACACATGCTTTAAAAATGGATATGCTTGCTTGAAAGATGTTAAAGATGCAAATCACCCATGGATCCAAACCTTTTAAAGAGAATAACAAACACTCATTAAATTCTCAAGTGAACGTGCGGTGGGATATTTACCCGTGTCAAACAAGCCATTATTTTGCCCGTTTACAAAAAAGCTGACCCAACGATCATAGATGATTGTAAAGTGATTTATGACGTGTAACGGGATTTATTACCCTAAGAAATGACTTATGGATTGGGAGTCAACACTCAGTTAAAAATCCCCCGCCTCCCCCTTTTCCCGACAATTGCAAAACCTGATATATAAAATCTAAAAAGAGCTTACACTCCCTAAAAATTACAGACTCTCTTTGGAATTATCTCTCTCTACATTTGTGCATTGTGCATTTCCATTTTAGATGTACTCTTTTTTCATAAATCAAAACTTTGAGTTTTCGCTCTCCCTTCATCACGTAAATCAAAAAGGGAAATAGATCACAACAAAATGAAAATTTTAGAGGTTATGTATGGAAAAAATTTAAAACAATAACAAAAGTAAGTAAATAAAATTTATTCACACACCACGAAAGAACACAAAAGTTTTGTTGCCCAAGTTTTTGAAATTCCACTAGTTCAACCCTAACAGTTTGGAAATTTATAAGAAAGAGATATTTTCCACAGATGCTTTAAAAATGGATATGTATGCTTGAAACTTGTTATGGATGCAAATCACCAATGGATCCAAACCTTTTAAAGAGAATAACAAGCGCTCATTAAATTCTAGAGTGAACGTGCGGTGGGATATTTACCAAAGTCAAACAAGCCATTATTTTGCCCGTTTACAAAAAGCGGACCTAACGATCATAGATGATTTTAAAGTGATTTATCATGCATAACAGGATATATTAACCTAAAAAATGACTTATGGATTGGGAGTCAACACACAGTTAAAAATTCCTCGCTTCCCCCTTTTCTCGACGATAGCAAAACCTCATATATAAAGACTAAAAAGAGCTTACAATCCCTAAAAACTACAGACACTCTTTGGAATTAGCTCTCTGTACATTTGTGCTTTGTGCATTTCCATTTTAGATATACTCTTTTTTCTTAAATCAAAACTTTGAGTTTTTGCTATCCCTTCATCCCGTAAACCAAATAGGCAAAAAAAAAACAAAACAAAATGAAAATTCGAGAGTTTATGTATGGAAATAATTTAAAACAATAACGAATGTTAGTAAAGAAAATTTATTCACACACCACCAATGAACACAAAAGTTTTGTTTTCAAAGTTTTGGAAATTCCACTAGTCCAACCCTAACAACTTGGGATTTTATAAGAAAGAGATTTCTTCCACACATGCTTTAAAAATGGATATGCATGCTTGAAACATGTTAAAGATGCAAATCAACTATGGATCCAAACCTTTTAAAGAGAATAACAAACGCTCGTTAAATTCTCAAGTGAACGTGCGGTGGGATGTTTACCCGAGTCAAACAAGCCATTATTTTGCCTGTTTACAAAAAGCTGACCTAACGATCGTAGTCGATTGAAAAGTGATTTATCATGTGTAACGGGCAATAATACCCGAAGAAATGACTTATGGAAAGGGAGTCAACACTCAGTTAAAAATCCCCCGCCTGCCTCTTTTCCCAACGATTCAAAAACCTTACATATAAAAGCTAAAAAGAGGTTACAATCCCTAAAAATTAAAGATGCTCTTTGGAATATTCTCTCTCTACAATTGTGCATTGTTCATTTCAATTTTAGATGTACTCTTTTTGCTTCAATCAAAAATTTAAGTTTTCGCTCTCCCTTCACCCCGTAAACCAAAAAGGCAAATAGATCACAACAAAATGAAAATTTTAGAGTAGATGTGTGGAAAAATTTTAAAACAATAACAAATATGAGTAAGGAAAATTTATTCACACACAAAGAATTAACGCAAAACTTTTGTTGTCCAAGTTTGGGAAATTCCACTAGTTTAACCCTAACTGCATGGAATTTTATAAGAAAGAGATTTCTTCCACACATGCTTTACAAATGGATATGCATGCTTGAAACAAGTTAAGGATGCAAATCACCAATGGATCCAAACCTTTTAAAGAGATTAACAAACGCTCATTATATTCTCAAGTGAAGATGCGGTGGGATATTTACCTGAGTCAAACAAGCCAATATTTTGCCCATTTACAAAAAGTGGACCTGACGATCATAGATAATTGTAAAGTGATTTATCATGTGTAACGGGATATATTACCCTAAGAAATGACTTATGGATTGGGAGTCATCACTCAGTTAAAAATCCCCCGCCACCCCCTTTTTCGAATGATTGCAAAACCTGATATATAAAAACTAAATAGAGCTTACAATCCCTAAAAATTACAGACAATCTTTGGAATTATCTCTCTCTACATTTTTGCATTGTGCATTTCCTTTTAAGATGTACTCTTTTTTCTTAAATTAAAACTGTGAGTTTTCGCGCTCCCTTCATCCCGTAAACCAAAAACGGAAAATAGGTCACAAGAAAATGGAATTTTTAGAGTTTAAGTATGGAAATTTTTTAAAATAATAACAAATTTAAGTAACGAAAATTTAATCACACACCACAAATGAATACAAAAGTTTTGTTGTCCAAGTTTGCGAAATTCCACTAGTTCAACCCTAACAGCTTAGAACTTTATAAAAAAAAGATTTCTTCCACACATGCTTTAAAAATGGATATGCATACTTGAAACACGTTACAGATGCAAATCACCTATGGATCCAAACCTTTTCAAGATAATAACAATTGCTCATTGGATTCTAAAGTGAACGTGCGGTGGGATATTTAACCGAGTCAAACAAGCCATTCTTTTGCTCGTTTACAAAAAGCTGACCTAACGATCATAGATGATTGTAAAGTGATTTATGATGCGTAACGGGATATATTACCCTAAGAAATGACTTATGGATTGGGAGTCAACACTCAGTTAAAAATCCCCTGCCTCCCCCTTTTCCCGACGATTGCAAAAGCTGATATATAAAATCTAAAAAGAGCTTACACTCCCTAAAAATTACTGACTCTCTTTGGAATTATGTCTCTACACATATGTGCATTGTGGTTTTCCTTTTTAGATGGCATTTTTTCTTAAATAAAAACTTTGAGTTTTCACTCTCCCATTATCCCGTAAACCAAAAAGGCAAATAGCTCACAACAAAATGAAAATTTTAGAGATTATGTATGGAAAAAATTTAACACAATAACAAAAGTAAGTAAAGAAAATTTATTCACAAATCACAAAAGAACACAAAATTTTTGTTGTCAAAGTTTGGGAAATTCCTCTAGTTCAACCCTAACAGCTTGGAATTTTATAAGAAAGAGATTTCTTCCACACATGCTTTAAAAATGGATAGGCATGCTTGAAATATGTTAAAGATCCAAATCACCTATGGATCCAAATCTTTTAAAGAGAATAACAAACACTCATTAAATTTTCAAGTGAACATGCATTGGGATACTTACCCAAGTCAAACAATCTATTATTTTTCCCGTGTACAAAAAACTATCCGGACGATCAAAGATGACTGTAAAGTGATTTATCATGCGTACCGGCTATATTACCCTAAGAAATTACTTAAGGATTGGGAGTCAACACTCATTTAAAAATCCCCTGCGACCCCATTTTCCCCGATATTTGCAAAACCTGATATATAAAAACTAAAAAGATCTTACAATCCCTAAAAATTACAGACACTCTTTGGAATTATCTCTGTTTACATTTGTGCATTGTGCATTTCCATTTTAGATGTACTCTTTTTTCTTAAATCAAAACTTTGAGTTTTCGCTCTCCCTTTATCCCATAAACCAAAAAGGCAAATATATCACAACAAAATTAAAATTTTAGAGTTTATCTATGGAAAAAATTTAAAACAATAACAAATGTAAGTAAAGAAAATTTATTCACACACCACGAATGGAGACGAAAGTTTAGTTGTCCAAGTTTGGGAAATTCCACTAGTTCAACCCTAACAACTTGGAATTTTATAAGAAAGAGATTTCTTCCACACATGCTTTAAAAATGGATATGCAGGCTTGAAACATGTTAAATATGAAAATCACCTTTGGATCCAAACATTTTAAAGAGAATAACAAACGCTCATTAAATTCTCAAGTAAACGTGCGGCGGGATATTTATCCGAGTCAAACAAGCCATTATTTTGCCCATTTAAAAAAAGTTGACCTAACGATCATAGATGATTGTAAAGTGATTTACATGCGTAACGGGCTATATTACCCTAAGAAATGACTTATGGATTGGGGGTCAACACTCAGTTAAAAATCCCCTGCCTCCACCTTTTCCCGACAATTGCAAAACCTGATTTATAAAACATGAGAAAGAGCTTACAATCCCTTATAATTACAGACACTATTTGGAATTATCTCTCTCTACATTTGTGCATAGTGCATTTCCATTTTAGATGTACTCCTTTTTATTAAATCAAAAATTTGAGTTTTCTCTCTCCCTTCATCCCATAAACAAAAAAGGCAAATAGATCAGAACAAAATGAAAATTTTAAAGTTTATGTATGGAAAAAATTTAAAACAATAACAAATGTAAGTAAAGAATATTTATTCACACACCACGAATGATCACAAAAGTTTTGTTGTCCAAGTTTGGGAAATTCCACTAGTTCAACACTAATAGCTTGGAATTTTATAAGAAAGAGATTTCTTCCACACATGCTTTAAAATTGGATATGCATGCATGAAACATGTGAAAGATGCAAATCACCTATGGGGTCCAAACCTTTTAAAGAGAATAACAAACGCTCATTAAATTCTTAAGTGAACGACTGTGGGATATTTTACCCGAGTCAAACAAGCCATTATTATGCCCTTTTACAAAAATTGACCTAACGATCATAGATGATTGTAAAGTGATTAATCATGCATAACGGGCTATATTACCCTAAAAAATGACTTATGGATTGGGAGTCAACATTCAGTAAAAAATCCCCCACCTCCTCCTTTTCCTGACGATTGCTAAATCTGATCTATAAAAACTAAAAAGAGCTTACAATCCCGAAAAATTACAGAAACTCTTTGGAATTATCCCTCTCTACATTTGTACATTGTGCATTTCCATTTTAGATGTATTTTTTTCTTAAATCAAAACTTTTAGTTTTCGCTCTCCCTTCATCCCGTAAACCAAAAAGCCAAATAGATCACAACAAAATAAAAATTTTAGAGTTTACGTATCAAAAAAATTTAAAACAATAACAAATGAAAGTATAGAAATTTTATTCCCACGCCACATATGAACACAAGAGTTTTATTGTCCATGTTTGGGAAATTCCACTAGTTCAACCCTAACAACTTCGAATTTTATTAGAAAGAGATTTCTTCCACACATTCTTTAAAAATTAATATTCACGCTTGAAACATGTTAAAGATGCAAATCACCTATGGATCCAAACCTTTTTAAGAGAATAACAAACGCTCATTTAATTCACAAGTGAACGTGGGGTGGAGTATTTACCCGAGTCAAACAAGCCAATATTTTGCCCGTTTATTAAAAGCTGACCTAACGATCATAGATGATTGTAAAGTTATTTATCATGCGTAACGGGCTATATTACCCTAAAAATGACTTATGGATTGAGAGTCGACATTCAGTAAAAAATCCCCCTCCTCCTCCTTTTCTTGCCGATTGCAAAACCTGATCTATAAAAACTAAAAAGAGCATACAATCCCTAAAAATTACAGAAACTTTTTGGAATTATCTCTCTCTACATTTGTGCATTGTGCATTTCAAGTTTAGATGTACACTTTTTTCTTAAATTAAAACTTTTAGTTTTCCCTCTCCCTTCGTCCCGTAAACCAAAAAGGCAAATAGATCACAACAAAATGAAAATTTAAGAGTTTATGTATAGAAAAAATTTAAAACAATAACAAATGAAAGTAAAGAAATTTTATTCCCACACCACATATGAACCCAAGAGTTTTGTTGTCCAAGTTTGGGAAATTCCACTAGTACAACCCTATCAGCTTGGAATTTTATTAGAAAGAGATTTCTTCGACACATGCTTTAAAAATGAATATGCATGCTTAAAACATGTTAAAGATGAAAATCACCTATGGATCCAAACCTTCTAAAAAGAATAACAAACGCTCATTAAATTATCAAATGAACGTGCAGTGGGATATTTACCGGTGTCAAACAAGCCATTATTTTTCCCGTTTATAAAAAGCTGACCTAAATATCATAGATGATTGTAAAGTGATTTATCACGCGTAAATGGCTATATTACCCTAAAAAATGACTTATGGATCAGGAGTCAACACTTAGTTAAAAATCCTCCGCATTCCACTTTTATCGATGATTGCAAAACCTGATATATAAAAACTAAAAAGAGCTTTCAATCCCTAAAAATTACATACACTCTTTGGAATTATCTCTATCTACCTTTGGGTATTGTACATTTCAATTTTAGATGTACTCTTTTTTCTAAAATCAAAACTTTGAGTTTTCGCTCTCCTTTTATCCCGAAAACCAAAAAGGCAAAAATATCACAACAAAATGAAAATTTTAGAATTCTTGTATGGAAAAAATTGAAAACAATAAAAAATTTAAATAAAAAAATTTATTCACACACCACAAATGAACGCAAAAGTTTTTTTTGTCCAAGTTTGGGAAATTCCACTAGTTCAACCCTAACAAATTGGAATTTTATAAGATAGAGATTTCTTCCACACATGCTTTAAAAATGGATAAGCATGCTTGAAACACGTTAAAGACTCAAATCACCTATGGATCCAAGCCTTTTAAATAGAATAACAAACACTCATTAAATTCTCAAGTGAACGTGCGGTTGGATATTTACCCGAGTCAAACAAGCCATTATTTTGCCCGTTTACAAAAAGCTGACCTAACAATCATAGATGATTGTAAATTGAGTTATCATGCATAACGGGCTACATTACTGATGTAAAATTTAGTTACATCGGCTTTAATACCTCACAAGCGTACGAATCGTTCATGTAATCTAGCGGGAAGCGAGGGTCATATCCACAGGGAGGACTGAATTTTTGTGTATTCTTCAGTCAACTAGCCTAACCAAATATAATGAATTAATCTAAACTAAACACTAATTATATCCTTAATTATCAAGCCATCATCTGGTTAACTACTTCCACAACAGGAAATGTCAACTCTGGATTTTATCGTGATACGTGCCTCTCTCGAGCGCCACGTAACCACGAATCTGGATTCTCAATCCTTGCATCTAGCCCCTCTCAGGCGCCTAGAATTAATGACAGAGATCGAATTACAATAGAATGCAGGTAATCAATTTTCTATTGTGATGATACTAAAATTATCAACTCTGGATTTTACTGTGATTCGTGCCTCTCTCGAGCGCCACGTAACCACGGATCAGATTTCTCAATCCTTGCGTCTAGCCCCTCTCGGGCGCATAGAGTGAAAGACAGAAATCGGATTAAAATACCAAAATCCAACCTAAATTATAATCCTACCCAAACTATTTAATTTAATCAATATCGGGAAAAAAAATATTCAATAAACATTAATCATCAAATCACATTTAATAAACATTCAAAACCTAGTTCAAACTATAGAAAAATTAAATTCAAAAATGACGGATTACTCCCCTTCTCCTTCCTCTCGCTCGGGCAGCAACTCATTCCCACGGGTGCTGCAATTTCCGGAAATTGGCGGCGTCGGGTAGCAATAGTGAGTGGCCAGAGGTAGAGACGACGCCGGGGACGATGAATAGAAGCCGACGGACGGAGGTTACGTCCGGCGAAGAATGAAACAGAGATGAAGTTCTCTAACCAGCTCTCTCGAGTCTCGGTCGGAGTCGGAATCGCTCCGGGAATGGTCAAAAATACGTAACCGACGCTGGAGGATGGTCGGAAAGAGGAGTTGGCACCGGAGAAGCCCTCTCGGATCACTTCTCAGCCTGGCGAGCGACGACTGTCGAACTCACCTCGACGGAGACTCTCTCGAGCTGTCCTCGGGTTTGTTCTCGTTTGCTGGACGGCAGTGGACGGAGGTGGACGACGGTGGCGCGGCGAAAGGTATTGGCCCGGCGAACGACGGTGGGGAACTCCTCTCGGGTCCTCCCATGTTTCCGGTCAAAGTCCTCTATTTTGGTCTCCGTCTCTGTTTTCTCTTCACGCTTCCCCCTCTCGGGTTTTCCCTCCCGGGTCTCTCCTCTCGGGTCTCCCCTCTCCGGTCTTTTTTCTTTCGGGTCCCCCCTCTCGTTCCTTTAATACCATCTCATTTATTTTAAAACGATTTGACCTAAAAATCACCTCCATTTCACTAAGGGCATTTTGGTAAATATCTCCTTCTCCACCAAAATTCTCCTAAAATTCCATAATTAAATCTATAAAAAGTATTTCAAGAAGAAATAAACCTTAAAAACAATGAAATATAATTCAGGAGAGAAAAATATGCAATATTGACAGTGATTTATGCCAAATTCAATAAATGCTCATTTCATTTGAGACCCGACAAATAACCACCTATAACACAATTATAAAGGTTATTCTATTATAATTAACCTAGTTCTCATCTCAGAATATAGCATCTATCAATTACCCTAAGAAATGACTTATGGATTGGGAGTCAACACTCAGTTAAAAATCCCTCGCCTCCCCCTTTTCCCGACGATTGCAAAACCTGATATAAAAAAATGAAAAAGAGCTTACAATCATTAAAAATTAAAGACACTCTTTGGAATTATCTCTCTCTACATTTTTTCATTGTGCATTTCCATTTTAGATGTACTCTTTTTTCATAAATCAAAACTTTGAGTTTTCGCTCTCCCTTCATCCCGTAAATCAAAAAGGCAAATAGATCACAACGAAATGAAAATTTTAGAGTTTATGTATGGAATAAAATTAAAAAAATTACAATTTTAAGTGAAGAAAATTTATTCCCACACCACATATCATCACAAAATTTTTGTTGTCCAAGTTTGGGAAATTCCACTAGTTCAACCCTAACCGCTTGGAATTTTAAAAGAAAGAGATTTGATCCACACATGCTTTAAAAATGGATATGCATGCTTGAAACATGTTAAAGATGAAAATCACCTATGGATCCAAACCTTTTAAAGAGAATAACAAACTCTCATTAAATTCACAAGTGAATGTGGGGTGGGGTATTTACCCGAGTCAAACAAGTCATTATTTTGCCTGTTTACAAAGAGTTGACCAAACGATCATAGATGATTGTAAAGTGATATATCGTGCCTAACGGGATATATTATGCTCGGAAATGACATATGGATTGGGAGTCAACACTCAATTAAAAATCCCCCACCTCTCCCTTTTCCCGACGATTGCAAAACCCGATATATAAAAACTAAAAAGAGCTTACAATCCCTAAAAATTACAGACACTTTTTAGAATTATCTCTCTCTACATTTGAGCATTGTGCATTTCCATTGTAGATGTACCTTTTTTTCTTAAATCAAAACTTTGAGTTTTTGCTGTCCCTTCATCCAGTAAACCAAAATGGCAAATAGGTCACAACAAAAAGAAAATTTTAGAGTTTATGTATGGAAAAAAATTAAAAAAATAACAAATTTAAGTAAATAAAATTTATTCACACACCACAAATGAACACAAAATTTTTGTTGTCCAAGTTTGGGAAATTCCACTTGTTCAACCCTAACAGTTTGGAATTTTATAAGAAAGAGATTTCTTCCACACATGCTTTAAAAATGGATATGCATGCTTGAAACATGTTAAAGATGCAAATCACCAATGGAACCAAACCTTTTAAAGAGAATAACATACACTCATTAAATTCTCAAGTGAACGTGCGGTGGGATATTTACTCGAGTCAAACAAACCACTACTTTCCCCGTTTACAAAAAGCTGACCAAACAATCATAGATGATTGTAAAGTGATTTATCATGTGTAACAGGCTATATTACCCTAAGAAATGACATATGGATTGGGAGTCAACACTTAGTTAAAAATCCCCCTCTTCCCCCTTTTCCTGACGATTGCAAAACCTGATATACAAAAACTAAAAAGAGTTTACAATCCCTAAAGATCACAGACACTCTTTGGAATCATCTCTCCCTAAATTTGTGCATTGTACGTTTCCAATTTAGATGTACTCTTTTTTCTTAAATCAAAACTGTGAGTTTTCGCTCTCCCTTCATCCCGTAAACCAAAATGGCAAATAGATCACAACAAAATGAAAATTTTAGCGTTTATGTATGGAAAAAATTTAAAATAATAACAAATGTATGTAAAGAAAATTTATTCACACACCACAAATGAACACAAAAGTTTTATTGTCCAAGTTTGTGAAATTTCAATTGTTCCACCATAACAGCTTGGAATTTAATCAGAAAGAGATTTCTTCCACACATGCTTTAAAAATGGATATGCATGCTTGAAACATGTTAAAGACTCAAATCACCTATGGATCCAAATCTTTTAAAGAGAATAAAAAACGCTCATTAAATTCTCATATGAACGAGCGGTGGGATATTTACCCGAGTCAAACAAGCCATTATTTTGCCCGTTTACAAAAAGCTGACCTAACGATCATAGATGATTGTAAAGTGATATATCCTGCACAACAGGCTATTTTACCCTAAAAAATGAGTTATGGATTGTGAGACAACACTCAGTTAAAAATCCCCCGCCTCCCACTTTTCTCGACGACAGCAAAACGTGATATATAAAAACTAAAAAGAGCTTACTATCCAAAAAAATTACAGACACTCTTTGAAATTATCTCTCTCTACATTTGTGCATTGTGCATTTCCATTTTAGATGTACTCTTTTATCTTAAATCAAAACTTTGAGTTTTCGCTCTCTCTTCATCCCATAAACCAAAAAGGCAAATAGATCACAACAAAATGAAAATTTTAGACTTTATGTATGGAAAATATTTTAAAAAATAAAAAATTTAAGTAAAGAAAATTTATTCACACACCACAAATGAACACAAAAGTTTTGTTGTCCAAGTTTGGGAAATTCCACAAGTTCAACCCTAACAGCTTGGAATTTTATAAGAAAGCGATTTCTTCCACACAAGCTTTAAAAATGGATATGCACGCTTGAAACATGTTAAAGATGCAAATCACCTACGGATCCAAACCTTTTAAAGAGAATAACAAACGCTCATTAAATTCTCAAGTGAACGTGCGATGGGATATTTACCCGAGTCAAACTAGCCAATATTTTGCCCGTTTACAAAAACCTAACCTAATGATCAAAGATGATTGTAAAGTGATTTATCATGCGTAATGGGCTATATTACTCTAAGAAATGATTTATGGAATGGGAGACAACACTCAGTCAAAAATCCCCCGCCTCCCCCTTTTCCCGACGATTGCAAAACCTGATATATAAAAACTAAAAAGAGCTTACAATCCCTAAAAATTAAAGACACACTTTGGAATTATCTCTCTCACATTTGTGCATTATGCACTTCCATTTTAGATGTATTCTTTTTTCTTAACTCAAAACTTTGAGTTTTTGCTCTCCCTTCATCCCGTAAACCAAAATGGCAAATAGATCACAACAAAATGAAAATTTTAGAGTTCATGTAGGGAAAAAATTTAAAACAATAACAAATGTAATTAAGGAAAAGTTATTCACACACCACAAATGAACACAAAAGTTTTGTTGTCCAAGTTTGGGAAACTTCACTAGTTCCACCCTAACAGCTTGGAATTTTATAAGATAGAGATTTCTTCCACACATTCTTTGAAAATGGATATGCAGGCTTGAAACATGTTAAAGATGCAAATCACCTATGGATCCTAACCTTTTAAAGGGAATAAAAAATGCTCATTAAATTCTCAAGGGAACGTGCGGTGGGATATTTACCCGAGTCAAACAAGCCATTATTTTGCCCGTTTACAAAAAGCTGACCTAACGATCATAGATGATTGTAAAGTGATTTATCTTGTGTAACGGGCTATATTACCCTATAAAATGACTTATGGATTGCGAGTCAACACTCAATTAATAATCCCCGGCCTCCCTCTTTTCCCAACGATTGCAAAACCTGATATATAAAAACTAAAAAGAGTGTACAATCCCTAATAGTTATAGACACTCTTTGGAATTATCTCTCTCTACATTTGTGCAATGTGCATTTCCATTTTAGATGTACTTTTTTTTCTTCAATCAAAACTTTTAGTTTTCACTCTCCCTTCATCATGTAAACTAAAAAGGCAAATAGATCAAACAAAAAGAAAATTTTAGAGTTTATGTGTGGAAAATTTTTTTTTAAAAAAAAATGTAAGTAAATAAAATTTATTCACACACCACAAATGAACAAAAAACTTTTGTTGTCCAAGTTGGGAAATTCCACTAGTTCAACCCTAACAGTTTGGAATTTTATAAGAAAGAGATTTCTTTAACACATTCTTAAAAAATGGATATGCATGGTTGAAACATGTTAAATATGCAAATCACCTATGGATCCAAACCTTTTAAATAGAATAACAAACACTCATCAAATTCTCAAGTTAACGTGCGATGGGATATTTACCCGAGTCAAAAAAGCCATTATTTTGCCCGTTTACAAAAAGCTGACCTAACAATCATAGATTGTAAAGTGATTTATCATGCGTAATAGGCTATATTACTCTAAGAAATGACTTATGGATTGGGATTCAACACTCAGTTAAAAATCCCCTGCCTCCCCCTTTTCCTGACGATTGCAAAACCTGATATATAAAAACTAAAAAGAGCTGACAATCCCAAAAAATTACAGACACTTTTTGGAATTATCTCTCTCAACATTTGTGCATTGTGCATTTCCATTTTAGATGTACACTTTTTTCTTAAATCAAAGCTTTGAGGTTTCGCTCTCCCTTCATCCCGTAAACCAGAAAGGCAAATAGATTACAACAAAATGAAAATTTGAGAGTTAATGTATGGAGAAAATTTGATACAATAACAAATGTAAGTAAAGAAAATTTATTCACACACCACAAATGAACACAAAAATTTTGTTGTCCAAGTTTGAGAAATTCCACTAGTTTAACCCAAACAGCTTGGAATTTTATAAGAAAGAGATTTCTTCCACACATGCTTTAAAAATGGATATGCATGCTTGGAACATGTTAAGGATGCAAATAACCTATGGATCCAAACCTTTTAAAGAGAATAACAAACGCTCAATAAATTCTCAAGTGAACTTGCAGTGGGATATTTACCCAAGTCAACCTAGCTTTTATTTTGCCCATTCACAAAAAGCTGACCTAATGATTATAGATGATTGTAAAGTGATTTATCACACGTAACGGGCTATATTACCCTAAGAAATGACTTATGGATTGGGAGTCAACACTCAGTTAAAAATCCCCCGCCTCCCCCTTTTCCAGACGAATGCAAAACCTGATATATAAAAACTAAAAAGAGCTTACAATCTCTAAAAATTACAGACACTCTTTGGAATTATCTCTCTCTACATTTGTGCATTGTGCATTTCTATTTTTGATGTAATCTTAATTCTTAAATCAAAACTTTGAGTTTTCGCTCTCCCTTCATCCCGTAAACCATAAAGGCAAATGGATCACAACAAAATGAAAATTTGAGTGTTTTTGTATGGAAAAAATTTGAAACAATAAAAAAAAAGAAAGTAAAGAAAATTTATTCACACACCACAAATGAACACAAAAGTTTTGTTGTCTAAGTTTGAGAAATTCCACTAGTTCGACCCAAACAGCTTGGAATTTTATAAAAAAGAGATTTCTTCCACACATGCTTTAAAAATGGATATGCATGCTTGAAACATGTTAAGGATGCAAATAACCTATGTATCCAAACCTTTTAAAGAGAATAACAAACGCTCATTAAATTCCCAAGTGAACGTGCAGTGGGATATTTACCCGAGTCAACCAAGCCTTTATTTTGCCCATTCACAAAAGCTGAACGAACGATTGTAGATGATTGTATAGTGATTTATCACACTAACGGGTTATATTACCCTAAGAAATGCCTTATGGATTGGGAGTCAACACTCAGTTAAAAATCCCCCGCCTTCCCCTTTCCCGAACGATTGCAAAACCTGATATATAAAAAATAAAAAGAGCTTACAATCCCTAAAAATTACAGACACTCTTTGGAATTATCTCTCTATAGATTTGTGGATAGTGCATTTCCATTTTAGATGTACTCTTTTTTCTTAAATCAAAACTTTGAGTTTTCTCCCTCCCTTCATTCCGTAAACCATAAAGGCAAATAGATCACAACAAAATATAAATTTTAGAATTTATGTATGGAAAAAAATTAAAAAAATAACAAATGTAAGTAAAGAAAATTTATTCACACACCACAAATGAACACAAAAGTTTTGTTGTCCAAGTTTGGGAGAATCCACTAGTTCAACCCTAACAGCTTGGAATTTTATAAGAAAAAGATTTCTTCCACACATGCTTTAAAAACTGATATGCATGCTTGAAAGATGTTAAGATTGCAAATCACCTATGGATCCAAACCTTTTAAAGAGAATAACAAACGCTCATTAAATACTGAAGTGAACTTGCTGTGGGATCTTTACCCGAGTCAAACAAACCTTTATTTTTCCCGTTTACAAAACACTGACCTAATGATGATAGATGATTGTAAAGTGATTTATAAAATGTAACGGGCTATATTACCCTAATAAATTACATATGGATTGGGAGTCAACACTCAGTTAAAAATCCCCCGCCTCCCCCTTTTCTCGACGATTGTAAAACCTGATATTTAAAAATTATAAAGAGCTTACAATCCCTAAAAATTATAGACACTCTTTGGAATTATCTCTCTGTACATTTGTGCATTGTGCATTTCCATTTTATGTGTACTCTTTTTTCTTAAATCAAAACTTTGAGTTTTCGCTCTCCCTCCTTCCCGTATAACAAAAAGGTAAATAGATCACAACAAAATGAAAATTTAAGAGTTTATGTATGGAAAAAATTTAAAACAATATGAAATGTAAGTAACGAAAATTTATTCACACACCAAAAATGAACACAAAAGTTTTGTTGTCCAAGTTTGGGAAATTCCACTAGTTCAACCCTAACAGCTTCCAATTTTTTAAGAAAGAGATTTCTTCCACGCATGCTTTAAAAATGGATATGCATGCTTGAAACATGTTAAGGATGAAACTCACCTAAGGATCCAACCTTTTAAAGAGATTAACAAATGCTAATTAAATTCTCAAGTGAACGTGCGGTCGAATATTTACCCGAGTCAAACAAGTCATTATTTTGCCCATCTACAAAAAGCTGACCTAACGATCATAGCTGATTGTAAAGTGATTCATCATGTGTAACGGGCTATATTACCCTAAGAAATGACTTATGGACTGGAAGTAAACACTCAGATAAAAATCCCCGGCCTCCCCCTTTTCCAAACGATTGCAAAATCCGATATATAAAAACTAAAAAGTGCTTACAATCCCTAAAAATTACAGATACTCTTCTGAATTATTTTTCTCTACATATGAGCATTGTACATTTCCATTTTAGATGTACTCTTTTTTCTGAAATCAAAACTTTGAGCTTTCACTCTCACTTCATCTCGTAATTCAAAAAGGTAAATAGATTAAAAAAATGAAAATTTTAGAGTTTATGTATGGAAAAAATTTAAAAGAATAAAAAATATATGTAAAGAAAATTTATTCACACACCACAAATGAACACAAAAGTTTTGTTGTCCAAGTTTGGGAAATTCCACAGGTTCATCCCTAACAGCTTGGAATTTTATAAGAAAGATATTTGTTCCACACATGCTTTAAAAATGGAAATGCATGCTTGAACTATGTTAAAGATGCATATATCCTATGGATCCAAAACTTTTAAAGAGAATAACAAACGCTTGTTAAATTCTCACGTTAACGTTCGGTGGGATATTTACCCGAGTCAAACAAGCCGTTATTTTCCCCGTTTACAAAAAGCTGACCTAACGGACACAGATGATTGTAAAGTGATTTATCATGCGTAAAGGGCTATATTACCCTAAGAAATGACTTATGGATTTGGGGTCAACACTCAGTTACAAATCCCCCGCCTGCCCCTTTTACCAACGATTGGAAATCCTGATATATAAAAACTAAAAAGTGCTTACAATCCCTAAAAATTACAGACACACATGGAATTATCTCTCTCTACATTTGTGCAATGTACGTTTCCATTTTAGATGTTCCCTGATTTCTTTACTCAAAACTTTGAGTTTTCGTCTCCTTTCATCCCGTAAACCAAAAAGGCAAACGGATTACAACTAAATGAAAATTTTAGAGTTTGCGTATGGAAGAAATGTAAAAAAATAACAAATGCACGTAAAGAAAATTTAATCACACACCACAAAGGAATACAAAAGTTTTGTTGTCCAATTTTGGGAAATTCCACTGGTTCAACCCAAACAGCTTGGAATTTTATAAGAAAGAGATTTCTTCCACAAATGCTTTAAAAATGGATATGCATGCTTGGAACATGTTAAAAATTCAAATCACCTATGGTTCCAAACCTTTTAAAGAGAATAACAAACACTCATTAAATTTTCAAGTGAACGTAATGTGGGAAATTTACCCGAGTCAAACACGCCATTATTTTGCCCGTTTACAAAAAGCTGACCTAACTATCATAGATGATTGTAAAGTGATTTATCATGCATAACAGGCCATATAACCCTCATAAATGACTTAAGAATTAGGAGTCAACAATCAGTTAAAAATCCCTCCCCCTTTTCCCTACGATTACAAAACCTGATATATAAAAACTAAAAAGAGCTTAAAATCCCTAAAAATTATAGACACTCTTTGAAATTATCTCCCTCTACATTTGTGCATTGTGCGATTCCATTTTAGATGTACTCTTTTTTCTTAAATCAAAACTTTGAGTTTTCGCTCTCCCTTCATCCCGTAAACCAAAAAGAGAAATAGATGTCAACAAAATGAAAATTTTAGAGTTTGTGTATGGAAAAAATTTAAAACAATAAAAAATGTAAGTAAATAAAATTTATTCACACAACACAAATGAGCACAAAAGTTTTGTTGTCCAATTTTGGGAAATTCAACTAGTTCCACCCTAACAGCTTGGAATTTTATAATAGAGAGATTTCTTCCACACATGCTTTAAAAATGGATATGCATGCTTGAAACATGTTAAAGATGCAAATCACCTATGAATCCAAACCTTCTAAAGATAATAAGAAACACACATGAAATTCTCAAGTGAATGTGCGGTGGGATATTTACCCGAGTCAAACACGCCATTATTTTGTTCGTTTACAAAAAGCTGACCTTAGGATCATAGATGATTGTAAAGTGATTTATCATGCGTAACGGGATATATTACCCTAAGAAATGACTTATGGATTGGGAGTCAACAGTCAGTTAAAAATCCCCCAGCCCCCCCTCTTTAGGACGATTGTAAAACCTGATATATAAAAACTAAAAAGAGCTTTCAAACCCTAACAATTACAGACACTCTTTTGAATTATCCCTCTATACATTTGTGCATTGTGCGTTTTAATTTTAGATGTACTCTTTTTTATTAAATCAAAACTTCGAGTTTTCACTCTCCCTTCATCCCGTAAACAAAAAAGGCAAATAGATGACAACAAAATGAAAATTTTAGAATTTATGCATGGAAAAAATTTAAAACAATAACAAATGTAAGTAAAGAAAATTTATTCACACACCACAAATGAACACAAAAGTTTTGTTGTCCAAGTTTGGGAAATTCCACTAGTTCAATCCTAACAGCTTGGAATTTTATAAGAAAGAGATTTCTTCCACACATGCTTTAGAAATGGATATACATGCCTGAAACTTGTTAAAGATGCAAATCACCTATGAATCCAAACCTTCTAAAGATAATAAGAAACACACATGAAATTCTCAAGTGAATGTGCAGTGGGAAATTTACCCGAGTAAAACAAGCCATTATTTTGCCCGTTTACAAAAAGCTGACCTAACGATCATAGATTATTGTAAAGTGATTTATCATGCATAACGGGCGATATTACCCTAAGGAATGACTTATGGTTTGGGAGTCAACACTTAGTTAAAAATCTCACGCCACCCCCTTTTCCAGACGATTGCAAAACCTGATATCTAAAAACTAAAAAGTGCTTTCAATCCCTAAAAATTACAGACACTCTTTCGAATTATCTCTCTCTACATTTGTGCAATGTGCGTTTCCATTTTAGATGTACACTTTTTTCTTAAATCAAAACTTTGAGTATTTGCTCTCCCTTCATCCCTTAAACCAAAAAGGCAAATAGATCACAAAAAATTGAAAATTTTTGAGTTTATGTATGGAAAAAATTTAAAAAAATAACAAATGTTGGTAAAGAAAATTTATTCACACACCACAAATGAACATAAAAATTTTTTTGTCCAAGTTTGGGAAATTCCACTAGTTCAACCCTAACAGCTTGGAATTTTATAAGAAAGAGATTTCTTCCACACATGCTTAAAAATGGATATGCATGCTTGAAACATGCTAAAAATTGAAATCACCTATGGATCCAAACCTTTTAAAGAGAATAACAAACGCTTAATAAATTCTCATGTCAACGTGCGGTGGGATATTTACGCGAGTCAAACAAGCCATTATTTTTGCACGTTTACGAAATGCGGACCTAATGAACATTGATGATTGTAAAGTGATTTATCATGCGTAACAGGCTGTAAAACCTTCATAAATGACTTATGGATTGGGAGTCAACACTCAGTTAAAAATCCCCCGCCTCCCCCTTTTCCGGACGATTGCAAAACCTGATATGTAAAGACTTAAAAGAGCTTACAATCCCTAAAAATTACAGACACTCTTTGGAATTATCTCTATCTACATTTGTGCATTGTACGTTTGCATTTTAGATGTACTTTTTTTTCTGAAATCAAAACTTTGAGTTTTCGCTCTCCCTTCATCTCGTAAACCAAAAAGGCAAATAAATCACAACAAAATGAAAATTTTAGAGTTTATGTATGGAAAAAATTTGAAACAATAACAAATGTAATTAAAGAAAATATATTCACACACCACAAATGAACTTAAAATTTTTGTTGTCCAAGATTGGGAAATTCCACTAGTTCAACCCTAACAGCTTGGAATTTTATAAGAAAGAGATTTCTTCCACACATGCTTTAAAAATGGATATGCATGCTTGAAACATGCTAAAAAATGAAATCACCTATGGATCCAAACCTTTTAAAGAGAATAACAAACGCTCAATAAATTCTCATGTCAACGTGCGGTGGGATATTTACCCGAGTCAAACAAGCCATTATTTTTGCCCGTTTACGAAATGCGGACATAATGAACATAGATGATTGTAAAGTGATTTATCATGCGTAACAGGCTATAAAACCCTCAAAAATGACTTATGGATTGGGAGTCAACACTCAGTTAAGAATCCCCCGCCTCCCCTTTTTTCGGACGATTGCAAAACCTGATATGTAAAGACTAAAAAGAGCTTACAATCCCTAAAAATTACAGACACTCTTTGGAATTATCTCTATCTACATTTGTGCATTGTACGTTTGCATTTTAAATGTACTCTTTTTTCTTAAATCAAAACTTTGAGTTCTCGCTCTCGCTTCATCCCGTAAACCAAAAAGGCAAATAGATCACAACAAAATAAAAATTTTAGAGTTTTTGTATGGAAAAAATTTAAAACAACAAAAAAATGTATGTAAATAAAATGTATTCATACACACAAATGAACACAAAATTTTGGTTGTCCAAGTTTAGGAAATTCCACAAGTTCAACCCTAACAACTTGGAATTTTATAAAAAAGAGATATCTTCCACACATGCTTTAAAAATGGATATGCATGCTTGAAACATGCTAAAAATTAAAATCACCAATGGAACCAAACCTTTTAAAGAGAATAACGAACGCTCATTAAATTCTCATGTCAACGTGCGGTGGGATATTTACCAGAGTCAAGCAAGCCTTTATTTTTCCCATTTACAAAAAGCTGACCTAACTATCATAGATGATTGTAAAGATATTTATCATGCATAACTGGCTATATAATCCTCATAATTGACTTATGGATTGGGAGTCAACACTCACTTAAAAATCTTGTGCCTCCCCCTTTTCCAGACGATTGCAGTACCTGAAATATAAAACCTAAAAAGAGCTTACGATCCCCAAAAATTACAAACACTCTTTGAAATCATCTCTCTCTACATTTTTTTAATCAAAACTTTGAGTTTTTGCTCTCCCTTCTTCCTGTAAACCAAAAAGGCAAATAGATCACAACAAAATGAAAATTTTAGAGTTTATGTGCGGAAAAAATTTAAAACAATAAAAAATGTAAGAAAAGAAAATTTATTCACACACCGCAAATGAACACAAAAGTTTTTTTGTCCAAGTGAGGGAAATTCCACTAGTTCAACCCTAACAACTTGGAACTTTATAAGAAAGAGATTTCTTCCACACATGCTTTAATAATGGATATGCAAGCTTGAAACATTTTAAAGATGCAAATCACCTATGGATCCAAACCTTTTAAAGAGAATAACAAACTCACATTAAATTCTCAAGTGAATGTGCGGTAAGATATTTACCCGAGTCAAACACGCCATTATTTTGCCCGTTTACAAAAATCCGACCTAACGATCATAGATGATTGTAAAGTGATTTATGCTGCGTAACGGAATATATTACCCTAAGAAATGACTTATGGATTGGGAGTCAACACACGGTTAAAAATCTCCCGCTTGCCCCTTTTCTCGATGATTGTAAAACTTGATATATAAAACCTAAAAAGAGCTTACAATCCACAAAAATTATAGACACTCTTCGAAATTATCTCTCTCTACATTTGCGCATTGTGCGTTTCCATTTTAGATGTCCTCTTTTTTCTTAAAGCAAAATTTTGAGTTTTCGCTCTCCCTTCTTCCTGTAAACCAAAAAGGCAAATAGATCATAACAAAATCATAATTTAAGAGTTTATGTAATGAAAAATTTTAAAACAATAACAAATGTAAGTAAATAAATTTTATTCACACAACACAAATGAACACAAAAGTTTTGTTGTCCAATTTTGGGAAATCCAACTAGTTCCACCCTAACAGCTTGGAATTTTATAATAGAGAGATTTCTTCCGCACATGCTTTAAAAATGGACATGCATGCTTGAAACATGTTAAAGATGCAAATCACCTATAGATCCAAACCTTATAAAGAGAATAACAAACGCACATTAAATTCTCCAGTGAACGTACGGTGGGATATTTACCCGAGTAAAACACGCCATTATTTTGCCCGTTTACAAAAAACTGACTTAACGATCATAGATGATTGTAAAGTGATTTATCCTGCGTAACGGGCTATATTACCCTAAGAAATGATTTAAGGATTGGGAGTCAACACTCAATTAAAAATCCCCCGCCTCCCCCTTTCCTCGAAGATTGTAAAACCTGATAAATAAAAACAAAAAAGAGTTTCAATTCCTAAATATTACAGAAACTCTTTGGAATTATCTCTCTCAACATTTGTACATTATGCGTTTCCATTTTAGATGTACTCTTTCTTAATAAATCGAAACTTTGAGTTTTCGCTCTCCCATCATTCCGTAAACATAAAAGGCAATTAGATCACAACAAAATGAAAATTTTAGAGTTTATGTATGGAAAAAATTTAAAACAATAACAAATGTAAGTAAATAAAATTTATTCATACACCACAAATGAACACAAAAGTTTTGTTGTCCAAGTTTGGGAAATTCCACTAGTTCAACCCTTATAGCTTGGAATTTAATAAGAAAGAGATTTCTTCCACACATGCTTTAAAAATGGATATTGCATGCTTGAAACATGTTAAAGATGCAAATAACCTATAAATCCAAACCTTTTAAAGAGTTTGCTCATTAAATTCTCAAGTGAACGTGCGGTGGGATATTTACTCAGAGTCAAAAAACCCATTATTTTCTTTATTTACAAAAGGCTGACCTAACGATCATAGATGATTGTAAAGTGATTTATCATCCGTAACGGGTTACATTACCCTATGAAATGACTTATGGATTGGGAGTCACACTTAGTTAAAAATCCCCCGCATCTCCCTTTTTCCTGACAATTGCAAAACTAGATATATAAGAACTAAAAAGAGCTTACAATCCCTAAAAATTACAGACACTCTTTGGAATTATCTCTCTGTACATTTGTGCATTGTGCATTTCCATTTTTAATGTACTCTTTTGTCTTAAATCAAAACTTTGAGTTTTCGCTCTCCCTTAATCCCGTAAACCAAAAAGGCAAATAGATCACAACAAAATGAAAATTTTAGAGTTTATGTATCAAAAATATTTAAAACAATAACAAAAGTAAGTAAATAAAATTTATTCACAAACACAAATGAACACAAAAGTTTTGTTGTCCAAGTTTGGGAAATTCCACTAGTTAAACCCTAACAGCTTGGAATTTTATAAGAAAGAGATTTATTTAACACATGCTTTAAAAATGGATATGCATGCTTGAAACATGTTCAAGATGCAAATCACCTATGGATCCAAACCTTTTAATGAGAATAACAAACGCTCATTAAATTCTCAAGTGAACGTGCGGTGGGATATTTACTTAAGTCAAACAAGCTATTATTTTGCCCGTTTAAAAAAAGCTGACCTAACGATCATAGATGATTTTAAAGGATTTATCATGTGTAACGATCTATATTACCCTAAGAAATGACTTATGGATTGGGAATCAACTCTCAGTTAAAAATCCCTCACCTCCCCCTTTTCCCGACGATTGCAAAACCTGATATATAAAAACTAAAAAGAACTTACAATCCCTAAAAATTACAGACACTCTTTAGAATTATCTCTCTCTACTTTTGTGCATTGTGCATTTTAATTTTAGATGTACTCTTTTTTCTTAAATATAAAACTATGAGATTTCGCATTCCCTTCATCCCGAAAACGAAAAAGGCAAATAGATCACAATAAAATGAAAATTTTAGAGTTGATGTTTGGAAAATATTTAAAACAATAAAAAATGTAACAAAATAAAATTTATTCACACACCACAAATGAGCACAAAAGTGTTGTTGTCGAAGTTTGGGAAATTCCACTAGTTCAACCCTAACAACTTGGAATTTTATAAGAAAGAGATTTCATCCACACATGCTTTAAAAATGGATATGCATGGTTGAAACATGTTAAAGATGAAATCACCTATGGATCCAAACCTTTTAAAAATAATTAAAAAGGATCATTAAATTTTCAAGTGAACGTTCGGTGGAATTTTACTTGAGTCAAACAAGCCACTATTTTGCCCGTTTGCAAAAAAGCTGACCTAACGATCATAGATGATTGTAAACTGATTTATCATGTGTAACGGTCTAATTTACCCTAAGAAAGGACATATGGATTGCGAGTCAACACTTAGTAAAAAATCCCCCGCCTCCCCCTTTTCCCGATGATTGCTAAACGTGATATGTAAAAATTAAAAAGAGCTTACAATCTCTAAAAATTACAGACACTCTTTGGAATTATTTCTCTCTACATTTATGCATTGTGTATTTCCATTTTAGATACACTCTTTTTTCTTAAATCAACACTTTGAGTTTTCGCTATCCCTGCATCCCGTAAACCAAAAAGGCAAATAGATCACAACAAAATGCATATTTTAGAGTTTATGTATGGAAAAAAATTAAAACAATAACGTAAAGAAAATCTATTCACACACCACAAATGAGCACAAAAATTTTGTTGTCCAATTTTTGGAAATTCAACTAATTCAACCCAAACAGTTTGGAATTTTATAAGAAAGAGATTTCTTCCACACATGGTTTAAAAATGGATATGCATGCTTCAAACATGTTAAAGAAGCAAATCACTTATGGATCCAAACCTTTTAAAGAGAATAACAAACGCTCATTAAATTCTCAAGTGAACATGCGGTGGGATATTTACCCGGGTCAAACAAGCCATTATTTTGCCTCTTTACAAAAAGCTGACCTAACTATCATAGATGATTGTAAAGTGATTTATCATGCATAACGGGCTATATTACCCTAAGCTCCCCCTTTTCCCGACAATTGCAAAACCTGATAGATAAAAACTAAAAAGAGTTATTATCCCTAAAAATTATAGACACTCCTTTGAATTATCTCTCTTTACATTTGTGCATTGTGCATTTCCATTTTAGGTGTACTCTTTTTTCTTAAATCAAAACTTTAAGTTTTCGCTCTCCCTTCATCCCATAAACCAAAAAGCAAAAAGACCACAACAAAATGAAAATTTTACAGTTTATGTATGGAAAAAAATTTTAAACAATAACGTAAAGAGAATTTATTCACACACAACAAATGAACACAAAAGTTTGGTTGTCCAAGTTTGAGAAATTCCACTAATTCAACCCTAACAGCTTGGAATTTTATAAGAAAGAAATTTCTTCCACACATGCTTTACAAATGGATATGCATGCTTGAAACATGTTAAAGATGCAAATTACCTATGGATCCAAACCTTTTAAAGAGAGTTACAAATGCTCATTAAATTCTCAAGTGAAAGTACGGTGGGATATTTACCCGTGTCAAATAAGCCATTATTTTGACCGTTCACGAAAAAGTTGACCTAACGATTATTGATGTTTGTAAAGTGATTTATCTTGCATAACGGGCTAATTTATCCTAAGAAATGACTGATGGATTGGGAGTCATCACTCAGTTAAAAATTCCCCGCCTCCCGCTTTTCCCAACGATTGCAAAACATGATATATAAAAATTAAAAAGAGCTTACAATCTCTAAAAATTACAGACACTTTTTGGAATTATGTCTCTCTACATTTGCGCATTGTGCATTTCCATTTTAGATGTACTCTTTTTTCTTAAAACAAAACTTTAAGTTTTCGCTCTCCCTTCATCCCGTAAACCAAAAAGGTAAATAGATGACAACAAAATGAAAATTTTAGAGTTTATGTATGGAAAAAAATTAAAAAAATAACATAAAGCAAATTGATTCACACACCACAAATGAAGACAAAATTTTGGTCTCCAAGTTTGGGAAATTCCACTAATTCAACCCAAACAGCTTGGAATTTTATAAGAAAGAGATTTCTTCCACATATGCTTAAAAAATGGATATGCAAGCTTAAAACATGTTAAAGATGATAATCACCTATGGATCCAAACCTTTTAAAGAGAATCACAAACGCTCATTAAATTCTCATGTGAATGTGCGGTGGGATATTTAATCGAGTCAAACAAGCCGTTATTTTGCCCGTTTACAGAAAAGCTGACCTAACGATCATAGATGATTTTAAAGTGATTTATCACACATAACGGGCTATATTACGTAAGAAATGAGTTATGGATTGGGAGTCAACACTCAGTTAAAAATCCCCCGCATCCCACTTTTCCCGACGATTGCAAAACCTGATATATAAAAACTAAAAAGAGCTTACAATCCCTAAAAATTACAGACACTCTTTGGAATTATCTCTTTTTAAATTTGTGGATTGTGCATTTCTATTTTAGATGAAATCTTTTTTCTTAAATAAAAACTCTGAGTTTTCCCTCTCGCTTCTTCCCGTAAACGAAAAACACAAATACATCACAACAAAAAGAAAATTTTAGAGTTTAAGTATGGAAAAAAAATTAAAACAGTAACAAATGTAAGTAAACAAAATTTATTTAGACTGCACAAATGAACCCAAAAGTTTTGTTGTCCAAGTTTGGGAAATTCCACTAGTTCAACCCTAACAGCTTGAAATTTTATAAGAAAAAGATTTCTTCCGCACATGCTTTAAATATGGATATGCATGCTTGAAACATGTTAAAGATGCAAATCACCTATCGATCCAAACCTTTTGAAGAGAATAACAAACGCTCATTAAATTCTAAAGGGAACGTGCGGTGGGATATTTACCCGAGTCAAAAAAGCCATTATTTTGCCCGTTTACAAAAACGCTGACCTAACGATCATAGATGATTGTAAAGTGATTTATCACGTGTAACGGGCAATACTACCCTAAGAAATGAGTTACGGATTGGGAGTCAACACTCAGTTAAAAATCCCCTGCCTCCCCCTTTTCCCGATGATTTCAAAAACTGATATATAAAAACTAAAAAGACCTTACAATCCCTAAAAATTATTGACACTCTTTGGAATTATCTCTCTCTACATTTGTGCATTGTGCATTTCCATTTTAGATGTACTCTTTTTTCTTAAATCAAAACTTTGAGTTTTCGCTCTCCCTTCATGCCGTAAACCTGAAAGGCAAATAGATCACAACAAAATGAAAATTTTGGAGTTTATATATGGAAAAAAAATTAAAACAATAACAATTGTAGGTAAATAAAATTTATTCACACACCACAAATGAACACAAAAGTTTTGTTGTCCAAGTTTGGGAAATTCAACAAGTTCAACCCTAATAGTTTGGAATTTTTTAAGAAAAAGACTTCTTCCACACATGCTATAAAAATGGATATGCATGCTTGAAACATGTTAAAGATGTAAATCACCAATGGATCCAAACCTTTTAAAGAGAATAAAAAATGCTCATTGAATTCTCAAGTGAACGTGCGGTGGGATATTTACCCGAGTCAAACGAGCCATTATTTTGGCCGTTTAATAAAAAGCAGACCTGACGATCATAGATGATTGTAAACAGATTTATCATGCGTAACGAGCTATATTACCTTAAGAAATGACTTATGGATTGGAAGTCAACACTCAGTTAAAAATCCCCCACCTCCCACTTTTCCCGACGATTACAAAACCTAATAGATAAAAAATAAAAAGAGCTTACAATCCGTAAAAATTAAAGACACTCTTTGGAATTATCCCTCTCTACATTTTTACATTGTGCATTTCCATTTTAGATGTACTCTTTTTTCTTAAATCAAAACGTTGAGTTTTCGCTATCCCTTCATCCGATAAACGAGAAAGTCAAATAGATCACATCAAAATGAAAATTTTGGAGTTTATGTTTGGAAAAAAATTAAAACAATAACAAATTTAAGTAAAGAAAATTTACATGCATGCTTGAAACATGTTAAAGATGGAAATCACCTATGGATCCAAACCTTTTAAAGAGAATAACAAACGCTCATTAAAATCTCAAGTGAACGTGCGGTGAGATATTTACCCGAGTCAAACAAGCCATTATTTTGCCCATTAAGAAAAAGCTGACCTAACGATCATAGATGATAGTAAAGTGATTTATCATGCGTAACAGGAAATATTACGCTAAGAAAAGACTTATGGATTGGGAGTCAACTCACAGTTAAAAATCCCCCGTCTCCCCCTTTTCCCGACGATTGCAAAATCGGATATATAAAAACTAAAAAGAGCTTAGAATCCCTAAAAATTTCAGACACTCTTTGGAATTATCTCTCTGTACATTTGTGCATTGCGCATTTCCATTTTAGACGTACTCTTTTTTCTTAAATCAAAACTTTGAGTTTTTGCTCTCCCTTCATCCCGTAAACCAAAAAGGCAAATAGATCACAACAAAATGAAAATTTTGGAGTTTATGTATGGAAAAAATTTAAAACAATAACAAATGTAAGTAAAGAAAATTTATTCACACACCACAAATGACCACAAAAGTTTTGTTGTCCAAGTTTGGAAAATTCCACTAGTTCAAGCCTAAGAGCATGGAATTTTATAAGAAAGAGATTTTTTCCACACATGCTTTAAAAATGGATATGCATGCTTGAATCATGTTAAAGATGCAAATCACCGATGTATGCTAAACTTTTAAAGAGAATAACAAATGCTCATTAAATTCTCAAGTGAACGTGCGGTGGGATATTTACCCGAGTCAAACAAGCTATTATTTTTCCCATTTACAAAAATCTGACCTTACAATCATAGATGATTTTAAAGTGATTTATCATGCGTAACGGGCTATACTACCCTAATAAATGACTTATGGATTGGGAGTCAACACGCAGTTAAAAATCCCCCGCCACCCCCTTTTCCCCACGATTGCAAAACCTGATAAATAAATAGTAAAGAGAGCTTACAATCCCTAAAAATTACATACAATCTTTGGAATTATCTCTCTACATTTGTGCATTGTGCAATTCTATTTTAGATGTACTCTTTTTTCATAAATCAAAAATTTGAGTTTTTGCTCTCCCTTCATCCAGTAAACCAAAAAGGCAAATAGATCACAACAAAATGAAAATTTTAGAGTTTAAGTATGGAAAAAATTTAAAACAATAACAAATGTAAGTAAATAAAATTTATTCACACACCACAAATAAACACAAGAGTTTTTTTGTCCAATTTTTGGAAATTCCACTAGTTCAACCATAGCAGTTTGGAATTTTATAAGAAAGAGATTTCTTCCTCACATGTTTTAAAAATGGCTATGCATGCTTGAAACATGTTAAAGATGAAAAACACCTATGGATCCAAACCTTTTAAAGAGAATAACAAAGGCTCACTAAATTCTCAAGTGACCGTGTTGTGGGATATTTACCCGAGTAAAACACCCAATTATTTTGCCCATCTTCAAAACGTTGACCTAACTATCATAGATGATTGTAAAGTGATTTATCGTATGTAACGGGCTATATTAACCTAGGAAATGACTTATAGATTGGGAGTCAACACACAGTTAAAAATCCCCCGCCACCCCCTTTTCCAGACGATTGCAAAACCAGATATATAAAGACTAAAAAGAGCTTACAATCCCTAAAAATTACAGACACTCTTTGGAATTATCTCTCTCTACATTTGTATATTGTGCATTTCCATTTTAGATGTACTCTTTTTTCTTAAATCAAAACTTTGAGTTTTCGTTCTCCCTTCATCCCATAAACCAAAAAGGCAAATAGATCACAACAAAATAAAAATTTTAGAGTTTATGTATGGAAAAAAAATTAAAAAATTAACAAATGTAAGTAAAGAAAATTTATTCACACGCCACAAATGAACACAAAATTTTTGTTGTCCAAGTTCTGGAAATTCCACTAGTTCAACCCTAACAGATTGGAATTTTATAAGAAAGAGATTTCTTCCACACATGCTTTAAAAATGGATATGCATGCTTGAAACATGTAAAAGATGCAAATCACCTATGGATCCAAACCTTTTAAAGAGAATAACAAATGCTCATTAAATTCTCAAGTGAACGTGCGGTGGGATATTTATCCAAGTCAAAATGGCCATTATTGTGCCCATTTACAAATAGCAGACCTAACGATCAGAGATGATTGTAAAGTTATTTATCATGCGTAACGGGCTATATAACCCTAAGAAATGACATATTGATTGGGAGTTAACACTCAGTTAAAAATCCCCCGCCTCCTCCTTTTCCCGACGATTGCAAAACCTGATATACAAAAACTAAAAAGAGCTTACAATCCCTAAAAATTACAGACACTCTTTGGAATTATCTCCATCTACTTTTGTGCATTGTACATTGTGTATTTCCATTTTAGATGTACTCTTTTTCTTAAATAAAAAATTTGAGTTTTCACTGACCCTTCATCCCGTAAACAAAAAAGGCAAATAGATCACAACAAAATGAAAATTTTAGACTTTATGTATAGAAAACATTTAACACAATAAAAAATTTAAGAAAAGAAAATTTATTCACACACTGCAAATAAAAAAAAAGTTTTTTAGTCCAAGTTTGGGCAATTCCACTAGTTCAACCATAACAGTTTGGAATCTTATAAGAAAAAAATTTCTTCCACACATGCTTTAAAAATGGATATGCATGTTTGAAACATGTTAAAGATGCAAATCACCTATGAATCCAAACCTTTTAAAGAGAAAAAAAAACGCTCATTATATTCTCACCTGAACGTGCGGTGGGATATTTACCCGAGTCAAACAAGCCATTATTTTGCCCATTTACAAAAAGCTGACCTAACGGTCATAGATGATTTTAAAATGATTTATCATGTGTAACGGGCGATATTACCCTAAAAATGACTTATAGATTGGGAATCAACACTCAATTCAAAATCCCCCACCTCCCCCTTTTCCCGACGATTGCAAAACCTAGTATGTAAAAACTAAAAAGAGCTTACAATCCCTCAAAATTACAGACACTCTTTGGCATTATCTCTCTCTACATTTGTGCATTGTGGTTTCCATTTTAGATGTACTCTTTTATCTTAAATCAAAACTTTGAGTTTTGGCTCTCCCTTCATCACTTAAACCAAAAAGGCAAATAGATCACAACAAAATGGAAATTTTAGAGTTTATGTATGGAAAAAATTTAAAACAATAACAAATCTAAATAAAGAAAATTTATTCACACACCACAAATAAAAAAATAGTTTTGTAGTCCAAGTTTGGGCAATTCCACTAGTTCAACCATAACAGCTTGGAATTTTATAAGAAAAAAATTTCTTCCACACATGCTTTAAAAATGGATATGCATGCTTGAAACATGTTAAAGATGCAAATCACCTATGGATCCAAACCTTTTAAAGAGAATAAAAAACGCTCATTATATTCTCAACTGAACGTGCGGTGGGATATTTACCCGAGTCAAACAAGCCATTATTTTGCCCATTTACAAAAAGCTGACCTAACGGTCATAGATGATTGTAAAATGATTTTTCATGCGATATTACCCTAAAAATGACTTATAGATTGGGAGTCAACACTCAATTCAAAATCCCCCACCTCCCCCTTTTCCCGACGATTGCAAAACCTGATATGTAAAAACTAAAAAGAGCTTACAATACCTCAAAATTAAAGACACTCTTTGGAATTATCTCTCTCTACATTTGTGTGTTGTGCATTTCCATTTTAGATGTACACTTTTTTCTAAAATCAAAACTTTGAGTTTTCGCTCTCCCTTCATCACGTAAACCAAAAAGCAAGTAGATCACAACAAAATGAAAATTTAAGAGTTTATGTATGGAAAAAATTTAAAAAAATAACAAATGTCAATAATGAAAATTTATTCACACACCAAAAATGAACACAAATGTTTTGTTGTCACAGTTAGGGAAAAACCACTAGTTCAACCCTACCAGCTTGGAATTTTATAAGAAAGAGATTTCTTCCACACTTGCTTTAAAAATGGATATGCATTCTTGAAACATGTTAAAGATGAAAATCACCTATGGATCGAAACCTTTTAAAGAGAATAACAAACACTCATTAAATTGTCAAGTGAACATACGGTGGGATATTTACCAGAGTCAAACAAGCCATTATTTTACCCATTTACAAAAAGCTGACCTAACGAGCATAGATGAGATTGTAAAGTCATTTATCGTGCATAACGGGTTATATTACCCAAAGAAATGACTTATGGATTGGGAGTCAACACTCAGTTTAAAATCCCCCGCCTGCCCCTTTTCCCGACGATTGCAAAACCTGATATATAAAAAGTAAAAAGAGCTTACAATCCCAAAAAATTACAGACACTCTTTGGAATTAACTCTCTCTACATTTGTGTGTTGTGCATTTCCATTTTAGATGTACTCTTTTTTCTTAATTCAAAACATTGAGTTTTTGCTCTCCCATCATCACGTAAACCAAAAAGGCAAATAGATCATCACAAAATGAAAATTTTACAGTTTATGTATGGAAAAAAATTAAAACAATAAAAAATGTAAGTGAAGAAAATTTATTCACACACCAGAAATGAACACAAAAGTTTTGTTGTCCAAGTTAAGGAAATATCCACTAGTTCACACCTAATAGCTTGGAATTTTATAAGAAAGAGATTTCTTCCACACATGCTTTAAAAATGGATATGCATGCTTGGAACATGTTAAGAATGCAAATCACCTATGGATCAAAACATTTTAAAGAGAATAACAAACGCTCATTAAATTCTCAAGTGAACGTGCGGTGGGATTTTTACCCAAGTCAAACAAGCCATTATTTTGCCCAATTACAAAAAGCTGACCTAACGATCATAGATGATTTTAAAGTGATTTATCATGTGTAACGAGCTATATTAACCATTATTTTGCCCAATTACAAAAAGCTGACCTAACGATCATAGATGATTTTAAAGTGATTTATCATGTGTAACGAGCTATATTACCTAAGAAATGACTTATGGATTGGGAGGCAACACTAAGTTAAAAATCCCCTCGCCTCCCCCTTTTCCCGACGATTGCAGAACCTGATTTATAAAAATTAAAAAGAGCTTACAATCCGTAAAAATTACAGACACTCTTTGGAATTATCTATATCTACATTTGTGTGTTGTGCATTTCCATTTTAGATCTACTCCTTTTTCTTAAATCAAAACTTTAAGTTTTTGCTCTCCCTTCATCCCGTAAACCAAAAAGACAAATAAATCACAACAAAATAAAAATTTTACAGTTTATGTATGGAAAAAATTTAAAACAATAACAAATATAATTAAAGAAAATTTATTCACACACCACAATAGAACACAAAAGTTTTATTGTCCATCTTTTGGGAAATTCCAATAGTTCAACCCCTACAGCTTGGAATTTTATATGAAAGAGATTTCAACCACACATGCTTTTAAAAATGGATATGCATACTTGAAACATGTTAAAGAAGCAAATCATCTATGGTTCCAATACTTTTAATGAGAATAACAAATGCTCATTAAATTCTAGAGTGAACGTGTAGTGGGATATTTACCCGAGTCAAACAAGCCATTATTATGCCCATTTACAAAAAGTTGACGTAACGATCGTAGATGATTGTAAAGTGATTTATCATACGTAAAGGGCTATAATACCCTAAGAAATTACTTAAGGATTGGGAGTCAACACTCAGTTAAAAATCCTCCGCCTCCCCCTTTTCCCGACGATTGCAAAACCTCATATATAAAAACTAACAAGAGTTACAATCCCTAAAAATTACAGAAACTCTTTGGAATTATCTCTCTCAACATTTGTGCATTGTGCATTTCCATTTTAGATGTTCGCTTTTTCGTAATTCAAAACTTTGAGTTTTCGCTCTTTCTTCATCCCGTAAACCAAAAAGGCAAATTGATCACAACAAAATGAAAATTTTAGAGTTTATGTATGGAAAAAATTTAAAACAATAACAAATGTAAGTAAAATTTTTTTTTCACACACCACAAATGAACACAAAAGTTTTGTTGTCCAAGTTTTTGAAATTCCACTAGTTCAACCCAAACAGCTTGGAACTTTATAAGAAAGATATTTCTTCCACACATGCTTTAAAAATTGATATGCATGCTTGACACATGTTAAAGATGCAAATCACCTATGGATCCAAATCTTTTAAAGAGAATGACTAACGCACATTAAATTCTCAAGTGAACGTGCGGTGGGATATTTACCCGAGTCAAACAAGCCATTATTTTGCCCATTTACAAAAAGCTGACCTAACGATCATAGATGATTGTAAAGTGATTTATCATACTTAACAGGCTATAATACCCTAAGAAATGACTTAAGGATCGGGAGTCAACACCAAGTTGAAAATCCCCCACCTCCCCCTTTTCCAGAAGATTGCAAAACCTGATATATAAAAACTAACAAGAGCTTTCAAACCCCAAAAATTACAGACACTCTTTGGAATTAACTCTCTCAACATTTGTGCATTGTGCATTTCCATTTTAGATGTTCGCTTTTTTCTTAAATCAAAACTTTGAGTGTTCGCTCTTCCTTCATCCCGTAAACCAAAAAGGCAAATAGATCAATACAAACTGAAAATTTTAGAGTTTATGTATCGAAAAAGTTTATAAAAATAAAAAATGTAAGTAAAGAAAATTTATTCACACACCACAACTGAACACAAAATTTTTGTTGTCCAAGTTATTGAAATTCCATTAGTTCAACCCTAACAGCTTGGAACTTTATAAGAAAGATATTTCTTCCACACATGCTTTAAAAATGGATATGCATGCTTGAAACATGTTAAAGATGCAAATCACCTATGGATCCAAACCTTTTAAGGGGAATAACAAACACTCATTAAATTCTCAAGTGAACATGTGATGGGATATTTACCTGAGTCAAACAAACTATCATTTTGCCCATTTACAAAAAGTTGACCTAACGATCATAGATGATTGTGAAGTGATTTATCATGCATAACGGGCTATATTACCCTAAGAAATGTGTTATGGATTGGGAGTTAACACTAAGTTAAAAATCCCCTGCCTCCCCCATTTCCCAACGATTGTAAAACATGATATATAAAAACTAAAAAGAGCTTACAATCCCTAAAAATTACAAACACTCTTTGGAATTATCTCTATCTGCATTTTTGCAATGTGCATTTCAATTTTTGATGTACACTTTTTTCTTAAATCAAAACTTTGAGTTTTTTGCTCTCCCTTCATCCCGTAAACAGTACGGCAAATAGATCACAACAAAATGAAAATTTTAGAGTTTATGTGTGGAAAAAATTTAAAACAATAACAAATGTAAGTAAAGAAAATTTATCCACACACCACAAATTAACACATAAGTTTTGTTTTCCAAGTTTTGGAAATTCCTCTAGTTCAACCTAATAGCTTGTATTTTATAAGAAAGAGATTTCTTCCACACATGCTTTAAAAATGGATATGCATGCTTGGAACATGTTAGAGAAGCAAATCACCTATGGATCCAAACCTTTCAAAGAGAATAACAAACGCTCATTAAATTGTCAAGTCAACATGCGCTGGGATATTTACCATAGTCAAAGAAACAATTATTTTGCCCATTTACAAAAAGCTGACCTACGATCATAGATGATTGTAAAGTGATTTATCATGCATAACGGGCTATATTACCATAAGAAATGACTTATGGATTGGGAGTTAACACTAAGTTAAGAATCCCCCGCGTCCCCCTTTTCCCGACGATTGCAAAACATGATATATAAAAAAAAAAAATAGCTTACAATCCCTAAAAATTACAGACACTCTTTGGAAGTATCTCCCTTTACATTTGTGCATTGTTCATTTCCATTTTAGATGTACTCTTTTTTCATAAATCAAAACTTTGAGTTTTCGCTCTCCCTTAATCCTGTAAACCAAAAAGGCAAATAGATAAGAACAAAATGAAAATTTTAGATTTTATGTATGGAAAAAATTTAAAACTATAACAAATGTAAGTAACAAAAATTTATTCACACACCACAAATGAACACAAAAATTTTGTTTTCGAAGTGTGGAAAATTCCACTAGGTCAACCCTAACAGCTTGGAATTTTATAAGAAAGAGATTTCTTCTACACATGCTTTAAAACTGGATATGGATGCTTGAAACATGTTAAAGATGCAAATCACCTATGGATCCAAATCTTTCAAAGAGAATAACAAATGCTCATTAAATTGTCAAGTCAACATGCGCTAGGATATTTACCCTAGTCAAACAAACCATAATTTTTCCCATTTACAAAAAGCTAACCTACGATCATAGATGATTGTAAAGTGATTTATCATGCATAACGGGCTATATTACCCTAAGAAATGACTTATGGATTGGGCGTTAACACTAAGTTAAAAATCCCCCGCGTCCCCCTTTTCCCGACGATTGCAAAATATGATATATAAAAATGAAAAATAGCTTACAATCCCTAAAAATTACAGACACTCTTTGGAATTATCTCTCTTTACATTTGTGAATTGTTCATTTCCATTTTAGATCTACTCTTTTTTTTTAAATCAAAATTTTGAGTTTTCGCTCTCCCTTAATTCTATAAACCAAAAAGGCAAATAGATAAGAACAAAATGAAAATTTTAGATTTTATGTATGGAAAAAATTTAAAACAATAACAAATGTAAGTAACGAAAATTTATTCACACACCACAAATGAACACAAAAATTTTGTTTTCCAAGTTTGGAAAATTCCACTAGGTCAACCCTAACAGCTTGGAATTTTATAAGAAAGAGATTTCTTCTACACATGCTTTAAAACTGGATATGGATGCCTGAAACATGTTAAAGATGCAAAACACCTATAGATCCAAACCTTTTAAAGAGAATAACAAACGCTCATTAAATTCTCAAGTGAACGTGTGGTGGGATATTTACCCTAGTCAAACAAGCCATTATTTTGCCCACTTAAAAAAAGCTGACCTAATGATCATAGATGATTGTAAAGAGATTTATCATTCGTAACGTGCTGTATTACCCTAAGAAATGACTTATGGATTCAGAGTCAACACTAAGTTAAAAATCCCCCGCCTCCCCTTTTCCCGACGAATGCAAAACCAATTAAATAAAAAATAACATGAGCTTACAATCCCTAAAAATTACAGACACTCTTTGGAATTATCTCTCTCTACATTTGTGCATTGTGCATTTCTATTTTAGATCTACTCTTTTTCTTAAATCAAAACTTTGAGTTTTCGCTCTCACTTCATCCCGTAAATTAAAAAGGCAAATAGATCACAACAAAATGAAAATTTTGGAGTTTATGTATGGAAAAACTTTAGAAGAATAAAAAATGTAAGTAAATAAAATTTATTTACAAGCCACAAATGAACACAAAAGTTTTGTTGTCCAAGTTTGGGAAATTCCACTAGTTCAACCCTAACAACTTGGAATTTTATAAGAAAGACATTTCTTCCACACATGCTTTAAAAAAGGATATGCATGCTTGAAACATGTTAAAGATGAAAATCACCAATAGATCGAATCCTTTTAAAGAGTATAACAAACGCTCATTAAATTCTCAATTGAACATGCAGTGGGATATTTACTCGAGTGTAACAAGCCATTATTTTGACAACTTACAAAAAGCTAACCTAACGATGATAGATGAGTGTAAAGTGATTTATCATGATTAACGGGCTACATTACCTTAAGAAATTACTTATGGAGTGGGAGTCAACACTCAGTTAAAAATCCCCCGCCTCCCCCTTTCCCCGAAGATTGCAAAACCTGATATACATAAACTAAAAAGTGCTTACAATCCCTAAAAATTACAAACACTCTTTCAAATTATCTCTCTCTACATTTTTGCATTGTGTATTTCCATTTTAGATGTACTTTTTTTTCTTAAATCAAAAATTTGAGTTTTTGCTCTCCCTTCATCCCGTAAACCTGAAAGGCTAATAGATCACAGCAAAATGAAAATTTTAGAGTTTATGTATGGAAAAAATTTGAAACAATAACAAATGGAAGTAAATAAAATTTATTCTCACACCACAATAGAAAACAAAAGTTTTGTTGTCCATGTTTTGGGAAATTTCATCAGTTCAACCCCTACAGCTTGGAATTTTATAAGAAAGAGATTTCTGCCACACATGCTTTAAAAAAGGATATGCATGCATGAAACATGTTAAAGATGCAAATCACCTATGGTTCCAAACCTTTTAAAGAGAATAACAAACGTTCATTATATTCTCAAGTGAACGTGCGGTGGGATATTTACCCGAGTCAAACAAGCCATTATTATCACCATTTACAAAAAGCTGACCTAACGATCATAGATGATTGTAAAGTCATTTATCATACGCAACGGGCTATAATACCCTAAGAAATGACTTAAGGATTGGGAGTCAACACTCAGTTAAAAATCCCCAGCCTCCCCCTTTTCCCGATGATTGCAAAACCTGATATATAAAAACAAACAAGAGCTTACAATCCCTAAAAATTACAAACACTGTTTGGAATTATCTCTCTCAACATTTTTTTATTGTGCATTTCCATTTTAGATGTTCTCTTTTTTCTTTAATCAAAACTTTGAGTTTTCGCTCTTCCGTCATCCCGTAAACATAAAAGGCAAATAGATCACAACAAAATGAAAATTTTAGAGTTTATGTGTGGAAAAAATTTAAAACAATAACAAATTTAAGTAAAGAAAATTTATTCACACACCACAAATGGAAACAAAAGTTATGTTGTCCAAGTTGTTGAAATTCCTCTAGTTCAACCCTAATAGCTTGGAACTTGATAAGAAATATATTTCTTCCACACATGCTTTAAAAATGGATATCCATGCTTGAAACATGTTAAAGATGCAAATCACCTATGGATCCAAACCTTTTAAAGAGAATAACAAACGCTCATTAAATTCTCATGTGAACATGCGATGGGATATTTACCCGAGTCAAACAAACCATTATTTTGCCCTTTTACAAAAAGCTGATGTAACGATCATAGATGATTGTAAAGTGATTTATCAAGCATAACGGGCTATATTACCCTGATAAATGAATTAAGGATTGAGAGTTAACACTAAGTTAAAAATCCCCCGCCACCCCCTTCTCCCAACGATTGCAAAACATGATATATAAAAACTAAAAAGAGCTTACAATCCCTAAAAATTACAGACACTCTTTGGAATTATCTCTCTTTACATTTGTGTATTATGGATTTCCATTTTAGATGTACTCTTTTTTCTTAACTCAAAACTTTGAGTTTTCGCTCTGCCTTCATCCCGTAAACAAAAAAGGCAAATAGATGACAACAAAAATAAAATTTTAGAGTTTATGTATGGAAAAAATTTAAAAGAATAACCAATGTAAGTAAAGAAAATTTATTCACACACCACAAATGAACACATAAGTTTTGTTTTCCAAGTTTGGGAAATTCCACTAGTTCAACACGAATAGCTTGGAATTTTATAAGAAAGAGATTTCTTCCACACATGCTTTAAAAATGGATATGCATGCTTGAAACATGTTACAGATGCAAATCACCTATGGATCCAAAGCTTTTAAAGAGAATAACAAATGCTCATTAAATTCTCAAGTGAACGTGCGGTGGGATATTTACCCGAGTCAAACAAACCATTATTTTGCCCATTTACAAAAAGCTGAACTAACGATCATAGATGTTTGTAAAGAGATTTATTATGCGTAACGTGCTATATTCTCCCAAGAAATGACTTATGGATTGGGGGTCAACAATAAGTTAAAAATCCCGCGCCTCCCTGTTTTCCCGACGATTGCAAAACCTGTAATATAGAAACTAAAAATAGCTTACAATCCCTAAAAATTACAGTCACTCTTTGGAATTATCTCTCTCTAAATTTGTGCATTGTGCATTTCTATTTTAGATCTACTCTTTTTCTTAAATCAAAACGTTGAGTTTTTTCTCTCCCTTCATCTCGTAAACCAAAAAGGCAAATAGATCACACCAAAACGAAAATTATGAAGTTTATGTATGGAAAAAATTTAAAACAATAAGAAATGTAAGTAAATAAAATTTATTTACACCCCACAAATGAACCAAAAGTTTTGTTGTCTATGTTTGGGAAATTCCACTAGTTCAACCCTAACAGCTTGGAATTTTATAAGAAAGAGATTTCCTCCACACATGCTTTAAAAATGGATATGCATTCTTGAAACATGTTAAAGATGCAAATCACCTATGGATCCAAACCTTTTGAAGAGAATAACAAATGCTCATTAAAGGTGTCCTAACGGGCATAGATGAGATTGTAATGTTATTTATCATGCATAACGTTTTATATTACCCTAAGAAATGACTTATGGATTGGGAGTAGTCAACACTCAGTTTAAAATCCCCCGCCTCCCTCTTTTCCCACGGTTGGAAAACTTGATATATAAAAACTAAAAAGAGCTTATAATCCCAAAAAATTACAGACACACTTTGGAATTATCTCTCTCTACATTTGTGCATTGTGCATTTCCATTTTAGATCTACTGTTTTCTCTTAAATCAAAATTTTGAGTTTTCGCTCTCCCTTCTTCCCATAAACCAAAAAAGAAAATAGATCACAACAAAATGAAAATTTTAGAGTTTATGTATGGAAAAAATTTAAAACAATAACAAATGAAAGAAAATAAAATTTATTCACACACCACAAATGAACACAAAAGTTTTGTTGTACAAATTTGGTAAATTCCACTAGTTCAACCCTAACAACTTGGAATTTTATAAAAAAGAGATTTCTTGCACACATGCATTAAAAATGGATAAGCATGCTTGAAACATGTAAAATATTCAAATCACTTATGGATGCAAACCTTTTAAAGAGAATAACAAACGCTGATTAAATTCTCAAGTGAATGTGTTGTGGGATATTTACCCGAGTCAAACAAGCCTTTATTTCGCCCATTTACAAAAAGTTGACCTAACATTAATAGATGATTGTAAAGTGATTTATCATGCGTAACGGGCTAGATTACCCTAAGGCAATGACTTATGGATTGCGAGTTAACACAAAGTTAAAAATCTCCCACCTCCCCCTTTTACTGGCGATTACAAAACCTGTTATATAAAAACTAAAAAGAGCTTACTATCCCTAAAAATTAGACACACTCTTTGGATTTATCTCTCTCTACATTCGTGCATTGTGAATTTCTATTTGAGATCTACTCTTTTTCTTAAATCAAAACTGAGTTTTCGCTCTCCCTTCATCCTGTAAACCTGAAAGGCAAATAGATTACAACAAAATGAAAATATTAGAGTTTATGTATGGAAAAAATTTTAAAAAATAACACATGGAAGTAAAGAAAATTAATTCACACACCACAATAGAACGCAAAAGTATTGTTGTCCATGTTTTGGGAAATTCCATCAGTTCAACCCTACAGCTTGGAATTTTATAAGAAAGAGATTTCTGCCACACATGCTTTAAAAAAGGATATGCATGAATGAAACATGTTAAAGATGCAAATCACCTATGGTTCCAAACCTTTTAAAGAGAATAACAAACGCTCATTAAATTCTCAAGTGAACGTGCGGTGGGATATTTACCCGAGTCAAACAAGCCATTATTATGCCCATTTACAAAAAGTTGACAAAACGATCATAAATGATAGTAAAGGTATTTATCATTCGTAATGGGCTATAATACCCTAAGAAATTACTTAAGGATTGGGACTCAACACTCAGTTAAAAATCCCCCGCCTCCCCCTTTTCCCGATGATTGCAAAACCTGATATATAAAAACTAACAAGAGCTTACAATCCTTAAAAATTATAGACACTCTTTTGAATTATCTCTCTCAACATTTGTGCATTGTGCATTTCCATTTTAGATGTTTACTTTTTTCATAAATCAAAACTTTGAGTTTTCGCTCTTCCTTCATCCCGTAAACCAAAAAGGCAAATAGATCACAACAAAATGAAAATTTTAGAGTTTATGTTTGGAAAAAATTGAAAACAATAAAAAATATAAGTAAAGAAAATTTATTCACACACCACAAAAGAACACAAATGTTTTGTTGTCCAAGTTTTGGAAATTCCACTAGTTCATCCCTAAAAGCTAGGAATTTTATAAGAAAGATATTTCTTGCACACATGCTTTAAAAATGGATATGCACGCTTGAAACATGTAAAAGATTCAAATCACCTATGAATCCAAACCTTTTAAAGAGAAATAAAAAATGCTCATTAAATTCTGAAGTGAACATGCGGTGGGATATTTACCCGAGTCAAACAAACCATTATTTTGCCCATTTACAAAAAGCTAACCTAACGATCAAAGATGATTGTAAAGTGATTCGTCATGCATAACGGGCTATATTACCCTAACAAATGACTTATGGATTGGGAGTTAACACAAAGTTAAAAATCCCCCGCCTCCCCCTTTTTCTGACGATTGCAAAACATGATATAAAAAAATTAAAGGAGCTTACAATCCTTACAAATTACAGACACACTTTGGAATTATCTCTCTTTACATTTTTGCATTGTGCATTTCCATTTTAGATGTACTCTTTTTTCTTAAATCAAAACTTTGAGTTTTCGCTCTCCCTTCATCCCATAAACCAAAAAGGCAAATAGATCACAACAAAATGAAAATTTTAGAGTTTATGTATGGAAAAAATTTAAAACAATAACAAATGTAAATAATGAAAATTTATTCACACACCACAAATGAACACATAAGTTTTGTTTTCCAAGTTTGGGAAATTCCACTAGTTCAACCCTAACAGCTTGGAATTTTGTAGGAAAGAGATTTCCTCCACACATGCTTTAAAAATGGATATGCATGTTTTAAACATGTTAAAGATGCAAATCACCTGTGGATCCAAAGCTTTTTAAGAGAATAACAAATGCTCATTAAATTCTCAAGTGAACATGCGGTGGGATATTTACCCGAGTCAAACAAGCCATTATTTTGCTCATTTACAAAATACTGACCTAACGATCATAGATGATTGTGAAGAGATTTATCATGCGTAACGTGCTATATCATCCTAAGAAATGACTCATGGATTGGGGGTCAACACTAAGTTGACATATGGATTTGGAGTTAACACTAAGATAAAAATCCCCCGCCTCCCCCTTTTCCCGACGATTGCAAAACATGATATATAAAAACTAAAAAGAGCTTACAATCCCTAAAAATTTTAGACACTCTTTGGAATTATCTCACTTTACGTTTTTTCAATGTTCATTTCCATTTTAGATGTACTCTTTTAACTTAAATCAAAACTTGGAGTTTTCGCTCTCCCTACATCTTGTAAACCAAAAAGGCAAATAGATCACAGCAAAATGAAAATTTTAGAGTTTATGTATGGGAAAAATTTAAAACAATAACAAATTTAAGTAAAGAAAATTTATTCACACATCACAAATGAACACAAAAGTTTTTTATTCCAAGTTTGAAAAATTCTACTAGTTCAACCCTAACAGCTTGGAATTTTATAAGAAAGAGATTTCTTCTACACATGCTTTAAAACAGGATATGGAAGCTTGAAATATGTTAAATATGAAAATCACCTATGGATCCAAATCTTTTAAAGAGAATAAAAAACGCTCATTAAATTTTCAAGTGAACGTGCGGTGGGATATTTACCCGAGTCAAACAAGCCATTATTTTGCCCATTTACAAAAAGTTGACCTAACGATCATAGATGATTGTAAAATGATTTATCATTCATAATGTCCTATATTACCCGAAGAAATGACTTATGGATTCGGAGTCAACACTAAGTTAAAAATCCCCCGCCTCCCCCTTTTCCCGACGAATGCAAAACCTGTTATATAAAAACTAAAAAGAGCTTACAATCCCTAAATATTACAAACACTCTTTGGAATTATCTCTCTCTAGATTTGTGCATTGTGAATTTCTTTTGTACATCTACTCTTTTTCTTAATTCAAAACTCTGAGTTTTCTCTCTCCCTTCATCCCATAAACTAAAAACGCAAATAGACCACAACAAAATGAAAATTTTAGAGTTTATGTTTGGAAAAAATTTAAAACAATAACAAATGTAAGTAAAGAAAAATTATTTACACACCACAAATGAACACAAAAGTTTTGTTGTCGAAGTTTGGGAAATTCCACTAGTTGTACCCTAACCGCTTGAAATTTTAAAAGAAAGAGATTTCTTCCACACATGCTTTAAAAATGGATATGCATGCTTGAAACATGTTAAAGATGCAAATCACCTATGGATCCAACCCTTTTAAAGAGAATGACAAACGCTCATTAAATTCTCAAGTGAACGTTCGGGGGGATATTTACCCGATGCAAACAAGCCATTATTTTCCCCATTTACAAAAAGCTGCCCTTCGATCATAGATGATTTTAAAGTGATTTATCATGCGTAACGGGCTATATTACCCTAAGAAATGACTTATGGATTGGGAGTGAAAACTCAATTAAACCCCCCCCCCCCCCCCTCCCCCTTTTCCCGAACATTGCAAAACCCGATATATAAAAACTAAAAAGAGCTTACAATCCCTAAAAATTACAGACACTCTTTGGAATTATCTCTTTCAAATTTTGTGCATGGTGCATTTCCATTTTAGATTTACCTTTTTTTTTTAATTCAAAACTTTGAGTTTTCTCTCTCCCTTCATCCCATAAACCAAAAAGGTAAAAAGATCACAACAAAATGAAAATTTTATAGTTTATGTATGGAAAAAAAAATTTAAAACAATAAGTAATGAAAGTAAAGAAAATTTACTCACACACCACAAATGAACACAAAAGTTTTGCTGTCAAAGTTTGGGAAATTCCACTACTTCAACCCTAACAGCTTGGAATTTTATATGAAAGAGATTTCTTCCACACATGCTTTAAAAAAGGATATGCATGCTTGAAACATGTTAAAGATGCAAATCACCTACGGATCCAAACCTTGTAAAGAGAATAAAAAAATCTCATTAAATTCTCAAGTGAACGTACGGTGGGATATTTACCCGAGTCAAACAAACCATTATTTTGCCCAATTACAAAAAGTTGACCTAACGATCATAGATGACTGTAAAGTGATTTATCATGTGTAACGGGCTATATTACCCTAAGAAATGACTTATGGATTGGTAGGAAACATTCAGTTAAAAATCCCTCGCCTCCCCCTTTTCCTGACGATTGCAAAACTTGATACATAAAAACTAAAATGTGCTTACAATCCCTAAAAATTACAGACACTATTTGGAATTATCTCTCTCTACATTTGTGCATTGTGCATTTCCATTTTAGATTTACTCTTTTTTCTTAAATCAAAACTTTGAGTCTTCGCTCTCCCTTCATCCCGTCAACCAAAAAGGCAAATAGATCACAACAAAATGAAAATTTTAGAGTTTATGTTTGGAAAAAATTTAAAACAATAAAAAATGTAGGTAGGGAAAATTTATTAACACACCACAAACGAACACAAAATTTTTATTGTCCAAGTTCTTAAAATTCCACTAGTTCAACCCAAACAGCTGGGAATTTTATAAGAAAGTGATTTCTTCCACACATGCTTTAAAAATGGATATGCTTGCTTGAAACATGTTAAAGATGCAAATCACCTATGGATCGAAACCTTTTAAAGGGAATAACAAACGCTCATTAAATTCTCAAGTGAATGTGCAGTGGGATATTTACCCGAGTAGAACAAGCCATTTTTTGGCCCATTTACAAAAAGCTAACCTAACGATCATAGATGATTTTAAAGTGATTTATCTTGCGTAACTGGCTATATTACCCTAAGAAAAGCTTTTAAATTGGGAGTCAACATTCAGTTAAAAATCCCCCACTTACCTCTCTTCGAGACGATTGCAAAACCTTATATATAAAAACTAAAAAGAGCTTACAATCCCTAAAAATAAATGACACCCTTTGGAATTATCTCTATCTAAATTTGTGCATTGTGCATTGTCCATTTCCATTTTAGATGTACTCTTTTTTCTTAAATCAAAATTTTGAGTTTTCACTCTCCCTTCATCCCGTAAACCAAAAAGGCAAGCAGATCACAAAAAAATAAAAATTTTATAGTTTATATATGGAAAAAATTTCAAACAATAACAAATGTAAGTATAGAAAATTTATTCACATACTACAAATAAATACAAAAGTTTTTTTGTCCAGAGTTTGGAAATTCGACTAGTTCAACCATAACAGTTTGGAATTTTATAAGAAAGAGATTTCTCCTACACATGGTTTTAAAATGGATATGCATGCTTCAAACATGTTAAAGATGCAAATCACCTATGGATCCAAACCTTTTAAATAAAATAACAAACGTCATTAAATTTTCAAGTAAACGTGCGGTGGGATATTTACTCGAGTCAAACAAGCCATTATTTTACCCAGATACAAAAAGTTGACCTAGCGATCATAGATGATTGTAAAGTGATTTATCATGTGTAACGGGCTATATTACCCTAAGAAATCACTTATGGATTGGTAGGCCACTCTTAGTTAAAAATCCCCCGCCTCCCCCTTTTCCCGACGATAGCAAAACCTGATACATAAAAACTAAAAAGTGCTTAAAATCCCTAAAAATTATAGACACTCTTTGGAATTATCTCTCTCTACATTTGTGCATTGTGAATTTCCATTTTAGATGTACTTTTTTTTCTTAAATCAAAACTTTGAGTGTTCGCTCTCCCTTCATCCCGTAAACCAAAAAGGCAAATAGATCACAACAAAATTAAAATTTTAGAGTTTATGTATGGAAAAAATTTTAAAAAATAACAAATATAAGTAAAGAAAATTTATACACACACAACAAATGAACACAAAAGTTTTGTAGTCCAAGTTTGGGAAATTCCAGTACTTCAGCCTTAATAGCTTGGAATCTTATAAGAAAGAAATTTCTTCCACACATGCTTTAAAAATGGATATGCATGCTTGAAACATGTTAAAGATGCAAATGACCTATGGATCGAATCCTTTTAAAGAGAATAGCAAACCCTCATTAAATTCTCAAGTGAACGTGCGGTGGGATATTTACACGAGTCAAACAAGCCATTATTTTGCCCATTTAAAAAAAACTGACCTAACAATCATACATGGTTGTAAAGTGATTTTTCATGTGTAATGGGCTTACCCTAAGAAATGACTTAAGGATTAGGAGTCAACACTCAGTTAAAAATCCCCCGCCTCCCCCTTTTCCCGAGTATTGCAAAACCAGATATATAAAAACTAAAAAGAGCTTACAATCCCTAAAAATTACAGACACAGTTTGGAAATATCTCTCTCTACATTTGTGTATTGTACATTTCCATTTTAGATGTACACTTTTTTCTTAAATCAAAACTTTGAGTTTTCACTCTCCCTTCATCCCGTACACCAAAAAGGCAAATAGATCCCAACAAAATGAAAATTATAGAGTTTATGTTTCGAAAAAATTTAAAACAATAACAAATGAGTGTAATGAAAATTTATTCATACACCACAAATGAAAACAAAAGTTTTCTTGTCCAAGTTTGCGAAATTCCACTAATTCAACCCTAACAACTTGGAATTTTATAAGAAAGAGACTCCTTCCAAACATGCTATAAAGATTGATATGCATGCTTGAAACATGTTAAAGATGCAAATCACCTATGGATCCAAACCTTCTAAAGAGAATAACAATCGCTCATTAAATTCTCAAGTGAACGTGCGGAGGGATATTTACCCGAGTCAAACAAGCCATTATTTTGCCCGTTTACAAAAAGCCGACCGAACGATCATAGATGATTGTAAAGTGATTTATCATGTGTAACGGCCTATATTACCCTAAGAGATGACTTATGGATTGGGACTCAACACTCGGTTAAAAATCCCTTGCCTCCTCCTTTTCCCGACGATTGCAAAACCTGATATATAAAAACTAAAAAGAGCTTACAATCCCTACAAATTACAGACACACTTTGGAATTATCTCTCTCTACATTTGTGCATTGTGAATTTTCATTTTAGATCTACACTTTTTTCTTAAATCAAAACTTTGAGTTTTCGCTCTCCCTTCATTCCGTAAACAAAAAAGGCAAATAGATCACAACAAAATGAAAATTTTAGCGTTAATGTTTGGAAAAGATTTAAAAAAATAACAAATGTAAGTAATAAAAATTTATTCACACTCCACAAAAGAACACAAAAGTTTTCTTGTCCAAGTTTGGGAAATTCCGCTAGTTCAACCCTAACAACTTGGAATTTTAGAAGAAAGAGATTTCTTCCACACATGCTTTAAAAATGGATATACATGCTTGAAACATGTTAAAGATGCAAATCACCTATGGATCCATACCTTTTAAAGAGAATAAAAAATGCTCATTAAATTCTAAAGTGAGTGTGCAGTGGGATATTTACCAGGGTCAAACAAGCCATTACTTTGCCCATTTAAAAAAAGCTGACCTAACGATCATACATGATTGTAAAGTGATTTTTAATGCATAACGGGCTATATTCCCCTAAGAAATGACTTATGGATTGCGAGTCAACACTCAGTTAAAAATCCCCCACCTCCCCCTTTTCCCGACGATTACAAAACCTGATATATAAAAACTAAAAAGAGCTTACAATCCCTAAAAATTACAGACACTCTTTGGAATTATCTCTCTCTGCATTTCCAAATTAGATGTACCCTTTTTTCTGAAATCAAAACTTTGAGTTTTTGCTCTCCCTTCATCCCGTAAATCAAAAAGGCAAATAGATCACAACAGAATTAAAATTTTAGAGTTTATATAGGGAAAAAATTTAAAAAAATAACAAATGCAAGTAAAGAAAATATATTCACACACCTCAAATGAACACAAAAGTTTTGTTGCCCAAGTTTTGGAAATTTCACTAGTTCAACCCTAACAGCTTGGAATTTTAAAAGAAAGAGATTTCCTCCACACCTGCATTAAAAATGGATATGCATGCTTGAAACATGTTAAAGATGCAAATAACCTATGGATCCACACCTTTTGAAGAGAATAACAAACGCTCATTAAATTCACAAGTGAACGTGCGGTGGGATATTTACCCACATCAAACAAGCCATTATTTTGCCCAGTTAAAAAAAGCAGACCTAACGATCATTGTTGATTGTAAAGTGATTTATCATGCGTAACGGGCTAGATTACTCTAAGAAATGACTTATGGATTGGGAGTCAACACTCAGTTAAAAATCGCCCGTCTCCCCCTTTTCCCGGCGATTGCAAAACCTGATATATAAAAACTAAAAAGAGCTTACAATCCCTAAAAATTACAGACACTCTTTGGAGTTATCTCTCTCTACATTTGTACATTCGGCATTTCCATTTTAGATGTATTATTTTTTCTTAAATCAAAACTTTGAGTTTTCGCTCTCGCTTCATCCCGTAAACCAAAAATGAAAATTTTAGAGTTTATGTATGGAAAAAATTTAAAACAATAACAAATGAGTGTAATGAAAATTTATTCATACACCACAAATGAAAACAAAAGTTTTCTTGCCCAAGTTGCGAAATTCCACTAATTCAACCCTAATAACTTGGAATTTTATAAGAAAGAGATTTCTTCCAAACATGCTATAAAGATTGATATACATGCTTGAAACATGTTAAAGATACAAATCTCCTATGGATCCATACCTTTTAAAGAGAATAACAAACGCTCATTAAATTATCAAGAGAATGTGCGGTGGGATATTTACCCGAGTCAAACAAGCCATTAATTTTCCCATTTACAAAAATCTGACCTAACGATCATAGATGATTGTAAAGTGATTTATCATGCATAACGGGCTATATTACCCTAAGAAATGACTTATGGATTGGGAGGCAACAATCAGTTAAAAATCCCCCGCCTCCCACTATTCCTGACGATTGCAAAACCTAATATATAAAAACTAAAAAGAGCTTACAATCCCTAATAATTTCAGACACACTTTGAAATTATCTCTCTCTGCATTTTCAAATTAGATGTGCCCTTTTTTCTTTAATCAAAACTTTGAGTTTTCGATCACCCTTCATCTCGTAAACAGAAAAGGCAAATAGATCACAACAAAATTTAAATTTTAGAGTTTATGTATGGAAAAAATTTAAAACAATAACAAATTCAAGTAAAGAAAATTTATTCACACACCTCAAATGAACACAAAATTTTTGTTGTCAGAGTTTGATAAATTCCACATGTTCAACCCTAACAACTTGGAAATTTATAAGAAAAAGATTTCTTCCACACATGCTTTAAAAATGGATAGGCATGCTTGAAACATGTTAAAGATGCAAATAACCTATGGATCCAAACCTTTTAAAGAGAATAACAAACGCCCATTAAATTCTCAAGTGAACGTGCAATGGGATATTTACCCGCGCCAAACAAGCCATTGTTTTGCCGATTTACAAAAAGCTGACCTAACGATCATTGATGATTGTAAAGTGATTTATCATGCATAACGGGCTAGATTACCCTAAGAAATGACTTATGGATTGGTAGTCAACACTAAGTTAAAAATCCCCCGCCTCCCACTTTTCCCAACGATTGCAAAACTTGATATATCAAAGCTAAAAAGAGCTTACAATCTCTAAAAATTACAGACACTCTTTGGAATTATCTCTCTCAACATTTGTGCATTCTACATTTACTATTTAGATGTACTCTTTTTTTGTTAAAACAAAACGTTGAGTTTTCGCTCTCCCTTTCTTCATGTTAACCAAAAAGGCAAATAGATCACAACAAAATGAAAATTTTAGAGTTTACGTATGGAAAAAATATAAAACAATAACAAAAGTAAGTAAAGAAAATTTATTCACACACCACAAATGAACACAAAAGTTTTATTGTCCAAGTTTGGGAAATTCCACTACTTCAACCCTAACAACTTGGAGTTTTATAAGAAAGAGATTTTTTCCACACATGCTTTAAAAATGGATATGCATGCTTGAAACATGTAAAAGATGCAAATCACCTATGGATCCATACCTTTTAAAGTGCATAACAAACGCTCATTAAATTCTCAAGTGAACGTGCGGTGGGATATTTACCTGAGTCAAACAAGCAATTATTTTTCCCATTTACAAAAATCTGACCTAGCGATCATAAATGATTGTAAAGTGATTTATCAAGCCTAACGGGCTATATTACCGTAAGAAATGACTTATGGATTGGGAGTCAACACTCAGTTAAAAATCCCCTGCCTCCCCCTTTTCCCGACAATTGCAAAACTTGATATATAAAAACTAAAAAGAGCTTACAATCGCTAAAAATTACAGACACTCTTTGGAAATATTTCTCTCTACATTTGTGCATTGTGCATTTCCATTTTAGATATACTCTTTTCTCTTAAATCAAAACTTTGAGTTTTGTCTCTCCCATCATCCCATAAACCAAAGTGGCAGATTGATCACAACCAAATGAAAATTTTAGAGTTTATGTATCAAAAAAATTTAAAATAATAACTAATGTAAGTAAAGAAAATTTATTCACACACCACAAATGAACACAAAAGTTTTTGGTTTCCAAGTTTGGGAATTTCCACTAGTTCAACCCTAACAGCTAGAGATTTTCTACAAAAGAGATTTCTTCCAAACATGATTTAAAAATGGATATCCATGCTTGAAACATTTTGTAAATGAAAATCACCTATAGATCCAAACCTTTTAAAGAAAATAATAAACGCTCATTAAATTCTCAAGTGAACGTGCGGTGGGATATTTACCTGAGTCAAACCAGCCATTATTTTGCCCATTTACAAAAAGCTAACGTATTGATCATAGATGATTGTAAAGTGATTTATCATGTGAAACGGGCTATATTTCCCTAAGAAATGACTTATGGATTGGGAGTCAACACCCAGTTAAAAATCCCCCTGCCTCTCCCTTTTCCCGACGATTGCAAAACTTGATATATAAAAACTTAAAAGAGCTTGCAATCCCTAAATATTACAGACACTCTTTGGAATTATCTCTCTCTAAATTTTTGCATTGTGCAATTCCATTTTAGATGTATTCTTTATTCTTAAATCAAAACTTTGAGTTTTCGCTCTCCCTTCAGCCCTTTAACCAAAAAGGCAAATAGATCACAACAAAATGAAAATTTTAGAGTTTATGTATGGAAAAAATTTAAAACAGTAACAAATGTAAGTAAAGAAAATTTATTCACACACCACAAATGAACACAAAAGTTTTGTTGTCGAAGTTTGGGAAATTCCACTAGTTCAACCCTAACAACTTGGAATTTTATAAGAAAGATATTTCTTCCACACATGCTTTAAAAATGGATATGCAAGCTTCAAACATGTCAAAGATGCAAATCACCTATGTATCCAAACCTTTTAAAGAGAATAATAAACGCTCATTAAATTCTCTAATGAACATGCGGTAGGATATTTACCCGAGTGAAACAAGCCATTATTTTGCCAATTTACAAAAAGCTAACCTAACAATCATAGATGATTGTAAAATGATTTATCATGCGTAACGGGCTATATTACCCTAAGAAATGACTTATGGACACTCAGTTAAAAATCCCCGGCCTCCCCCTTTTCCCGACCATTACAAAACCAGATATATAAAAACTAAAAAGAGCTTACAATCACTAAAAATTATTGACACTCTTTGGAAATATCTCTCTCTACATTTGTGCATTGTGGATTTCCATTTTAGATGTACACTTTTTTATTTAATCAAAACTTTGAGTTTTTTCTCTCCCTCATCCCGTAAACCAAAAAGGCAAAGAGATCACAACAAAATAAAAATTTGAGAGTTTATGTATGGAGAAAATTTAAAACAATAACAAATGAAAGTAAAGAAAATTTATTCTCACTCCACAAATGAACACATAAGTTTTGTTGTCCAAGTTTGGGAAATTCCACTAGTTCAACCCTAACAGCTTGGAATTTTATAAGAAAGAGATTTCTTCCACACATGCTTGAAAAATGGATATGCATGCTTGAAATATGTTAAAGATGCAAATCACCTATGGATTCTTACCTTTTAAAGAGAATAATAAGCGCGCATTCAATTCTCAAGTGAATGTGTGATGGGATATTTACCCGAGTCATACAAGCCATTATTTTGCCCATTTACCAAAAGCTCACCTAACGATCATAGATGATTGTAAAGTGATTTTTCATGCATAACGGGCTATATTACCCTAAGAAATGACTTATGGATTGGGAGTCAACACTCAGTTAAAAATCCCCCGCCTCTCCCTTTTCCCGACGATTGCAAAACCTGATATTTAAAAACTAAAAAGAACTTACAATCCCTAAAAATTATAGTCACTCTTTGGAATTATCTCTCTCTGCATTTCCAAATTAGATGTACCCTTTTTTCTTAAATCAAAACTTTGAGTTTTCTCTCTCCCTTCATCCCGTAAAACAAAAATAAAAATAGATCACAACAAAATGAAAATTTTAGAGTTTATGTATCAAAAAAATTTAAAACAATAAAAAATGTAAGTAAAGAAAATTTATTCACACACCACAAATGAACACAAAAGTTTTGTTGTCCAAGTTTGGGAAATTCCTCTAGTTCAACCCCAACAACTTGGAATTTTATAAGAAAGAAATTTCTTCCACACATGCTTTAAAATTGGATATGCATGCTTGAAACATGTTAAAGATGCAAATCACCTATGGATCAATACCTCTTAAAGAGAATAACAAACGCTCATTAAATTCTCTAGTGAACATGTGGTGGGATATTTACCCGAGTCAAACAAACCATTATTTTGCCCAATTACAAAAAGTTGACCTAACGATCACAGATGATTGTAAAGTGATTTATCATGCGTAACGGGCTATATTACCCTGGGAAATGACTTATGGATTGGGAGTTGACAATCAGTTAAAAATCCCACGCCTCCCCCTTTTCTCGACGATTGCAAAACCTAATATATAAAAACTAAAAAGAGCTTACAATCCCTAAAAATTAAAGACACTCTTTTGGAATTATCTCTCTCTACATTTTTGCATTGTGCATTTCCATTTTATATGTACTCTTTTTTCTTAAATCAAAACTTTTAGTTTTTAGCTCTCCCTTCATCTCGTAAACCAGAAAGGCAAATAGATCACAACAAAAAGAAAATTTTAGAGATTAGGTACGAAAAAAATTTAAAACAGTAACAAATTTAAGTAAAGAAAATTTATTCACACACCACAAATGAACACAAACTTTTTGTTGTCCAAGTTTTGGAAATTCCACTAGTTCAACCCTTACAGCTCGGAATTTTATAAGAAAGAGGTTTCTTCCCCGCATGCTTTAAAAATGGATATGCATGCTTGAAACATGTTAAAGAGGCAAATCACCTATGCATCCAAACCCTTTAAAGAGAATAACAAATCCTCATTAACCTCTCAAGTGAACGTGCGGTGGGATATTTACCCGTGTCAAACAAGCCATTATTTTGCCCATTTACAAAAAGCTGACCTAATGATCATAGATGATTGTAAAGTTATTTATCATGGGTAACGGGCTGTATTACCCTAAGAAATGACTTATGGATTGGGAGTCAGCACTCAGTTAAAAATCCCCCGCCTCCCCCTTTTCCCAACAATTGTAAAACCTGATATATAAAAACTAAAAAGAGCTTACAATTCCTAAAAATTATAGACACTCTTTGGAATTATCTCTCTCTACATTTGTGCATTGTGCATTTCCAGTTTTGATGTACTCTTTTTCCTTAAATCAAAACTTTGAGTTTTCGCTCTCCCTTCGTCCCGTAAACCAAAGAGCCAAATAAATAGATCACAGCAAAATAAAAATTTTAGAGTTTACTTATGGAAAAAATTTAAAACAATAACATATGTAAGAAAATAAAATTTATTCACACACCACAAATGGACACAAAAGTTTTGTCGTCCAAGTTTGGGAAATTCCACTATTTCAATCCTAACAGCTAGGAATTTTAAAAGAAAGAGATTTCTTCTACACATGCTTTAAAAAGGGATATTCATGCTTGAAACATGTTAAAGTTGCAAATCACCGATGGATCCAAACCTTTTAAAGAAAATAAAAAACGCTCATTAAATTCTCAAGTGAACATGCGGTGGGTTATTTACCCAAGTCAAACAAGCCATTATTTTCCCCATTTACTAAAAGCTGAACTAACGATCATAGATGATTGTAAAGTGATTTATCATATGTAACGGGCTGTATTACCCTAAGAAATGACTTATGGATTGGGAATCAATACTCAGTTAAAAATCCCCCGCCTTCCCTTTTCCCGATAATAGCAAAACCTGATATATGAAAACTTAAAAGAGCTTACAATCCCTAAAAATTACAAACACTCTTTGGAATTATCTCTCTCTACATTTGTGCATTCTGCATTTCCATTTTAGATATACTCTTTTTTCTTAAATCAAAACTTTGAGTTTCCTCTCTCCCTTCATCCCGTAAACCAAAGAGGCAAATAGATCACAACAAAATGAAAATTTTAGAGTTTATGTATGGAAATGTTTTTTAAAAATAACTAATGTAAGTAAATAAAATTCATTCACACACAAAAAATGAACACAAAAGTTTTTGGTTCCCATGTTTGGGAAATTCCACTAGTTCAACCCTAACAGCTAGAAATTTTATAAGAAAGAGATTTCTTCCAAACATGTTTTAAAAATGGATATACAAGCTTGAAACATGTTAAAGATGCAAATCACCGATGGATCCAAACCTTTTAAAGAAAATAAAAAACGGCCATTAAATTCTCAAGCGAACGTGCGGTGGGATATTTGCCCGAGTCATACAAGCCATTATTTTGCCCATTTACAAAATGTTGACCTAACGATCATAGATGATTGTAAAGTGATTTAACATGTGTAATGGGATATATTACCCTAAGAAATGACTTATGGATTGGGAGTCAACACTCAGTTAAAAATCCCCTGCCTCCCCCTTTTCCCGACAATTGGAAAACATGATATTTGAAAACTAAAAAGATCTAACAATCCCTAAAAATTACAAACACTCTTTGGAATTATCACGCTCTATATTTTTGCATTGTGCATTTTCATTTTAGATGTACTCTTTTTTCTTCAATCAAAACTTTGACTTTTTCGCTCTCCTTTCATCCTGTAAACCAAAACGGCAAATAGATCACACCAAAATGAAAATTTTAGAGTTTATGTATGAAAAAAATTTAAAACAATAAAAAATGTAAGTAAATAAAATTTATTCACACACCACAAATGAACACAAAAGTTTTGTTGTCCAAGTTTGGGAAATTCCACTAGTTCAACCTTAACAGCTTGGAATTTTTTAGAAAGAGATTTCTTCCACACATGCTTTAAAAATGGATATGCATTCTTGAAACATGTTAAAGATGCAAATCACCTATGGATCCATACCTTTTAAAGAGAATAAGAAACGCTCATTAAATTCTTAAGTGAACGTTCGGTGGGATATTTACCCGAGTCAAACAAGCCATTATTTTGCCCATTTATAAAAAGCTGACCTAACGATCATAGATGATTGTAAACTGATTGATCATGCGTAATGGCAAATATTACCCTAAGAAATTACTTATGGATTGGGAGTCATCACTCAATTAAAAATCCCCCTCCTCCCCCTTTTCTCAACGATTGCAAAACCTGATATATAAAAACGAAAAAGAGCTTACAATCCCTAAAAATTATATACACTCTTTTGAATTATCTCTCTCTACATTTGTGCAATGTGCATTTCCTTTTTGAGATCTACTCTTTTTTATTAAATCAAAACTTTGAGTTTTCGCTCTCCATTCATCCCATAAACAAAAAAAGGCAAATAGATCACAACAAAAAGAAAATTTTATATTTTACGAATGTAAAAAAATTTAAAACAATAAAAAATATAAGTAAAGAAAATTTATTAACACACCACAAATGAACTCAAAAGTTTTGTTGTCCAAGTTTGGGAAATTCCACTAGTTCAACCCTAACAGCTTGGAATTTTATAAGAATGAGATTTCCTTCCACACATGCTTTAAAAATGGATATGCATGCTTGAAAATGTTAAAGATGCAAATCACCTATGGTTCCAAACCATTTAAAGAGAATAACAAATGCTCATTAAATTCTCAAGTGAACGTGCGGGGGGATATTTACACGAGTCAAACAAGCCATTATTTTGCCCATATACAAAAAGCTGAGCTAATGATCATTGATGATTGTAAAGTGATTTATCATCCGTAACGGACTATATTACCCTAAGAAATCACGTATGGATTGGAAGTAAACACTCAGTTAAAAATCCCCCGCCTCCCCATTTTTCCCGACGATTGCAAAACCTGATGTATAAAACCTAAAAAGAGCTTACAATACCAAAAAATTATAGACACTCTTTGTAATTATCTCACTCTACATTTGTGCATTGTGCATTTCCATTTTAGATGTACTCTTTTTTCTTAAATGAAAACTTTGAGTTTTCGCTCGCCCTTCATCTCGTAAACCAAAAAGGCAAATAGATCACAACAAAATTAAAATTTTAGAGTTTATGTATGGGAAAAATATTAAACAATCAAAAATTTAAGTAAAGAAAATTTATTCACACACCACAAACGTACACAAAGTTTTGTTGTCCAAGTTTGAGAAATTCCACTAGTTCGACCCTAACACTTTGAAATTTTATAAGAAAGAGATTTCTTCCACACATGCTTTAAAAATAGATATGCATGCTTGAAACATTTTAAAGATGAAAATCACCTATGGATCCAAACCTTTTAAAGACAATAACAAACGCTCATTAAATTCTCAAATGAACGTGCGGAGGGATATTTACCCGAGCCAAACAAGCCATTATTTTGCCCATTTACAAAAAGGCTGACCAAACGATCATAGATGATTGTAAAGTGATTTATCATGCGTAATAGGCTATATTACCGTAAGGAATGACTTATTGATTGGGTGTCATAACTCAGTTAAAAATCCCCCGCGTCCCCCTTTTTCCAACTTTTGCAAAACCTGATATTTAAAACTAAAAAGAGCTTAGAATCCCTAAAAATTACAGTCACTCTTTGGAATTATCTCTCTCTACATTTGTGCATTGTGCATTTAAATTTTAGATTTAGTCTTTTTTCTTAAATCAAAACTTTGAGTTTTCGCTCTCCCATCATCCCATAACCCAAAAAGGCGATTAGATCACAACAAAATGAAAATTTTACAGTTCATGAATAGAAAAAATTTAAAACAACAAAAAATGTTAGTAAAGAATTTTTTTCACAACAAATGAAAAACAAACCTTTTAATGAGAAAAACAAACGCTCATTAAATTTATTTGGTTGTGATCTATTTGCCTTTTTGGTTTACGTGATGAAGGGAAAGCGAAAGCTCAAACTTTTGATTTAAGAAAAAAAAGTGCATCTAAAATGGAAATGCACAATTCACAAATGTAGAGAGAGATAATTCCAAAGAGTGTCTTTAATTTTTAGGGATTGTAAGCTCTTTTTCGTTTTTGTATATCAGGTTTTGCAATAGTCGAGAAAAGGGGGAGGTGGGGGATTTTTAACTGAGTGTTGACTCCCAATCCATAAGTCATTTCCTAGGGTAATATAGCCCGTTACGCATGATAAATCACTTTACAATCATCTATGATCGTTAGGTCAACTTTTTTTAAATGGGCAAAATAATGTCTTGTTTGACTCGGGTAAATATCCAACCGCACGTTCACTTGAGAATTTAATGAGCGTTTGTTATTCTCTTTAAAAGGTTTGAATCCATAGGTGATTTGCATCTTTAACATGTTTCAAGCATGCATATCCATTTTTAAAGCATGTGTAGAAGAAATCTCTTTCTTATAAAATTCCAAGCTGTTAGGGATGTACTAGTGGAATTTCCGAAACTTGGACAACAAAACTTTTTTGTTCATTTGTGGTGTGTTAATAAATTTTCTTTACTTACAATTGTTATTTTTTTAAATTGTTTCCATACATAATCTCTAAAATTTTTATTTTGTTGTGATCTATTTGCCTTTTTGGTTTACGGGAAGAAGGGAGAGCGAAAACTCAAAGTTTTGATTTAAGAAAAAAGAGTACATCTAAAATGTAAATGCACAATGCACAAATGTAGAGAGAGATAATTCCAAAGAGTTTCAGTATTTTTTTTGGGATTGTAAGCTCTTTTCAGTTTTTATAAATGAGGTTTTGCAATCGTTGGGAAAAGGGGGAGGCAGAGGTTTTTTAACTGAGTGTTGACTCCCAATCCATAAGTCATTTGTTAGGGTAATATAGCCCGTTATACATGATAAATTACTTTACAATCATCTATGATTGTTAGGTCAGCTTTTTGTAAATGGGCAAAGTAATGGCCTCTTTGACTTGGGTAAATATCCCACTGCACGTTCACTAGAGAATTTATTGAGTGTTTGTTATTCTCTTTAAAAGGTTTGGATCCGTTGGTGATTGGAATCTTTAACATGTTTCAAGCAATTATATCCATTTTTAAATCATTTGTGGATGAAATTTCTTTCTTATAAAATTCCAAGCTGTTAGGGTTGAACTAGTGAAATTTCCCAAACTTGGACAACAAAACTTTTGTGTTCTTTTCTGGTGTGTGAATAAATTTTCTTTACTTACATATTTTATTTTTTTAAATTTTTTTCCGTACATAAACTCTAAAATTTTCATTTTGTTGTGATCGATTTGCCTTTTTTGTTTACGGGAAGAAGGGAGAGCGAAAACTGAAAGTTTTAATTTTAGAAAGAAGAGTACATCTAAAATGGATATTCACAATGCACAAATTTAGAGAGAGATAATTCCAAAGAGTGTCTGTAATTTTTAGGGATTGTAAGCTCTTTTTAGTTTTTATATATAAGGTTTTGCAATCATTGGGAAAAGGGGGAGGCATGGGATTTTTAACTAAGTGCTGACTATCAATCCATAAATCATTTCTTTGGGTGATATAGCCCGTTACGCATGATAAATCACATTACAATCATCTATGATTGTTTGGTCAACTTTTTGTAAATGGGCAAAATAATGGCCTGTTTGACTCGGGTAAATATCCAACCACACTTTCACTTGAGAATTTAATGAGCATTATTCACTTTAAAAGGTTTGGATCCATAAGTGATTTGCATCTTTAACATATTTCAAGCATGCATATCCATTTTTAAAGCATGTGTAGAAGAAATCTCTTTCTTACAAAATTCCAACCTGTTAGGGATGAACTAGTGGAATTTCCCAAACTTGGACGACAAAATTTTTTTGTTCATTTGTTGTGTGTTAATAAATTTTCTTTACTTATATTTTTTATTGTTTTAAATTTGTTCCATACATAAACTGTAAAATTTTCATTTTGTTGTGATATATTTTCCATTTTGGTTTACGGGAAGAAGAGAGAGCAAAAACTCAAAGTTTTGATTTAAGAAAAATGAGTACATCTAAAATGTAAATGCACAATGCACAAATGAAGAGAGAGATAATTTAAAAGCATTTTTGTAATTTTTAGGGATTGTAAGCTCTTTTTAGATTTTATATATGAGGTTTTGCAATCGTCGGGAAAAGGGGGAGGCGGGGGATTTTTAACTGAGTGCTGACTCCCAATCCATAAGTCATTTATTAGGGTAATATATCCCGTTATGCATGATAAATCACATTAAATCACATGATTGTTAGGTCAGCTTTTTGTAAATGGGCAAAATAATGTCTTGTTTGATTTGGGAAAATATCCCACCGCATGTTCACTTGAGACTTTATTGAGCGTTTGTTATTCTCTTTAAAAGGTTTGCATCCATAGGTGATTTGGATCTTTAACATGTTTCAAGCATGCATATCCATTTTTAAAGCATGTGTGTAAGAAATCTCTTTCTTATAAAATTCCAAGAAGTTAGGATTGAACTAGTGGAATTTCCTAAACTTGGACAATGAAAATTTTGTGTTCATTTGTGGTGTGTGAATAAATTTTCTTTACTTAAATTTGTTATTGTTTCAAATTTTTTCCGATCATAAACTCTAAAATTTGATTTTTTGTTGTGATCTATTTGCCTTTTTGGTTTACGGTATGAAGGGAGAGCGAAAAACTAAAAGTTTTCATTTAAGAAAAAAGAGTAGATCTAAAATGGAAGTGCATAATTCACAAATTTTGAGATAGATAATTCCATAGAGTGTCTGTATTTTTTAGGGATTGTAAGCTCTTTTTAGTTTTCATATATCAGGTTTTGCAATCGTCGGGAAAAGGGGGTGCCGGGGGATTATTAACTTAGTGTTGACTCCCAATCCATAAGTCATTTATTAGGGTAATATAGCCCCTTATGCATGATGAATCACTTTACAATCATCTATGATCGTTTGGCCAGCTTTTAGTAAATCGGAAAAATAATGGCTTGTTTGACTCGGGTAAATATCCCTCCGCTCGTTCACGTGAGAATTTATTGAGCGTTTGTTATTCTCTTTAAAAGGTTGGGATCCATAGGTGATTTGCATCATTAACATGTTTCAAGCATGCATATCCATTTTGAAAGCATGTGTGGAAGAAATCTCTTTCTTACAAAATTCCAAGCTGTTAGGGCTAAACTAGTGGAATTACCCAAACTTGGACAACAAAACGTTTGTCTTCATTTGTGGTGTGTGAATAAATTTTATTTATTTACATTTCTTATTTTTTAAAAAAATTCCATATATAAACTCTAAAATTTTCATATTGTTGTGATCTATTTGCCTTTTTGGTTAACAGGATGAAGGGAGAACAAAAACTCAAAGTTTTGATTTAAGAAAAAAGAGTACAGATAAAATGGAAATGCACAATGCACAAATGTAGATATAGATCAATGCAAAGAGTGTCTATAATTTTTAGGGAGTGTAAGCTCTTTTTAGTTTTTATATATGACGTTTTGCAATCGTCGGGAAAAGGGGGAGGCTGGGGATTTTTAACTAAGTGTTGACTCCCAATCCACCAGTTATTTCTTAGGGTAATATAGCCCGTTACACATGATAAATCACTTTACAATCTTCTATGATCGTTAGGTCAGCTTTTTGCAAATGGGCAAAATAATGGCTTGTTTGACTCGGGTAAATATCCCACCGCACGTTCACTTGAGAATTTAATTAGTGTTTGTTATTCTCTTTAAAAGGTTGGGATCCATAGGTGATTTGCATCTTTAACATGTTTCAAGCATGCATATCCATTTTTAAAGCATGTGTGAAAGAAATCTCTTTGTTATAAAATTCCAAGGTGTTAGGGTTGAACTAAAGGAACTTCCCAAACTTGGACAATAAAACTTTTGTGTTCATCTGTGGTGTGTGGATAAATTTTCTCTACTTACATTTGTTATTGTTTTAAATTTTTTCCATACATAAACTCTTAAATTCTCATTTTGTTGTGATCTATTTGCCTTTTTTGTTTACGAGATGAAGGGAGAGTGAAAACTCAAAGTTTTGATTTAAGAAAAAAGAGTTCAATTAAAATGGAAATGCACAATGCACAAATGTAGAGGGAGATAATTCCAAAGAGTGTCTGTAATTTTTAGGGATTGTAAGCTCTTTTTAGTTTTTATATATCATGTTTTGCAATCGTCGGGAAAAAGGGGGAGGTGGGGGATTTTTAACTGAGTGCTGACTCCCAATCCTAAAGTCATTTCTTAGGGTAATATAGCCCGTTACGCTTGATAAATTACTTTACAATCATCTATGATCGTTAGGTCAGCTTTTTGTAAATGGGAAAAGTAATGGCTTGTTTGACTCAGGTAAATATCCCTCGGAACGTTCACTTGAAAATTTAATGAGATTTGCTTATTCTCTTTAAAAGGTTTGGATCCATAGGTGATTTGCATGTTTAACATGTTTCAAGCTTGCATATCAATTTTAAAAGCATGTGTGGAAGAAATCTCTTTCTTACAAAATTCCAAGCTGTTAGGGTTGAACAAGTGGAATTTCCCAAACTTGGACAACGAAACTTTTGTGTTCATTTGTGGTGTGTGAATAAATATTCATTACTTAAATTTGTTATTTTCATGTTGTTGTGATCTATTTGCGTTTTTGAATTACAGGATGAAGGGAGAGCGAAAAACTCAAAGTTTTCATTTACGAAAAAAGAGTAGATCTAAAATAGAAATGCACAATTCAAAAATGTTGAGAGAGATAATTCCAAAGAGTGTTTGTAATTTTTAGGAATTGTAAGTTCTTTTTAGTTTTTATGTATCAGGTTTTGCAATCGTCGGGAAAAGGGGGAGCCGAAGTATTTTTAACAAAGTGTTGACTCCCAATCCATAAGTCATTTCATAGGGTAATATAGCCCGTTACGCATGATAAATTACTTCACAATCATCTATTATCATTAGATCACCTATTTGTAAATGGGAAAAATAATGGCTTGTATGACTCAGGTAAATATCCCACCGCACGTTCACTAGAGAATTTAATCAGCGTTTGTTATTCACTTTAAAAGGTTTGGATCCATAGGGGATTTGCATCTTTAACACGTTTCAAGCGTGCATATCTATTTTTAAAGCATGTGTGGAAGAAATCTCTTTCTTATAAAATTCCAAGCAAACGTGTTGAACTAGTGGAATTTCCCAAACTTGGCCAACGAAACTTTTGTGTTCATTTGTGGTGTGTGAATAAATTTTATTTACGTACATTTTTTATTGTTTTAAATTTTTTCCTATACATAAACTCTTAAGTTTTCATTTTGTTGTGAACTATTTGCCTTTTGGGTTTAAGGGATGAAGGGAGAGCGAAAACTCAAAGTTTTGATTTAATATAAAAGAGAACATCTAAAATGGAAATGCACAATGCACAAATGTAGCGAGAGATTATTCCAAAGAGTGTCTGTAATTTTTAGGGATTGTAAGCTCCTTTTAGTTTTTATATAACAGGTTTTGCAATTGTCGGGAAAAGGAGGAGGCGGGGGATTTTTAACTGAGTGTTGACTCCCAATCCATAAGTCATTTCTTATGGTAATATAGCCCATTATGCATGATAAATAGCTTTATAATCTTCTATGATCGTTAGTCAGCTTTTTGTAAGTGGGCAAAATAATGGCTTGTTTGACTTGTGTAAATATCCCACCGCACATTCACCTTAGAATTTAATGAGCGTTTGTCATGCTCTTTAAAAGGTTTGGATCCATAGGTGATTTGCATCTTTAACATGTTTCAAGCATGCATATCCATTTTTAAAGCATGTGGGGAAGAAATCTCTTTCTTATAAAATTCCAATCTATTAGGGTTTAACTAGTGGAATTTCCCAAACATTTTTAATTTTTTTAATTTTTTTCCATACATAAACACTAAAATTTTCATTTTGTTGTGATCTATTTGCCGTTTTGTTTTATGGGATGAAGGGAGAGCCAAAAACTCAAATTTTTTATTTAAGAAAAAAGAGTACATCTAAAATGGAAATGCACAATGCACAAATGTAGAGAGAGAATTCCAAAGTGTCTGTAATTTTTAGGGATTGTAAGCTCTTTTTAGTTTTCATATATCAGGTTTTGCAATTGTAGGGAAAAAGGGGGAGGTGGGGGATTTTAAACTGAGTGTTGACTCCCAATTCGTACGACATTTCTTAGGACAATAGAGCCCGTTACGCATGATAAATCACTTTACAATCATCTATTATTGTTAGGTCCGCTTTTTTTAAATGGACAAAAATAATGGTTCATTGACTCGGGGAAATATCCCACCGCACGTTCACTTGAGAATTTAATGAGCGTTTGTTATTCTATTTAAAAGGTTTGGATCCATAGGTGATTTTCATCCTTAACATGTTTCAAGCATGCACATTCATTTTTAAAGCATGTGTGGAAGAAATCTCTTTCTTATAAAATTCTAATTTGTTTGGGTTGAATTAGTGGAACTTCCGAAACCTGGACAACGAAACTTTTGTGTTCATTTGTGGTGTGTGAATAAATTTTCTTTACTTACATTTGTTATTGTTTTAAATTTTTTTCATACATAAACTCTAAAACTTTTATTTTGTTGTGATCTATTTTGTGTTTTGGTTTACGGGATGAAGGGAGCGCGAAAACTCACAGTTTCAATTTTAGAAAAACAAGTATATCTAAAATGGAAATGCACAATGCACAAATGTAGAGAGAGATAATTCCAAAGAGTGTCTATAATTTTTAGATGTTGTAAGCTTTTTTTAATTTTTATATATCAGGTTTTGCAATCATCAGGAAAAGGGGGAGGCTGGGGATTTTTAACTAAGTGTTGACTCCCAATCCAAAAGTCATTTCTTAGGGTAATATAGCCTATTATGAATGATGAATCACTTTAGAATCATCTATGATCGTTAGGTCTGCTTTTTTTAAATGGGCAAAATAATGGCTTGTTTGACTCAGGTACGTATCCCACCGTACGTTCACTTGAGAATTTAATGAGTGTTTGTTACTCTTTAAAGGTTTGGATCCATAGGTGACTTGCATCTTTAACATGTTTCAAGCATGCATATCCATTTTAAATGCATGTGTGGAACAAATCTCATTCTTATAAAATTCCAAGTTGTTAGGGTTGAACTAGTGGAATTTCCCAAACTTGGACAATGAAAGTTTTGTGTTCATTTGTTGTGTGTGAATAAATTTTCTTTACTTAATTTTGTTATTTTTTAAAAAATTTTCCATTCATAAACTCTAAAATTTTAATTTTTTTGTGATCTATTTGCCGTTTTGTTAACGAGATGAAGGGAGAGCGAAAAACTCAAACTTTTGATGTAAGAAAAAAAAGTACATCTGAAATGGAATTGCATAATGCACAAATGTAGAGAGAGATAATTCCAAAGGGTCGAACTACTAGAATTTCCCAAACCTGGATAACAAAAACTCTTTGGTTCATTTGAGGCGTGTGAATAAATTTTTTTTACTTACATTGGTTATTGTTTTAAATTTTTTCCATACATAAACTCTAAAATTTTCATTTTGTTGTGATCTAGTTGCCTTTTTGGTTTCAGGATGAAGGGAGAGCCAAAACTCAAAGTTTTGATTTAATAAAAAAGAGTACATCTAAAATGGAAATGCACAATGCACAAATGTAGAGAGAGATAAATCCAAAGTGTGTCAGTAATTTTTAGGAATTGTAAGCTCTTTTTAGTTTTTATATATTGGGTTTTCCAATCGTCGGGAAAAAAGGGGAGGCGGATGATTTTTAACTGAGTGTTGACTCCCAATACATAAGTCATTTCTTTGGGTAATATAGCCCGTTACGCATGATAAATCACTTTACAATCATCTATGATTGTTAGGTCAGCTTTTTGTAAATGGGCAAAATAATGGCTTGTTTGACTCGGGTAAATATCCTACCACACGTTCACTTGAGAATTTAATGAGCGTTTGTTATTCTCTTTAAAAGGTTTGGATCCATAGGTGATTTGAATCTTTAACATGTTTCAAGCATGCATAACCATTTTAAAAGCATCTGTGGAAGAAATCTCTTTCTTATAAAATTCCAAACTGTTAGGGTTGAATTTCGTGGAATTTCCCAAACTTGGACAACAAAACTTTTGTGTTCATTTGTGGTGTGTGAACTAATTTTCTTTTCTTACATTTGTTATTGTTTTAATTTTTTTCTATTTATAAACCCTAAAATTTTCATTTTGTTATGATCTATTTGCCTTTTTGGTTACGGGATGAAGGGACAGCAAAAACTCAAAATTTTGATTTAAGAAAAAAGAGTTCATCTAAAAATGGAATTTCACAATGCACAAATATAGAAAGAGATAATTACAAAGAGTGTCTGTAATTTTTTGGGATTGTAAGCTCTTTTCAGTTTTTATATATACCGCACATTCACTTGAGAATTTAATGAGCGTCTGTTATTCTCTTTAAAAGGCCAAATCCATAGGTGATTTGCATCTTTAACATGTTTCAAGCATGTATACCCAATTTTAAAGCATGTGTGGAAGAAATCTCTATCTTATAAAATTCCAAGCGGTTAGGGTTGAACTAGTGGAATTTCCTAAACTTGGAAACAAAACTTTTGTGTTCATTTGTGGTGTATGAATATAATTTCTTTACTTACATTCGTTATTGTTTTAAATTGTTTCCATACATAAACTCTAAAATTTTCATTTTGTTGTGATCTATTTGCCTTTTTGGTTCACGGGATGAAGGGAGAGTGAAAACTCAAATATTTGATTTAAGAAAATAGAGTACATCTAAAATGGAAATGCACAATTCATAAATGTAGAGAGAGAATATTCCAAAGAGTCTCTGTGATTTTTAGGGATTATAAGCTCTTTTTAGTTTTTATATATCAGGTTTTGCAATCGTCCGAAAAAAGGGGGAGGCGGGGGATTTTTAATTGAATGTTGACTCCCAATCCATAAGTCCTTTCTTAGGGTAATATAGCCGTTACATATGATAAATCCCTTTACAATCACCTATGATCATTAGGTTAGCCTTTTGTAAATGGGCAAAAAAATTGCTTGTTTGACTCGGGTAAATATCCCACCGCACATTCACTTGAGAATTAAATGAGCTTTTTTTATTCTATTTAAAAGGTCTGGATCCATCTATGATTGGCATATTTAACATGTTTTAAGTTGTAATATTCATTTTTAAAGCATGTGTGGAAGAAATCTCTTTCTTATAAAATTCAGAGATGTTAGGGTTGTAGGGAAATGGGGGAGGCGGGGGATTTTTAACTGAGTGTTGACTCCCAATCCATCAGACATTTCTTAGGGTAATAGAGCCCATTACGCATGATAAATCACTTTACAATCTTCTATGATCATTAGGTCAGCTTTTTGTAATTGAGCAAAATAATGACTTCTTTGATTAGAGTAAATTTCCTACCGCACATTCACTTGAGAATTTAATGATCATTTTTTATTCTCTTTAAAATGTTTGGATCCATAGGTGATTTTCATCTTTAAAAGGTTTCAAGCATGCATATCCATTTTTAAAGCATGTGTGGAAGTAATCTCTTTTTTATAAAATTCCAAGCTACTGGGGGTAACTAGTGGAATTTTCCAAACATGGAGCACAAAACTTTTGTGTTCATTTGTCGTGTGTGAATAAATTTTCTGTACAACAATCTGTAATTGTTTTAAATTTTTTCCATACAAAAACTCTAAAATTTTCATTTTTTTGTGATCTATTTGCTTTTCTGGTTTACGGGATGAAGGGGTAGCGAAAAATTCAAAGTTTTGATTTAAGAAGGAGTACATCTAAAATGGAAATGAACAATGCACAAATGTAGAGAGAGATGGGGGATTTTTAACTGAGTATTGACTCCCAATCCAAAAGTCATTTCTTAGAGTAATATATCTCGTTACACAAGATAAATCACTTTACAATCATCTATGATCGTTAGGTCAGCATTTTGTAAATTGGCAAAATAATGGCTAGTTTGACTCTGGTAAATATCCCACCGCACGTTCACTTGAGAATTTAATGACCGTTTGTTATTCTCTTTAAAATATTTGGATCCATAGGTGATTTGCATCTTTAACATGTTTCAAGCGTGCATATCCATTTTTAAAGCATGTGTGGAGGAAATCTCTTTCTTATAAAATTCCAAGCGGTTTGGGTTGAACTAGTAGAATTTTCCAAACTTGGAAACCAAAACTTTTGTGTTCATTTGTGGTGTGTGAAAAATTTCTTTTACTTACATTGGTTATTGTTTTAAAAACTCAAAGTTTTCATTTAAGAAAAAAGAGTACATCTAAAATGGAAATGGACAATGCACAAATGAAGAGAGAGATAATTCCAAAGAGTGTCTATAATTTTTAGGGATTGTAAGCTCTTCTAAGTTTTCATATATCAGGTTTTGCAAAGGTCGGGAAAAAGGGGGAGGCGGGGGATTTTTAACTGAGTCTTGACTCCCAATCCATAAGTCATTTCTTAGGGTAATATAGCTCGTTACACATGATAAATCACTTTACAATCATCTATGATCATTAGGTCAACTTTTTCTAAATGGGGAAAATAATGGCTTGATTTACTCCGGTAAATATCCCACCGCACTTTCAATTGAGAATTTAATGAGCGTTTGTTTTCTCGTTAAAATTTTTGGATCCGTAGGTGATTTGCATCTTTAGCATGATTCAAGCATGCATATCCATTTTTAAAACATGTGTCGAAGAAATCTCTTTCTTATAAAATTCCAAGTATTTAGGGTTGAACTAGTGGAATTTCCCAAACTTGGGCAACAAAACTTTTGTGTTCATTTATGGTGTGTGAATAAATTTTTTTTACTTACATTTTTTATTGTTTTAAATTTTTTCCATATAAAAACTCTAAAATTTTCATTTTGTTGTAATCTATTTGCATTTTTTTTTTGTTTACGGAATGAGGGGAGAGCGAAAAACTCAAAGTTTAGATTTAAGAAAAAAGAGTACATCTAAAATGGAAATGCACAATGCACAAATATAGATAGAGATAATTCCAAAGAGTGTTTGTCATTTTTAGGGATTGTAAGCTCTTTTTCGTTTTCATATATTAGGTTTTGCAATCGTCGGGAAATGGGGGAGGCAGGGAATTTTTAATTGAGTGTTGACTCCCAATCCATAAGTCTTTTTTTAGGGTAATATAGCCCATAATGCATGATAAATCACTTTACAATCATCTATGATCGTTAGGTCAGCTTTTTGTAAATGGGCAAACTAATGGCTTGTTTGACTCGGGTAAATATCCCACCGTACGTTCACTTGAGAATTTAATGAGTGTTTGTAATTCTCTTTAAAAGGTTTGGATCCATAGGTGATTTTACATCTTTAACATGCTTAAAGCATGCATATCCATTTTTAAAGCATGTGTGGAAGAAATCTCTTTCTTATAAAATTCCAAGCTGCTAGGGTTTAACTAGTAGAATTTCCGAAACTTGGACAACAAAACTTTAGTGTTAATTTGTGGTGTGTGAAAAAATTTTCTGTACTCACATTTGTTATTGTTTTAAATTATTTCCATACGTAAACTCTAAATTTTCATTTTGTTGTGATCTATTTTTGCCTTTTGGTTTACGAGATGAAGGAAGAGTGAAAAACTGAAAGTTTTGATTTAAGAAAAAAGTGTACATAAAAAATGGAAATGCACAATGCACAAATGTAGAGAGAGATAATTCTAAAGAGTGTTTGTAAATTTAAGGGATTGTAAGGTCGTTTTAGTTTTTATATATCAGGTTTTGCAATCGTCAAGGAAAGGGGGAGGGGGGGGGGGGGGGGGGGGATTTTTAACTGAGTGTTGACTCCCAATGCATAAGTCATTTCTTAGGATAATATAGCCCGTTACGCATTATAAATCACTTTCCAATCATCTATGACCGTTTGGCCAACTTTTTGTAAATAGGCAAAATAATGGCTTGTTTGACTCGGGTAAATATTTCACGCACGTTCACTTGACCATTTAATGAGTGTTTGTTATTCTCTTTAAAAGGTTTGGATCCATAGGTGATTTCATCTTTAACATGTTTTGAGCATGCATATCCATTTTTAAAGCATGTGTGGAAGAAATATCTTTCTTATAAAATTCCAAACTGTTAGGGTTGAACTAGTTGAATTTCCCAGACTTGGATAACAAAACTTTTGGGTTCATTTGTGGTATGTGAATAAATTTTCTTTACTTAAATTTTCTTATTGTTTTAAATTTTTTCAATACATAAACTCTAAAAGTTTCATTTTGTTGTGATCTATTTGCCTTTTTCGTTTACGAGATGAAGGGACAGCGAAAACTCAAAGTTTTGATTTAAGAAAAAAGAGTACATCTAAAATGAAAATGCACAATACACAAATGTAGTGAGAAATAATTCCAAAGAGCGTCTGAAATTTTAAGGGATTGTGAGCTCTTTTTAGTTTTCATATATCAGGTTTTGCAATCGTCGTGAAAAAGGGGAAGGCGGGGGCTTTTTAACTAACTATTGACTCTCAATGCATACGTAATTTCTTCGAATAATATAGCCCGTTATGCTTGATAAATCACTTTACAATCATATATGATAATTAGGTCAGCTTTTTGTAAATGGGCAAAGTAATGGCTTATTTGACTCAGGTAAATATCCCATGCACGTTCACTTGAGAATTTAATGAGCGTTTGTTATTCTCTTTAAAAGCTATGGATCCACAGGTGATTTGCATCTTTAACATGTTTCTAACATGCATATTCATTTTTAAAGCTTGTGTGGATGAAATCTCTTCTTATAAAATTCCCAAGGGAATTTCCCAAACTTGGACAATAAAACTTTTGTGTTCATTTGTGATGTTAATAAATTTTATTTACTTACATTTGTTATTTTTTTAAATTTTTTCCATACATAAACTCTAAAATTTTTATTTTGTTGTGATCTATTTGCCTTTTTGGTTTACGGGATGAAGGTAGAGCGAAAAACTCAAAGTTATGATTTCAGAAAAAAAGAGTACATCTAAAATAGAAATGCACAATGTACAAATGTAGAGAGAGATAATTCAAATGACGGTCTGCATTTTTTAGCGATTTTACTCTCTTTTTAGTTTTTATATATCAGGTTTCGCAATCGTCGGGAAAAAGGGGGAGGCGGGAGATTTTTAACTAAGTGTTGACTCCCAATCCATAAGACATTTCTTAGGGTAATATAGCCCATTACGTATGATAAATCACTTTACAATCATCTATGATTGTTAGGTCAGCTTTTTGTAAATGGGCAAAATAATTGCTTGTTTGACTCAGGTAAAGATCCCACCGCACGTTCACTTGAGAATTTAATGAGCATTTTTTTTTGTCTTTAAAAGGTTTGGATCCATAGGTGATTTGCATCTTTAACATTTTTCAAGCATGCATATCAATTTTTAAAGCATGTGTGGAAGAAATCTCTTTCTTATAAAATTTCAAGCAGTTAGGGTTGAACTAGTGGAATTTCCCAAACCTGGAAAACAAAACTTTTTTATTCAGTTGTGGTGTGTGAATAAATTTTTTTTACTTACATTAGTTTTTTTTAAAATTTTTTCCATACATAAACTCTTAAATTTTTATTTTGTAGTGATCTATTTGCCTTTTCGGTTTACGGGATGAAGGGAGAGCGAAAACTCAATGTTTTGATTTAAGAAAAAAGTGTACATCAAAAATGCAAATGCACAATGCACAAATGTAGAGAGAGATAATTCCAAAGAGTGTCTGTAATTTTTAGGGATTGTAAGCTCTTTTTAGTTTTCGTCTATCAGGTTTTGCAATCGTCGGAAAAAATGGGGAGGCAGGGGATTTTTAACTGAGTGTTGACTCCCAATCCATAAGTCCTTTCTTAGGGTAATATAGACCGTTACGCATGATAAATCACTTACAATCATCTATGATCGATAGGTAAGCTTTTTCTAAATGGGCAAAATAATGGCATGTTTGACTCGGGTAAATATCCCACCGCGTGTTCACTTGAGAATTTAATGAGCGTTTGTTATTCTCTTTAAAAGGGTTGGATCCGTAGGGGATTTGCATCTTGAAGATGTTTTGAGCATCCATATCCATTTTTAAAGCAAGTGTGGAAGAAATCTCTTTCTGATAAAATTCCAAGCTGTTAGAGTTGAACTAATGGAATTTCCCAAACTTGGACAACAAAACTTTTGTGTTCATTTGTGCTGTGTGAAAAAAATTTCTTAACTTACATTTTTTATTTTTTAAAATTTTTTCAATACAAAAACTCTAAAATTTTCATTTTTTTGTGATTTATTTGGCTTTTTGGTTTACGGGATGAGGGGAGAACGAAAAACTCAAAGTTTTGATATAAGAAAAAAGAGTACATCAAAAATGGAAATGCACAATGCACAAATGTAGAGAGAGATAATTCCAATGCGTGTCTATAATTTTTAGGGATTGTAAGCACTTTTTCATTTTCATATATCAGGTTTTGTAATCATCGGGAAATGGGGGAGGCGGGGGATTTTTAACTAAGTGTTGACTCCCAATCCGTAAGTCATTTCTTTGGGTAATATAGCTCATAACGCATGATAAATCACTTTACAATTATCTATGATCGTTAGGTCTGCTTTTTGTAAATGGGCAAAATAATGGCTTGTTTGACTCGGGTAAATAGGTGATTTGCATCTTTAACATGTTTAAAGCAGGCATATCCATTTTTATAGCATGTGTGGAAGAAATCTCTTTCTTATAAAATTCCAAGCTGTTAGGGTTTAACTAGTAGAATTTTCCAAACTTGGACAACAAAACCTTAGTGTTCATTTGTGGTGTGTGAAAGAAATTTCTTTACTTACATTTTTTATTGTTTTAAATTTTTTCCATATATAAACTCTAAAATTTTCATTTTGTTGTGATCTATTTGCCTTTTTTTTTTTTACAAATTGAAGGGAGAGCAAAAAACTCAAATTTTCGATTTAAGAAAAAATTGTACATCTAAAATGGAAATGCACAATGCACAAAGGTAGAGAGAGATAATTCCAAAGACAGTGTTTAAATTTAAGGGATTGTAAGCTCTTTTTAGTTTTTATATATCAGGTTTTCCAATCATCAGGAAAAGGGGGAGGCGGGGGATTTTTAATTGAGTTTTGACTCCCAATCCATAGGTCATTTCTCAGGGTAATATAGCCCGTTAGGCATGATAAATCACTTAACAATCATCTGTGATCGTTAGGTCAACTTTTCGTAAATGGGCAAAATAATGTCTTCATTGACTCGGGTAAATATTTCACGCACGTTCACTTAAGAATTTAATGTGAATTTTTTATTCTCTTTATAAGGTTTGGATCCATAGGTTATTTGCATCTTTAACATGTTTCAAGCATGCATATCCATTTTTAAAGCATGTGTGCAAGAAATCTCTTTTTTATAAAATATCCACACTGTTATGGTTGAACTAGTGGATTTTCTCAAACTTGGAAAACAAAACTTTGCGTTCATTTGTGGTGTGTGAATAAATTTTCTTAACTTATATTTTTTATTTTTTAAAAATTTTTATATTCATAAACTCTAAAATTTTCATTTTTTTGTGATCTATTTGTCTTTCTGCTTTACAGGATGGAGGGAGAGCGAAAACTCAAAGTTTTGATTTTAGAAAAAAGAGTACATCTAAATTGGAAATGCACAATGCACAAATGTAGAGAGAGATAATTGCAAAGAATGTCTGTAATTTTTAGGGATTGTAAGCTCTTTTTAGTTTTTATATATCAGGTTTTGCAATCGTCGGGAAAAAGGGCGAGGTGGGGGATTTTTAACTGAGTGTTGACTTCAAATCCATAGTCATTTCTTAGGGTAATATATCCCGTTACGCATGATAAATCCCTTTACAATCATCTATGATCGTTAGGTCAGCTTTTTGTAAATGGGCAAAATAATGGCTTGTTTGACTCGGGTAAATATCCCACCGCATGTTCACTTGAGAATTTAATGAGTGTTTGTTATTCTCATTAAAAGGTTTGGATCCTTAGGTGATTTGCATCTTTAACATGTTTCAAGCATGCATATCCAGTTTTAAAGCATGTGTGGAAGAAATCTCTTTGTTATAAAATTCCAAGCTGTTAGGGTTGAACTAGTGGTATTTCCCAAACTTGGACAACAAAACTTTTGTGTTCATTTGTGGTGTGTGAATAAATTTTCTGTACTTACATTTGATATTGTTTTAAATTTTTTCCATACATAAACTCTAAAATTTTCATTTTTTTTTTTATCTATATGCCTTTTTTTTACGTGATGAAGGGATAGCAAAAACTCAAAGTTTTGATTTAAGAAAAAAGAGTTCATCTAAAATGGAAATGCACAATGCACAAATATAGAGAGAGATAATTCCAAAGAGTGTCAGTAATTTTTAGCGATTGCTCTTTTTAGTTTTTATATGTCAGGTTTTGCAATCGTTAGGAAAAGGGGGATGCGGGGGATTTTTAACTAAGTGTTGACTCCCAATCCATAAGTCAATTCTTAGGGTAATATATCCCGTTACGCTTGATAAATCCCCTTACAATCATTTATGAACATTAGGTCAGTTTTTCATAAATGGGAACAATAATGGCTTGTTTGACTTGGGTAAATATCTCACGCACGTTCACTTGAGAATTTAATGAACATTTTTTATTCTCTTTAAAAGGTATGGATCAATAGGTCATTTGAATATTTAACATGTTTCAAGCATGCATATCCATTTCTAAAGCATGTGTGGATGAAATCTCTTTCTTATAAAATTCCAAGCCGCTAGGGTTGAACAAGTGGAAGTTCCCAAATTTAGATAACAAAAATTGTATTCATTTGTGGTGTGGGAATAAATTTTCTTTACTTACATTTTTTCATGTTTTAAATTTTTTCCATACATAAACTCTAAAATTTTCATTTTGTTGTGATCTATTTGCCTTTTTGGTTTACGGGATGAAGGGAGAGCGAAAAATTAAAGTTTTGATTTAAGAAAAAACAGTACATCTAAAATGGAAATGCACAATGCACAAAAGTAGAGAGAGATAATTCTAAAAAGTGTCTGTCATTTTTAGGGATTGTAATCCCTTTTTAGTTTTTATATATTTGCATTCGTTGGGAAAAAAGGGGAGGCGGGGGATTTTTAACTGAGTGTTGACTCCCAATCCATACGTCATTTCTTAGGGTAATATAACCCGTTACGCATGAGAAATCACTTTACAATCATCTATGATCGTTAGCTCAGCTTTTTGTAAATGGGCAAAATAATGGCTTGTTTGACTCATGTAAATATCCCACCGCACGTTCACTTGAGAATTTAATGAACATTTGTTATTCTCTTTAAAAGTTATGGATTTATAGGTGATTTGCATATTTAACATCTTTCAAGCAGGCATATCCATTTCTAATGCATATGTGGATGAAATCTCTTTGTTATAAAATTCCAAGCTATTAGGGTTGAACTAGTGGATTTTCCCAAACTTGGACAACAAAACTTTTGTGTTCATTTGTGGTGTGTGAATAAATTTTCTTTACTTAAATTTGTTTTTTTTATATTTTTTCCACACATAAACTCTAAAATTTTCATTTTGTTATGATCTATTTGCCTTTTTGGTTTACGGGATGAAGGGATAGCGAAAACTCAAAGTTTTGATTTACGAAAAAAGAGTTCATCTAAAATGGAAATGCACAATGCACAAATGTAGAGAAAGATAATTCCAAAGAGTATCTTTAATTTTTAGGGATTGAAAGCTCTTTTCAGTTTTTAAATATAAGGTTTTGGAATTGTTAGGAAAATGGGGAGGCGGGGGATTTTTAACTAAGTGTTGACTCCCAATCCATAAGTAATTTCTTAGGGTAATATAGCCCGTTACGCATGATAAATCACCTTACAATCATCTATGATCATTAGGTGAGCTTTTTATAAATGCGCAAAATAATGGCTTGTTTGACTCGGCTAAATATCCCACGCACGTTGACTTGAAAATTTAATATGCGTTTGTTATTCTCTTTAAAAGATTTGGATCTATAGGTAATTTGCGTCTTTAACATGTTCCAAGCATGCGTATCCATTTTTAAAGCATGTGTGGAAGAAATATCTTTCTTATAAAATTCAAAGATTTTAGGGGTGAACTAGTGGAATTTCCCAAACTTCGATAACAAAAATTTTGGGTTCATATGTGGTGTGTGAATAAATTTTCTATACTTAATTTTTTTATTGTTTTAAATTTTTTCCATACATAAACTCTAAAATTTTCATTTTGTTATGATCTATTTGCCTTTCTGGTTTACAAGATGAAGGGACAGCGAAAACTCAAAGTGTTGATTTAAGAAAAAAGAGTACATCTAAAAAGGAAATGCACAATGCACAAATGTAGAGAGAGATAATTCCAAAGAGTGCCTGTAATTTTAAGGGATTGTAAGCGCTTTTTAGTTTTCATATATCAGGTTTTTTCAATCGTTGGGAAAAAGGTGGGGGTTGGGGATTTTCAATTGAGTGTTGACTCCCAATCCATAAGTCATTTTTTCGGGTAATATAGCCCGTTACGCTTGATAAATCAGCTTTTTGTAAATGGGCAAAATAATGTCTTGTTTGACTCAGGTAAATATCTCACCACACGTTCACTCGAGAATAATGATTGTTTGTTATTCTCTTTACAAGGTTACGATCCATAGGTGATTTGCTTCTTAACATGTTTCAAGCATGCATATACATTTTAAAAGCATCTGTGGAAGAAATCTCTTTCTTATAAAATTCCAAGCTGTTAGGGTTGAACTAGTGGAATTTCCCAATCTTGGACAACAAAACTTTAGTGTTCATTTTTGGTGTTTCAATAAATTTTCTTTTCTAATATTTGTAATTGTTTTAAATTTTTTCCATACATAAACTCTAAAATTTTCATTTTGTTGTGATGTATTTTCATTTTTGGTTTACAGGATGAAGGGACAACGAAAACTCAAAGTTTTGATTTAAGAAAAAAGAGTACATCTAAAAAGGAAATGCACAATGCACAAATGTAGAGAGAGATAATTCCAAAAAGTGTCTGTAATTTTAAGGGATTGTAAGCGCTTTTTAGTTTTCATATATCAGGTTTTTTCAATCGTTGGGAAAAAGGTGGAGGTGGGGGATTTTTAATTGAGTGTTGACTCCCAATCCATAAGTCATTTTTTCGGGTAATATAGCCCGTTACGCTTGATATATCAGCTTTTTGTAAATGGGCAAAATAATGCCTTGTTTGACTCGGGTAAATATCTCACCACACATTCACTCGAGAATAATGAGCGTTTGTTATTCTCTTTACAAGGTTTCGATCCATAGGTGATTTGCTTCTTTAACATGTTTCAAGCATGCATATCCATTTTAAAAGCATTTGTGGAAGAAATCTCTTTCTTATAAAATTCCAAGCTGTTAGGGTTGAACTAGTGGAATTTCCCAATCTTGGACAACAAAACTTTAGTGTTCATTTTTGGTGTTTGAATAAATTTTCTTTACTAATATTTGTAATTGTTTTAAATTTTTTCCATACATAAACTCTAAAATTTTCATTTTGTTGTGATGTATTTTCATTTTTGGTTTACAGGATGAAGGGACAACGAAAACTCAAAGTTTTGATTTAAGCAAAAAAGTACATCTAAAATGGAAATGCACAATGCAGAAATGTAGAGAGAGATAATTCCAAAGAGTGTCTGTAATTTTTAGGGATTGTAAGCTCTTTTCAGTTTTTATATATCAGGTTTTGTAATCGTTAGAAAAAGGGGGAGGCGGGGGATTTTTAACTGAGTGTTGACACCCAATCCATAAGTAATTTCTGAGGGTAATATAGCCCGTTATGCATGATAAATCACCTTACAATCATCTATGAGAGTAAGGTCAGCTTTTTGTAAATGGGCAAAATAATGGTTTGTTAGACTCAGATAAATATCCCACGCAAGTTCACTTAAGAATTTAATGAGAGTTTGTTATTCTATTTAAAAGGTTTGGATCCATATGTGATTTGCATCTTTAACATGTTTCAAGCATGCATATCCATTTTTAAAGCATGTGTGGAAAAAAATATATTTCTTATAAAATTCCAAGCTGTTAGGGTTGAACTAGTGGAATTTCTCAAACTTAGACAACAAAACATTTGTGTTCATTTGTGGTGTGTGAATAAATTTTCTTTACTTACATTTATTATTATTTCAAATTTTTTTGATACATAAACTATAAAATTTTCATTTTGTTGTGATGTATTTGCCTTTTTGGTTTACAGAATGAAGGGAGAGCGATGGAATGCACGTTCAAAGAGTATCTTTAATTTTTAGGGATTGTAAGCTCTTTTCAGTTTTTATATATCAGGTTTTGCAATCGTTCGGAAATGGGGGAGGTGGGGGATTTTTAACTGAGTCTTGACTCCCAATCCATAAGTCATTTCCTAGGGTAATATAGCCCGTTATGCATGATAAATAACCTTACAATCATCTATGATCGTTATGTCATCTTTTTGTAAATAGGCAAAATAATTGCTTGTTTGACTCGAGTAAATATCCCACTCACGTTCACTTGAGAATTAAATGATCATTTTTTATTCTCTTTAAATGGTTTGGATCCTTAGGTGATTTGCATCTTTAACATGTTTCTAGCATGAATATCCATATGTAAAGCATGTGTTGAAGAAATCTCTTTCTTATAAAATCCCAAGCTGTTAGGGTTGAACTAGTGGAATTTCCCGAACTTGGATAACAAAACTTTTGGGTTCATTTGTGGTATGTGAATAAATTTTCTTTACTTACATTAGTTATTGTTTTAAATTTTTTTCATACATAAACACTAAAATTTTAATTTAGTTATTATATATTTGCCTTTTTCTTTTAGGCAATGAAGGAATAGCGAAAACTCAAAGTTTTGATTTAAGAAAAAAAGATCATCTAAAATGGAAATGCACCATGCACAAATGTAGAGAGAGATAATTCCAAAGAGTGTCTGTAATTTTACGGGATAGTTTTCATATATCAGGTTCGGGAAAAAGGGGGAGGCGGGGGATTTTTTAATTGAGTCTTCGGGTAATATAGCCCGTTACGTTTGATAAATCACTTTACAATCATCTATGATCATTAGGTCAGTTTTTTGTAAATGGGCAAAATAATGGCTTTTTTGACTCGGGTAAATATCCCACTGCACGTTCACTTGAGAATTTATTGAGCGTTTGTTATTCTCTTCAAAAGCTTTGGATCCATAGGTGATTTGCATCTTTAACATGTTTCAAGCATGCATATCCATTTTTAAAGCATGTGTGGAAGAAATCTCTTTGTTGTAAAATTCCAAGCTATTAGGGTTGAACTAGTGGAATTTCCAAAACTTGGACAACAAAACTTGTGTGTTCATTTGTGGTGTGTGAATAAATTTTCTTTATTTACATTTGTTATTGTTTTAAATTTTTTCCAAACATCAACTCTAAAATTTTCATTTTGTTGTGATCTATTTGCCTTTTTGGTTAACGGGATGAAGGGACAGCGAAAAGTCAAAGTTTTGATTTAATAAAAAAGTGTTTTTCTCAAATGAAAATTCACAATGCACAAATGTAGAGAGAGATAATTCGAAAGAGTGTCTGTAATTTTTAGGGATTGTAAGCCCTTTTCAATTTTTATATATCAGGTTTTGCACTCGTTAGGAAAAAGGGGAGGCGGTGGATTTTTAAATGAGTGTTGACTCCCAATTAATAAGTCATTTCTTAGGGTAATATAGCCCGTTACGCATGATAGATCACCTTGCAATCATCTATGATCGTTAGGTCAACTTTTTGTAAATGGGCAAAATAATGGCTTGTTTGACTCGGGCAAATAGCCCACGCACGTTAACTTGAGAATTTAACGAGCGTTTGTTATTCTCATTAAAAGGTTTGGATCCATAGGTGATTTGGATCTTTAACATGTTTCAAGCATGCATATCCATTTTTAAAGCATGTGTGGAAGAAATCTCTTTCTTATAAAATTCCACGCTGTTAGGGCTGAACTAGTAGAATTTCCTAAACTTGGAAAGCAAAACTTTTGGGTTTATTTTTGGTGTGTGAATAAAATTTCTTAACTTACATTTGTTATTGGTTTAAATTTTTTCCATACATAAACTCTAAAATTTTCATTTTGTTGTGATCTATTTGCGTTTTTGGTTTACGAAATGAAGGGAGAGCAAAAACTCAAAGTTTTGATTTAAGAAAAAAGAGTACATCTAAAATTGAAATCCACAATGCAAAAATGTAGAGAGAGATAATTCCAAAGAGTATCTGTAATTTTTTGGGATTATAAGCTCTTTTTACTTTTTATATTTCATTTTTTGCAATCGTCGAAAAAAAGGGGGCAACAGGGATTTTTAACTAAGTCTTGGTTCTCAATCCGTAAGTCATTTCTTAGGATAATATAGCCCGTTATGAATAATAAGTCACTTTACAATCATCTATGATCATTGGGTCAGCTTTTTGTGGTGGGCACAATAATGGCTTGTTTGACTGGGTAAATATCCCACCGCACGTTCACTTCAGAATTTAATGAGCGATTGTTATTCTCTTTAAAAGGTTTGGATCCATAGGTGATTTGCATTTTTAAAATGTTTCAGGCATGCATATCCATTTTTAAAGCATGTGTGAAAGTCTCTTTCTTGTAAAATTCCAAGCTGTTAGGGTTGAACTAGTAGAATTTCCCAAACATGGACAACAAAACTTTTGTGTTCGATTGTGGTGTGTGAATAAATTTTCTTTACTTACATTTGTTATTGTTTAAAATTTTTTTCCATACATAAACTCTAAAATTTTCAATTTGTTGTGATCTATTTGCCTTTTTGGTTTACGGGATGAAGGGAGAGCGAAAACTCAAAGTTTTGATTTAAGAAAAAAAACTACATCTGAAATTGAAATGCATAATTCACAAAGGTAGAGAGAGATACTTCCAAAGAGTGTTTGTAATTTCAAGGGATTGTAAGCAATTTTTAGTTTTTCTATATCAAGTTTTGCAATCGTCGAGAGAAGGGGAAGGCGGGGGATTTTTAAATGAGTGTTACTCCCAATACATAAGTAATTTCCTAGGGGAATATAGCCCGTTACGCATGATAAATCACTTTACAAAATCAGCTTTTGTAAAATGGCAAAATAATGGCTTTTTTTACTCAGGTAAATATCCCACGCATGTTCACTTCAGCATTTAATGAGCGTTTTTTATTCTCATTGAAAGGTTTCGATCCATAGTTGATTTGCATCTTTAACATGTTTCAAGCATGCATATCCATTTTTAAAGAATGTGAGGAAGAAATCTCTTTCTTATAAATTCCAAGCTGTTTGGGTTGAACTAGTGGAATTTCCCAAAGTTGGACAACAAAACTTTTGTGTTCATTTGTGGTGTGTGACAAAAAAATTTTTACTTACATTTTTTGTTGTTTTAATTTTTTTTTATACATAAACTCTAAAATTTTCATTTTGTTGTGATCTCTTTGCCTTTTTGGTTTACGGGATGAAGGGAGAGCGAAAAACTCAAAGTTTTGATTTAAGAAAAAAGAGTACATCGAAAATTGAAATACACAATGCACAAATGTACAAAGAGACAATTCCAAAGTGTGTCTGTAATTTTTAGGAATTGTAAGCTCTTTTTAGTTTTTATATATCGGGTTTTCCAATCGTCGGGAAAAAAGGGGAGGTGGAGGATTTATAGCCCGTTATGCATGATAAAATCACTTTACAATCATCAATGATCGTTAGGTCAGCTTTTTGTAAATGGGCAAAATAATGGCTTGTTTGACTCAAGTAAATATCCCACTGCATGTTCACTTGAGAATTTAATGAGCGTTTATTATTCTCTTTAAAAGGTTTGGATCCTTGGGTAATTTGCATCTTTAACATGTTTCAAGCATGCATATCCATTTTTAATGCACGTGTGGAAGAAATCTCTTTCTTATAAAATTCCTAACTGTTAGGGTTGAACTAGTGGAATTTCCAAAACTTGGACAACAATACTTTCATTTGTGGTGTGTGAATAAATTTTCTTTACTTACATTTGTTATTGTTTTAAATTTTTTCCATACATAAACCCTAAAACTTTCATTTTGTTGTGATCTATTTGCCTTTTTGGTTTACAGGATGAAGGGACAGCGAAAACTCAAAGTTTTGATTTAAGAAAAAAGTTCATCTAAAATGGAAATGCTCAATGCAAAAATGTAGAAAGAGATAATTCCAAAGAGTGTCTATAATTTTTAGGGATTGTAAGCTCTTTTAAGTTTTTATATATCAGGTTTTGCAATCGTTAGGAAACGGGGGAAGCGGGGGATTTTTAACTGAGTTTTGACTCCCAATCCATAAGTCATTTCTTAGGGTAATATAGCCCGTTACGCATGATAAATCACCTTAGAATCGTCTGTGATCGTTAGGTCAGCTTTTTGTAAATGGGCAAAATAATGGCTTGTTTGACTGGGGTAAATATCCCACCGCACGTTTAATTGAGAATTTAATGAGCGTTTGTTATTCTCTTTAAAAGGTTTGTACCCATAGGTAATTTGCATCTTTAACATGTTTCAAGCACGCATATCCATTTTTAAGGCATGTGTGGAAGAAATCTCTTTCTTATAAAATTCCAAGCGGTTAGGGTTGAACTAGTGGAATTTCCCAAACGTGGACAACAAAACTTTTGTCTTCATTTGTGGTGTGTGAATAAAATTTTTTTACTTACATTTGTGATTGTTTTAAATTTTTTCCACACATAAGCACTAAAATTTTCATTTTGTTGTGATCTATTTGCCTTTTTGGTTTACGGATGAAGGGAGAGCGAAAAACACAATGTTTTGATTTAAGAAAAAAGAGTACATCTAAAATGAAAATTCACAATGTACAAATGTAGAGAGAGATAATTCCAAAGAGTGTCTGTAATTTTAAGGGATTGTAAGCTCTTTATAGTTTTCATATATCAGGTTTTGTAATCGTCGGGAAAAGGGGAAGGCGGGGATTTTTAACTGAGTGTTGAATCCCAATCCATAAGTCATTTATTAGGGTAATATAGCCCGTTACGCATGATAAATCACTTTACAATCATCTATGATTGTTAGGTCTGCTTTTTGTAAATGGGCAAAATAATGGCTTGTTTGACACAGGAAAATATCCCACGCACGTTCACTTAAGCATTTAATGAGCGTTTGTTATTCTCTATAAAAGTTTTGGATCCATAGGTGATTTGCATCTTTAACATGTTTCAAGCATGCAAATCCAATTTTAAAGCATGTGAGGAAGAAATCTCTTTCTTATAAAATTCCTAGCTGTTAGGGTTTAACTAGCGGAATTTCCCAAACTTGGACAACAAAACTTTTGTGTTCAATTGTGGTGTGTGAATAAATTTTCTTTACTTACATTTGTTATTGTTTTAAATTTTTTGCATACATAAACTCTATAAGTTTCATTTTGTTGTGTTCTATTTGCCTTTTTGGTTTACGGATGAAGGGAGAGCGAAAACTCAAAATTTTGATTTAAGAAAAAAGAGTTAATCTAAAATGGAAATGCACAATGCACAATTGTAGAGAGAGATAATTCCAAAGAGTTTCTGTATTTTTAAGGCATTGTAAGCTCTTTTTAGTTTTAATATATGTGGATTTACAATCATCTGGAAAAGGGGGAGGCGGGGGATTTTTAACTGAGTGTTAACTCCCAATCCATAAGTCATTTCTAAGGGTAATACAGTCCATTATGCATGATAAATCAGTTTACAATCATCTATAATCGTTACGTTGCCGTTTTGTAAATAGTCAAAATAATGGATTGTTTGACTCGGGTAAATATCCCACGCACGTTCATTTGAGCATTTAATGAGCATTTGTTATTCGCTTTTAAAAGTTTTGATCCATAGGTGATTTGCATCTTTAACATGTTTCAAGCATGCATATCCATTTTTTAAGCATGTGAGAAAGAAATCTATTTCTTATAAAATTCCTAGCTATTTGGGTTGAACTAGTAGAATTTCCCAAACTTGGACAACAAATCTTTTGTGTTCAATTGTGGTATGTGAATAAATTTTCTTTACTTACATTTGTTATTGTTTTAAATTTTTTCCATACATAAACTCTAAAATTTTCATGTTGTTGTGATCTATTTGCCTTTTTGTTTTACGTGATGAAGGAAGCGCGACAAAATCAAAGTTTAGATTTAAGAAAAAAGTGTACATCTAAAATGGAAATGCACAATGCACAAATGTAAAGAGAGATAATTCCAAAGAGTGTCTATAATTTTAAGGGATTGTAAGCTCTTTTTAGTTTTAATATATCTGGTTTTGCAATCGTCGGGAAAGGGGGGAGGCAGGGGATTTTTAACTCAGTGTTGACTCCCAATCCATAAGTCATTTCTTAGGGTAATATAGCCCGTTATTCATCATAAATCACTTTACAATCTATGAGCATTAGGTCAACTTTTTGTAAAAGGGAAAAATAATGGCTTGTTTGATTCGGGTAAATATCCCACCGCATGTTCACTTGAGAATTTAATGAGCGTTTGTTATTCTTTTTAAAAGGTTTGGATCCATAGGTGATTTGGATCTTTAACATGTTTCAAGCATGCCTATCTGTTTTTAAAGCATATGTGGAAGAAATCTCTTTCCTATAAAATTCCAAGCTATTAGGGTTGAACTAGTGGAATTTCCCAAACTTGGACAACAAAACTTTTGCGTTCAATTGTGGTATGTGAATAAATTTTCTTTACTTACATTTGTTATTGTTTTAAATTTTTTCCATACATCAACCCTAAAATTTTCTTTTTGTTGGGATCTATTTGCCTGTTTCGTTTACAGGATGAAGGGACAACGAAAACTTAAAGTTTTGATTTAAGAAAAAAAAGTCAATCTAAACTGGAAATGCACAATGCAAAAAATGTAGAGAGACATAATTCCAAAGAGTGTCTATAATTTTAAGGAATTGTAAGCTTTTTTTACTTTTAATATATCAGGTTTTGTAATCGTCAGGAAAAGGGGGAGGCGGTGGATTTTTAACTGAGTGTTGAATCCCAATCCATAAGTCATTTCTAAGGGTAATATAGCCCGTTACGCATGATAAATCACTTTACAATCATCTATGATCGTTAGGTCAGCTTTTTGTAAATGGGCAAAATAATGGCTTGTTTCACTCGGGTAAATATGCCACGCACGTTCACTTGAGCATTTAATGAGTGTTTGTTATTCTCTTTAAAAGGTTTGGATCCGTAGGTGATTTGCATCTTTAACATGTTTTAAGCATGCATATCCATTTTTAAAGCATGTGTGGAAGAAATCTCTTTCTTATAAAATTCCAAGCTATTAGGGTTGAACTAGTGGAATTTCCCGAACTTGGACAACAAAACTTTTGTGTTCAGTTGTGGTGTGTGAATAAATTTTATTTTCTTACATTTTTTATTGTTTTAAATTTTTTCCATACATAAACTCTAAAATTTTCTTTTTGTTGTGATCTATTTGCCTTTTTTGTTTACGGGATGAAGGGACAGCGAAAACTCAGAGTTTTGATTTAAGAAAAAAGAGTATATCTAAAATAGAAATGCACAATGCACAAATGTAGAGAGAAATAATTCCAAATAGTGTCGGTACTTTTTAGGGATTGTAAGCTCTTTTTAGTTTTTATATATCAGGTTTAGCAATCGTCAGGAAAAAGGTGGAAGCGGTGGATTTTTATCTGAGTGTTTACTCCAAATCCATAAGTCATTTCTTAGGGTAATATAGCCCGTTACGCATGATAAATCACTTTAAAATCATCTATGATCGTTAGGTCATTTTTTGTAAATGGGCGAAATAATGGCTTATTTGACTCGAGTAAATATCCTACCGCACGTTCACTTGAGAATTTAATGAGTGTTTGTTATTCTCTTTAAAAGGTTTGGATCCATACGTGATTTGCATCTTTAACATGTTTCAAGCATGCATATCCATTTTTAAAGCATGGTTGGAAGAATTCTCTTTCTTATAAAATTCCAAGCTATTAGGGTTGAACAAGTGGAATTTCCCAAACAAGGACAACAAACCTTTTGTGTTCATTTGTGGTGTCTGAATAAATTTTCTTTACTTACATTTTTTATTGTTTTAAGTTTTTTCCACACATAAACTCTAAAATTTTCATTTTGTTGTTATCCATTTGCCTTTTTGGTTTACGGGATGAAGGGAGAGAGAAAACTCAAAGTTTTTATTTTAGAAAAAAGATTACATCTAAAATGGAAATGCACAATGCACATAGAGAGAGATAATTCTAAAGTGTGTCTCTAATTTTTAGGGATTGTATGCTCTTCTTAGTTTTTATATATCAAGTTTTGCAATCATCGAGAAAAAAGGGGAGGCGGGGGATTTTTAACTGAGTGTTGACACCCAATCCATGAGTCATTTCTTAAAAAAATATAGCCCGTTACGCATGATAAATCACTTTACAATCATCCATGATTGTTAGGCGAGATTTTTGCAAACGGGCAAAATAATTGCTTGTTTGACTTGGGTAAATATCCCACCGCACGTTCACTCCAGAATTTAATGAGCGTTTGTTATTCTCTTTAAAAGCTTTGGATCCATAGGTCTTTTGCATGTCTAAAATGTTTCAAGCATTCATATCTATTTTTAAAGCATGTGTAGAAGAAATCTCTTTCTTGTAAAATTCCAAGCTATTAGGGTTGAACTAGTGGAATTTCCCAAATTTGGATAACAAAACTTTTGTGTTCATTTGTGGAGTGTGAATAAATTTTCTTTACTTAAATTTGATATTGTTTTAAACTTTGTTCATACATAAACTCTAAAATTTTCATTTTGGTTCGATCTATTCGCCTTTTTTGTTTACTGAATGAAGGGAGAGCGAAAACTCAATGTTTTCATTTAATAAAAAAGTATACATCTAAAATGGAGAAGCACAATGCACAAATGCAGAGAGAGATAATTCCAAAGAGTGTCTTTAATTTTTAAGGATTGTAAGCTGTTTTTAGTTTTTATATCTCAGGTTTTTCAATCGCTTGGAAAAGGGGGAGGCGGGAGATTTTTAACTGAGTGTTTACTCCCAATACAGAAGTCATTTCATTTAAATATATAGCCCATTGCGCATGATAAATCACTTTACAATCCTCCATGATTCTTAGGCCAGCTTTTTTCAAATGGGCAAAATAATGGCTTGTTTGACTCGGGTAAATATCCCACCGCACGTTCTCTCCTGAATTCAATGAGCGTTTGCTATTCTATTTAAAAGCTTTGGATCCATAGGTCATTTGCATCTTTAACATGTTTCAAGCATGCATATCCATTTTTAGAGAATGTGTAGAAGAAATCTCTTTCTTGTAAAATTCCAAGCTATTAGGGTTGAACTAGTGGAATTTCCCAAACTTGGATAACAAAATATTTATGTTCATTTGTGGTGTGTGAACTAATTTTCTTTACTTACATTTGTTATTGTTTTAAACTTTTTCCATACATAAACTCTAAAATTTTCATTTTGTTGTGTCAGTTTTGTTTACGGGATGAAGGAAAAGTGAAAACTCAAAGTTTTGATTTAATAAAAAATTGTACATCTAAAATGGAGATGCACAATGCACAATGTAGAGAGAGATAATTCCAAAGGGGGAGGCGGGGGATTTTTAACTGAGTGTTGACTCCCAATCCATAAGTCATTTCTTAGAAAAAATATAGCCCATAACACATGATAAGTCACTTTACAATCATCCATGATTGTTAGGCCAGCCTTTTGCAAACGGGCAATTAATGGCTTGTTTGACTCGGGTAAATATCCCACCGCACGTTCACTCCAGAATTTAATGAGCTTTTGTTATTCTCTTTAAAAGCTTTGGATCCATAGGTCATTTGCATCTTTAACATATTTCAAGCATGCATATCCCTTTTTAAAGCATGTGTAGAAGAAATCTCTTTCTTGTAAAATTCCAAGCTATTAGGGTTGAACTAGTGGAATTTCCCAAACTTGGATAACAAAATTTTTGTGTTCATTTGTGGTGTGTGAATGAATTTTCTTTACATACATTTGTTATTGTTTTAAAATTTTTCCATACATAAACTCTAACATTTTCATTTTGTTGTGCCATTTTTTTTATTGGATGAAGGGAGAGCGAAAACTCAAAGTTTTGATTTAAGAAAAAAGTGTACATCTAAAATGGATATGCACAATGCACAAATGTAGAGAGAGATAATTCGATAGAGTGTCTATAATTTTTAGGGATTGTAAGCTCTTTTTAGTTTTTGTATCTCAGGTTTTGCAATTGATGGGAAAAGGGGGAGGCGGGGGATTTTATACTGAGTGTTGACTCCCAATCCATAAGTCATTTATTACAAAATTATAGCCCGTTACACATGATAAATCACTTTACAATCATCCATGATTGTTAGGCCATCTTTTCTAAACAAGCAAAATAATGGCTTGTTTGACTCGGGTAAATATCCCACCTCACGTTCACTCCAGAATTTAATGAGCGTATGTTATTCTATTTAAAAGGTTTGGATCCATAGGTGATTTGCATCTTTAACATGTTTCAAGCATGCATATCCATTTTTAAAGCATGTGTTGAAGAAATCTCTTTTGTTGTAAAATTCCAAGCTAATAGGGTTGAACGAGAGGAATTTCCCAAACTTGGATAACAAAAACTTTTGTGTTCATTGTGGTGTCTGAATAAATAGCTTGAAATTTGATAAGAAAATGATTTCTAATTGATCCCACACATTTTTTAAATATGGATTATGCATGTTTGAAACATGATAAAAATACAAATGACCTATTGATCCAAACCTAATTGATTTCTCAAGTGAACCCTTGGTGGGATATTTACCCGAGAGTCAAACAAGCCATTATTTTGCCCATTTACAAAAAAGTATACCTAACAATCATTGATGATTGTAAAGGGATTTATCGGTCAATCGTGCATAACGGGCTATATTTTTGTAAGAAATGACTTATGAATTGGGAGTCCACACTCAGTCAAAAATCCCCTTCCTCCCCCTTTTTCCGACGATTGTAAAACTTGATATATAAAAACAACAAAGAGTTTAAATCCCTTAAAAGTATAGACACTTTTTGGAATTATCTCTCTCTGTATTTATACATTGCCATTTTAGATGTACACTTTTTTTCTTAAATCAAAACTTAAGTTTTCACAGAGAGTCAAACAAGTCATTATTTTTCCGATTAACGAAAAAGCAAATGTAACAATCATTGATGATTGTAAAGTGATTTATTGGTCAATCGTGCGTCACAGGCTATATTTTTGTAAGAAAAGACTTATGGATTGGGAGTCCAGACTCAGTCAAAAATCCCCCGCCTCCCGTTTTTCCCGATGATTGTAAAACCTGATATATAAATACTAGAAAGAGTTTACAATCCATAAAAATTACATACACTTTTTGGAATTATCTCTCTCTACATTTGTGCATTTCCATTTTTGAAGTATACTTTTTTCTTAAATCAATACTTGAGTTTTCACTTTTCCCTTTTACTCGTAAAGAAAAAGATAAGAAGGCAAATAGATCACTAGAAAATGAAAATTTTAGAGTTTATGTCTGAAAGAAATTTAAAATGACAACAAATGTTAGTAAAGAAAATTTATTCACACACAAATGAACACTAAAGTTTTAATATCCAAGTTTTTGAAATTCCACTTTTTCAACCCTAATAGCTTGGAATTTGATAAAAAAGTGATTTCTAATTGATCCCACACATGTTTGAAACATGTATCATGCATGTCTGAATCATGTTAAAGTTGCAAATGACTTATAGATCCAAACATCATTAAGTTCTCAAGTGAACGTGCGATCGAATATTTACTCGAGATTCAAACAAGCCATTATTTTGCCCATTAACAAAAAAGCTGACCTAACAAGCATTGATGATTGTAAAGTGATTTATCGGTCAATCATGCGTAATGGACTGTATTTTTGTAAGAAATGACTTATGGATAGGGAGTCCACACTCAGTCAAAAACCTCCCGCCACCCCGTTTTTCCCGACGATTGCAAAACCTGATATACAAAAACTAGAAAGCATTCACAATCCCTAAAAATTACATTAACTTTTTGGAATTATCTATCTCTTCATTTGTGCATTTCAATTTTAGATGTATACTTTTTTCTTAAATCAAAACTTGAGTTTTCACTTTTCCATTTATCGCGTAAACATAAAGATAAGAAGGCAAAAACAAATCACAAGAAAATGAAAATTTTAGAGGTTATGAATGGAAAAAATTTAAAAAAACATCAAATGTAAGTAAAGAAAATTTATTCACGTGCCACAAATGAGCACAAAAGTCTTGATATCCAAGTTTGGGAAATTCCACTAGTTCAACCCTAATAGCTTGGAATTTGATAAGAAAGAGATACCTAATTGATCCCACACATGTTTTAAAAATGGATTTTGTATGCCTGAAACATGTTAAAGATGCTAATGACCTATCTATCCAAACCTCAAAAAATTCTCAAATGAACGTGCGGTGGGATATTTACCCGAGAGTCAAACAAACCATTAGTTTGCCCATTTACAGATAAGCTGACCTAATAATCATTAATGATTGTAAAATGATTTATGAATCAGTTATGCGTTACGGGTTATATTTTTGTACGAAATGACTTATGGATTGGGAGTCCACACTCAGTTAAAAATCCCACGCTTCCCCTTTTTTCCCGACGATTACGAAACCTAATATATAAAAACTAGAAAGAGTTTACTATCCTTAAAAATTACAGACACTTTTTGGAATTATCTCTCTCTACATTTGTGCATTTCCATTTTAGATGTATACTTTTTTTTTAAATCAAAATTTGAGTTTTCACTTTTCCCTTTATCTCATAAACAAAAAATAAGAAGGGAAATACATGAAAACAAAAATAAAATTTTAGAGTTATGTTTGGAAAAATTTTAAAACATTAACAAATATAAGTAAAGAAAATTTTTTCTCACGCCACAAATGAACATACAAATTTTTTTATCCAAGTTTGGGAAATTCCACTAGTTCAAACCTAATTGCTTGGAATTTGATAAGAAAGAGATTTCTAATTGATCCCACACATGTTTTAAACATGTAATATGCATGCCAAAAACATGTTAAAGATGCAAATGACCTATGGATCCAAACCTCATTACGTTCTCAAGTGAACGTGCGGTGGGATATTTACTCGAGAGTCAAACAAGCCATTATTTTAGCCATTATCAAAAAAGATGACCTCACAAGAATTAATGATTGTAAATGATTTATTGGTCAATCGTGTGTAACGGGCTGTATTTTTATATGAAATGACTTATCGATAGGGAGTCTACACTCAGTCAAAAACCTCCTGCCACCCCGTTTTCCTCGACGATTGCAAAACCTGATATACAAAAACTAGAAAGTGTTAACAATCCCTAAAAGTAACAGAAACTTTTTGGAATTATCACTTTCTGCATTTGTTCTTTTCAATTTTAGATGTATACTTTTTTCTTAAATGAAAATTTGAGTATTCACTTTTCCCTTTATCGTGAAAACAAAAAGAAAAGAGGGCAAATAGATCACAAGAAAACGAAAAAATTTAAAGTTTATGTATGGAAAAATTTTAAAACAACATCAAATGTAAGTTAAGAAAATTTATTGACGCGCCACAATTGAACACTAAAGTTTTAATATCCAAGTTTGGGAAATTCCACTAGTTCAACCCTAATAGCTTGGAATTTGATAAGCAAGAGATTTCTAATTGATCTCACACATGTTTTAAACAAGGATTATGCATGTCTGAAACATGTTAAAGATGCAAATGACCTATGGATTCAAACATCAACCAATTCTCAAGTGAACGTGCATTGAGATATTTACCCGATAGTCAAACAAGCCATTATTTTGCCCATTTACAAATAAGTTGACCTAACAATCATTGATGACTGTAAAGTGATTTATCAGTCAGTTACGTGTTACGGGCTATATTTTTGTACGAAATGACTTATAGATTGGGAGTCCACACTTAGTTAAAAATCCCCATCCTCCCCCTTTTTCTTGACAGTAGCAAAACCTGAAATATAAAAACTACAAAGAATTTACAATCCTTAAAAATTATAGACACCTTTTGGAATTATCTCTCTCTACATTTGTGCATTTCCATTGTAGATGTATACTTTTTTCTTAAATCAAAATTTGAGCTTTCACTTTTCCCATTTTCTCGTAAACAAAAAGATAAGAAGGCAAATAGATAACAACAAAACAAAAATTTTAGAGTTTATGTTTGCAAAAAATTTAAAAAAACAACAAATGAAAGTAAAGAAAATTTTTTCACACGCCACTAATGATCATAAAATTTTTTATATCCAAGTTTGGGAAATTCCACTAGTTCAAACCTAATAGCTTGGAATTTGATAAGAAAGAGATTTCTAATTGATCCCACACATCTTTTAAACATGTATTATGCATGCCTGAAACATGTTAATGATGCAAATGACCTATGGATCCAATCCTCATTAAGTTTTCAAGTCAACGTGCGGCGGGATATTTACCCGAGAGTCAAACAAGCCAATATTTTTCCCATTTACAAAAAAGTTGACCTAACAATCATTGATTATTGTAACTAATTTAACGGTCAAAAGTACGTAAGGGCAATATTTTTTAAAGAAAAGACTTATGGATTGGGAGTTCACACTCACTGAAACACCTCCTGCCTCCCCCTTTTTCTCGACGATTGCAAAACCTAATAGATAAAAACTAGAAAGCGTTTACAATCCTAAAAAATTTAAGAAAATTTTTGGAATTATCTCTTTGTACATTTGTGCATTTCCATTTTAGATGTATACTTTTTTCTTAAATCAAAACTTGAGTTTTCACTTTTCCCTTAATTTCGTAAACAAAAGATAAGAAGGCAAATAGATCTCAACAAAATGAAAATTTTAGAGTTTATGTATGCAAAAAATTTAAAACAACCGGAAATGCAAGTAAAAAAAATTTATTCAAGCGCCACAAATGAACACAAAAGTTTTGATAACTAGGTTTAGGAAATTCCAGTAGTTCAACCCTAATAGCTTGGAATTTGATAAGAAAGAGATTTCCAGTTGATCCCACACATGTTTTAAACATGGATTATGCATGCATGAAACATTTTAAGATGCAAATGACCTATGGATCCAAACCATTAAATTCTCAAGTCTCCGTGCAGTGGGATATTTACCTCAGAGTCAAACAAGTCATTATTTTGTCCAGTAACAAAAAAGCTGACCTAACAATCATTGATGATAGTAAAGTCATTTATCGGTCAATCGTGTGTAATAGGCTACATTTTGTAAGAAATGTTTTACAAATAAGGAATCCACACTCAATCAAAAATCCCCCGCCTCCCCCTTTTTTCCAATGATTACAAAATCTGATATATAAAAACTAGAAAGAGTTAACAATCCCTAAAAATTAGAGAAATGTTTTGGAATTATCTCTCTCTACATTTGTGCATTTCCCTTTCAGAGGTATATTTTTTTCTTAAATCAAAACTTCAGTTTTTTAGTTTATGTATGAAAAAAATTTTAAAAACAACAAATGTAATGAAAGAAAATTTATTCACGTGCCACAGATGAAAACAAAAGTTTTAATATCCAAATTTAGGAAATTCCACTAGTTCATCCCTAATAGTTTGGAATTTGATAAGAAAGAGATTTGTAATTGATCCCACACAAGTTTTAAACATGATAAAGATGCAAATGACCTATGGATCCAAACCTCATTCAATTCTCAAGTGAACGTGCGTTGGGATATTTACCCGAGTCAAACAAGCCTATTTTTCCCATTTAAAAAAATGTTGGCCTAACAATCATTGATGGTTGTGAAATGATTTATCGGTCAATCGTGCGTAATGGGCTATTTTTTTTTTAAGAAATGACTTATGGATTGGGAGTCCACAGTCAGTCAAAAATCCCATGCCTCCCCCTTTTTCCCGACAATTGCAAAACCTGATAAATAAAAACTAGAAAGGGTTTACAATCTTTAAAAATTATAGACACTTTTTGGAATTATCTCTCTCTACATTTGGGCAAATCCATTTTAGATTTATACTTTTTTCTTCAATGAAAACTTTTGTTTTCATTTTTACCTTTATCTCGTAAAAAAAAAAGATAAGAAGGTAAATAGATTACAACTTAAAATAAAATTTTAGAGTTTATGTATGCAAAAAATTTAAAACAACAAAAAATTTAAGTAAAGAAAATTTATTCACACACCACATATGAGCACAAATGATTTGATATACAAATTTTGAAAATTCCACTAGCTCAGCCCTAATAGATTGGAATTTGATACGAAAGAGATTTCTAATTGATCCCACACATGTTTTAAACATGGATTATGTATACATGAAACATGATAAAGATGCAAATGACCTATGGATCCAAACCTCATTAAATTCTCAAGGGAACGTGCGTTGGGATATTTACCCTAGTCAAACTAGCCATTATTTTTCCCATTTACAAAAAACATGACCTAACAACCATTGATGATGGTAAAGTGATTTATCGGTCAATGTGTGTAATGAGCTATTTTTTTAAAAAAAATGACTTATGGATTGGGAGTCCACACTCAATCAAAAATCCCCCGCCTCACCCTTTTTGTCGACGATTGCAAAACCTGATATACAAAAACTAGAAAGAGTTTACAATCCCTAAAAATTACAAACACTTCTTGGAATTATCTCTCTCTACATTTGTGCATTTCCATTTGAGATGTATACTTTTTTCTTAAATATAAACTTGAGTTTTCACTTTTCCCTTTATCTTGTAAACATAAAGATAAGAAGACAAAAATATCACAACAAAATGAAAATTTTACGGTTTTTGTATACAAAAAATTTAAAACAAAGAGAAATGTATGAAAAGAAAATTTATTCACATGTCACAAATGAACACAAAAATTTTGATATCTAAGCTTGGAAAGTCCACTAGTTCAACCCTAAGCTTGGAATTTGATAAGAAAGTGATTTCTAATTGATCCACATGGATTATGCATCCGTGAAGTATATTAAAGATGCAACTGACCTATGGATCCAAACCTCAATATATTCTCAAGTGAACGTGCAGTGGGATATTTACCTGAGAGTCAAACAAGCCATTATATTTCCAATTTACAAATAAGTTGACTTTACAATCATTGATGATTGTAAAGTTATTTATCGGTTAGTTGTGCGTAGCGGTCCATATTTTTGTACGAAATGACTTATGGATTGGGAGTCCACACTCAGTCAAAAATCCACCGCCTCCCCCTTTTTCTCGACAAATGCAAAGCCTGATATATAAAAACTAGAAAGAGTTTACAATCCATAAAAATTATAGGCTCATTTTGGAATTATCTCTCTCTACATTTGTGCATTTCCATTTTAGATGGATACTTTTTTCTTAAATCAAAATTTGAGTTTTTACTTTTCCCTTTATGTCGTAAACAAAAAGAGAAGAATTCAAATAGATGACAACAAAACAAAAAATTTCGAGTTTATGTATGCAAAAAATTTAACATAACAAGAAATGTAAGTAAAGAAAATTTATTCAATCGCCACAAATGAACACAAAATTTTTGATAGCTAAGTTTAGGCAAGTCCAGTAGTTCAACCCTAATAGCTTGGAATTTGATAAGAAAGATATTTCCAATTGATCCCACACATGTTTTAAACATGGATTATGCATGCATGAAACATTTTAAGATGCAAATGACCTATGGATCCAAACCTTTAGATTCTCAAGTCTCCGTGCAGTGGGATATTTACCTGAGAGTCAAACAAGTCATTATTTTGCCCATTATCAAAAAAGCTGACCTAACAAATCATTGATGATTGTAAAGTGATTTATCGGTCAATCGTGTGTAACAGGCTATATTTTGTAAGAAATGCTTTACAAATAAGGAATCCACACTCAATCAAAAATCCCCCGCCTCCCCCTTTTTCCCGATGATTGCAAAACCTGATATATAAAAACTACAAAGAGTTTGCAATCCCTAAAAATTATAGAAATGTTTTGGAATTATCTCTCTCTACATTTGTGCATTTCCCTGTTAGAGGTATATTTTTTTCTTAAATCAAAACTTCAGTTTTTAATTTTCCCTTTATATCGTAATCAAAAAGATAAGAAGGTAAATAGATCACAACAAAGAAAAAAATTTAGAGTTTAGGTATGAAAATTTTTTAAAACAACAACAAATGTAATTAAAGAAAATTTATTCATGCGCCACATATGAAAACAAAGGTTTTAATATCCAAATTTGGGAAATTCCACTAGTTCAGCCCTAATAGTTTGGAATCTGATAAGAAAGAGATTTGTAATTGATCCCACACATGTTTTAAACATGGCTTATGCATGCCTGAAACATGATAAAGATGCAAATGAACTATGGATCCAAACCTCATTAAATTCTCAAGTGAACGTGCGTTGGGATATTTACCTGAGTCAAACAAGCCTATTTTGCCCATTTAAAAAAATGCTCGCCTAAAACTCATTGATGATTGTAAAATGATTTATCGGTCAATTGTGAGTAACGGGCTATTTTTTTTTTAAGAAATGACTTATGGATTGGGAGTCCACAGTCAGTAAAAATCCCATGCCTCCCCCTTTTCCTCGACGATTGCAAAACCTGATAAATAAAAAATAGAAAGAGTTTACAATCTCTAAAAATTAAAGACACTTTTTTGAATTATCTCTCTCTACATTTGGGCATATCCATTTTAGATGTACACTTTTTTCTTCAATGAAAACTTTTGTTTTCACTGTTCCCTTTATCTCGTAAACAAAAAGATAAGAAGGTAAATAGATTACAACTTAAAAGAAAATTTTAGAGTTTATGTATGCAAAATATTTAAAACAACAAAAAATTTAAGTATAGAAAATTTATTCACACACCACATATGTACACAAAAGATTTGATATACAAATTTTGAAAATTCTACTAGCTCAGCCCTAATAGATTGGAATTTGATACGATAGAGATTTCTAATTGATCCCACATATGTTTTAAATATTGATTATGTATACCTGAAACATGATAAAGATGCAAATGACCTATGGATCCAAACCTCATTAAATTCTCAAGTGAACGTGTGTTGGGATATTCACCCTACTTAAACAAGCCATTATTTTTCCCATTTACAAAAAACCTGACCTAACAACCATTGATGATGGTAAAGTGATTTATCGGTCAATGTGTGTAACGAGCTATTTTTTTTTAAGAAATGATTTATGGATATGGAGTCCAGACTCAATCAAAAATCCCCGCCTCGCCCTTTTTCCCGACGATTGCAAAACCTGATATACAAAAACTAGAAAGAGTTTACAATCCCTAAAAATTACAGACACTTCTTGGAATTATCTCTCTCTACATTTGTGCATTTCCATTTGAGATGTATACTTTTTTCTTAAATATAAATTTGAGTTTTCACTTTTTCCTTTATCTCATAAACATAAAGATAAGAAGGCAAATAGATCACAACAAAATGAAAATTTTACAATTTTTGTTTGCAAAAAATTTAAAACAACAACAAATGTATGAAAAGAAAATTTATTCACTTGTCACAAATGAACACAAAAATTTTGTTATCTATGTTTGGAAAGTCCACTAGTTCAACCCTAAGCTTGGAATTTGATAAGAAAGTGATTTCTAATTGATCCCACATACGTTTTAATTATGCATCCTTGAAGTATATTAAAGATGCAACTGACCTATGGATCCAAACCTCAATATATTCTCAAGTGAACGTGCGGTGGGATATTTACCCGAGAGTCAAACAAACCATTATTTTTCCAATTTACAAATAAGCTGACTTTACAATCATTGATGATTGTAAAGTTATTTATCGGTCAGTTGTGCGTAGCGGGCCATATTTTTGTACGAAATGACTTAAGGATTGGGAGTCCACACTCAGTCAAAAATCCACCGCCTCCCCCTTTTTCTCGACGAATGCAAAGCTTGATATATAAAAACTAGAAATATTTTACAATCCATAAAAATTATAGACTCATTTTGGAATTATCTCTCTCTACATTTGTGCATTTCCATTTTAGAGGTATACTTTTTTTTTAAATCAAGATTTGAGTTTTTACTTTTCCCTTTATCTCGTAAACAAAAAGATAAGAAGACAAATAGATCACAACAAAACAAAAATTTTAGAGTTTATGTATGCAAAAAATTTAATACAACAATAAATGTTTGAAAATAAAATTTATTCACGTCCCACAAATGAACACACGTTTTGATATCTATGGGAAATTCCACTAGTTCAACCCTAATAGCTTCATATTTGAAAAGAAAGAGATTTCTATTTGATCCCACACATGTTTTGAAGATGAATTATGCAAGCCAGAAACATGTTAAAGATGCAAATGACCTACGGATCCAAACCTCAATAAATTCACAAGTGAACGTTCGGTGGGATATTTACCCGAGGATCAAACAAGCCATTATTTTGCCCATTTACAAATAAGCTGACCTAACAACCATTGATGATTGTAAAGTTATTTATCGGTCATTCGTGCGTAACGGGCTAAATTTTTGTACGAAATGACTTATGGATGGGGTGTTCACACTCAGTCAAAAATCCCGCGCCTCCTCGTTTTTCCCGACGATTGTAAAACCTGATAAATGAATACTAGAAAGAGTTTACAATCCATAAAAATTACAGACACTTTTTGGAATTATCTCTCTCTACATTTGTGCATTTCCACTTTATATGTATACTTTTTTCTTAAATCAATACTTGAGTTTTCACTTTTCCCTTTATCTCATATACAAAAAGATAAGTAGGCAAATAGATCACTAGAAAATGAAACTTTTAGAGTTTATGTATGAAAAAAATTTAAAACAACAACAAATGAGAGTAAAGAAAATTTATTCACACTCCACAAATGAACACAAAATTTTTGATATCCAAATTTTCGAAATTCCACTAGTTCAACCCTAATAGCTTGGAATTTGATAAGAAAGAGATTTCTAATTGATCCACACATGTTTTAAACATGGATTATACATGCCTGAAACTTGATAAAGATGCCTATGGATCCAAACCTCATTAACTTCTCAAGGGAACATGCGGTAGTATATTTACCTGAGAGTCTAACAACCCATTATTTTGCCCATTTACAAAAAATCTGACCTAACAATCATTGATGATTGAAAGCGATTTATCGGTCAATCGTGCTTAACGGGCTACATTTTTTTAAGAAATGACTTATGGTTTGGGAGTCCACACTTAGACAAAAATCCCCCGCCTCCCCCGTTTTCCTGACCTTTGCAAAACCTGATATACAAAAACTAGAAAGAGTTTACAATCCCTAAAAATTACAGACACTTTTTAGAATTGTCTCTCTTTACATTTGTGCATTTCAATTTTTGATGTATACTTTTTTCTTAAATGAAAACTTGAGTTTTCTCTTTTCCCTTTATCTGCTAAACAAAAAGATAAGAAGACGAATAGATCACAACAAAACGAAAATTTTAGAGTTGATGTATGAAAAAAATTAAAACAACAACAAATGTAAGTAAAGAAAATTTATTCACTCGCCATAATAGAACACAAAAGTTTTGATCTCCAACATTTTGGAAATTCTACTAGTTCAACCCTAATAGCTTGGAATTTGATATGAAAGAGATTTCTAATTGATCACATACATGTTTGAAACATTGATTATGCATGCATGAATCATATTAAAGATGGAAATGACCTATGGATCCAAGCCTCGTTAAATTCTCAAGTGAACGTGCGGTAGGATATTTACCCGAGAGTCAAACAAGCCATTATTTTGCCCATTTACAAATAAGTTGACCTAACAATCATTGATGATTGTAAAGTGATTTATCAATCAGTTGTGCGTTACGGGCTATATTTTTGTACGAAATGACTTATGGATTGGCAGTCCACAGTTTGTTAAAAATCCCCTGCCTCCCTCATTTTCTTGACGATTGCAAAACATGATATATAAAAACTACAAAGAGTTTACAATCCCTAAAAATTACAAACACTTTTTGGATTTATCTCTCTCTACATTTGTGCATTTCAATTTTAGATGTATACTTTTTTCTTCAATCAAAATTTGAGTTTGTACTTTTCCCTTTTTCTCGAAAACAAAAAAATAAGAAGGCAAGTAGATAACAACAAAACGAAAATTTTAGAGTTTATGTTTGCAAAAAACTTAAAACAACAACAAATGTAAGTAAAGAATTTTTTTTCACACGTCACAAATGATCAGAAAATTTTTGATATCCAAGTTTGGGAAATTCCACTAATTCGACCCTAATTGCTTGGAATTTGATAAGAAAGAGATTTCTAATTGATCCCACACATTTTTTAAACATGTATTATGCATGCCTGAAACATGTTAAAGATATAAATGACCTATGGATCCAAACCTCATTAAGTTCTCAAGTGATCGTGCGATGGGATATTTACCTAGTGTCAAACAAGCCAATATTTTGCCAATTTAAAAAAAAGTTGACCTAACAATCATTGATGATTGTGAAGTGATTTAACGGTCAAACGTGCATAACGGGCTATATTTTTTTAGACTTATGGATTGGGAGTCCACACTTACTCATACACCTCCCGCCTCCCCCTTTTTACCGACGATTGCAATACTTGATAGATAAAAACTAGAAAGCGTTTACAAACCCTAAAAATTACAGAAACGTTTTGGAATTATCTCTCTATACATTTGTGCATTTCCATTTTAGATGTGTACTTTTGCCTTAAATCAAAACTTGAGTTTTCACTTCTCCCTTTATTTTGTAAATAAAAAGATAAGAAGGCAAATAGATCACAAGAAAACGAAAATTTTAGAGTTTATGTATGCAAAAAATTTAAAACAATAGCAAATGTAAGGAAAGAAAATTTATTCAAGCGCCTCAATGAACACAAAATATTTGATATTCAAGTTTGGGAAATTCTAGTAGTTCAACTCGAATAGCTCGGAATTTGATAAGAAAGAGATTTCTAATTGATCCCACACATGTTTTAAACATGAATTATGCATGCCTGAAGCATTCTATAGATGCAAACAACCTATGGATCCAAACCCCTTTAAATACTCAAGTGAACGTGCAGTGGGATATTTACCCGAGAGTCAAACAAGCCATTATTTTGGCCATTTACCAAAAAGCTGACCTAATAATCATTGATGATTGTAAAAATTATTTATCGGTAGATTGTGTGTAATGGGCTATATTTTTGTAAGCAATGACTTATGGATTGGGAATCAACACTCAGTCAAAAACCTTCCGCCTCCCCCTTTTTCCCGATGATTGCAAAACCTGATATTTAAAAAGTCTAAAGCGTTTACTATCCCTAAAAATTACAGAAACTTTTTGGAATTATCTCTCTCTAAATTTTTTCATTTCCATTTTAGATGTATATTTTTTTCTTAAATCAAAACTTGAGTTTTCACTTTTCCCTTTATCTTGTAAACAAAAAGATAAGAAGGCAAATAGATCACAAAAAAAAAACGAAAATTTTAGAGTCTATATATGCAAAAATTTAAAACAACAACAAATGTAAGTAAAGAAAATTTATTCAAGTGCCACAAATGAACACAAAAGTTTTGATATCCAGGTTTGGGAAATTCCACTAGTTCAACCCTAATAGTCTAGAATTTGATAAGAAAGAGACTTCTAATTGATCCCACACATTTTTTAAACATGGAAAGAGTTTACAATCCCTAAAAATTATAGACACTTTTTGGAATTATCTCTCTCTACATTTGTGCATATCCTTTTTAGATGTATACTTTTTTCTTCAATGAAAACTTTTGTTTTCGGTTTCCCTTTTATCTCGTTTACAAAAAGATAAGAAGGTAAATAGATCACAACAAAAAGAAAATTTTAGAGTTTATGTATGCAAAAAATTTTAAAAACAAAAAATTTAAGTAAAGAAAATTTATCCACACGCCACATATGAACAAAAAAGATTTGATATCCAAATTTGGGAAATTCCACTAGTTCAGCTTTAATTGCTTGGAATTTGATAAGAAAGAGATTTCTAATTGATCCCACACAAGTTTTAAACATGGATTATGCATGCCTGAAATGTGATAAAGATGCAAATGACCTATGGATCCAAACCTCATTAAATTCTCTAGTGAATGTGCGGTGGGATATTTACCCTAGTCAAACAAGCCATTATTTTGCCCATTTACAAAAAAACTTACCTAACAATCATTGATGATTGTAGAGTGATTTATCGGTCAATCGTGCGTGACGGTCTATATTTTTTTAACAAATCACATATGGATTGGGAGTCTACACTCAATCAAAAATCCCCCCACCTCGCCCATTTTCCCTACGATTACAAAACCAAATATACAAAAACTAGAAAGAGTTTACAATCCCTTAAAATTACAAACACTTTTTGGAATTATCTCTCTCTACATTTGCGCATTCCATTTCAGATGTTTACTTTTTTCTTAAATCAAAAGTTGAGTTTTCACTTTTCCCTTTATCTCGTAAACATAAAGATAAGAAGGCAAATAGATCACAACAAAACAAAAATTTCAGAGTTTTTGTATGCAAACAATTTCAAACAACAACAAATGTATGAAAATAAAATTTATTCACATGCCACAAATGAACACCAAAATTTTGATATATAAGTTTGGGAAATTCCACTAGTTCAACCCTAATAGTTTGGAATTTGAAAAGAAAGAGATTTCTAATTGATCCCACACATGTTTTAAACATGGATGCATGCATGAAACATGTTAAAGATGCAAATGACCTATGGACCCAAACCTCAATATATTCTCAAGTGAACGTGCGGTGGGATATTTACCCGAGAGTAAAACAAGCCATTATTTTGCCCATTTACAAATAAGCTGACCTAACAATCATTGATGACTGTAAAGTGATTTATCGGTCAGTTGTGTGTAATGGGCTATATTTTTGTATGAAATGACTTATGGATTAGGAGTCCACACTTAGTCAATAATCCCTCGCCTCCTCATTTTTTCCGACGATTGTAAAACCTGATATATAAATACTAGAAAGAGTTTGCAATCTATAAAACTTACAGACACTTTTTGGAATTATCTCTCTCTACATTTATGCATTTCCACTTTAGATGTATAATTTTTTCTTAAATCAATACTTGAGTTTTCACTTTTCCCTTTATCTCGTAAACAAAAAGATGAGTAGGCAAATAGATCACTAGAAAACGAAAATTTTAGAGTTTATGTATGTAAAAAATTTAAAACAACAAAAAATGAAAGTAAAGAAAATTTATTCACATGCCACAAATGAACAAAAAAGTTTTGATATCCACGTTTTTGCAATTCCACTAGTTCTACCATTTTTGCAATTCCACTAGTTCTACCCTAATAGCTTGGAATTTGATACGAAAGAGATTTCTACTTGATCCCACACATGTTTTAAACATGGATTATGCATACCTGAAACTTGATAAAGATGCAAATGACCTATGGATCCAAACCTCATTAAATTCTCAAGTGAACGTGCGGTGGGATATTTACCCGAGAGTCTAACAAGCCATTATTTTGCCCATTTACAAAAAAGCTGACCTAACAATCAGTGATGATTGAAAGTGATTTATCAGTCAATCGTGCTTAACGAGCTACTTTTTTTATAAGAAATGACTTATGGATTGGGAGTCCACACTCAGACAAAAATCCCCCGTCTCCCCCTTTTTCCTGACAATTGCAAAACCTGATATATAAAAACTAGAAAGTGTTTACAATCTCTAAAAATTACAAACACTTTTTGGAATTGTCTCTCTCCATTTTTGTGCATTTCCATTTTAGATGTATACTTTTTTCTTAAATCAAAACTTGAGTTTTCACTTTTCCCTTTATCTCGTAAACAAAAAGATAAGAAGGCAAATAGATCACAACAAAACAAGAATTTTAGAGTTGATGTTTGCAAAAAATTTAAAACAACAACAATTGTAAGTAAAGAAAATTTATTCACGCGCCACAATAGAACATCAAAGTTTTGATATCCATGTGTGGGAAATTCCACTAAGTTCAACCCTGTTGGAAGATGGGCTCAAGCCCATGAGCTCAAGACAAGAAGCTCACACGTCAAAGGAGTGGCATATGTGTAAAATGTGGTAGTTTCCATAAAGATGGCATAGAAGTGTAAATATGTGTTCCTTATATGTCTTTTGTTTTATCAAGTTGTAGCCCTAAGGGTATTGTAAAACTATAAATAAAGGCATTGGCTAAGAGGTAGAGCATTGAAGCACTCTCCTCTCTTTCCACAAATTCGTCCAGCCCTCATTTTTCTTTTTGACGCAACCCTCTTCTCCCTTAATCCAAACTCTCTTCTTCCAAGTTCTTCTTCTTCTCTTCTCCTTCTCTCTTCTTCTTCTTCTTCTTCTTTCTTGTTGATCTAACGTTCCTTTCATGAGATCCTAAATTCTACAAACCCTAATAGCTTTGAATTTGATAAGAAAGAGATTTCTAATTGATCCCACACATGTTTAAACAAGGATTATGGATGCCTGAAACATGTTAAAGATGCAAATGACCTTTGGATCCAAACCTCATTAAATTCTCAAGTGAACGTGCGGTGGGATATTTACACGAGAGTCAAACAAGCCATTATTTTGCCCATTTACAAAAAAGCTGACCATTAAATCATTGATGATTGTAAAGTGATTTATCAGTCAATCATGTGTGACGGGTTATATTTTTGTAAGAAATGTCTTATGGATTGGGACTCCACACTCTGTCAAAAATCCCCCTGCCTCCCCCTTTTTTCTGACGATTGCAAAACCTGATATTTAAAAACTAGAAAGAGTTTAAAATCCCTAAAAATTAAAGATACTTTTTGGAATTATCTCTCTCAAAATTTGTGTATTTCCATTTTAGATGGATATTTTTTTCTTAAATCAAAACTTAGTTTTCACTTTTCCCTTTATCTCGTACACAAAAAGATAATAAGGCAAATAGATCACAACGAAATGAAAATTTTAGAGTTTATGTAAGCAAAAAATTTAAAACAACAATGAATGTAAGTAAAGAAAATTTATTCACGTGCCACAAAAGAACACAAAAGTTTTGATATCCAAGTTTGGGAAATTCCACTAGTTCAACCCTAATAGCTTGGGATTTGAGAGGAAATACATTTCTAAATGAACCCACACATGTTTTAAACATGAATTATGCATGCCTGAAACATGTTAAAGATGCAAATGACCTATGGATCCAAACCTCATTAAATTCTCAAGTGAACGTATAGTGGGATATTTACCCTAGAGTCAAGCTAGCCATTATTTTATCATTTACAAAAAAGCTGACCTAACAATTATTGATGATTCTAAAATGATTTATCAGTCAATCGTGCATAACGGGATATATTTTTGCAAGAAATGACTTAAGGATTCGGAGTCCACACTCAGTAGAAAAACCCCCGCCTCCCCCTCTTTCCCGACGATTGCAAAACCTGAAATATAAAAACTAGAAGAGTTTACAATCTCTAAATATTACATAATTTTTTTGGAATTATCTCTCTCTGCATTTGTGAATTTCCATTTTAGATGTATATTTTTTATTAAATCAAAGCTTTAGTTATCACTTTTTCCTTTATCTCGTAATAAAAAAGATAAGAACGTAAATAAATCACAAAAAATCAAAAATGTTAGAGTTTATGTATGCAAAAAATTTAAAACAACAACAAATGTAAGTAAAGAAAATTTATTCACGCGCCACATATGAAAACAAAAGTTTTGATATCCAAGTTTGGGAATTTCCACTAGTTCAGCCCTAATAGCTAGGAATTTGATAAGAAAGAGATTTCTAATTGTTCCCACACATGTTTCCAACATGGATTATGCATGCCTGAAACATTATAAAAATGTAAATGACCTATGGATCCAAACCTCATTAAATTCTCAAGTGAACGTGCATTGGGATATTTACCCGAATCAAACAAGCCTATTTTGCCTATTTACAAAAATGTTGGCCTAACAATCATTGATGATTGTAAAGTGATTTATCGGTCAATTGTGCGTAATGGGCTATATTTTTGTAAGAAATCACTTATGGATTAGGAGTCCACACTCAGTAAAAAACCCCTCCTTCCCCTTTTTCGCGACGATTGTAAAACCTGATATATAAAAACTAGAAAGAGTTTACAATCCCTCAAACTTACAGTCACTTTTTGGAATTATCTCTCTGCACATTTGTGCATTTCTATTTTCGATGTATACATTTTTCTTCAATGAAAACTTTTGTTTTCACTTTTCCCTTTATCTCGTAAAAAAAAAAAAAGATAAGAAGGTAAATAGATCACAAAAAAAAGAAAATTTTAGAGTTTATGTATGCAAAAAGTTTAAAACATTAACAAATGTAAGTAAAGAAATTTTTTTCACATGCCACATACGAACACAAAAGTTTTGATATCCAAATTTGGGAAACTCCATTAGTTTAGCCCTAATAGCTTGGAATTTGATAAGAAAGAGATTTCTAATTGATCCCACACATGTTTTAAACATGGATTATGCTTCCCTGAAATATGATAAAGATGCAAATGACCTATGGATCCAAAACTCATTAAATTCTCTAGTGAACGTGCGGTAGAATATTTACCCTAGTTAAACAACCCATTATTTTGCCCATTTACAAAAAAGCTGAGCTAACAATCATTGATGATTGTAAAGGGATTTATAGGTCAATCGTACGTAACGGGCTATAATTTTTATAGAAATGACTAATAGATTGGAAGTCCACACTCAATAAAAAATCCCCTACCTCCCCCATTTTCCCAATGATTGCAAAACCAGATACACAAAAACTAGAAAGAGTTTACAATCCCAAAAAAATTACAGACACTTTTTGGAATTATCTCTCTCTACATTAGTACATTTCCATTATTGATGTATATTTTTTTCTTAAATCAAAACTTGAGTTTTCACTTTTCCCTTTATCTTGTAAACATAAAGATAAGAAGGCAAATAGATAACAACAAAATGAAAATTTTAGAGTTTATGTATGAAAAAAAATTAAAACAACAACAAATGTATGAAAAGAAAACTTATTCATGTGCCACAAATGAACACAAAAGTTTTGATATCTAAGTTTGGGAAATTCATCTAGTTCAACCCTCATAGCTTGAAATTCGATAAGAAAAAGATTTATAATTGATCCCACGCATGTTTTGAACATGTATTATGCATGCCTGAAACATGTTAAAGTTGCAAATGACCTATGGATCCAAACCACATTAAGTTCTCAAGTGAACGAGCGGTGGGATATTTACCCGAGATTCAAACAAGCCATTATTTTGCCCATTAACAAAAATACTAACCTAACAAGGATTGATGTTTGTAAAGTGATTTATCGGTCAATCATGCGTAACGAGCTATATTTTTGTAAGAAATGACTTATGGATTGGGAGTCCACACTCAGTCAAAAACCTCTAGCCTCCCCCTTTTTCCCGAAGATTGAAAAACCTGATAGATAAAAACTAGAAAGAGTTTACAATCCCTAAAATTTGCAGAAACTTTATGGAATTATCACTCTCTACATTTGAGTATTTTAATTTTAGATGTATACTTTTTCTTAAATCAAAACTTTATTTTTCACTTTTCCCTTTATCTCTTAAACAAAAAGATAAGAAGGCAAATAGATCACAAGAAAACAAAAATTTTAGAGTTTATGTACGTAAAAAATTTAAAACAGCATCAAATGTAAGTAAAGAAAATTTATTCACGCGTGATAAATGAACACAAAAGTTTTGATATCATAGTTTGGGAAATTCCACTAGTTCAACTCTAATAGCTTGAAATTTGATAAGAAAGAGATTTCTAATTGATCCCAAACATGTTTTAAACATGGATTATGCACGCCTAAAACATGTTAAAGATGCAAATGACCTATGGATCCAAACCCCTTTAAATACTCAAGTAAATGTGCGGTGGGATATTTACCCGAGAGTCAAACAAGCAATTATTTTAGCCATTTAAAAAATGCTGACCTAACAATCATTGATTATTGTAAAGTTATTTATCAGTCAATTGTGCGTAATAGGCTATATTTTTGTAAGAAATGACTTTTGGATTGGGAGTCCACACTTTTTCAAAAATCTCCAGCCTCCCCCTTTTTCCAGACGATTGCAAAACCTGATATATAAAAATTTGAAAGAGTTTACAATCCCAAAAAATTTCCAATACTTTTTGGAATTATCTCTCTCTACATTTGTACATTTCCATTTTAGATGTATAATTTTTTCTTAAATCAAAGTGTAAGTTTTCCATGTTCCCTTTATTTCGTAAACAAAAAGATAAGAAGGCAAATAGATCACAACAAAACAAAAATTTTAGAGTTTATGTATGCAAAAAAATAAAAACAACAACAAATGTAAGTGAAAAAATTTATTCACGCGCCACAAATGAACACCAAAGTTTTGATATCCAAGTTTGGGAAATTTCACTAAGTTTAACCCTAATAGCTTGGAATTTGTTAAGAAAGAGATTTCTAATTGATCCCACACATTTTTAAACATGGATTATGCATGCCTGAAACATATTAAAGATGCAAATGACCTATGGATTCAAACCTCATTAAATTCGCAAGTAAACGTGCAGTGGCATATTTACCCGAGAGTCAAACAAGCCATTATTTTGCCCATTTACAAAAAAGCTGACCTAAAAATCATTGATGATTGTAAAGTGATTTATCGGTCAATCGTGCGTAATGGGATATATTTTTTTAAGAAATGACTTTAGATTGGGAGTCCACACTTTGTCAAAAATCCCCCGCGTCCCCCTTTTTTCTCAACGATTGTAAAACCTGATATATAAAAACTAGAAATAGTTTACAATCCCAAAAAATTACAAACACTTTTTGGAATTATCCCTCGCTAAATTTTTGCATTTCCATTTTAGATGTATACTTTTTTCTTCAATGAAAACTTGAGTTTTCACTTTTCCCTTTATCTAGAAAACAAAAAGATAAGAAGGCAAATATATCACTACAAAACTAAAATTTTAGAGTTTATGTAAGCAAAAAATTTAAAAACACAACAGATGTAAGTATAGAAAATTTATTCATGTGCCACAAAAGTACACAAAAGTTTTGATATCCAAGTTTGGGAAATTCCACAAGTTTAACCCTTATAGCTTGAAATTTAATAAGAAAGAGATTTCTAATTGATCCCACACATATTTTAAACATGGATTATGCAAGCCTGAAATATGTTGAAGATGCAAATGACATATGAACCTTAACCTCTTTAAATTATCAAGTGAACGTACGGTGGGATATTTACTTGAGAGTCAAACAAGCCATTATTTTGCCTATTTACAAAAAACCTGACCTAACAATCATTGATGATTGTAAAGTGATTTATCGATCAATCATGCGTAACGGGCTATATTTATGTAAGAAATGACTAATCGATTGGGAGTTCACACTCTGTCAAAAATCCTCCGCTTCCCCCTTTTGCCTAACAATTGCAAAACCTAATATATAAAAACTAGAAAAAGTTTACAATCCCTTAAAATTACAAACACTTTTTGGAATTGTCTCTCTCTACATTGATGCATTTGCATTTTAGATGTATACTTTTTTCTTAAAACAAAAATTGATTTTTCACTTTTCCCTTTGATCTTCTAAACAAAAAGATAAGAAGGCAAATAGAACACAACAAAATGAAAATTTTAGAGTTTATGTATGAAAAAAATTTAAAACAACAACAAATGTACGTAAAGAAAATTTATTCAAGCGCCAAAAATGAAAACAAAAGTTTTGATATCCATGTTGGGGAAGTTCCACTAGTTCAACTCTAATTGCTAGAAATTTGGTAAGAAAGAGATTTCTAATTGATCCCGCACATGTTTTAAACATGGATTATGCATGCCTGAAACATGTTAAAGATGCAAATGACCTATGGATCCAAACCTCTTTAAATACTCAAGTGAACGTGCGGTGGGATATTTACCGGAGATTCAAACAAGCCATTATTTTGCACATTTACAAAAAAGTTGACCTAACAATCATCGATGATTGTAAAGTGATTTATCAGTCAATCGTGCGTAACAGGCTATATTTTTGTAAGAAATGACTTATGGATTGGGAGTCCCCACTCCGTGAAAAACCTCCCGCCTCCCCCTTTTTCCTGACGATTGCAAAACCTGATATATAAAATCTAAAAAGAGTTTTCAATCCCAAAAAATTACAGCCAATTTTTGGAATTGTCTCTCTCTACATTTGTGCATTTCCATTTTGGATGTATACTTTTTTCTTAAATCAAATTGAGTTTTCACTTTTCCCTTTATCTCATAACGAAAAGATAAGAAGGCAAATAGATCACAACGAAAAGAAAATTTTAGTGTTTATGCATGCAAAAATATTAAAATAACAACAAATGGAAGTAAAGAAAATTTATTCAAGTGCCAAAAATGAACACAAATTTTTTGATATCCAAGTTTGGGAAATTCCACTTTTCAAATCAAATAGCTTGGAATTTGATAAGAAAGAGATTTCTAATTGATCCCACACATGTTTTAAACATGGATTATGCATGCCTAAAACATGTTAAAGATGCAAATGACCAATGGATATTTACCCAAGAGTCAAACAAGCCATTATTTTGGCCATTTAAAAAAATGTTGACCTAACAATCATTGATGATTGTAAAGTTATTTATCGGTCAATCGTGCGTAATGGGCTACATTTTTTTAAGAAATGTGTTTTGGATTGGGAGTCCATCCTTTGTCAAAAATCTCCCACCTCCCCCTTTTTCCCAACGATTGCAAAACTTGATATATAAAATCTAAAAAGAGTTTTCAATCCCAAAAAATTACATACACTTTTTGGAATTCTCTCTCTCTACATTTGTGCATTTCCATTTTAGATGTATACTTTTTTGTTAAATCAAAATTGAGTTTTCACTTATCCCTTTATCTCATAACGAAAAGATAAGAAGGCAAATAGATCACAATGAAACGAAAATTTTAGTGTTTATGCATGGAAAAAAATTAAAATAACAACAAATGTAAGTAAAGAAAATTCCACTAGTTTGTGAAATTCCACTAGTTCAACCCTAATTGTAAGAAATTTGGTAAGAAAGAGATTTCTAATTGATCCCGCTCATGTTTCAAACATCGATTATGCATGCCTAAAATATGTTAAAGATGCAAATGACCTATGGATCCAAACCTCTTTAAATACTCAAGTGAACGTGCGGTGGGATATTTACCCGGGTGTCAAACAAGCCATTTATTTGCACATTTACAAAAAATCTGACCTAATAATCATTGATGGTTCTAAAGTGATTTATTGGTCAATCGTGCGTAACGGGCTATATTTTTAAAAGAAATGACTTACGGATTGGGAGTCCACACTCCGTGAAAAATCTCCTACCTTCCCCTTTTTCCCGACTATTGCAAAACATGATAGATAAAAACTAGAAAGCATTTACAATCCCTAAAAATTACAAAAACATTTTGGAATTATCTCTCTCTTCATTTGTGCATTTCCATTTTAGATGTATACATTTTTCTTAAATCAAAACTTGAGTTTTCACATTTCCCTTTATGACGTAAACAAAAAGATAAGAAGGCAAATAGATCTCATTAAAAGGAAAGTTTTAGAGTTTATGTATGCATAAAAATTAAATCTAACAAATGTAAGTAAATAAAATTTATTCATACGCCACAAATGAATACAAAAGTTTTTATATCCAAGTTTGGGAAATTCCTCTAGTTCAACCCTTATAGCTTGGAATTTTATAAGAAAGAGATTTCTAATTGATCCCACACATGTTTTAAACATGGATTATGCATGCCTGAAACATTTTAAAGATGGGAATGACCTATGGATCCAAACATCTTTAAATACTCTAGTGAAGCTGCGATGGGATATTTACACGAGGGTCAAACAAGCCATTATTTTGCCCATTTACAAAAAGTTGACCTAACAATCATTGATGATTTTAAAGTGATTTATTGGTCAATCGTGCGTAACAAATGACTTATGGATTGGGAGTCCACAGTTAGTCAAAAATCCCCCGCCTCCCCCTTTTTCCCGATGATTACAAAACCTGATATATAAAAACTAGAAAGAATCCCAAAAAATTACAAAAAGTTTTTGGAATTATGTCTCTGTACATTTGTGCTTTTCCGTTTTTGATGTATACTTTTTTCTTAAATCAAAACTAGAGTTTTCACTATCCTTTATCGCGTAAAGAAAAAGATAAGAAGGCAAATAGATCACAACGAAACAAAAATTTTAGAGTTTATGTATGCAAAAAAATTAAAACAACGACAAATGTAAGTAAAGAAAATTTATTCACCCACCAAAAATAAACATAAAAGTTTCGATATCCAAGTTTGGGAAATTCCACTAGTTCAACCCTAATAGCTTGGAATATTATAAGAAGGAGATTTCTAATTGATCCCATACAAGTTTTACACAATGATTATGAATGCCTGAAACATGTTAAAGATGCAAATAACCTATTGATCCAAACCTCATTAAATTCTCAAGTGAACGTGCGGTGGGATATGTACCCGAGAGTCAAACAGACCAATATTTTGCCCATTTACAGAAAAGCTTACCTAACAATCATTGATGATTGTAAAGTGATTTATTGGTCAATCGTGCGTAATGGGCTAAATTTTTGTAAGAAATGACTTATGGATTGGGAGTCCACACCCTGTCAAAAATTCCCTTGTTCAAGACGATTGCAAAACCTGATATATAAAAACTAGAAAGAGTTTACAATCCCAAAAAATTACAGATACTTTTTGGAATTATCTCTCTCTACATTTGTGCATTTTATTTTTAGATGGATAATTTTTTCTTATATCAAAACTCAAGATTTCACTTTTCCCTTTATCTCATAAATAAAAAGATAGAAGGCAAATAGATCACAACAAAACGAAAATTTTAAAGTTTATGTATTCAAAAAAATTAAAACAACAAATATTGCAAGTAAAGAAAATTTATTCTCACGCCACAAATGAACACAAAAGTTTTAATATCCAAGTTTGGGAAATTCAACTAGTTCAACCCTAATAGCTTGGAATTTGATAAGAAATAGATTTTTGAATGATACCACACTTGTTTTAAACACGGATTATGTATGACTGTAACATGCTAAAGATGCAAATGACCTATGGATCCAAACCTCATTAAATTCTCAAGTATACGTGCGGTGGGATAATTACCCGAGAGTCAAACAAGCCATTATTTTGCCCATTGACAAAAAAACTGACATGACAATCATTGATGAATGTAAAGCGATTTATCAGTCAATCATACGTAACGGGCTAAATTTTTTTAAGAAATCACTTATAGATTTGGAGTCTACACTACATAAAAAAATCCCCCGCTTCCCCCTTTTTCTAGACGAATGCAAAACCTGATATATAAAACTTAGAAAGAGTTTACAATCCTTAAAAATTTCTGATACTTTTTGGAATTATCTCTCTCTACATTTGTGCATTTCCATTTTAGATGTATAATTTTTTCTTAAATCAAAACTTGAGTTTTCTGTTTTCCCTTTATTTTGTAAACAAAAAGGTAAGAAGGCAAATAGATCACAAGAAAACGAAAATTTTAGAGTTTATGTATGCAAAAAATTTAAAAAAACAACAAATGTAAGTGAAAAAATTTATTCACGCGCCACAAATGAACACCAAAGTTTTGATATCCAAGTTTGGGAAATTCCACTAAGTTTAACCCTAATAGCTTGGAATTTGGTAAGAAAGAGATTTCTAATTGATCCCACACTTGTTTTAAACATGGATTCTGCATGCCTGAAACATATTAAAGATGCAAATGACCTATGGATCCAAACCTCATTAAATTCGCAAGTGAACATGCGGTGGGATATTTACCCGAGAGTCAAACAAGCCATTATTTTGCCCATTTAAAAAAAAGCTGACCTAACAATCATTGATGATTGTAAAGTGATTTATCAGTGAATCAGTGTAATGGGCTATATTATTAACGAAATGTCCTATGGATTGGGAGTCCACACTCTATCAAAAATCCCCTTGCCTCCCCCTTTTTCCCAACGATTGCAAAACCTGATATATGAAAACTAGAAAATGTTTACAATCCCTAAAAATTACATACACTTTTTGGAATTATCTCTCTCAACATTTGTGAATTTTCATTTTAAATGAATATTTTTTTCTTAAATCAAAACTTTAGTTTTCACTTTTCCCTTTATGTCATAATAAAAAAGATAAGAAGGCCAATAGATCACAACAAAACGAAATTTTAGAGTTTATATTAGCTAAAAGTTTAAAACAACAACAAAAGTATGTAAATAAAATTTATTCAATCGCCACAAATGAAAACAAAAGTTTTGAAACCCAAGTTTGGGAAATTCCACTAGGTGAACCCTAATATCTTTGAATTTGATAAGAAAGATATTTCAAATGTATCCCACACATATTTTAAACAAGGATTATAAATGCCTGAAACATGTTAAAGATGCAAATGACCTATGGATCCAAACCTCACTAAATTCTCAAGTGATCATGCGGTGGGAAATTTACACGAGGGTTAAACAAGTCATTACTTTGCCCCTTTACAAAAATGTTGACCTACAATCATTGATGATTTTAAAGTGATTTATTGATCAATTGTGCATAACGAGCTATATTTTTGTAAGAAATGACTTCTGGATTGGGAGTCCACACTCAGTCAAAAATCCCCCACCTCCCCTACTTTCCCGTCGATTGCAATGCCAGACATATAAAAACTAAAAAGTGTTTACAATCCCTAAAAATTACAGACACTTTTTGGAATTGTTTCTCTTTGCATTTTTACATTTCCATTTTAGATGTATACTTTTTTCTAAAATCATAACTTGGGTTTTCAATTTTCCCTTTATCTCTTAAACAAACAGATAAGAATGCAAATAGATCACGTGAAAACAAAAAAATTTAAAGTTTAAGTATGCAAAAAATTTAAAACAACATCAAATGTAAGTAAAGAAAATTTATTCACGTGCCACAAATGAACACAAAAGGTTCGATATCCAAGTTTGGGAAATTCCACTAGTTCAACTTTAATAGCTTGGAATTTGATTAGAAAGAGATTTCTAATTGATCCCACTAAAAGTTTTACACATGGATTATACATGCCTGAAACATGTTAAAGATGCAAATGACCTATGGATCCAAACCTCATTAAATTCTCTAGTAAACGTTTTGTGGGATATTTACCTGAGAATCAAACAAGCCATTATTTTGACCATTGAAAAAAAAGCTGACCTAAAAATCAATGATGATTGTAAAGTGATTTATCGTTCAATCGTGCATAACAGGCTATATTTTTGTAAGAAATGACTTATCGATTGGGAGTCCACACTAAATAAACAATCCCATGCCTCCCATTTTTACCGAAGATTGCAAAACCTGATATATAAAAACTAGAAAGTGTTTAAAATCCCTAAAAATTACAGATACTTTTTTGGAATTATCTCTCTCTACATTTGTGCATTTCCATTTTAGATATATACTTTTTGGTTAAATCAAAACTTGAGGTTTCACTTTTCCCTTTATCTCGTAAACAAAAAGATAAGAAGGCAAATAGATCACAAAAAAATGAAAATTTTAGAGTTTATGTATACAAACAATTTAAAACAAAAAAAAATGTAACGAAAGAAATTTTCTTCTCATGCCACAAATGAACACAAAAGTTTTGATATCCATGTTTGGGAAATTCCACTAGTTCAATCCTAATAGCTTGGGATTTGATACGAAATAGATTTCTAATTGATCCCACACATGTTTTAAACATGAATTATGCATGCCTGAAACATGTTAAAGATGCAAATGACCTTTAGATCCAAACCTCATTAAATTCTCAAGTGAACGTGTTGTAGGATATTTACCCGAGAGTGAAACAAGTCATTATTTTGCCCATTTACAAAAAACTGACCTAAGAATTATTGATGATTCTAATGTGATTTATTAGTCAATAGTGCGTAATGGGATATATTTTTTCAAGAAATGACTAGAAAGCGTTTATAATCCCCTTTTTTGCCAACTATAGTAAAACTTGATATATAAAAATTAGAAAGCGTTTACAATCCCTAAAAATTACAAAACGTTTTGGAATTATCTCTCTCTACATTTGTGCATTTCCATTTCAGATGTATACTTTTTTCTTAAATCAAAACTTGAGTTTGCACTTTTCTCTTTATCTTGTAAACAGAAAGATTAGAAGTAAAATAGATCACAACAAAAAAAATTTTTTAGAGTTTATGTATTCAAAAAATTTAAAACAACAACAAAAGTAAGTAAAGAAAATTTGTTGACACACCAAAAATAAACACAAAATTTTTGATATCCAAGTTTGGGAAATTCCACTAGTTCAACCCTAATTGCTAGGAATTTGATAAGAAAGAGATATCTAATTGATCCCACACATGTTTTAAACATGGATTATGCATGCCTGAAACATGTTAAAGATGTGAATGACCTATGGATCCAAACCTCTTTAAATACCCAAGTGAACGTGCATTGGGATATTTACCCGAGAGTCAAACAAGCCATTATTAGACCCATTTACAAAAAAGCTGACCTAACAATCAATGATGACTGTAAAGTGATTTATCGGTCAATCATGCATAACAGACTATATTTTTCTAAGAAATGACTTATGGATTGGTAGTCGACAATCTGTCAAAAACCTCTCGCCTCCCTGTTTTTCCCGACGATTGCAAAACCTTATAGATAAAAACTTTAAAGCGTTTAAAATCCCTAAAAGTTACAGAAACTTTTTTGAATTATCTCTCTCTAAATTTGTGCAGTTCCATTTTATAAGTATACTTTTTTCTTAAATCAAAACGTGAGTTTTCACTTTTCCCTTTATCTCGTTAAAAAAAAAAAAGATAAGAAGGCAAATAGATCACACCAAAACGAAAATTTTAGATTTTATGTATGCCAAAAGTTTAAAACAACAACAAATGTAAGTAAAGAAAATTTATTCATGTGCCACAAATGACCACTAAAGTTTTGATATCCAAGTTTGGGAAATTCCACCAATTCAACTCTAATAGCTTGGAATTTGATAAGAAAGAGATTTCTAATTGATCCCACATATGTTTTAAACATGGATAATGCATGCGTGAAACATGCTAAAGATGCAAATGACCCATGGATCCAAACCCTTTTAAATACTCAAGTGAACGTTCGGTGAGATATTTACCCAAGAGTCAAACAAGCCAATATTTTGGCCATTTACAAAAAAAGCTGACCTAACAATCATTGATGATAGTAAAGTGATTTATTGGTCAAACATGCGTTATGGGCTATATTTTCATAGAAATGACTTATGGATTGGGAGTCCACACTCAGTCAAAAACCTCCCACCTCCCTTTTTGTTCCGACTTTTGCAAAACCTAATCTATAAAAACATGAAAGTGTTTACAATCCCTAAAAATTACTGAAACTTTTTAGAATTATCTCTCTCTACATTTGTGCATTTCGATTTTAGATTTATACTTTTTTATTAAATCCAAACTTGAGTTTTCACTTTTCCTTTTATCTCGTAAAGTAAAAGATAAGAAGGCAAATAGATCACGACAAAACAAAAATTTAAGAGTTTATGTATGCAAAAAAATTTAAAAAATCAAATATAAGTAAAGAAAATTCAGTATTGCACCACAAATGAACACAAAAGTTTTGATATCCAAGTTTGGGAAATTCCACAAGTTCAACCCTAATTGCTTGGAATTTGATAAGAAAGTGATTTCTAATTGATCCCACACATGTTGTAAACATGGATTATGCATGCCTAAAAAATGTTAAAAATGCAAATGACCTAGATCCAAACCTCATTAAATTCTCAAGTTAACGTGCGGTGGGAAATTTACCCGAGAGTCAAACAAGCCATTATTTTGCCCATTTACAAAAAGCTGACCTAACAACCATTGATGACTGTAAAGTGATATATCAGTGAATCGTGTCTAACGGGCTATATTTTTGTAAGAAATGACTTATGGATTGAGGAGTCCACACTAAGTCAAAAATCCCCCGCCTCCACCTTTTCCTGACGATTGTAAAACCTGATATATAAAAACAAGAAAGAGTTTACAATCCCTAAAAATTACACACTTTTTGGAATTATCTCTTTTTACATTTGTGCAATTCCTTTTTAGATTTATACTTTTTTCTTAAATCAAAACTTGATTTTTCACTTTTCCCTTTATCTTTGAAACAAAAAGATAAGAAGACAAATAAATCACAACAAAACGAAAATTTTAGAGTTTATGTATGCAAAAAATTTGAAACAACGACAAATGTAAGTAAAGAAAATTTATTCACGCGTCAAAAATGAACACAAAAGTTTTGATATCCAAGTTTGGGAAATTCCTCTAGTTCAACCCTAATAGCTTGGAATTTGATAAAAAAAAGAGATTTCTAATTGATCCCACACATGTTTCAAACATGGATTATGCATGCCTGAATGATGTTAAAGATGCTAATGACCTATGGATCCAAACCTCATTAAATTCTCAAGTGAACGTGAGATGGGATATTTACTCGAGTCAAACAAGCCATTATTTAGCCCATTTACAAAGAATTTGACCTATCAATCATCGATGATTGTAAAGTGATTTATCGGTCAATCGTTCGTAACGGGTTATATTTTTGTTTGAAATGACATATAGATTGGGAGTCCACACTTAGTCATAAATGCCCCGCCTCCACCTTTTTCCCGCCGATTGCCAAACCTGATATATAAATAGAAGAAAGAGTTTACAATCTTTAAAAATTACAAACAATTTTTGGAATTATCTGTCTCTACATTTGTGCCTTTCCATTTTAGATGTATACTTTTCTCTTAAATGAAAACTTGAGTTTTCACTTTTCCCTTTATCTCGTAAAAAAAAGATTAGAACGCAAATAGATCACAACAAAACGAAAATCTTAGAGTTCATATATGGAAAAAATTTAAAACAACATCAAATGTAAGTAAAGAAAATTTCCGCATGCGCCACAAATGAACTCAAAATTTTTGATATCCAAGTTTGGGAAATTCCACTAGTTCAACCCTAATAGCTTGGAATTTGATAAGAAAGAGATTTCTAATTGATCCCACACCTGTTTCAAACATGGATTATTCATGCCTGAAACATGGTAAAGCTGCAAATGACCAATGGATCCAAACCTCATTAAATTCTCATGTGAACGTGAGGTGGGATATTTACCCGAGAGTCTAACAAGCCATTATTTTGCCCATTTACAAAAAAGATGACCAAACAATCATTGATGATTGTAAATTGATTTATCGGTCAATCATGCTTAACTGGCTATATTTTTGTAAGAATGTACTTGTGGATTGGGAGTCCACACTCAGTCAAAAATCCCCTGCCTCCCCCTTTTTCCCGACGATTGCAAAACCAAATATATAAATACAAGAAAGATTTTAGAATCCATAAAAATTACAAACACTTTTTGGAATTTTCTCTTTCAACATTTGTGGATTTCCATTTTACATGTATACTTTTTTCTTAAAACAAAACATGAGTTTTCATTTTTCCCTTTATCTTTGAAACAAAAAGATAAGAAGACAAATAGATCACAACAAAACGAAAATTTTAGAGTTTATGTAAGCAAAAATTTTGAAACAACAACAAATGTAAGAAAATAAAATTTATTCACGTGCCACAAATGAACACAAAAGTTTTTATATCGAAGTTTGGGAAATTCCACTAGTTCAACCCTAATAGCTTGGAATTAAAAAAAAAAAGATTTCTAATTATTCTCACACATGTTTTAAACATGGATTATGCATGTCTGAAAGATGTTAAAGATGCTAGTGACCTATGGATACAAACCTCATTAAATTCTCATGCGATGGGATATTTACCCAAGTCAAACAAGCCATTATTTTGCCTTTTAACGAAAACGTTGACCTAACAATCATTGATGGTTTTAAAGTGATTTATCGGTCAATCGTTCCTAACGGGCTATATTTTTTTTAGAAATGACCTATGGATTGGGTGTTCACACTCAGTCAAAAAAATACCGCCTCCCCCTTTTTCCCGTCGATTGCTAAACCTAATATATAAAAACAAGAAAGAGTTTACAATCTCTAAAAATTATAGACACTTTTTGGAATTATCTCGCTCTACATTTGTGTAATTCCTTGTTAGATGTATACCTTTTTCTTAATTGAAAACTTGAGTTTTCACTTTTCCCTTTATCTCGTAAAAAAAAAAAAAGATAAGAAGGTAAATAGATCACAACAAAACGAAAAGTTTAGAGTTTATGTATGCAAAAAATTCAAAACAAAAACAAATGTAAGTAAAGAAAATTTATTCACACGACACATATGAACACAAAAGTTTTGATATCCAAATTTATGAAATTCCACTTGTTTTGCCCTAATAGCTTTGAATTTGATAAGAAAGAGACTTCTAATTTTTCCCATAGATGTTTTAAAAATGGATTATGCATGCCTAAAAGATTTTAACGATGCAAATGACCTAAGGATCCAAACCTCATTAAATTCTCAAGTGAACGTGTGGTGGAATATTTTCCCGAGTCAAACAAACCACTATTTTGCCCATTTGCAAAAAAGCTGATCTAACAATCATCGGTGATTGTTTAGTGATTTAATGGTCAATCGTTTGTAACAAGCTATATTTTTTTAAGAAATGACTTATGGATTGGGAGTCCATACTCAGTCAAAAATCCTTGGCCTCCCCGTTTTTTCTGACAATCGCAAAACCTGATATATAAAAACTTGAAAGAGTTAACAATCCCTAAAAATTAATAACACTTTTTGGAATTATCTCTCACTACATTTGTGTATTTCCATTTTAGATGTATACTTTTTTCTTAAATCAAAACTTGAGTTGTCACTTTTCCCATGATCTCGTAAATTAAAAGATAAGAAGGCAAATAGATCACAACAAACAAAACTTTTTGAGTTTATGTAGGCAAAAAATTTCAAACAACAACAAATGTAAGTAAAGAAATTGATTTACACACCACATATGAACACAAAAGTTTTGATATCCAAATTCTAGAAATTCCACTAGTTTAGCCCTAATAGCATGGAATTTGCTAGAAAGAGATTTCTAATTGATCCCACACATGTTTTAAACATGGATTATGCATGCCTGAAACATGATAAAGATGCAAATGACCTATCGATCCAAACCTCTTTAAATTCTCAAGTGAACGTGTGGTGGGATATTTACCCGAGTCAAACAAGCCATTATTTTGCCCATTTACAAAAAAGCTGACCTATATCGGTCAATAGTGCGTAACGGGCAATATATTTGTAAGAAATGACTTATGGATTAGGCATCCAGAGTCAAAAATCCCATGCCTCCCCCTTTTTCCCGACGATTGGAAAACCTTATATATAAAAACTTGAGAGATTTTACAATCCCTAAAAATTACAGACACTTTTTGGAATTATCTCTCTCTACATTTTTGCATTTCCATTTTTGATGTATACTTTTTTCTTAAATCAAAACTTGTGTTTTCACTTTTTCCATTATCTCGTAAACAAAAATAGATGAAGCCAAATAGATCACAATAAAAAAAATTAGAATTTATGCTTATACAAATTTTAAAACAGCAACAAATGCAAGTAAAGAAAATTTATTCACGAGCCACAAATGAACACAAAATTTTTGATATCCAAGTTTGGGAAATTCCACTAGTTCAACCATAATAACTTGGAATTTGAAAAGAAAGAGATTTCTAATAGATCCCACACATGATTTTAACATAGATTATGCATGCCTGAAACATGTTAAAGTTGCAAATGACCTATGGATCCAAACCTCATTAAATTCTCAATTGAACGTGCGGTGGGATATTTACCCGAGTCAAACTAGCCATCATTTTGCCCATTTTAAAAAAAGCTGACCTAACAATCATTGTTGATTGAAAATTTTTTTATAGGTCAATCGTGCGTAACGGGCTACATTTTTTTAATAAATGACTTATGGATTGGGACTCCACACTCATTCAAAAATCCCCCGCCTCTCCCTTTTTCCCGACGATTGCATAACCTGATATATAAAAACTAGAAAGCGTTTACAATACCGAAAAATTATAAACGCCTTTTCGAATTATCTCTCTCTACATTTTTGCATTTCCATTTTAGATGTGTACATTTTTATTAAATCAAAATTTGAGTTTTCACTTTTCCCTTTATCTCATAAAAAAAAAGATGAGAAGTCAAATAGATCACAACAAAATGAAAATTTTAAAGTTTATGTATGCAAAAAAATTAAAACAACAACAAATGTAAGTAAATAAAATTTATTCACGCGACACATATGAACACAAAACTTTTGATATCCAAATTTGGGAAATTCCACTAGTTCTACCCTATTTGCTTGGAATTTGATAAGAAAGAGATTTCTAATTGACCCCACACATATTTTAAACATGGATTATGAATGTCTGACACATGATAAAGATGCAAATGACCTATGGATCCAAACCTCATTAAATTCTCAAGTGAACATGCAGTGGAAAATTTACCCGAGTCAAACAAGCCATTATTTTACACATTTACAAAAAAACTTGACCTAAGAATCATAAATGATTATAAAGTGATTTATTGGTCAATCATAAGTAACGGGTTATATTTTTGTAAGAAATGACTCTTGGATTGGGAGTCCACACTCAGTCTAAAATCCCCCGCCTCCCCTTTTTTCTCAACGACAGTAAAACCGGATATATAAAAACTAGAAAGAGTTTACAATCCCAAAAAAATTTAGATGCTTTTTGGTATTATCTCTCTCTACATTTTTGCATTTCCATTTTAGATGTATATTTTTTATTAAATCAAAACTTGAGTTTTCACATTTCCCTTTATCTCGTAAACAAAAAGTTATGAAGGCAAAAAGATAACAACAAAAGGAAAATTTTAGAGTTTATCTAAGAAAAATATTTACATAAAAAAATGTAAGAAAAAAAAATTTATTCACGCGCCACAAATAAATACAAAAGTTTTTGTATCCAAGTTTGTGAAGTTCCAATAGTTCAACCCAAATAGCTTGGAATTTGGTATAAAAGGGATTTCTAATTGATCCCACCCATGTTTTAAACATGGATTATGCATGTCTGAAACATGTTAAAGATGCACATGACCTATCAATCCAAACTTCATTAAATTCTCAAGTTAAAAGGGGAAGGATATTTACCCGAGAGTCAAACAAGCCATTATTTTACCCATTTAAAAAAAACTGACCTAACAATAATTGATGATTGTAAAGTGATTTATCTGTCAATCGTGCTTCATTGGCTATATTTTTGAATGAAATGACTAATGGATTGGGAGTTCACACTCAGTCAAAAATCCCCCGCCTCCCCCTTTTTCCCCAAGAATGCAAATCCAGATATATAAAAACTAGAAAGAGTTTACAATCCCTAAAAATTATAGACACTTTATGGAATTATCTCTCTCTACATTTTTACATTTCCATTTTAGATGTATACTTTTTTCTTAAATCAAAACTTGAGTTTTCACTTTTCCCATTATCTGAAAAAAAAAAAAAGATAAGAAGGCAAATAGATCACAACAAAACGAAAATTTTAAAGTTTATGTATGCAAAAAATTTAAAACAACAACAAATGTCAGTAAAGAGAATTTATTCACGTGAAACAAATGAACACAAAAGTTTTGGTATCCAAGTTTTGGAAATTCCCCTAGTTCAACCCTAATAGCTTGGAATTTGATAAGAAAGTGATTTGTAATTGATCCCACACAAGTTTTAAACATGGATTATGCATGCAAAAAACATGATAAACATGAAAATGACCTATGAATCGAAATCTCGTTAAATTCTCAAGTGAACATGCGGTTGGAAATTTACCCGAGTCAAACAAGCCATTATTTTTCCCATTTACAAAAATGCTGACCTTAAAAACATTGATGATTGTAAAGTGATTTATCGTTCAATCGTGCATAACGAGCTATATTTTTTTAAGAAATAACTTATGGATTGGGAGTCCACACTCAATCAAAAATCCCCTACCTCCCGCTTTTTCCTGACGATTGCAAAACTTGATATATGAAAACTAGAAAGAGTTTACAATCCCTAAAAATTACTAACACTTTTTGGAATTATCTCTCCCTACATTTGTGCATTTCCATTTTAGATGTATACTTTTTTCTAAAATCAAAACCTTAGTTTTCACTTTGCCATTTATCTCGTAAACAAAAAGATAAGAAGGCAAATAGATCACAATGGAATGAAAATTTTAGAGTTTATGTTTGCAAAAAATTTAAAACAACAACAAATGTAAGAAAAAAAAAATTATTCTCGTTCCACTAATGAACACAAAAGATTTGATATCCAAGTTTGGGAAATTCCACTGTTTCAACCCTAATGGCTTGGAATTTGATAAGAAAGAGATTTCTAATTGATCCCACACATGTTTTAAACATGGATTATGCATGCCTAAAACATGTTATGGATGAAAATGACCTATGGATCCAAACCTCATTAAATTCTCAAGTCAACGTGCGGTGGGATATTTTCCCGACAGTCAAACAAGCCATTATTTTTGCCCATTTACAAATAAACTGACTTAACAATCTTTGATGATTGTAAACTGATTTATCGGTCAATCGTACGCAACGGGCAATATTTTTGAAAGAAATGAATTATGGATTGGGAGTCCACACTCTGTAAAAAATCCCCCGCCTTCCCCTTTTTCTAGATGAATGTCAAACCTGATATATAAAAACTAGAAAGAGCATACAATCCCTAAAACTTACAGACACTTTTTGGAATTATGTCTCTCTATATTTGTGCATTTTCATTTTAGATATATACTTTTTTTCTTAAATCAAAACTTTTGTTTTCACTTTTCCCTTTACTTTTAAACAAAAAGATAAGAAGGCAAATAGATCAAAACAAAATAAAAATTTTAGAGTGAATGTATGCAAAAAAAATTTAAACAACATCAAATGGAACTAAAGAAAATTTATTCATGGACCACAAATGTAAACAAAAGTTTTGATATTCCAGTTTGGGAAACACCTAATATCTTGAAATTTGAAAAGAAAGAGATTTCTACAGTATCCCACACATTTCTATTTTAGATGTATACTTTTTTCTTAAATCAAAACTTGAGTTTTCACTTTTCCCTTTATCTCATAAACAAAAAGATAAGAAGGCAAATAGATCACAACAAAACAAAAATTTTATAGTTTATGTGAACATAAAATTTAAAACAACAACAAATGTAAGTAAAGAAAATTTATTCATCCGCCACAAATGAACAAAAAAGTTTTGATATTCCACTAGTTCAAACCTAATAGCATGGGATTTGATAAAAAAAAAAAGATTTCTAATTGATCCTACACATGTTTTAAACATGGATTAAGCATGCCAGAAACATGTTAAAGATGCAAATGACCTATGGATCCAAAAGTCATTAAATTCTCAAGTGAACGTGTAGTGGGATAGTTACCCGAGAGTCAAACAAGCCATTATTTTGCCCATTAACAAAAAAATTGACCTAACAATCATTGATGATTGTAGAGTGATTTATCGGTCAATCGTCTGTAACGGGCTATATTTTTGTAAGAAATGAGTTGTGGATTGGGTGTCCACACTTAGTCAAAAATCCCCCGCCTCCCCCTTTTTCATGATGATTGCAAAACCTGATATATAAAAACTATAAAGAGTTTACAATCCCTAAAAATTACAAACTATTTTTATAATTTTCTCTCTCTACATTTGTGTATTTGCATTATAGATGTATACATTTATTTTAAATGAAAACTCGAGTTTTCACTTTTCCCTTTATCTCGTAAACAAAAATAGAAGAAGGCAACAAGATCACAACAAAACAAAAATTTTAGAGTTTATGTATGCAAAAAAATTAAAACAAAAATAATGAAAGAAAATAAAATTTATTCACGCGCCACAAATGAACACAAAAGTTTTGATATCCAAGTTTGGGAAATTCCACTAGTTCAACCATAATAGCTTGGAAATTGATAAGAAAGGGATTTCTAATTGCTCCCACACATATTTCAAAAATGGATTATCCATGCCTGAAACTTGTTAAAAATGCAAATGACCAATGTATCCAAACCTCATTAAATTCTCAAGTAAACGTATGGTGGAATATTTAGCCGAGTCAAACAATCCTATTTTTCCCATTTACAAAAATGTTGACGTAACAATCTTTGATGATTGTAAAGTGATTTATCGGTCAATCATGCGTAACAGGCTATATTTTTATAAGAAATGACTTATGGAGTGGGAGTCCACCCTCAGTCAAAAATCTCAAGCCTGCCCCTTTTTCCCAATGATTGCAAAACCTGATATATTAAAACTAGAAAGAGTTAAATATCCCCAAAAATTATAGACACTTTTTGGAATTATCTCTCTCTACATTTGTGCATTTCCAATTTAGATCTATACTTTTTTCTTAAATATAAACTTGAGTTTTTGCTTATCCCTTTATCTCGTAAACAAAAAGATAAGAAGGTAAATAGATCACAACAAAACGAAAATTTTAGAGTTTATGTATGCAAAAAATTTAAAACAACAACAAATGTAAGTAAATAAAATTTATTCACGCTCCACATATGAACACAAAAGTTTTGTTATCCAAATTTGGGAAATCCCACTAGTTCAACCCTAATTGCTTGGAATTTGATAAAAAAGAGATTTCTAATTGATCCCACACATGTTTTAAATATGGATTATGCATGTCTCAAACATGATAAAGATGCAAATGACCAATGGATCCAAACCTCATTAAATTCTCTAGTGAATGTGCGGTGGAATATTTACCCAAGTCAAACAAGCCATTATTTTTCCAATTTACAAAAAAGTTAACCTAACAATCATTGATGATTTTAAAGTGATTTATAGGTAAATCGTGCGTAACGGGATATATTTTTTTAAGAAGTGACTTATGGATTGGGAGTCCACACTCAATCAAAAATCCCCCGCCTCCCCCTTTTTCCTGAGGATTTCAAAACCTGATATACAAAAACTAGAAATCGTTTACAATCTCTAAAAATTACAGACACTTTTTGGAATTATCTCTCTACATTTGTGCATATCCGTTTTAGATGTATACTTTTTTCATAAATCAAAACTTAAGTTTTCACTTTTCTCTTTGATCTCGTTAAAATAAGATAAGAAGGCAAATAAATGACAACAAAACGAAAATTTAAGAGTTTATGTATGCAAAAAATTTAAAACATCAACAAATGTAGGTAAAGATATTTTTTTCACACGCCACAAATGAACATAAAATTTTGGATAACCAAGTTTAGGAAATTCCACTAGTTCAACCCTATTAGCTTGGAATTTGATAAGAAAGAGATTTCTAATTGATCCCACACATGTTTTAAACATGTATTATGCATGCCTGAAACATGTTAAAGATGCAAATGACCTATGGATCCGAACTTCATTAAGTTTTGAAGTGAACGTTCGGTGGGATATTGACCCTAGAGTCAAACAAGCGATTATTTTGCCCATTTACAAAAAAGGTGACCTAACAATCATTGATAGTTGAAAAGTGATTTAACGGTCAATCATGTGTAACTAGCTATATTTTTTTAAGAAATGAATTATGCAAAGGGAGTCCACACCCTCAATCAAAAACCTCACGCGTCCCCCTTTTTCCTGACGATTGCAAAAGCTAATAGATAAAAACTAGAAACCATTTACAATCCCTTAAAATTAAAGAAACTTTTAGGAATTATCTCTCTCTAAATTTTTGCATTTCCATTTTAGATGTGTACTTTTTACTTAAATCAAGACTTGAGTTTTCACGTTTCCCTTTATCTCGATAAGAAGGCAAATAGATCACAACAAAATGAAAATTTTAGAGTTTAAGTATGCAAAAAAAATTAAAACAACAACAAATGCAAGTAAAGAAAATTTATTCACGCACCACAAATGAACACAAATGTTTTGATATCCAAGTTTGGGAAATTCCACTTGTTAAACCCTAATAGCAAGGAATTTGGCAAGAAAGAGATTTCCAATTGATCCCACACATGTTTTAAACATGGACTATGCATGCCTAAAACATGTTAAAAAAATAAATGACCTATGGATCCAAACCTCAATAAATTCTCAAGTGAACGTGCGGTCAATATTTACCCGAGTGTCAAACAAGCAGCCCATTTATAAATAAGCCGACTTAACAATCATTGATGATTGTAAAGTGATTTATCTGTCAGTCATGTGTAACGGGCTATATTTTTGTACGAAATGACTTATGGATTGGGAGTCCAAACTCAGTCAAAAATCCCCCGCCTCCCCTTTTTTCCCAATGATTGCAAAACCTGATATATAAAAACTCTAAAGAGTTTACAATCCATAAAAATTATAGACACTTTTTGGAATTATCACTCTCTACATTTGTGCATTTCCATTTTTGATGTATAATTCTTTCTTAAATAAAAATTTGAGTTTTCACTTTTCCCTTTATCTCGTAAACAAAAAGATAAGATGGCAAATAGATCACTACAAACCAAAAATTTTAGAGTTTATGTATTCAAAAAATTTAAAACATAAACAAATGTGAGTAAAGAAAAATTTTTCACACACCACTTATGAGCATAAAATTTTTTGTATCCAAGTTTTGAAAATTCCACTAGTTCAACCCTAATAGCTTGGAATTTGATAAGAAAGAAATTTCTAATTGATCTAACACATGTTTTAAACATGTAATATGCTTGTCTAAAACATGTTAAAGATGCAAATACCTATGGATCCAAACTTCATTAAGTTCTGAAGTGAACGTTCGGTGGGATATTTCCCCGAGAGTCAAACAAGCGATTATTTTGCCCATTTACAAAAAAGCTGACCGAAAAATCATTGATGATTGTAAAGTGATTTAACGGTCAATCATGCGCCACGGGCTATATTTTTTTAAGAAAGACCTGTTTTAGTCAAAAACCTCCCGCCTCCCCCTTTTTCCCAACGATTGCAAAACCTGATAGATAAAAACTAGAAAGCTTTTACAATCCCTAAAAAATACAAAAACGTTTTGGAATTATCTCTCTCTACATTTTTGCATTACCATTTTAGATGTATAGTTTTTTCTTAAATCAAAACTTGAATTTACACTTTTACCTTTATTTCATAAATAAAAAGATAAAAAGGCAGATAGATCACAACAAAACGAAAATTTTAGAGTTTATGAATGTAAAAAATTTAAAACAACAACAAATGTAAGTAAAGAAAATTTATTCACGTGCAACAAATGAACACAAAAGTTTTAATTTCCAAGTTTTGGAAATTACACTAGTTAACCCCTAATAGGTTCGAATTAGGTAAGAAAGAGATTTCTAATTGATCCCACACTTGTTTTAAACTTGGATTACGCATGCTTGAAACAAGTTAAAGATGCAAATGACCTATGCATCCAAACCTCTTTAGATACTCAAGTGAACGTGTGGTGGGATATTTACACAAGGGTCAAACAAGCCATTATTTTGCCCATTTACAAAAATATTTACCTAAGAATCATTCAAGATTTTAAAGTGATTTATCAATCAATCATGCGTAACGGGCTATATTTTTTGTAAGAAATGACTTTTGGATTGGGAGTCCACACTCAGTCAAAAATCCCCCTGCTCCCCTTTTTTTCGACGATTGCAAAACCTGATATATAAAAACTAGAAAGAGTTCACAATCCCAAAAAAATATAGACACTTTTTGGAATTATCTCTCCCTACATTTGTGCATTCCCGTTTCAGATGTATACTTTTTTTTTAAATCAAAACTTGAGTTTTCACTTTTCCCTTTATCTCGAAAACAAAAAGATAAGAAGGCAAATAGATCACAACAAAACGAAAATTTTAGAGTTTATGTAAGCAAAAAATTTAAAACAACAACAAATGTAAGTAAATAAAATTTATTCACGCGCCTCAAATGAACACAAAATTTTAGATATCCAAGTTTGGGAAATTCCACTTGTTCAAGCCTAATAGCGTGGAATTAGGTAAGAAAGAGATTTCTAGTTGATCCCACACTTGTTTTAAACTTGGATTATGCATGCCTGAAACATGTTAAAGATGCAAATGAACTATGGATCCAAACCTCATTAAATTCTTAAATGAATGTACGGTGGGATATTTACACGAGAGTCAAACAAGCCATTATTTTGCCCATTTACAAAAAAGCTGACCTAACCTTCATTGATGATTGTAAAGTGATTTATCGGTCAATCGTGCATTACGGGTTATATTTTTGAAGGAAATGACTAATGGATTGGGAGTTCACACTCAATGAAAAACCTCCTGCCTCCCCCTTTTTCCCGACGATTGCAAAACCTGATATATAAAAACTATAAAGTGTTTACAATCCCTAAAAATTACAGAAACCTTTTGGAATTATCTCTCTACATTTGTGTATTTCCGTTTTAGATGTATACTTTTTTCTTAAATCAAAACTTGAGTTTTCACTATTCTCTTTTTCTCGTAAATAAAAAGATAAGAAGGCAAACATATCACAACAAAACAAAAATTTTAGAGTTTATGTATACAAAAAAACTAAAACAACAACAAATGTAAGTAAATAAAATTTATTAACGCGACAAAAAGGAACACAAAAGTTTTGATATGCAAGTTTTGGAAATTCCACTAATTCAACCCTAATTGTCTGGAATTTTATAAGAAAGAGATTTCTAATTCATCCCGCACATGTTTTAAACATGGATTATGCTTGCCTGAAACATGTTAAAGATGGGATATTTACCCTAGCACTTTATATACTCAAGTGAACGTGCGGTGGGATATTTACCCGAGAGTCAAACAAGCCATTATTTTGCCCATTATCGTACGTAACGGGCTATATTTTTGTAAGAAATGACTTATGGATAGGGAGTCCACACTCAGGCAAAAACCTATCGCCTCCCTTTTTTTCCCAACGATTGCAAAACCTGAAATATAAAAACTAGAAAGCGTTTACTATTCCTAAAAATTACTGAAACTTTTTGGAATTATCTCTCTCAACATTTGTGCATTTCCATTTTAGATGTATACATTTTTCTTAAATCAAACTTGAGTTTTCACTATTCCCTTTCTCTCATAAACAAAAAGATAAGTAGCAAATAGATCACAAAAACACGAAAATTTTAGCGTTTATATATGCAAAAAAATTAAAACAACAACAAATGTAAGTAAAAAAAATTTATTCATGCACCACAAATGAACGCAAAAGTTTTGATATCCAAGTTTGGGAAATTCCACTAGTTCAACCTAATAGCTTGGTATTTGATAAGAAAGGAATTTCTAATTGATCCCACACATGTTTTAAACATGGATTATGCATGCCTGAAACATGTAAAAGATGCAAATGACCAACGGATTCAAACGTCATTAAATTCTCAAGTGAACGTGAAGTGGGATATTTACCCGACGCAAACAAGCCATTATTTTTCCCATTTTCAAATAAGCTGACCTAACAATCTTTGATGATTGTAAAGTGATTTATCGGTCAGTCATGCTTAACGGGCTATATTTTTGTACGAAATGACGTATGGATTGAGAGTCCACACTCAGTCAAAAATCCCCCGCCTCCTCCTTTATCCCGATGATTGCAAAACCTGATATTTAAAAACTAGAAAGCGTTTACTATCCCTAAAAATTACAGAAAATTTTTGGAATTATCTCTCTCTACATTTGTGCATTTCCATTTTAGATGTATACTTTTTTCTTAAATCAAACTTGAGTTTTCACTATTCCCTTTATCTTGTAAACAAAAAGATAAGAAGGCTAATAGATCACAACAAAACGAAAAATTTTAGAGTTTATATATGCAAAAAATTTAAAACAACAAAAAATGTAAGTAAAGAAAATTTTTTCACACAGGACTAATGAACATAAAATTTTTGATATCCAAGTTTGGGAAATTCCACTAGTTCAACCCTAATAGCTTGGAATTTGATAAGAAAGACATTTCTAATTGATCCCACACATGTTTTGAACATGTATTATGCATGACTGAAACATGTTAAAGATGCAAATGACCTATGGATCCAAACTTCATTATGTTCAGAAGTGAACGTGAGGTGGGATATGTACCCGAGAGTCAAATAAGCGATTATTTTGACCATTTACAAAAAAACTGACCTAACAATTATTGATGATTATAAAGTGATTTAACGGTCAATCATGCAAAACGGGCTATATTTTTTTAAGAAATGACTTATGGATTTGGATTCCACTTTTAGTAAAAAACCACTTGCCTCCCCCTTATTCTCGACGATAGCAAAACCTGACATAAAAACTAGAAAGCGTTTACAATCCCTAAAAATTACATAAAGTTTTTGGAATTATCTCTCTCTACATTTGTACATTTCCATTTTAGATGTAAAATTTTTTCTTAAATCAAAACTTGAGTTTTCACTTTTACCTTTATCTCGTAAACAAAAATTTAAGAAGGCAAATATATCACAAAAAAACAAAAATTTAGAGTTTATGTATGCAAAAAATTTAAAACAACAACAAATGTAAGTAAAGAAAATTTATCCACGTGCCATAAATGAACACAAAAGTTTTTATATCCAAGTTTGGGAAATTCCACTTATTCAACCCTAATAGCTTGGAATTTGATAAGAAAGAGATTTATAATTGATCCCACACAAGTTAAACATGGATTATGCTTGCCTGAAACATGTTAAAGATGCAAATGAGTTATGGATCCAAACCTCACTAAATTCTTAAGTGAACGTGCGGTGGGATATTTACACGAGCGTCAAACAAGCCACTATTTTGCCCATTTTAAAAAAAGCTCACCTAACAATCATTGATGATTGTAAAGTGATTTATCGGTCAATCGTGCGTAACGGGTCATAATTTTTTAAGAAATCACTAATGGATTGGGAGTCCACACTCTGTCAAAAATTTCCCGCCTCCCCCTTTTTCCCGTCGATTGCAAAACCTAATATATGAAAACTAAAATGAGTTTACAATCCTAAAAATTATAGAATTATTTTGGAATTATCTCTCTCTACATTTGTGCATTTCCGTTTTGGATGTATACTTTTTTCTTAAATCAAAACTTGACTTTTCACTTTTCTGTTTATCTCGTAAATAAAAAGATAAGAAGGCAAACAGATCACAACAAAACAAAAATTTTAGAGTTTATGTGTGCAAAAAAATTAAAACAACAACAAATGTAAGTAAAGAAAATTTATTCACGAGCTAAAAATGTACACAAAACTTTTGATATCGAAGTTTGGGAAATTCCACTTGTTCAACCCTAATTGCTAGGAATTTGATAAGAAAGAGATTTCTAATTGATCTCGCACATGTTTTAAACATGGATTATGCTTGCCTAAAACATGTTAAAGATGCAAATGACCTATGGATCTAAACCTTTTTAAAAGACTAAAGTGAACGTGCGGTGGGATATTTACCCGAGAGTCAAACAAGCCATTATTTTGCCCATTTACAAAAACGCTGACCTAACAATCATTGATTATTGTAAAGTAATTTATGGGTCAATCGTGCGTAGCATGCTATATTTTTTTAAGAAATGACTTATAGATTGGGTGTCCACACTCAGTCAAAAGCCTCCTGCCTCCCCCTTTTTCCCGACAATTGCAAAACGTGATAGATTAAAACTAAAAAACGTTTACGATCCCTAAAAATTACATAAAATTTTTGGAATTATCTCTATCTACATTTGTACTTTTCCATTTTAGATGTATACTTTTTTCTTAAATCAAAACTTGATTTTGTTACTTTTGCCTTTATCTCATTAAGAAAAAGATAAGAAGGCAAATAGATCACAACAAAACAAAATTTTTAGAGTTTATGTAAGCAAAAAGTTTAAAACAACAACAAATGTAAGTGAAGGAAATTTATTTATGCACCACAAATGAACACAAAAGTTTTGATCTCCAAGTTTGGGAAATTCCACTAGTTCAACCCTCATAGCTTGGAATTTGATAAGAAAGCGATTTCTAATTGATCCCACACATGTTTTAAACATGGATTATGCATGCCTGAACCATGTTAAAAATGAAAATGACCTATGGATCCAAACGTCATTAAATTCTCAAGTCAATGTGCAGTGGGATATTTACACGATTGTCAAACAAGCCATTATTTTTCCCATTTACAAAAAAGCTAACTTAACAATCATTGATGATTGTAAAGTGATTTATCGATCAATCGTACGTAACCGGCTATATTTTTTAGGAATTGACTGATGGATTGGGAGTCCAAACTCAGTAAAAAATCCCCCGCCTCCCCCTTTTTCCTAACGATTGCAAAACCTGATCTATAAAAACTAGAAAGAGTTTACAATCCCTAAAAATTACAGACACTTTTTGAAATTATCTCTCTTTACATTTTTGCTTTTCCATTTTAGATGTATATTTTTCCATATATAAAAACTTCAGTTTTCACTTTTCCCTTTATCTCGTAAAAAAAAGATAAGAAGGCAAATAGATCACTACAAAACAAAAATTTTAGAGTTTATGTATGCAAAAAATTTAAAACAACAACAATTGTAAATAAATAAAATTTATTCACGCACCACAAATAAACACAAAATTTTTTATATGAAAGTTTGGAAAATTCCACTAGTTCAACCCAAATAGCCTAGAATTTGATAAGAAAGAGATTTCTACATGATCCCACACATGTTTTAAACATGGATTATACATGCCTGAACCATGTTATAGATGCAAATGACCTATGGATTCAAACCTCATTAAATTATCATGTAAACGTGCAGTGGGATATTTACCCGAGAGTCAAACAAACCATTATTTTGCCCATTAACAAAAAAGCTGACCAAACAATCGTTGATGATTGTAAAATGATTGATCTGTCAATCGTGCGTAACTGGCTATATTTTTTTTAAGAATTGACTTATGGATTGGGAGTCCACACTAAATCAAAAATCCCCTGCCTCCCCCTTTTTCTCGACGATTGCAAAACCTGATATACAAAAACTAGAAAGAGTTTACAATCCCTAAAAATTACAAATACTTTTTGGAATTATCTCTCTCTACATTTGTGCATTTCCATTTTAGATGTATACTTTTTTCTTAAATCAAAACTTGAGTTTTCACTTTTCCCATTATCTCGTAAATAAAAATATATGAAGGCAAATAGATGACAATGAAAACTTTAGAGTTTATGTATGCAAAAAAATTAAAACAACAACAAATGTGAGTAAAGAAAATGTATTCACGTGCCACAAATGAACACAAAAGTTTTGATATCCAAGTTTGGGAAATTCCACTATTTCAACTCTCATAGCTTGGAATTTGATAAGAAAGACATTTCTAATTGATCCCACAGATGTATTAAACATGGATTATGCATACCTGAAACATGCTAAAGATGCAAATGACCTATGGATCCAAACCCCATTAAATACTCAAGTGAACGTGTGGTGAGATATTTACCGAAAGTCAAACAAGCCATTATTTTGGCCATTTACAAAAAAGCTTACCTAACAATCATTGATGATTGTAAAGTGATTTTGTCGGTCAATTGTGTGTAACGCGCTATATTTTTGTAAGAAATGACTTATGGATATGGAGTCCACACTCAGGCAAAAACCACTCTCCTCCCCTTTTTTCCCCATGATTCCAAACCTGATATATAAAAACTAGAAAGCTTTTACTATCCCTAGAAATTATAGAAACATTTTGGAATTATATCTCTCTACATTTGTGCTTTTCCATTTTAGGTGTATACTTTTTTTAAATCAAAACTTGAGTTTTCACTATTCCCTTTATCTCGTAAACAAAAAGATAAGAAGGCATTTAGATCACAACAATATGAAAATTTTAGAGTTTATATATGCAAAAAATTTAAAACAACAACAAATGTAAGTAAATAAAAACAACAACACAAAAGTTTTGATATCCAAATTTGTGAAATTCCACTAGTTCAACCCTAATAGCTTGGAATTTGATAAGAAAGAGATTTCTAATTGATCCCACACATGTTTTAAACATGGATTATGCATGTCTGAACCATGTTAAAAATGCAAATGACCTATAGATCCAAACATCATTAAATTCTCACGTCAATGTGTGGTGGGATATTTACTCGAGAGTCAAAAAGCCATTATTTTGTCCTTTTACAAAAAAGTTGACCTAAAAATCATTGATGATTGTAAAGTGATTTATCGATCAATCGTGCGTAACAGGCTATATTTTGTAAGAATTGATTGATGGATAGGGAGTCTACACTAGGTCAAAAATCCCTCGCCTCCCACTTTTTCCTGACGATTGCAAATCCTGATATATAAAAACTAGAAAGAGTTTACAATCCCTAACAGTTACAGACACTTTTTGGTATTTTGTCTCTCTGCATTTGTGCATTTCCATTTTAGATGTATACTTTTTTCTTACATCAAAACTTCAGTTTTCAGTTTTCCCTTTATCTCGTAGATAAAAAGATAAGAAGGCAAATAGATCACCAAAGAATGAAAATTTTAGAGTTTATGTATGCAAAAAAATTAAAACAACAACAATAGTAAATAAAGAAAATTTATTCACGCGCGACAAATATACACAAAAGTTTTGATATGCAAGTTTGGGAAATTCCACTAGTTCAACCCAAATAGCTTGGAATTTGATAAGAAAGAGATTTCTAATTGATCCCACACATGTTTTAAACATGGATTATGCATGCCTGAATCATGTTAAAAATGCTAATGACCTATGGATCCAAACGTCATTAAATTCGGTCGGATATTTACACTAGAGTAAAAAAAACCAATATTTTGTCCATTGACAAAAAACTGACCAAACAATCATTGATGTTTGTAAAGTCATTTATCAGTCAATCGTGCGTAACAAGCTATATTTTGTAAGAATTGACTGATGGATAGGGAGTCCACACGCATTCAAAAACCTCCAGCTTCCCCTTTTTTCCTGACAATTGCAAAACCTGATATATAAAAACTAGAAAGTGTTTACAATCTCTCAAAATTATAGAAAAGTTTTGGAATTATCTCTCTCTAAATTTTTGCATTTCCTTTTTGGATGTATACTTTTTTCTTAAATCAAAACTTGAGTTTTCACTTTTCCCTTTATCTCGTAAATAAAAAGATAAGAAGACAAACAAATCACAACAAAACAAAAATTTTAGAGTTTATGCATGCAAACAAATTAAAACAACAACAAATGTAAGTAAAGAAAATTTATTCATGTGCCAAAAATGAACAGAAAAGTTTTGATATCCAAGTTTAGGAAATTCCACTAGTTCAACCCTAATTGCTAGGAATTTGATAAGAAAGAGATTTCTAATTGATCATGCACATGTTTTAAATATGGATTATGATTGCCTAAAACATGTTAAAGATGCAAATGACCAATGGATCCAAACCTCTTTAAATACTCAAGTGAATGTGCGGTGGGATATTTACCCAAGAGTCAAACAAGCCATTATTTTGCCAATTTACAAAAAGCTGACCAAACAATCATTGATGATTGTAAAGTGATTTATCGATCAATCGTGCTTAACGGGCTATATTTTTTTAAGAAATGACTTATGGATTGGGTGTCCACACTCAGTCAAAAGCCTCCAGCCTCCCCCTTTTTCCAGACGATTGCAAAACATGATAGATAAAAACTAGAAAACGTTTACAATCCCTAAAAATTACATAACATTTTTGGAATTATCTCTCTCTATATTTGTGCATTTCCATTTTAAATGTATACTTTTTTCTTAAATCAAAACTTGATTTTTCACTTTTCCATTTATCTTGTAACCAAAAAGATAAGAAGCCAAATAGATCACAACAAAAAGAAAATTTTAATGTTTATGTATTCAAAAAATTTAAAACAACAACAAATGTAAGTAAAGAAAATTTACACTAATGAACACAAAAGTTTTGATATCCAAGTTTGGGAACTTCCACTAGTTCAACTGTAATATCTTGGAATTTGATAAGAAAGAGTTTTCTAATTGATCCCACAAATGTTTTAAACATGGATTATGCATGCCTGAAACATGCTAAAGGTGCAAATGACCTATGGATCCAAACCCCTTTAAATACTCAAGTGAATGTGCGGTGGGATATTTAACCGAGAGTCAAACAAGCCCTTATTTTGGCCATTTACAAAAAAGCTAACGTAAAAATCCATGATGATTGTAAAGTGATTTATCAGTCAATCGTGGGTAACGCACTATATTTTTGTAAGAAATGACTTATGGATAGGGAGTCCACACTTAATGAAAAACTTCCCACCTCCCCTTTTTTACCGACGATTGCTAAACCTGATATATAAAAACTTGAAAGCATTTACTATCCCAAAAAATTAATGAAACTTTTTGGAATTATCTCTCTCTACATTTGTGCACTTCCATTTTAGTTGTATACTTTTTTCTTAAATCAAAACTTGAATTTTCACTATTCAGTTTATCTCGTAATCAAAAAGATAAGAAGGCAAATAGATCACAACAAAATGAAAAGATTAGACTTTATTATGCAAAAAATTTAAACGACAACAAATGTCAGTAAAGAAAATTTATTCACGCGCCACAAATGAACACAAAAGTATTGATATCCAAGTTTGGGAAATTCCACTAGTACAATAATAGCTTGGAATTTGGTAAGAGAGAGATTTTTAATTGATCTCGCACGTGTTTTAAACAAGGATTACGCAGCCAGGAACATGTTAAAGATGCAAATGACCTACGGATTCAAACCAATTCAAATACTCAAGTGAACGTGCGATGAGATATATACCTGAGAGTCAAACAAGCCATTATTTTGCCCATTTACTAAAAAAGCTTACCTAACAATCATTGATGATTGTAAAGTGAGTTATCGGTCAATCGTGCATAACGAGCTAGTTTATGTAAGCAAAAAGATAAGAAGGCAAATAGATGACAACAAAACAAAAATTTTAGAGTTTATGTAAGAAAAAAGTATAAAACAACAACAAATGTAAGTGGAGGAAATTTATTTACGCACCACAAATGAACCCAAAAGTTTTGATCTCCAAGTTTGTGAAATTCCACTAGTTCAACCCTAATAACTTGGAATTTGATAAGAAAGAGATTTCTAATTGATCCCGCACATGTTTTAAACATGGATTATGCATGCCTGAACCATGTTAAAAATGCAAATGACCTATGGATCCAAACGTCATTAAATTTTCTAGTCAATGTGTGGGTGGGATAATTACCTGAGAGTCAAACAAGCCATTATTTTGCCCATTTAGAAAAAGCTGACCTAAAAATCATTGATGATTGTAAAGAGATTTACCGGTGAATCATGTGTAACAGGCTATATTTTTTAAGAATTAACTGATGGATAGGGAGTCCACATTTACTAAAAAATCCCCCACCTCCCCCATTTTCCTGACGATTGCTAAACCTGATATATAAAAAGTAGACAAAGTATACAATCCCTAAAAAAATAGCAAATGTAAGTAAAGAAAATTTATTCACGCACCACATATGAAAACAAAAGTTTTGATATCCAAGTTTGGGAAATTCCACTAGTTGAACCGTAATTGCTTTGAATTTGATAACGAAGAGATTTCTAATTGATCCCACACATGTTTCAAACATGGATTATAAATGCCAGAAGCATGTAAAGATGAAAATGACCTATGGATCCAAACCTCAATAAATTCTCAAGTGAACGTGCGGTGGGATATTTACTCGAGGGTCAAACAAGCCATTATTGTGCCCATTTACAAAAAAGTTGAGCTTACAATCATTGATATTTTAAAGTGATTTATCGGTCAATCGTGCGTAATGGGCCATATTTTTTTGTCAGAAATAACTTATGGATTGGAAGTCCACACTAAATAAAAAATCCCCCACCTCCCCCTTTTTCTTGACGATTGAAAAACCTGATATACAAAAACTAGAAAGAATTTAAAATCCCTAAAAATTACAGTCAGTTTTTGGAATTGTCTCTCTCTACATTTGTGCTTTTCCATTTTAGATGTATACTTTTTCCTTAAATCATAACTTGAGTTTCCACTTTGCCCTTTGTCTCGTAAACAAAAAGATAAAAAGGCAAATAGATCACAACAAACCAAAAAATTTAGAGTTTATGTATGCAAAAAATTTAAAACAACAACAAATGTAAGTAAATAAAATTTATTCACGTGCCACAAATGAACACAAAAGTTTTGATTTGCAAGTTTGGGAAATTCCACAAGTTCAACCCTAATAGCTTGGAATTTGATATAAAAGAGATTTCTAATTGATCACATACATGTTTTTTACATTGATTATGCATGTCTGATACATGTTAAAGATGCAAATGACCTATGGATCAGAACCTCATTAAATTATCAAGTCAACATGCGGTGGGATATTTACCCGAGAGTCAAACAAGTCATTATTTTCCCCATTTACAAAAAAGTTGGCCTAATAATCATTGGTAATTTTAAAGTGATTTATTGGGCAATCGTGTGTAACGGGAAAAATGTTTGTAAGAAATGACTTATGAATAGCGAGACCACACTCTATCAAAAAATCCACTGCCTCCCCTTGTTCCTCTCAATTGCAAAACCTGATATATAAAAACTAGAAAGAGTTTACAATTCCTAAAAATTGCAGACACTTTTTTGAATTATCTATCTCTACATTTGTGCATTTCCATTTTGGATGTATACTTTTTCTTATATCAAAACTTCAGTTTTCACTTGTCCCTTTATCTCGTAAACAAAAAGATGAGAAGGCAAATAGATCACAACAATACGAAAATTTTAGAGTTTATGTATGCAAAAAATTTCAAACAACAACAATTGTAAATAAATAAAATTTATTCACGTGACATAAATAGACACAAAAGTTTTGATATGCTAGTAAGGGAAATTTCACTAGTTCAACCCAAATAGCTTGGAATTTTATAAGAAAGAGATTTCTAAATGATCCCACACATGTTTTAAACATGGATTATGCATGCCTGAAACATGTTAAAGATCCAAATGACCTATGGATCAAAACCTCATTAAATTCTCAAGTAAACGTGCGGTGGGATAGTTACCTGAGAGCTAAACAAGCTATTATTTTCCCCATATACAAAAAAGCTGGCCTAAAAATCATTGATCATTGCAAAGTGATTTATCAGGCAATCGTGTGTAACGGGCTAAATTTTTGTAAGAAATGGCCTATGGATAGGGAGACCACACTCTATCAAAAAATCCTCGGACTCCCCTTTTTTCTCACGATTGCAAAACCTTATATATAAAAACTAGAATGAGTTTACAATCCCTAAAAATTACACACACTTTTTGGAATTATCTATCTCTACATTTGTGCATTTCCATTTTAGATGTATAATTTTTTCTTATATCAAAACTTCAGTTTTCACTTTTCCCTTTATCTCATGAACAATAAGATAAGAAGGCAAATAGATCACAACAAAACGAAAATTTTAAAGTTTATGTATTCAAAAAATTTAAAACAACAACAATTGTAAATAAATAAAATTTATTCACACGCCACAAATAAATACAAAAGTTTTGATCTGAAAGTAAGCGAAATTTCACTAGTTCAACCCAAATAGATTGGAATTTGAAAAGAAAGAGATTTCTGAATGATCCCACACATGTTTTAAAGATGAATTATGCATGCCTGAAACATGTTAAAGATGGAAATGACCTATGGATCCAAACCTCATTAAATTCTCATGTAAACGACCAGTGGGATAATTACCAGAGAATCAAACAAGCCATTATTTTTCCCATTGACAAAAAAGCTGACCTACCAATCATTGATGATTGTAAAGTGATTTATTAGTCAATCGTGCGTAACGGGCTATATTTTTGTAAGAAATGACATATGGATTGGGAGTCCACACTAAATAAAAAATCCCCCGCTTCCCCCTTTTTAGCTACGATTGCAAAACATGATATTTAAAAACTAGAAAGAGTTTACAATCCCTAAAAATTACAAATACTTTTTGGAATTATCTCTCTCTACATATGTGCATTTCCATTTTAGATATATACTTTTTACTTAAATCAAAACTTTAGATTTCACTTTTCCCCTTATCTCGTAAATAAAAGATAAGAAGGCAAATAGATCTCAACAAAACGAAAATGTTAGAGTTTATGTATGCAAAAAATTCAAAACAACAAATGTAAGTAAAGAAAATTTATTCACGTGCCACAAATGAACACAAAAGTTTTGATATCCAAGTTTGGGAAATTCCTCTAGAACAACCATAATACCTTGGAATTTGATAAAAAAGAGATTTCAAATTGATCGCGCACATGTTTCATACAAGGATTATGCATGCCTGAAACATATTAAAGATGCAAATGACCTATGGATCCAAACCCCTGTAAAAACTCAAGTGAATGTGTGGTGGGATATTTACCCGAGAGTCAAACAAGCCATTATTTTGGCAATTTACAAAAAAGCTGACCTCCCAATCCATAAGTCATTTCTTAGGGAAATATAGCCCGTTTCACATGATAAATCACTTTACAATCATTTATGATCATTACGTTAGCTTTTTGTAAATGGGCAAAAAAATGGCTGGTTTGACTCAGGTAAATATCCCACCGCACGTTCACTTGAGAATTTAATGAGCGTTTATTATTTTCTTTAAAAGGTTTGGATCCATAGGTGATTTTCATTTAAAAAATGTTTCAAGCATGGATATCCATTTTTAAATCATGTTTGGAAGAAATCTCTTTTGTATAAAATCTCTACCTGTTAGGGTTGAACTAGTGGAATTTCCCAAACTTGGAAACCAAAACTTTTGTGTTCATTTGTGGTGTGTGAATAAATTTTCTTTACTTACATTAGTTATTGTTTTAAATTTTTTTGATACATAAACTCTAAAATTTTTATTTGGTTGTGATCAATCTGCCACTTTGGTTTACGATATAAAGGGAGAGCGAAAACTCAAAGTTTTCATTTAAGAAAAAAGAGTACATCTAAAATGGAAATGCACGATACAAAAATGTAGAGAGAGATAATTCCAAAGAGTATCTGTAATTTTTAGGGATTGTAAGCTCTTTTTAGTTTTTATATATCAGGTTTTGCAATTGTCGGGAAAAGGGGGAGGCGGGGGATTTTTAACTGAGTGTTGACTCCCAATCCATAAGTCATTTCTTAGGGTAATATATCCCGTTATGCATGATAAATCACTTTACAATCATTACAATCATCTATGATCGTTAGGTCAGCTTTTTGTAAATGGGCAAAATAATGGCATGTTTGACAATGGGTAAATATCTCACTGCACGTTCACTTGAGAATTTAATGAGTGTTTTTTATTTTCTTTAAAAGGTTTGGATCTATAGGTTATTTTCATCTTTAACATATTTCAAGAATGCATATCCATTTTTTAAATCATGTGTGGAAGAAATCTCTTTCTTATAAAATTCCAAACTGTTAGGGTTGAATTAGTGGAATTTCCCAAACTTGGACATCAAAACTTTTGTATTCATTTGTGGTGTGTGAATAAATTTTCTTCACTGAATTTTGTAATTCTTTTAAATTTTTTCCATACATAATCTCTGAAAGGTTCATTTGGTTGTGATCTATTTGCCTCATTGGTTTACGGGATGAAGGGAGAGTGAAAACTCAAAGTTTTGATTTAAGAAAAAAGTGTACATCTAAAATGGAAATGCACAATGCACAAATGTGGAGAGATATAATTCCAAAGAGTGTCAGTAATTTTTAGGGATTGTAAGCTCTTTTTAGTTTTTATATATCAGGTTTTGCAGTTGTCGGAAAAAGGGGGAGGGGGGGGTGGGGGGGGGGGATTTTTAACTGAGTGTTGACTCCCAATCCATAAGTCATTTCTTAGGTTAATACAGCCCGATTCGCATGATAAATCACTTTACAATCATCAATAATCGTTAGGTCTGCTTTTTGTAAATGGGCAAAATAATGGCTTTTTTTATTCGGGTAAATATCCCACCGCACGTTCACTTGAGAATTTAATGAGCGTTTGTTATTCTCTTTTAAAGGTTTGGATCCATAGATTATTTGCATCTTTAACAAGTTTCAAGCATGCATATCCATTTTTAAAGCATGTGTGGAAGAAATCTCTTTCTTATAAAAATCCAAGCAGTAAGGGTAGAACTAGTGGAATTTCCCAAACTTGGACAACAAACTTTTCTTTTCAATTGTGGCGTGTGAAAAAATTTTATTTACTTAAATTTATTATTGTTTTAAATTTTTTCCATACATAAACTCTAAAATTTTCATTTTGTCGTGATCTATTTGCCTTTTTGGTTTATGGGATGAAGGGAGAGACAAAACTCAAAGTTTTGATTTAAGAGAAAAGAGTATATCTAAAATGGAAATGCACAAGGCACAAATGTAGAGAGAAATAATTCCAAAGAGTGTCTGTAATTTTTAGCGATTGTAAGCTCTTTTTAGTTTTTATATATCAAGTTTTGCAATAGTCGAGAAAAGGGGGAGGCAGGGGATTTTTAACTGAGTGTTGACTCCCAATCCATAAGTCATTTCTTACGGTAATATAGCCCGTTAGGCTTGATAAATCACTTTACAATCATTTATGATCGTTAGGTCAGATTTTCGTAAATGGGCAAAATAATTGCTTGTTTGACTCAGGTAAATATCCCACTGCACGTTCACTTGAGAATTTAATGAGCGTTTGTTATTCATTTTAAAAGGTATGGATGCATAGGTGATTTGCATCTTTTACATGTTTCAAGCATGCATATCCATTTTTAAAGCATGTGTGGAAGAAATCTCTTTCTTATAAAATTCCAAGTTGTTTGGGTTGAAGTAGTGGAATTTCCCAAACTTGGACAATAAAACTTTTGTGTTCATTTGTGGTGTGTGAATAAATTTTCTTTACTTACTTTTGTTATTGTTTTATATTTTTTCCATACGTAAACTCTAAAATTTTCATTTTGTTGTGATCTATTTGCCTTTTTGGTTTACATGAAGAAAGGGAGAGCGAAAACTCAACGTTTTGTTTTAACAAAAAAAGTGTACATCTAAAAAGTAAATGTAGAATGCACAAATGTTGAGAGAGATAATTCCAAAGAGTGTCTGTAATTTTTAGAGATTGTAAGCTCTTTTTAGCTTTGATATATCAAGTTTTGCAATCATCGGGAAAAGTGGGAGGCAGGGGATTTTTAACTTAGTGTTGACTACCAATCCATAAGTCATTTCTTAGGGTAATCTAGCCCGTTATGCATGATAAATCACTTTAAAATCATCAATGATCGTTAGGTCAGCTTTTTGTAAATCGGCAAAACAATGGCTTGTTTGGCGCAGGTAAATATCCCATTGCACGTTCATTTGAGAATTTAATGAGCGTTTGTTATTCTCATTAAAAGGTTTGGATCCATAGGTTATTTGCATCTTTAACATGTTTCAAGCATGCCTATCCATTTTTAAAGCATGTGTGGAAGAAATCTTTTTCTTATAAATTTCCAAGCTGTTAGGGTTGAATATGTGGAATTTATCAAACTCTGACAACAAAAATTTTGTGTTCATTTGAGTTGTGTGAATAAATTTTCTTTACTTGAATTTGTTATTGTTTTAAATTTTTTCCATACATAAACTCTAAAATTTAAATTTTGTTGTGATCTATTTGCCTTTTTTGTTTACGAGATGAAGGGTGATCGAAAACTCAAAGTTTTGATTAAAGAAAAAAGGGCACATCAAATTTGGAAATGCAGAGAGAGATAATTTCAAAGTGTGTCTGAAATTATTAGGGATTGTAAGCTCATTTTAGTTTTTATATATTAGGTTTTGCAATCATCGGGAATAGTGGGAGGCGGGGGATTTTTAACTGATTGTTGCCTCCCAATCCATAAGTCATTTCTTAGGGTAATATAGCCCGTTATGCATAATAAATCACTTTACAATCATCTATGATCGTTAGGTCAGATTTTTATAAATGGGAAAATTAATGGCTTGTTTGACTCGGGTAAATATCCCACCGCACATTCTCTTGATAATTTAATGAGCGTTTGTTATTCTCTTTAAAAGGTATGGATCCATAGGTGATTTGTATCTTTAACATGTTTCAAACATGAATATCCATTTTTAAAGCATGTGTAGAAGAAATCTCTTTCTTATAAAATTCCAAGCTGTTAGGGTTGAACTAGTGGAATTTCCCAAACTTGGACAACAAAACTTTTGTGTTCATTTGTGTTGGGTGAATAAATTTTTTTTACTAACATTTTTTATTGTTTTAAATTTTTTCCATACATAAAGTTTAAAATTTTCATTTTGTTGTGATCTATTTTCCTTTCTGGTTTACGGGATGAAGCGAGAGCGAAAACTCAAAGTTTTGATTTAAGAAAAAATAATACATCTAAAATGGAAATGCCCAATGTACAAATGTAGAGAGAGATAACTCCAAAGAGTGTCTGTAATTTTTAAGGATTGTAAGCTCTTTTTAGTTTTTATATATCAGGTTTTGCAATCGCCGAGAAAAGGGGGAGGCAGGGGATTTTTAACTGAGTGTTGACTCCCAATCCATAAGTCATTTCTTAGAGTAATCTAGCCCGTTACGCATGATAAATCACTTTACAATCAACAATGATCGTTAGGTCTGCTTTTTTTAACTGGGCAAAATAATGGCTTGTTTGACGCGGGTAAATATCCCACCACACGTTCACTTGAGAATTTAATGAGCGTTTGTTATTCTTTTCAAAAGGTGTGGATCCATAGGTTATTTGCATCTTTAACATGTTTCAAGCATGCATATCCATTTTTAATGCATGTGTGGAGGAAATCTCTTTCTTTTAAAATTCCAAGCTGTTAGGGTTGAACTAGTGAAATTTCCAAAACTTGGACAACAAAACTTTTGTGTTCATTTGAGGTGTGTGAATATATTTTCTTTACTTGCATTTGTTATTGTTTTAAATTTTTTCCAAATATAAACTCTAAAATTTTAATTTTGTTGTGATCGATTTGCCTTTTTGATTTACGGGATGAAGGGAGAGCAAAAACTCAAAGTTTTGATTTCAGAAAAAAAGGTACATCTAATTTGGAAATGCAGAGAGAGATAATTCCAAAGAGTGTCTGTAATTTTTAGGGATTGTAAGCTCTTTTTAGTTTTTATATATCAGGTTTTGTAATCGTCGGGAAAAGGGGGAGGTGGGGGATTTTTAACTGAGTGGTGACTCGCAATCCATAAGTCATTTCTTAGGGGAATATAGCCCGTTATGCATTGAAAATCACTTTACAATCATCTATGATCGTTAGGTCAGCTTTTTTTAAATGGGCAAAGTAATGGCTTGTTTGACCCTGGTAAATTTTCCACTATACACTCACTTTAGAATTTAATGAGCATTTGTTATTCTCTTTAAAAGGTATGGATCCATAAGTGATTTGCATCTTTAACATGTTTCAAGCATGTATATCCATTTTTAAAACATGTGTGGAAGAAATCTCTTTCTTCTAAAATTCCAAGTTGTTAGGGTTGAACTAGTGGAATTTCCCAAACTTGGACAAGAAAACTTTTGTGTTCTTTTGTGGTGTGTGAATAAATTTTTATTACTTACATTTGTTATTTTTTAAAATCTTTTCCAAACATTAACGCTAAAATTTTCATTTTGTTGTGATCTATTTGCCCTTTTGGTTTACAGGATGAAAGGAGAGCGAAAAACTCAAAGTTTTGATTGAAGAAAAAAGAGTACATCTAAAATGGAAATGCACAATGCACAAATGTAGAGAAAGATAATTCCCAAGAGTATGTGTAATTTTTAGGGATTGTAAGCTCTTTATAGTTTTTGTATATTAGGTTTTGCAATCATCGGGAAAGGGGGAGGTGGGGGATTTATAGCTGAGTGTTGACTCCCAATCCATATGTCATTTCTTAGGGTAATATAGCCCATTACACATGATAAATCACTTTACGATCATCTATGATCATTAGGTCAGCTTTTTGTAAATAGGCAAAATAATGATTTTTTTTTACTCGAGGAAATATCCCACCGCATGTTTACTTGATAATTTAATAAGTGTTTGTTATTCTCTTTAAAAGGTTTGGATCTATAGGTGATTTGAATCTTTAACATGTTTCAAGCATGCATATCCATTTTTAAAGCATGTGTGGAAGAAATCTCTTTCTTATAAAATTCCAAGATGTAAGGGTTGAACTAGTGGAATTTCCCAAACTTGGGCAACAAAAATTTTGTGGTCATTTGGGGTGTGTGAATAAATTTTCTTTACTTAAATTTGTTATTATTTTAAATTTTTTTGATACAGAAACTCTAAATTTTCATTTTTTTGTGATCTATTTGCCTTTTTGGTTTACGGGATGAAGGGAGAGTGAAAACACAAAGTTTTCATTTAAGAAAATAGAGTACATCTAATATGGTAATGCACAATGAATAAATTTAGGGAGAGATAATTGCGGAGAGTGTCTGTAATTTTTAGGGATTGTATGCTCTTTTTAGTTTTTATATATCAGGTTTTGCAATCGTCGGGAAAAGGGAAAGGTGGGGGATTTTTAACAGAGTGTCGACTCCCATTCCATAAATCATTTCTTACGGTAATATAGCCCGTTACGCATGATAAATCACTTTAAAATCATCTATGATCGTTAGATCAACTATTTGTAAATGGGCAAAATACTGGCTTGTTTGACTTGGGTAAATATCCCAATGCACGTTCACTTGAGAATTTAATGAGCGTTTGTTATTCTCTTTAAAAGGTTTGGATCCATACGTGATTTGTATCTTTAACATGTTGCAAGCATGCATATCCATTTTCAAAGCATGTGTGGTAGAAATCTCTTTCTTATAAAATTCCATGTTGTTAGGGTTGAACTAGTGGAATTTCCCAAACTTGGCAACAAAACTTTTGTGTTCATTTGTGGTGTGAGAATAAATTTTCTTTACTTACATTTGTTATTGTTTTAAATTTTTTCCACACATAAACTCTAAAATTTTCAATTTGTTGTGATCTATTTGACTTTTTGGTTTACAGGATGAAAGGAAAGCGAAAAACTCAAAGTTTTGATTTAAGAAAAAATAGTACATCTAAAATGGAAATGCACAATGGACAAATGTAGAGAGAGATAATTGCGGAGAGTGTCTATAATTTTTAGGGATTGTAAGCTCTTTTTAGTTTTTATATTGCAGGTTTTGCAATCGTCGGGAAAAAGGGGGAGGCAGGGGATTTTTAACTGAGTGTCGACTCCCAATCCATAAGTCATTTCTTAGAGTAATATGGCCCGTTAAGCATGATAAATAACTTTACAACAGTCTAAGATCGTTAAGTCAACTTTTTGTAAATATCCCACCGCACGTTAACTTGACAATTTAATGAGCATTTTTTATTTTGTTTAAAAGGTTTGGATCCATAGGTGATTTGCATATTTAACATGTTTCAATCATGCATATCCATTTTTAAAGCATGTGTGGAAGAAATCTCTTTCTTATAAAATTCTAAGCTGTATGGGTTGAACAAGTGGAATTTCCCAAACATGGACAACAAAACTTTTGTGATCATTTGTAGTGTGCATAAATTTTCTTTACATACATTTGTTATTATTTTAAATTTTTCCATACATAAACTCAAAAATTTTCAATTTGTTGTGATGTATTTGCTGTTTTTGTTTGCGGGATGAACGGAGAGCAAAAAACTCAAAGTTTTGATTTAAGAAAAAAGAGTACATCAAAAATGGAAATGCCCATTGCACAAATGTAGAGAGAGATAATTCCAAAGAGTGTCTGTAATTTTTAGGGATTGTAAGCTCTTTCTAGTTTTCATATATCAGGTTTTGCAATTGTCTGGAAAAAGTGGGAGGCGGGCGATTTTTAACTGAGTGTTGACTCCCAATCCATAAGTCATTTCTAAGGGTAATGTAACCCGTTACGCATGATAAATCACTTTACAACCATCTATAATCGTTAGGTCAGTTTTTGTAAATCGGCAAAATAATTACTTGTTTGACTCGGGTAAATATCGCACCGCACGTTCACTTGAGAATTTAATGAGCATTTGTTTTTATATTTAAAAGGTTTGGATCCATACGTGATTTGCATCTTTAACATGATTCAAGAATGCATATGTTTTTTTAAAGCATGTGTGGAAGAAATCGCTTTCTTATAAAATTCCAAGCTGTTAGGGTTGAACTAGTGGAATATCCCAAACTGGGACAACAAAACTTTTGTGTTCATATGTGGTGTGTAAATAAATTTTCTTTACTTACATTGGTTATTGTTTTAATTTTTTTCCATTCATAAGCTCTAAAATTGTCATTTTTTGTGATCTATTTGCCTTTTTGGTTTACGGGATGAAGGGAGTGCAAAAACTCAAAGTTTTGATTTAAGAAAAGAGAGTACATCTAAAATGGAAATCTACAATACACAAATGTAGAGAGAGATAATTCCAAAGAGTCTCTGTAATTTTTAGAGATTGTAAGCTCTTTTAAGTTTAATATATCAGGTTTTGCAATTGTCGGGAAAAAGGGGGAGGCGGGGATTTTTAACTAAGTGTTGACTCCAAATCCATAAGTCATTTCTTAGGATAATATAGGATGTTACAAATGATAAATCACTTTACAACCATCTATGATCGTTAGGTCAACTTTTTGTAAATGGACAAAATAATGGCTTGTTTGACTCGGGTAAATATCCCACCGCACGTTCACTTGAGAATTTAATGAGCGTCTGTTATTCTCTTTAAAAGGCCAAATCCATAGGTGATTTGTATCTTTAACATGTTTCAACCATGCATACCCAATTTTGAAGCATGTGTGGAAGAAATCTCTGTTTTATAAAATTTCAAGCTATTAGGGTTGAACTAGTGGAATTTCCTAAACTTGGACAACAAAACTTTTGTATTCATTTGTCGTGTGTGAACAAATTTTATTTACTTAAATTTTCTATTGTTTTTAATTTATCCCATACATAAACTCTGAAATTTTCATTTTGGTTTGATCTATTTGTCTTTTTGGTTTACAGTATGATGTGAGAGCAAAAACTCAAAGTTTTGATTTAAGAAAATAGAGTACCTCTAAAATAGAAATGCTCAATGCACAGATGTAGAGGGAGAAAATACCAAAGAATGTCTATAATTTTTAGGGATTGTAAGCTCTTTTTATTTTTTATATATCAAAGTTTTTCAATCGTTAGGAAAAGGGGGAAGCGGGGGATTTTAAACTGAGTGTTGACTCCCAATCCTTAAGTCATTTCTTAGGGTAATGTAGCCCGTTACATATGATAAATCACTTTACAATCATCTATAATCGTTAGGTCAGTTTTTTGTAAATGGGCAAAATAATTGCTTGTTTGACTCGGGTAAATATCCCACCGCACGCTCACTTGAGAATTTAATGAATGTTTGTTATTCTCTTAAAAAGGTTTGGATCCATACGTGATTTGCATCTTTAACATGTTTCAAGCATGCATATCCATTTTTAAAGCATGTGTTGAAGAAATCTCTTTCTTATAAAATTCCTAGCTGTTAGTGTTGAACTAGTAGAATTTCCCAAAGTTGGACAACAATACTTTTTTGTTCATTTATTGGTGTGTGAATAAATTTTCTTTACTTATATTTGTTATTGTTTTAAATTTTTTCCATACATAAACTCTAAAATTTTCATTTTGTTGTGATCTATTTGCCTTTTTGGTTTATGGGATGAAGGGACAACGAAAACTCAAAGTTGTGATTTAAGAAAAAAGAGTTCATCGAAAATGGAAATGCACAATCCACAAATGTAGAGAGAGATAATTCAAAAGAGTGTCTGTAATTTTTAGGGATTGTAAGCTCTTTTCAATTTTTATATATCAGGTTTTGCAATCATTAGGAAAAGGGGGAGGCGGGGGATTATTAACTGAGTGTTGACTCCCAATCCATAAGTCATTTCTTAGGGTAAGATAGCCAGTTAGCTTGATAAATCACCTTACAATCATCCATGATCCTTAGGTCCGTTTTTTTTATATGGGCAAAATAATGGTTTGTATGACTCGGGTAAATAGCCCACGCACGTTCACTTCAGAATTTAATGAGATTTTGCTATTCTCTTTAAAAGGTTTTGATCCATAGGTGATTTGCATCTTTAACAAGTTTAAAGCATGCATATCCATTTTTAAAGCATGTGTGGAAGAAATCTCTGTCTTATAAAATTTCAAGCTGTTAGTGTTGAACTAGAAGAATTTCCCAAACTTGGATAACAAAACTTTTGGGTTCATTTGGTGTGTGTGAATAAATTTTCTTTACTTACATTTGTTATTGTTTTAAATTTTTTCCATACATAAACTCTAAAATTTTCATTTTGTTGTGATCTATTTACCTTTTTGTTTTACTGGAAGAAGGGAGATCGAAAAATCAAAGTTTTGATTTAAGAAAAAAGATTTCATCTAAAATGGAAATGCACATAAATATAGAGAGAGATAATTCCAAAGAGTTTTTTTAATTTTTAGGGATTGGAAGCTCTTTCAGTTTTTATATATCAGGTTTTGCAATCATAAGGAAAAGGGGAGGCGGGGGATTTTTGACTTAGTGTTGACTTCCAATCCATAAGTCATTTCTTAGGGTAATATAGCCCATTACACATGAAATATCACCTTACAATCATCTATGATCGTTAGGTCAGCTTTTTGAAAATGGGCAAAATAATGGCTTATTTCACTCGGGTTAATAGCCCACGCATGTTCACTTGAGAATTTAATGAGCGTTTTTTATTCTCTTTAAAAGGTTTGGATCCATAGGTGATTTGAATCTTTAACATTGTTCAAGCATGCATATATATTTTTAGAGCATGTGTGGAAGAAATCTCTTTCTTTAAAATTCCAAGCTATTAGGGTTGAACTAGTTGAATTTCGCAAACTTGGATAACAGAACTCTTTGTTTCATTTGAGGTGTGCGAATAAATTTTGTTTACTTACATTTGTTATTGTTTTAAATTTTTTCTTACATAAACTCTAAAATTTTCCTTTTGTTGTGATTGATTTACCTTTTTGGTTTACGGGATGAAGGGAGAGCGAAAACTCAAAGATTTGATTTAATAAATTAGAGTACATCTAAAATGGAAATGCACAATGCACAAATTTTGAGAAAGATAATTCCTAAGTGTGTCAATAATTTTTAGGGATTGTAAGCTCTTTTTAGTTTTTATATATTTGGTTTTCCAATCGTCGGGAAAAAAGGGGAGGTGGAGGATTTTTAACTGAGTGTTGACTCCAAATCCATAAGTCATTTCTTAGGGTAATATGGCCCGTTACGCAAGATAAATCATTTTACAATCATCTATGATCGTTAGGTCAGCTTTTTGTAAATGGGAAAAATAATGGCTTGTTTGACTCGGGTAAATATCCCACCGCACGTTCACTTGAGAATTTAATGAGCGTTTGTTATTCTCTTTAAAAGGTTTGGATCCATAGGTGATTTGAATCTTTAACATGTTTCAAGCATGCATATCCATTTTAAAAGCATCTGTGGAAGAAATCTCATTCTTATAAAATTTAAAACAGTTAGGGTTGTACTCGTGGAATTTCCCAAACTTAGACAACAAAACTTTTGTGTTCATTTGTGGTGTGTGAACTAATTTTCTTTACTTACTTTTTTTATTGTTTTAAATTTTTTCCATACATAAACCCTAAAATTTTTATTTTGTTGTGATCTATTTGCCTTTTTGGTTTACGGGATGAAGGGATAGCGAAAACTCAATGCTTTGATTTAAGAAAAAAGAGTTCATCTAAAATGGAATTGCACAATGCATAAATGTAGAAAGAGATAATTCCAAAGAGTGTCTGTAATTTTTAGGGATTGTAAGCTCTTTTCAGTTTTTATATATCAGGTTTTGCAATCGTTAGGAAAAGGGGGAGGGGGGGGATTTTTAACTGAGTGTGGACTCCCAATCCATAAGTCATTTCTTAGGGTAATATAGCCCGTTACACAAGATAAATCACCTTACAATCGTCTATGATCTTTAGGTCAGCTTTTTTTAAATGGACAAAAAATTGGCTTGGTTGACTCAGGTAAATATCCCATGCACGTTCACTTGAGAATTTAATGAGCATTTGTTATTCTCATTAAAAGGATTGGATCCAAAGGTGATTTGAATCTTTAACATGTTCGAAGCATGCATAGCCATTTTTCAGGCATGTGTGGAAGAAATCTCTTTGTTATAAAATTCCAAGTTGTTAGGGTTGAACTAGTAGAATTTCCCAAACCTGGATAAGAAAACTCTTTGGTTCATTTGAGGTGTGTGAATAAATTTTTTTTACTTACATTGGTTATTTTTTAAAATTTTATCCATACATAAACTCTAAAATTTTCATTTTGTTGTGATCTATATGCCTTTTTGGTTTCAGGATGAAGGGAGAGCGAAAACTCAAAGTTTTGATTTAATAAAAAGAGTACATGTAAAATGGAAATGCACAATGCACAAATGTAGAGAGAGATAATTCCAAAGTGTGTCAGTAATTTTTAGGGATTGTAAGCTCTTTTTAGTTTTTATATATCGGGTTTTCCAATCGTTGGGAAAAAAGGGGAGGCGAATGATTTTTAACTGAGTGTTGACTCCAAATCCTTAAGTCATTTCTTTGGGTAATATAGCCAGTTATGCATGACAAATCACTTTACAATCATCTATGATTGTTAGGTCAACTTTTTGTAAATGGGCAAAATAATGGCTTGTTTGACTCGGGTAAATATCCTACCACACGTTCACTTGAGAATTTAATGAGCGTTTGTTATTCTCTTTAAAAGCTTTGGATCCATAGGTGATTTGAATCTTTAACATGTTTCAAGCTTGCATAACCATTTTAAAAGCATCGGTGGAAGAAATCTCTTTCTTATAAAATTCCAAACTGTTAGGGTTGAACTCGTGGAATTTCCCAAACTTGGACAACAAAATTTTTGTGTTCATTTGTGGTGTGTGAACTAATTTTCTTTACTTACATTTGTTAGTTTTTAAATTTTTTTCTATTCGTAAAACCTAAAATTTTCATTTTGTTGTGATCTGTTTGCCTTTTTGGTTATGGGATGAAGGGACAGCGAAAACTCAAAGTTTTGATTTAAGAAAAAAGAGTTCATCTAAAATGGAATTGCACAATGCACAAATTTAGAAAGAGATAATTGCAAAGTGTGTCTGTAATTTTTAGGGATTGTAAGCTATTTTCAGTTTTTATATATCAGGTTTTGCAATAGTTATGAAAAGGGGGAGGAGGAGGATTTTTAACTGAATGTTGGCTCCCAATCCATAAGTCATCTCTTAGGGTAATATAGCCCGTTATGCATGATAAATCACCTTACAATCGTCTATGATTGTTAGGTCAGTTTTTTGTAAATGGAATAATTTATGGCTTGTTTGACTCGGGTAAATACCCCATGCACGTTCACTTGAAAATTTAATGTGCGTCTGTTATTCTCCTTAAAAGGATTGGATCCATAGGTGATTTGCATCTTTAACATGTTTCAAGTATGCATATCCATTTTTAAAGCATGTGTGGAAGAAATCTCTTTCTTATAAAATTCCGAGCGGTTAGGGTTGAACTAGTTGAATTTCCCAAACTTGGATAACAAAACTTTTGGGTTCATTTGTGGTGTGTGAATAAATTTTCATTACTTACATTTTCTTATTGTTTTAAATTTTTTCAATACATAAACTCTAAAAGTTTCATTTTGTTGTGATCTATTTGCCTTTTTCGTTAACGAGATGAAGGGACAACGAAAACTAAAAGTTTTGATTTAAGAAAAAAGAGTACATCTAAAATGAAAATGCACAATGCACAAATGTAGAGAGAGATAATTCCAAATAGTGTCTGTAATTTTAAGGGATTGTGAGCTCTTTTTAGTTTTTTCATATATCAGGCTTTGCAATCGTCCAGAAAAAGGGGAAGGCGGGGGATTTTTAACTGAGTGTTGACTCCCAATCCATAAGTCATTTCTTCAGGTAATATAGCCCGTTATGCTTGATAATTCGCTTTACAATCATCTATGATCATTAGGTCAGCTTTTGGTAAATGGGAAAAATAATGGCTTGTTTGACTTGGGTAAATATCCCACCGCACGTTCACTTGAGAATTTAATGAGTATTTGATATTGTCTTTAAAAGGTTTGGATCCATAGGTGATTTTAATCTTTAACATGTTTTAAGCATGCTAATCCATTTTTAAAACATGTGTGGGAGAAATCTCTTTGTTATAAAATTCCACGCGGTTTTGGTTGAACTAGTGGAATTTTCCAAACATGGACAAAAAAACTTTTGTGTTCATTTGTGGTGTGTGAATAAATTTTCTTTACTTACATTTCTTATTGTTTTAAATTTTTTCCATACATAAGCTCTAAAATTTTCATTTTGTTGTGATCTATTTGCCTTTTTTGTTTACGGGATGAACGGACATCGAACGCACAAAGTTTTGATATAAGAAAAAAGAGTTCATCTAAAAATGAAATGCACACTTCACAAATGTAGAGAGAGATAATTCCAAAGAGTGTCTGTAATTTTTTGCGATTACTCTTTTCAGTTTTTATATATCTGGTTTTGCAATCGTAAGGAAAAGGGGGATGCAGGGGATTTTTAAGTGAGTGTTGACTTCCAATCCATAAGTCATTTCTTAGGGTAATATAACCCGTTACGCATGATAAATCACCTTACAATCATCTGTGCTCGTTAGGTCTGCTTTTCGTAAATGGGCAAAATAATGGCACGTTCACTTCAGAATTTAATGAGCATTTGTTATTCTCTTTAAAAGGTAATCCATAGGTGATTTGCATCTTTAACATTTTTCAAGCATGCATATCCATTTTTAAAGCATGTGTGGATGAAATCTCTTTCTTATAAAATTCCAAGCCGTTAGGGTTGTACTAGTGGAATTTCCCAAACTTGGATAACAAAACATTTGTGTTCATTCGTGGTGTGGGAATAAATTTTCTTTACTTACATTTTTTAACGTTTTAAATTTCTTCCTTACCTAAACTATAAAATTTTCATTTTGTTGTGATCTATTTGCCTTTTTTGTTTACGGGATGAAAGGAGAGCAAAAACTCAAAGTTTTGATTTAAAAAAAAATAGTACATCTAAAATGGAAATGCACAATGCACAAATGTAGAGAGAGATAATTCCAAAGAGTGTCTATAATTTTTAGGGATTGTTAGCACATTTTAGTTTTTATATATCCGGTTTTGCGATTGTCGGGAAAATAGGGGAGGCAGGGGATTTTTAACTGAGTGTTGACTCCCAATCCATTAGTCTTTTCTTAGGGTAATATAACCCATTACGCATGATAAATAAATTTACAATCATCTATGATCGTTAGGTCAACTTTTAGTAAATGGGCAAAATAATGGCTTGTTTGACTCTGCTAAATATCCCACCGCAAGTTCACTTGAGAATTTAATGAGAGTTTGTTAATCTCTCTAAATGGTTTGGATCCATAGGTGATTTGCATCTTCAACATGTTTCAAGCATGCATATCTTTTTTTAAAGCAAGTGTGGAAGAAATCTCTTTGTTATAAAATTCCAAGCTGTTAGGGTTGACCTAGTGGAATTTCCCAAACTTGGACAACAAAACTATTGTGTTCATTTGTGGTGTGTGAATACATTTTCTTCACTTAGAATTGTTATTTTTTAAAAAAATTTCTATAAATAAACTCTAAAATTTTCATTTAGCTGTGATCTATTTCCCTTTTTGTTTTACGGGATGAAGGGACAACGAAAACTCCATGTTTTGATTTAAGAAAAAAGAGATTATCTAAAATTTAAATGCATAACGCACAAATGGAGAGAAAGATAATTCCAAAGAGTGCCTTTAATTTTTTTGGATTGTAAGCTCTTTTTAGTTTTTAAATATCAAGTTTTGCAATCATTAGGAAAAGGGGGAGGCGGGCGATTTTTAACTAAGTGTTGACTCCCAATGCATTAGTCATTTCTCAGGGTAATATAGCCCGTTATGCTTGATATATCACCCTACAATCATCTATGATGGTTAGGTAAGCTTTTATAAATGGACAAAATAATGGCTTGTTTGACTCGGCTAAATATCCCACGCACGTTCACTTGAGAATTTATTGAGCGTTTGTTATTCTCTTTAAAAGGTTTGGATCCATGGGTGATTTGCATCTTTAACATGTTTCAAGCATGCATATCCATTTTTAAAGCATGTGTGGAAGAAATCTCTTTCTTAGAAAATTCCAACCTGTTAGGGTGAACTAGTGGAATTTCCCAAACTTGGATAACAAACCTTTTGGGTTCATTTTTGGTGTGTGAATAAATTTTCTTTACTTACATTTGTTATTGTTTTAAATTTTTTCCATAAATAAACTCTAATATTTTTATTTAATAGTGATCTATTTGCCTTTCTGGTTTAGGGGATGAAGGGACAGTGAAAACTAAAAGTTTTGATTTAAGAAAAAAGAGTACATCTAAAAAAGAAATGCAAAATGCACAAATGTAGAGAGAGATAATTCAAAAGAGTGTCTGTAATTTTAAGGGATTGTAAGCTCTTTTTAGTTTTCATATATCAGGTTTTACAATCGTTGGGAAAAAGGGGGTGGCGGGGGATTTTTAACTTAGTGTTGACTCCCAATCCATAAGTCATTTCTTCGAGTAATATAGCCCGTTACTCTTGATAAATCACTTTACAATCATCTATGATCATTAACTCAACTTTTTGTAAATGGGCAAAATAATGGGTTGTTTGACTCGGATAAATATCCCACCGCACGTTCACTTGAAAATTTAATGAGCATTTTTTATTCTCTTTAAAAGGATTAGATCCATAGGTGATTTGCGTCTTTAACATGTTTCAAGCATGCATATCCATTTTTAAAGCATGTGTGGAAAAAATCTCTTTGTTATAAAATTCGAAGCTCTTAGGGTTGAACTAGTGAAATTTCCCAATCTTGGACAAAAAAACTTTAGTGTTCATTTGTGGTGTGTGAATAAATTTTCTTTACTTATATTTTTTATTGTTTTAAAATTTTTCCACACATAAACTCTAAAATTTTCATTTTGTTGTGATGTATTTGCCTTTTTGGTTTACGGGAAGAAGCGACAGCGAAAACTCAAAGTTTTTATTTAAGAAAAAAGAGTTCATCTAAAATGGAAATTCACAATGCACAAATGTAGAGAGAGATAATTCCAAAGAGTGTCTGTAATTTTTAGGGATTCTAAGCTCTTTTCAGTTTTTATATATCAGGTTTTGCAATCGTTAGGAAAAGGTTGAGGCAGGGGATTTTTTGCTGAGTGTTGACTCCCAATCCATAAGTTAGTTCTTAGGATAATATAGCCTGTAACGCATGATCAATCACCTTACAATCATCTATGATCGTTAGGTCAGCTTTTTGTAAATGGGCAAAATAATGGCTTGTTTGACTCGAGTAAATATCCCACGCACGTTCACTTGACAATTTATTGTGTGTTTGTTATTCTCTTTAAAAGGTTTGGATCCATTGGTGATTTGCTTCTTTGACATGTTTCAAGCATGAATATCCATTTTTTAAAGCATGTGTGGAAGAAATCTCTTTCTTATAAAATTCCAAGCAGTTAGGGTTGAACTAGTGGAATTTCCCAAACTTGGATAACAAAACTTTTGGGTTGATTTGTGGTTTGTGAATAAATTTTCTTTACTTAAATTAGTTAATGTTTTAAATTTTTTCCATACATAAACTCTAAAATTTTCATTTTGTTGTGATCTATTTGCCTTTTCGGTTTACGAGATGAAGGGACAGCGAAAACTCAAAGTTGTGATTTAAGAAAAAAGAGTTCATCGAAAATGGAAATGCACAATTCACAAATGTAGAGAGAGATAATTCAAAAGAGTGTCTGTAATTTTTAGGGATTGTAAGCTCTTTTCAATTTTTATATATCAGGTTTTGCAATCGTTAGGAAAAGGGGGAGGCGGGGGATTTTTAACTGAGTGTTGACTCCCAATCCATAAGTCATTTCTTAGGGTAAGATAGCCCAATACGCATGATAAATCACCTCACAATCATCCATGATCCTTAGGTCAGCTTTTTTTTATATGAGCAAAATAATGCCTTGTTTGACTCGAGTAAATAGCCCACGCACGTTCACTTTAGAATTTAATGAGAGTTTGCTATTCTCTTTAAAAGGTTTGGATCCATAGGTGATTTACATCTTTAACAAGTTTAAAGCATGCATATCCATTTTTAAAGCGTGTGTGGAAGAAATCTCTTTCTTATAAAATTCCATGCTGTTAGGGTTGAACTAGTAGAATTTCCCAAACTTGGATAACGAAACTTTTGGGTTCATTTGGTGTGTGTGAATAAATTTTCTTTACTTACATTTGTTATTGTTTTAAATTTTTTCCATACATAAACTATAAAATTTTCATTTTGTTGTGATCTATTTGCCTTTTTGTTTTACGGGAAGAAGGGAGAGCGAAAACTCAAAGTTTTGATTTAAGAAAAAAGATTTCATCTAAAATGGAAGTGCACATAAATTTAGAGAGAGATAATTCGAAAGTGTTTTTGTAATTTTTAGGGATAGTAAGCTCTTTCAATTTTTATATATCAGGTTTTGCAATCGTATGGAAAAGGGGGAGACGGGGGATTTTTAACTGAGTGTTGACTCCCAATCCATAAGTCATTTCTTAGGATAATATAGCCCGTTACGCATGAAAAATCACCTTACAATCATCTATGATTGTTAGGTCAGTTTTTTGAAAATGGGCAAAATAATGGCTTGTTTCACTCGGGTTAATAGCCCACGCACGTTCACTTGAGAATTTAATGAGCGTTTGTTATTCTCTTTAAAAGGTTTTGATCCATAGGTGATTTGCATCTTTAACATGTTTCAAGCATGCATATATATTTTTAAAGCATGTATGGAAGAAATCTATTTCTTATAAAATTCCAAGTTGTTAGGGTTGAACAAGTGGAATTTTGCAAACTTGGATAACAAAACTCTTTGTTTCATTTGAGGTGTGTGAATAAATTTTTTTTATTTACATTTGTTATTGTTTTAAATTTTTTCCTTACATAAACTCTAAAATTTTCATTTTGTTGTGATCGATTTGCATTTTTGGTTTACGGGATGAAGGGAGAGCGAAAACTCAAAGTTTTGATTTAATAAAATAGAGAACATCTAAAATGGAAATGCACAATGCACAAATGTTGAGAGAGATAATTCCAAAGTGTGTCAATAATTTTTAGGGATTGTAAGCTCTTTTTTGTTTTTATATATCAGGTTTTCCAATCATCGGGAAAAAAGGGGAGGTGGAAGATTTTTAACTGAGTGTTGACCCCCAATCCATAAGTCATTTCTTAGGGTAATATAGCCCGTTACGCATGATAAATCACATTACAATCATCTATGATCGTTTGGTCAGCTTTTTGTAAATGGGCAAAATAATGGCTTGTTTGACTCGAGTAAATATCCCACCACACGTTCACTTGAGAATTTAATGAGCGTTTGTTATTCTCTTTAAAATGTTTGGATCCATAGGTGATTTGAATCTTTAACACGTTTGAAGCATGCATATCCATTTTTAAAGCATGTGTTGAAGAAATCTCTGTCTTATAAAATTCCAAGCTGTTAGGGTCAAACTACTAGAATTTCCCAAACCTGGATAACAAAACTCTTTGGTTCATTTGAGGTGTGTGAATAAATTTTTTTTACTTACATTGGTTAATGTTTTAAATTTTTTCCATACATAAACTCTAAAATTTTCATTTTGTTGTGATCTAGTTGCCTTTTTGGTTTCAGGATGAAGGGAGAGCGAAAACTTAAAGTTTTGATTTAATAAAAAAGAGTACATCTAAAATGGAAATGCACAATGCACAAATGTAGAGAGAGATAAATCCAAAGTGTGTCAGTAATTTTTAGTGATTGTAAGCTCTTTTTAGTTTTTATATATTGGGTTTTCCAATCGTCGGGAAAAAAGGGGAGGCGGATGATTTTTAACTGAGTGTTGACTCCCAATCCATAAGTCATTTTTTTGGGTAATATTGCCCGTTACGCATGATAAATCACTTTACAATCATCTATGATTGTTAGGTCAGCTTTTTGTAAATGGGCAAAATAATGGCTTGTTTGACTCGGGTAAATATCCTACCACACGTTCACTTGAGAATTTAATGAGCGTTTGTTATTCTCTTTAAAAGGTTTGGATCCATAGGTGATTTGAATCTTTAACATGTTTCAAGCATGCATAACCATTTTAAAAGCATCTGTCGAAGAAATCTCTTTCTTATAAAATTCCAAACTGTTAGGGTCGAATTTCGTGGAATTTCCTAAACTTGGACAACAAAACTTTTGTGTTCATTTGTGGTGTGTGAACTAATTTTCTTTACTTACATTTGTTATTGTTTTAAATTTTTTCTATTTATAAACCCTAAAATTTTCATTTTGTTGTGATCTATTTGCCTTTTTGGTTACGGGATGAAGGGACAGCGAAAACTCAAAGTTTTGATTTAAGAAAAAAGAGTTCATCTAAAATGGAATTTCACAATGCACAAATGTAGAAAGAGATAATTCCAGAGAGTGTCTGTAATTTTTAGGGATTGTAAGCTCTTTTCAGTTTTTATATATACCGCACATTCACTTGAGAATTTAATGAGCGTCTGTTTTTCTCTTTAAAAGGCCAAATCCATAGGTGATTTGCATCTTTAACATGTTTCAAGCATGCATACCCAATTTTAAAGCATGTGTGGAAGAAATCTCTATCTTATAAAATTCCAAGCGGTTAGGGTTGAACTAGTGGAATTTCCTAAACTGGGAAACAAAACTTTTGTGTTCATTTGTGGTGTATGAATATAATTTCTTTACTTACATTCGTTATTGTTTTAAATTGTTTCCATACATAAACTCTAAAAATTTCATTTTGTTGTGATCTATTTGCCTTTTTGGTTTACGGGATGAAGGGAGAGCGAAAACTCAAATATTTGATTGAAGAAAATAGAGTACATCTAAAATGGAAATGCACAATTCATAAATGTAGAGAGAGAATATTCCAAAGAGTGTCTGTCGTTTTTAGGGATTGTAAGCTCTTTTTAGTTTTTATATATCAAGTTTTGCAATCGTCCGAAAAAAGGGGGAGGCGGGGGATTTTTAATTGAATGTTGACTCCCAATCCATAAGTCCTTTCATAGGGTAATATAGCCATTACGTATGATAAATCCCTTTACAATCACCTATGATCATTAGGTCAGCCTTTTGTAAATGGGCAAAAAAATTGCTTGTTTGACTCGAGTAAATATCCCACCGCACGTTCACTTGAGAATTAAATGAGCTTTTTTTATTCTATTTAAAAGGTTTGGATCCATCGATGATTGGCATCTTTAACATGTTTTAAGTTGCAATATCCATTTTTAAAGCATGTGTGGAAGAAATCTCTTTCTTATAAAATTCAGAGATGTTAGGGTTGTCGGGAAATGGGGGAGGCGGGGGAGTTTTAACTGAGTGTTGACTCCCAATCCATCAGACGTTTCTTAGGGTAATATAGCCCATTACGCATGATAAATCACTTTACAATCTTCTATGATCATTAGGTCAGCTTTTTGTAATTGAGCAAAATAATGACTTCTTTGATTAGAGTAAATTTCCTACCGCACATTCACTTGAGAATTTAATGATCATTTTTTATTCTCTTTAAAATGTTTGGATCCATAGGTGATTTTCATCTTTAAAAGGTTTCAAGCATGCATATCCATTTTTAAAGAATGTGTGGAAGTAATCTCTTTTTTATAAAATTCCAAGCTGCTGGGGGTAACTAGTGAAATTTTCCAAACATGGAGCACAAAACTTTTGTGTTCATTTGTCGTGTGTGAAAAAATTTTCTGTACAACAATTTGTTATTGTTTTAAATTTTTTCCATAAAAAAACTCTAAAATTTTCATTTTTTTGTGATCTAATTGCTTTTCTGGTTTACGGGATGAAGGGGTAGCGAAAAATTCAAAGTTTTGATTTAAGAAGGAGTACATCTAAAATGGAAATGAACAATGCACAAATGTAGAGAGAGATGGGGGATTTTTAACTGAGTATTGGCTCCCAATCCAAAAATCATTTCTTAGAGTAATATAGCTCGTTACACAAGATAAATCACTTTACAATCATCTATGATCGTTAGGTCAGCATTTTGTAAATTGGCAAAATAATGGCTAGTTTGACTCTGGTAAATATACCACCACACATTCACTTGAGAATTTAATGACCATTTGTTATTCTCTTTAAAAGATTTTGATCCATAGGTGATTTGCATCTTTAACATGTTTCAAGCATGCATATCCATTTTTAAAGCATGTGTGGAGGAAATCTCTTTCTTATAAAATTCCAAGCTGTTTGGGTTGAACTAGTGGAATTTCCCAAACATGGAAACCAAAACTTTTGTGTTCATTTGTGGTGTGTGAAAATTTTCTTTTACTTACATTGGTTATTGTTTTAAAAACTCAAAGTTTTCATTTAAGAAAAAAGAGTACATCTAAAATGGAAATGGACAATGCACAATTGAAGAGAGAGATAATTCCAAAGAGTATCTATAATTTATAGGGATTGTAAGCTCTTCTTAGTTTTCATATATCAGGTTTTGCAAAGGTCGGGAAAAAGGGGGAGGCGGGGGATTTTTAACTGAGTCTTGACTCCCAATCCATAAGTCATTTCTTAGGGTAATATAGCTCGTTACGCATGATAAATCACTTTACAATCATCTATGATCATTAGGTCAACTTTTTCTAAATGGGGAAAATAATGGCTTCATTTACTCCGGTAAATATCCCACTGCACGTTTAGTTGAGAATTTAATGAGCGTTTGTTTTCTCTTTAAAATTTTTGGATCCGTAGGTGATTTGCATCTTTAGCATGTTTCAAGCATGCATATCCATTTTTAAAACATGTGTCGAAGAAATCTCTTTCTTATAAAATTCCAAGTATTTAGGGTTGAACTAGTGGAATTTCCCAAACTTGGGCAACAAAACTTTTGTGTTCATTTATGGTGTGTGAATAAATTTTTTTTACTTACATTTTTTATTGTTTTAAATTTTTTCCATACAAAAACTCTAAAATTTTCATTTTGTTGTGATCTATTTGCATTTTTTTTTGTTTATGGGATGAAGGGAGAGTGAAAAACTCAAAGTTTAGATTTAAGAAAAAAGAGTACATCTAAAATGGAAATGCACAATGCACAAATGTAGATAGAGATAATTCCAAAGAGTGTTTGTAATTTTTAGGGATTGTAAGCTCTTTTTCGTTTTCATATATTAGGTTTTACAATCGTCGGGAAATGGGGGAGGCAGGGAATTTTTAACTGAGTGTTGACTCCCATTCCATAAGTCTTTTTTTAGGGTAATATATCCCATAATGCATGATAAATCACTTTACAATCATCTATGATCGTTAGGTCAGCTTTTTGTAAATGGGCAAACTAATGGCTTGTTTGACTCGGGTAAATATCCCACCGTACGTTCACTTGAGAATTTAATGAGCGTTTGTAATTCTCTTTAAAAGGTTTGGATCCATAGGTGATTTTACATCTTTAACATGCTTAAAGCATGCATTTCCATTTTTAAAGCATGTGTGGAAGAAATCTCTTTCTTATAAAATTCCAAGCTGCTAGGGTTTCACTAGTAGAATTTCCGAAACTTGGACAACAAAACTTTAGTGTTAATTTGTGGTGTGTGAAAAACATTTCTGTACTCACATTTGTTATTGTTTTAAATTTTTTCCATATGTAAACTCTAAAATTTTCATTTTGTTGTGATCTATTTTTGCCTTTTGGTTTACGAGATGAAGGAAGAGTGAAAAACTGAAAGTTTTGATTTAAGAAAAAAATGTACATAAAAATGGAAATGCACAATGCACAAATGTAGAGAGAGATAATTTGAAAGAGTGTTTGTAAATTTAAGGGATTGTAAGGTCTTTTTAGTTTTTATATATCAGGTTTTTTAATCGTCAAGGAAAGGGGGGGGGGGGAGGATTTTTAACTGAGTGTTGACTCCCAATGCATAAGTCATTTCTTAGGATAATATAGCCCGTTACGCATTATAAATCACTTTCCAATCATCTATGACCGTTTGGTCAACTTTTTGTAAATGGGCAAAATAATGGCTTGTTTGACTCGGGTAAATATTCCACGCACGTTCACTTGACCATTTAATGAGTGTTTGTTATTCTCTTTAAAAGGTTTGGATCCATTGGTGATTTCATCTTTAACATGTTTTAAGCATGCATATCCATTTTTAAAGCACGTGTGGAAGAAATATCTTTCTTATAAAATTCCAAACTGTTAGGGTTGAACTAGTTGAATTTCCCATACTTGGATAACAAAACTTTTGGGTTCATTTGTGGTGTGTGAATAAATTTTCTTTACTTAAATTTTCTTATTTTTTTAAATTTTTTCAATACATAAACTCTAAAAGTTTCATTTTGTTGTGATCTATTTGCCTTTTTCGTTTACGAGATGAAGGGACAGCGAAAACTCAAATTTTTGATTTAAGAAAAAAGAGTACATCTAAAATGAAAATGCACAATACACAAATGTAGTGAGAGATAATTCCAAAGAGCGTCTGAAATTTTAAGAGATTGTGAGCTGTTTTTAGTTTTCATATATCAGGTTTTGCAATCGTCGTGAAAAAGGGGAAGGCGGGGGCTTTTTAACTAACTATTGACTCCCAATGCATAAGTAATTTCTTCGAATAATATAGCCCGTTATGCTTGATAAATCACTTTACAATCATATATGATAATTAGGTCAGCTTTTTGTAAAGGGGCAAAATAATGGCTTATTTGACTCAGGTAAATATCCCACACTTGAGAATTTAATGAGCGTTTTTTATTCTCTTTAAAAGCTATGGATCCACAGGTGATTTGCATCTTTAACATTTTTCTAACATGCATATCCATTTTTAAAGCATATGTGGATGAAATCTCTTCTTATAAAATTTCCAAGGGAATTTCCCAAACTTGGACAACAAAACTTTTGTGTTCATTTGTGATGTTAATAAATTTTATTTACTTACATTTGTTATTGTTTTAAATTTTTTCCATACATAAACTCTAAATTTTTTATTTTGTTGTGATCTATTTACCTTTTTGGTTTACGGGATGAAGGTAGAGCGAAAAACTCAAAGTTATGATTTCAGAAAAAAGAGTACATCTAAAATAGAAATGCACAATGTACAAATGTAGAGAGAGATAATTCAAAAGAGGGTCCACATTTTTTAGCGATTTTACCCTCTTTTTAGTTTTTATATATCAGGTTTCGCAATCATCGGGAAAAAGGGGGACGCGGGAGATTTTTAACTAAGTGTTGACTCCCAATCCGTAAGACATTTCTTAGGGTAATATAGCCCGTTACGTATGATAAATCACTTTACAATCATCTATGATTGTTAGGTCAGCTTTTTGTAAATGGGGTAAAGATCCCACCGCACGTTCACTTGAGAATTTAATGAGCATTTTTTTTTTTGTCTTTAAAAGGTTTGGATCCATAGGTGATTTGCATCTTTAACATGTTTCAAGCATGCATATCAATTTTTAAAGCATGTGTGGAAGAAATCTTTCTCTTATAAAATTTCAAGCAGTTAGGGTTGAACTTGTGGAATTTCCCAAACTTGGACAACAAAACTTTTGTGTTCAGTTGTGGTGTGTGAATAATTTTTTTTTACTTACATTAGTTTTTTTTAAAATTTTTTCCATACATAAACTCTTAAATTTTCATTTTGTAGTGATCTATTTGCCTTTTCGGTTTACGGGATGAAGGGAGAGCGAAAACTCAATGTTTTGATTTAAGAAAAAAGTGTACATCTAAAATGCAAATGCACAATGCACAAATGTAGAGAGAGATAATTCCAAAGAGTGTCTGTAATTTTTAGGGATTGTAAGCTCTTTTTAGTTTTCGTCTATCAGGTTTTGCAATCGTCGGGAAAAATGGGGAGGCGGGGGATTTTTAACTGAGTGTTGACTCCCAATCCATAAGTCCTTTCTTAGGGTAATATAGACCGTTACGCATGATAAATCACTTTACAATCATCTATGATCGATAGGTAAGCTTTTTATAAATGGGCAAAATAATGGCATGTTTGACTCGGGTAAATATCCCACCGCACGTTCACTTGAGAATTTAATGTGCGTTTGTTATTCTCTTTAAAAGGGTTGGATCCATTGGGGATTTGCATCTTGAACATGTTTCGAGCATCCATATCCATTTTTAAAGCAAGTGTGGAAGAAATCTCTTTCTGATAAAATTCCAAGCTGTTAGGGTTGAACTAGTGGAATTTCCCAAACTTGGTCAACAAAACTTTTGTGTTCATTTGTGGTGTGTGAAAAAAATTTCTTAACTTACATTTTTTATTTTTTAAAATTTTTTCAATACAAAAACTCTAAAATTTTCATTTTTTTGTGATCTATTTGGCTTTTTGGTTTACGGGATGAGGGGAGAGCGAAAAACTCAAAGTTTTGATATAAGAAAAAAGAGTACATCTAAAATGGAAATGCACAATGCACAAATGTAGAGAGAGATCATTCCAATGCGTGTCTATAATTTTTAGGGATTGTAAGCTCTTTTTCGTTTTCATATATCAGGTTTTGTAATCATCGCGAAATGGGGGAGGCGGGGGATTTTTAACTAAGTGTTGACTCCCAATCCGTAAGTCATTTCTTTGGTTAATATAGCTCATAACGCATGATAAACCACTTTACAATTATCTATGATCGTTAGGTCTGCTTTTTGTAAATGGGAAAAATAATGGCTTGTTTGACTCGGGTAAATAGGAGATTTGCATCTTTAACATGTGTAAAGCAGGCATATCCATTTTTATAGCATGTGTGGAAGAAATCTCTTTCTTATAAAATTCCAAGCTGTTAGGGTTTAACTAGTAGAATTTTCCAAACTTGGACAACAAAACCTTAGTGTTCATTTGTGGTGTGTGAAAGAAATTTCTTTACTTACATTTGTTATTGTTTTAAATTTTTTCCATAAATAAACTCTAAAATTTTCATTTTGTTGTGATCTATTTGCCTTTTTTTTTTTACAAAATGAAGGGAGAGCAAAAAACTCAAATTTTCGATTTAAGAAAAAATTGAACATCTAAAATGGAAATGCAGCATGCACAAAGGTAGAGAGAGATAATTCCAAAGATAGTGTTTAAATTTAAGGGATTGTAAGCTCTTTTTAGTTTTTATATATCAGTTTTTGCAATCATCAAGAAAAGGGGGAGGCGGGGGATTTTTAATTGAGTTTTGACTCCCAATCCATAGGTCATTTCTTAGGGTAATATAGCCCGTTATGCATGATAAATCACTTAACAATCATCTGTGATCGTTAGGTCAAATTTTCATAAATGGGCAAAATAATGGCTTCTTTGACTCAGGTAAATATTTCACGCACGTTCACTTGAGAATTTAATGTGAATTTGTTATTCTCTTTATAAGGTTTGGATCCATAGGTTATTTGCATCTTTAACATGTTTCAAGCATGCATATCCATTTTTAAAGCATGTGTGCAAGAAATCTCTTTTTTATAAAATATCCACACTGTTATGGTTGAACTAGTGGATTTTCTCAAACTTGGAAAACAAAACTTTGCGTTCATTTGTGGTGTGTGAATAAATTTTCTTAACTTACATTTGTTATTTTTTAAAATTTTTTTTATTCATAAACTCTAAAATGCTTTACAGGATGGAGGGAGAGCGAAAACTCAAAGTTTTGATTTTAGAAAAAAGAGTACATCTAAATTGAAAATGCACAATGCACAAATGTAGAGAGAGATAATTGCAAAGAATGTCTGTAATTTTTAGGGATTGTAAGCTCTTTTTAGTTTTTATATATCAGGTTTTGCAATCGTCGGGAAAAAGGGCGAGGTGGGGGATTTTTAACTGAGTGTTGACTTCAAATCCATAGTCATTTCTTAGGGTAATATATCCTATTACGCATGGTAAATCCCTTTACAATCATCTATGATCGTTAGGTCAGCTTTTTGTAAATGGGCAAAATAATGGCTTGTTTGACTCGGGTAAATATCCCACCGCATGTTCACTTGAGAATTTAATGAGCGTTTGCTATTCTCTTTAAAAGGTTTGGATCCTTAGGTGATTTGCATCTTTAACATGTTTCAAGCATGCATATCGATTTTTAAAGCATGTGTGGAAGAAATCGTTTTGTTATAAAATTCCAAGCTGTTAGGGTTGAACTAGTGGAATTTCCCAAACTTGGACAACAAAACTTTTGTGTTCATTTGTGGTGTGTGAATAAATTTTCTTTACTTACATTTGATATTGTTTTAAATTTTTTCCATACATAAACTCTAAAATTTTCATTTTGTTGTGATCTATATGCCTTTTTTTTACGTGATGAAGGGATAGCAAAAACTCAAAGTTTTGATTTAAGAAAAAAGAGTTCATCTAAAATGGAAATGCATAATGCACAAATATAGAGAGAGATAATTCCAAAGAGTGTCTGTAATTTTTAGCGATTGCTCTTTTCAGTTTTTATATGTCAGGTTTTGCAATCGTTAGGAAAAGGGGGCTGCGGGGATTTTTAACTAAGTGTTGACTCCCAATCCATAAGTCAATTCTTAGGGTAATATATCCCGTTATGCTTGATAAATCCCCTTACAATCATTTATGAACGTTAGGTCAGTTTTTCATAAATGGGAACAATAATGGCTTGTTTGACTTGGGTAAATATCTCACGCACGTTCACTTGAGAATTTAATGAGCATTTGTTATTCTCTTTAAAAGGTATGGATCCATAGGTGATTTGAATATTTAACATGTTTCAAGCGTGCATATCCATTTCTAAAGCATGTGTGGATGAAATCTCTTTCTTATAAAATTCCAAGCCGCTAGGGTTGAACAAGTGGAAGTTCCCAAATTTAGATAACAAAAATTGTGTTCATTTGTGGTGTGGGAATAAATTTTCTTTACTTACATTTTTTCATGTTTTAAATTTTTTCCATACATAAACTCTAAAATTTTCATTTTGTTGTGATCTATTTGCCTTTTTGGTTTATGGGATGAAGGGAGAGCGAAAAATTAAAATTTTGATTTAAGAAAAAAGAGTACATCTAAAATGGAAATGCACAATGCACAAAAGTAGAGAGAGATAATTCCAAAAAGTGTCTGTCATTTTTAGGGATTGTAAGCCCTTTTTAGTTTTTATATATCATATTTTGCAATCATTGGGAAAAAAGGGGAGGCGGGGGATTTTTAACTGAGTGTTGACTCCCAATCCATACGTCATTTCTTAGGGTAATATAACCCGTTACGCATGATAAATCACTTTACAATCATCTATGATCGTTAGCTCAGCTTTTTGTAAATGGGCAAAATAATGGCTTGTTTGACTCAGGTAAATATTCCACCGCACGTTCACTTTAGAATTTAATGAGCATTTGTTATTCTCTTTAAAAGTTATGGATTTATAGGTGATTTGCATAGTTAACATCTTTCAAGCATGCATATCCATTTCTAAAGCATGTGTGGATGAAATCTCTTTGTTATAAATTCCAAGCTGTGAGGGTTGAACTAGTGGATTTTCCCAAACTTGGACAACAAAACTTTTGTGTTCATTTGTGGTGTGTGAATAAATTTTCTTTACTTAAATTAGTTTTTTTTTATATTTTTTCCACACATTAACTCTAAAATTTTCATTTTGTTATGATCTATTTGCCTTTTTGGTTTACTGGATGAAGGGATAGCGAAAACTCAAAGTTTTGATTTACGAAAAAAGAGTTCATCTAAAATGGAAATGCACAATGCACAAATGTTGAGAAAGATAATTCCAAAGAGTATCTTTAATTTTTAGGGATTGAAAGCTCTTTTCAGTTTTTAAATATAAGGTTTTGCAATTGTTAGGAAAATGGGGAGGCAGGGGATTTTTAACTGAGTGTTGACTCCCAATCCATAAGTAATTTCTTAGGGTAATATAACCCGTTATGCATGATAAATCACCTTACAATCATCTATGATCGTTAGGTCAGTTTTTTATAAATGCACAAAATAATGGCTTGTTTGACTCGGCTAAATATCCCACACACGTTGACTTGAGAATTTAATGTGCGTTTGTTATTCTCTTTAAAAGATTTGGATCTATAGGTAATTTGCGTCTTTAACATGTTCCAAGCATGCGTATCCATTTTTAAAGCATGTGTGGAAGAAATCTCTTTCTTATTAAATTCAAAGATTTTAGGGGTGAACTAGTGGAATTTCCAAAACTTCGATAACAAAAATTTTGGGTTCATATGTGGTGTGTGAATAAATTTTCTTTACTTACATTTTTTATTGTTTTAAATTTTTTCCATACATAAACTCTAAAATTTTCATTTTGTTCTGATGTATTTGCCTTTCTGGTTTACAGGATGAAGGGACAACGAAAACTCAAAGTTTTGATTTAAGAAAAAAGAGTACATCTAAAAAGGAAATGCACAATGCACAAATGTAGAGAGAGATAATTCCAAAGAGTGTCTGTAATTTTAAGGGATTGTAAGCGCTTTTTAGTTTTCATATATCAGGTTTTTTCAATCGTTGGGAAAAAGGTGGAGGTGGCGGATTTTTAATTGAGTGTTGACTCCCAATCCATAAGTCATTTTTTTCGGGTAATATAGCCCGTTACGCTTGATAAATCAGCTTTTTGTAAATGGACAAAATAATATCTTGTTTGACTCGGGTAAATATCTCACCACACGTTCACTCGAGAATAATGAGCGTTTGTTATTCTCTTTACATGGTTTCGATCCATAGGTGATTTGCTTCTTTAACATGTTTCAAGCATGCATATCCATTTTAAAAGCATCTGTGGAAGAAATCTCTTTCTTATAAAATTCCAAGCTGTTAGGGTGAACTAGTGGAATTTCCAAATCTTGGACAACAAAACTTTAGTGTTCATTTTTGGTGTTTGAATAAATTTTCTTTTCTAATATTTGTAATTGTTTTAAATTTTTTCCATACATAAACTCTAAATTTTTCATTTTGTTCTGATGTATTTTCATTTTTGGTTTGCAGGATGAAGGGACAACGAAAACTCAAAGTTTTGATTTAAGAAAAAAGAGTACATCTAAAAAGGAAATGCACAATGCACAAATGTAGAGAGAGATAATTCCAAAAAGTGTCTGTAATTTTAAGGGATTGTAAGCGCTTTTTAGTTTTCAAATATCAGGTTTTTTCAATCGTTGGGAAAAAGGTGAAGGTGGGGGATTTTTAATTGAGTGTTGACTCCCAATCCATAAGTCATTTTTTCGGGTAATATAGCCCGTTACGCTTGATAAATCAGCTTGTTGTAAATGGGCAAAATAATATCTTGTTTGACTCGGGTAAATATCTCACCACACGTTCACTCGAGAATAATGAGCGTTTGTTATTCTCTTTACAAGGTTTCGATCCATAGGTGATTTGCTTCTTTAACATGTTTCAAGCATGCATATCCATTTTAAAAGCATCTGTGGAAGAAATCTCTTTCTTATAAAATTCCAAGTTGTTAGGGTTGAACTAGTGGAATTTCCCAATCTTGGACAACAAAACTTTAGTGTTCATTTTTGGTGTTTGAATAAATTTTCTTTACTAATATTTGTAATTTTTTTAAATTTTTTCCATACATAAACTCTAAAATTTACATTTTGTTGTGATGTATTTTCATTTTAGGTTTACGGGATGAAGGGACAACGAAAACTCAAAGTTTTGATTTAAGAAAAAAGAGTACATCTAAAATGGAAATGCACAATGCAGAAATGTAGAGAGAGATAATTCCAAAGAGTGTCTGTAATTTTTAGGGATTGTAAGCTCTTTTGAGTTTTTATATATCAGGTTTTGTAATCGTTAGAAAAAGGGGGAGGCGGGGGATTTTTAACTGAGTGTTGACTCCCAATCCATAAGTAATTTCTGAGGGTAATATAGCCTGCTATGCATGATAAATCACCTTACAATCATCTATGAGAGTAAGGTCAGCTTTTTGTAAATGGGCAAAATAATGGCTTGTTAGACTCAGATAAATATCCCACGCAAGTTCACTTAAGAATTTAATGAGAGTTTGTTATTCTCTTTAAAAGGTTTGGATCCATATGTGATTCGCATCTTTAACATGTTTCAAGCATGTATATCCATTTTTAAAGCATGTGTGGAAAAAAATATCTTTCTTATAAAATTCCAAGCTGTTAGGGTTGAACTAGTGGAATTTCTCAAACTTAGACAACAAAACATTTGTGTTCATTTGTGGTGTGTGAATAAATTTTCTTTATTTACATTTGTTAATATTTTAAATTTTTTTGATACATAAACTGTAAAATTTTTATTTTGTTGTGATGTATTTGCCTTTTTGGTTTACGGAATGAAGGGAGAGCGATGGAATGCACGTTCAAAGAGTGTCTTTAATTTTTAGGGATTGTAAGCTCTTTTCAGTTTTTATATTTCAGGTTTTGCAATCATTCGGAAATGGGGGAGACGGGGGATTTTTAACTGAGTCTTGACTCCAAATCCATAAGTCATTTCCTAGGGTAATATAGCTCGTTATGCATGATAAATCACCTTACAATCATCTATGATCGTTATGTCATCTTTTTGTAAATGGGCAAAATAATTGCTTGTTTGACTCGAGTAAATATCCCACGCACGTTCACTTGAGAATTAAATGATCATTTTTTATTCTCTTTAAATGGTTTGGATCCACAGGTGATTTGCATCTTTAACATGTTTCAAGCATGCATATCCATATGTAAAGCATGTGTTGAAGAAATCTCTTTCTTATAAAATCCCAAGCTGTTAGGGTTGAACTAGTGGAATTTCCCGAACTTGGATAACAAAACTTTTGGGTTCATTTGTGGTGTGTGAATAAATTTTCTTTACTTACATTAGTTATTGTTTTAAATTTTTTTCATACATTAACACTAAAATTTTAATTTAGTTATTATATATTTGCCTTTTTCTTTTAGGCAATGAAGGAACAGCGAAAACTCAAAGTTTTGATTTAAGAAAAAAAGTACATCTAAAATGGAAATGCACCATGCACAAATGTAGAGAGAGATAATTCCAAAGAGTGTTTGTAATTTTACGGGATAGTAAGCTCTTTTTAGTTTTCATATATCAAGTTTTGCAATTGTCGGGAAAAAGGGGGAGGCGAGGGATTTTTTAACTGAGTCTTCGGGTAATATAGCCCGTTACGCTTGATAAATCACTTTACAATCATCTATGATCATTAGGTCAGTTTTTTGTAAATGGGCAAAATAATGGCTTGTTTGACTTGGGTAAATATCCCACTGCACGTTCACTTGAGAATTTATTGAGCGTTTGTTATTCTCTTCAAAAGGTTTGGATCCATAGGTGATTTGCATCTTTAACATGTTTCAAGCATGCATATCCATTTTTAAAGCATGTGTGGAAGAAATCTCTTTGTTGTAAAATTCCAAGCTATTAGGGTTGAACTAGTGGAATTTCCAAAACTTGGACAACAAAACTTGTGTGTTCATTTGTGGTGTGTGAATAAATTTTCTTTATTTACATTTGTTATTGTTTTAAATTTTTTCCAAACATAAACTCTAAAATTTTCTTTTTGTTGTGATCTATTTGCCTTTTTGGTTAACGGGATGAAGGGACAGCGAAAACTCAAACTTTCGATTTAATAAAAAAGAGTTTTTCTAAAATGGAAATTCACAATGCACAAATGTAGAGAGAGATAATTCGAAAGAGTGTCTGTAATTTTTAGGGAATGTAAGCTCTTTTGAATTTTTATATATCAGGTGTTGCACTCGTTAGGAAAAAGGGTAGGCAGTGGATTTTTAAATGAGTGTTGACTCCCAATTAATAAGTCATTTCTTAGGGTAATATAGCCCGTTACGCATGATAGGTCCTTGCAATCATCTATGATCGTTAGGTCAACTTTTTGTAAATGGGCAAAATAATGGCTTGTTTGACTCGGGCAAATAGCCCACGCACGTTAACTTGAGAATTTAATGAGCGTTTGTTATTCTCATTAAAAGGTTTGGATCCATAGGTGATTTGGATCTTTAACATGTTTCAAGCATGCATATCCATTTTTAAAGCATGTCTGGAAGAAATCTCTTTCTTATAAAATTCCACACAGTTAGGGTTGAACTAGTAGAATTTCCTAAACTTGGAAAACAAAACTTTAGGGTTTATTTTTGGTGTGTGAATAAAATTCCTTAACTTATATTTGTTATTGGTTTAAATTTTTTCCATACATAAACTCTAAACTTTTCATTTTGTTGTGATCTATTTGCCTTTTTGGTTTACGAAATGAAGGGAGAGCGAAAACTCAATGTTTTGATTTAAGAAAAAAGAGTACATCTAAAATTGAAATCCACAATGCACAAATGTAGAGAGAGATAATTCCAAAGAGTGTCTATAATTTTTTGGGATTATAAGCTCTTTTTAGTTTTTATATTTCAGGTTTTGCAATCGTCGAAAAAAAGGGGGCAGCAGGGATTTTTAACTGAGTCTTGGCTCCCAATCCGTAAGTCATTTCTGAGGGTAATATAGCCCGTTATGCATAATAAATCACTTTACAATCATCTATGATCGTTGGGTCAGCTTTTTGTGGTGGGCACAATAATGGCTTGTTTGACCCGGTAAATATCCCACCGCACGTTCACTTGAGAATTTAATGAGCGATTGTTATTCTCTTTAAAAGGTTTGGACCCATAGGTGATTTGCATCTTTAACATGTTTCAGGCATGCATATCCATTTTTAAAGCATGTGTGGAAGAAATCTCTTTCTTGTAAAATTCCAAGCTGTTAGGGTTGAACTAGTGGAATTTCCCAAACATGGACAACAAAACTTTTGTTTTCGATTGTGGTGTGTGAATAAATTTTCTTTACTTACATTTGTTATTGTTTAAAATTTTTTCCATACATAAACTCTAAAATTTTTAATTTGTTGTGATCTATTTGCCTTTTTGGTTTACGGGATGAAGGGAGAGCGAAAAAAAGTTTCGATTTAAGAAAAAAGACTACATCTGAAATTGAAATGCATAATTCACAAAGGTAGAGAGAGATAATTCCAAAGAGTGTTTGTAATTTCAAGGGATTGTAAGCACGTTTTAGTTTTTCTATATCAGGTTTTGCAATCGTCCAGAGAAGGGGAAGGCGGGGGATTTTTAAATGAGTGTTACTCCCAATACATAAGTAATTTCCTAGGGGAATATAGCCCGTTACGCATGATAAATCACTTTACAATCATTTTTTATCGTTAGGTCAGCTTTTTGTAAAATTGCAAAATAATGGCTTTTTTTACTCAGGTAAATATCCCACGCACGTTCACTTCAGCATTTAATGAGCGTTTGTTATTCTCTTTGAAAGGTTTCGATCCATAGGTGATTTGCATCTTTAACATGTTTCAAGCATGCATATCCATTTTTAAAGAATGTGAGGAAGAAATCTCTTTCTTATAAATTCCAAGCTGTTTGGGTTGAACTAGTGGAATCTCCCAAAGTTGGACAACAAAACTTTTGTGTTCATTTGTGGTGTGTGACAAAATTTTCTTTACTTACATTTTTTATTGTTTTAAATTTTTTTATACATAAACTCTAAAATTTTCATTTTGTTGTGATCTCTTTGCCTTTTTGGTTTACGGGATGAAGGGAGAGCGAAAAACTCAAAGTTTTGATTTAAGAAAAAAGAGTACATAGAAAATTGAAATACATAATGCACAAATGTACAAAGAGACAATTCCAAAGTGTGTCTGTAATTTTTAGGAATTGTAAGCTCTTTTTAGTTTTTATATATCGGGTTTTCCAATCGTAGGGAAAAAAGGGGAGGCGGAGGATTTTTAACTGAGTGTTGACTCCCAATCCATAAGTCATTTCTTAGGGTAATATAGCCCGTTATGCATGATAAATCACTTTACAATCATCAGTGATCGTTAGGTCAGCTTTTTGTAAATGGGCAAAATAATGGCTTGTTTGACTCGAGTAAATATCCCACTGCATGTTCACTTGAGAATTTAATGAGCGTTTGTTATTCTCTTTAAAAGGTTTGGATCCTTGGGTAATTTACATCTTTAACATGTTTCAAGCATGCATATCCACTTTTAATGCACGTGTGGAAGAAATCTCTTTCTTATAAATTCCTAACTGTTAGGGTTGAACTAGTGGAATTTCCAAAACTTGGACAACAATACTTTCATTTGTGGTGTGTGAATAAATTTTCTTTACTTACATTTTTTATTTTTTAAAATTTTTTCCATACATAAACCCTAAAACTTTCATTTTGTTGTGATCTATTTGCCTTTTTGGTTTACAGGATGAAGGGACAGCGAAAACTCAAAGTTTTGATTTAAGAAAAAAAGTTCATCTAAATTGGAAATGCTCAATGCACAAATGTAGAAAGAGATAATTCCAAAGAGTGTCTATAATTTTTTGGGATTGTAAGCTCTTTTAAGTTTTTATATATCAGGTTTTGCAATCGTTAGGAAACGGGGAAGCGGGGGATTTTTAACTGAGTTTTGACTCCCAATCCATAAGTCATTTCTTAGGGTAATATAGCCCGTTACGCATGATAAATCACCTTACAATCGTCTATGATCATTAGGTCAGCTTTTTGTAAATGGGCAAAATAATGGCTTGTTTGACTGGGGTAAATATCCCACCGCACGTTCACTTGAGAATTTAATGAGCGTTTGTTATTCTCTTTAAAAGGTTTGTATCCATAGGTAATTTGCATATCTAACATGTTTCAAGCATGCATATCCATATTTAAGGCATGTGTGGAAGAAATCTCTTTCTTATAAAATTCCAAGCGGTTAGGGTTGAACTAGTGGAATTTCCCAAACGTGGACAACAAAACTTTTGTCTTCATTTGTGGTGTGTGAATAAATTTTTTTTACTTACTTTTGTGATTGTTTTAAATTTTTTCCATACATAAGCACTGAAATTTTCATTTTGTTGTGATTTAAGAAAAAAGAGTACATCTAAAATGAAAATTCACAATGCACAAATATAGAGAGAGATAATTCCAAAGAGTGTCTGTAATTTTAAGGGATTGTAAGCTCTTTATAGTTTTCATATATCAGGTTTTGCAATCGTTGGGAAAAGAGCGAGGTCGGGGATTTTTAACTGAGTCTTCTCTCCGAATCCATAAGTCATTTCTTAGGGTAATATAGCCCGTTATGCATGATAAATCACTTTACAATCATCTATGCTCGTTTGGTCAACTTTTTATAAATGGGTAAAATAATGGCTTGTTTGACTTAGGTAAATATCTTACTGCACGTTCACTTGAGAATTTAATGAGCGTTGTTATTATCTTTAAAAGGTTTGGATCCATAGGTGATTTGCATCTTTAACATGTTTCCAGCATGCATATCTATGGTTAAAGCTTGTGTGGAAGAAATCTCTTTCTGATAAAATTCCAAGCTGTTAGGGTTGAACTAGTGGAATTTCCCAAACTAGGACAACAAAACTTTTGTGTTCAATTGTGGTGTGTGAATAACTTTTATTTACTTACATTTGTTTTTGTTTTAAATTTTTTCCATACATAAACTCTAAAATTTTCATTTTGTTGTGATCTATTTGCCTTCTTGGATTACGGGATGAAGGGAGAGCGAAATCTCAAAGTTTTGATTTAAGAAAAAAGAGTACATCTAAAATGGAAGAGCACAATGCACAAATGTAGAGAGAGATAATTCCAAAGAGTGTCTGTAATTTTAAGGGATAGTCAGCACTTTTTAGTTTTTATATATCAGGTTATGCAATCGTCGGGAAAAGGGGAAGGCGGGGATTTTTAACTGAGTGTTGAATCCCAATCCATAAGTCATTTATTAGGGTAATATAGCCCGTTACACATGATAAATCACTTTACAATCATCTATGATTTTTAGGTCTGCTTTTTGTAAAAGGGCAAAATAATGGCTTGTTTGACACGGGAAAATATCCCACGCACGTTCACTTGAGCATTTAATGAGCGTTTGTTATTCTCTATAAAAGTTTTGGATCCATAGGTGATTTGCATCTTTAACATGTTTCAAGCATGCATATCCATTTTTAAAGCATGTGAGGAAGAAATCTCTTTCTTATAAAATTCCTAGCTGTTATGGTTTAACTAGTGGAATTTCCCAAACTTGGACAACAACTCTTTTGTGTTCAATTGTGGTGTGTGAATAAATTTTCTTTACTTACATTTGTTATTGTTTTAAATTTTTTGCATACATAAACTCTATAAGTTTCATTTTGTTGTGTTCTATTTGCCTTTTTGGTTTACGGATGAAGGGAGAGCAAAAACTCAAAATTTTGATTTAAGAAAAAAAAAGTTAATCTAAATGGAAATGCACAATGCACAATTGTAGAGAGAGATAATTCCAAAGATTTTCTGTATTTTTAAGGCATTGTAAGCTCTTTTTAGTTTTAATATATGTGGTTTTGAGATCGTCTAGAAAAGGGGGAGGCGGGGGATTTTTAACTGAGTGTTGACTCCCAATCCATAAGTCATTCTTAAGGGTAATACAGTCCATTACATATGATAAATCACTTTACAATCATCTATAATCGTTAGGTTGGCGTTTTGTAAATAGTCAAAATAATGGATTGTTTGACTCGGGTAAATATCCCACACACGTTCATTTGAGCATTTAATGAGCGTTTGTTATTCGCTTTTAAAAGTTTTAATCCTTAGGTGATTTGCATCTTTAACATGTTTCAAGCATGCATATCCATTTTTTAAGCATGTGAGAAAGAAATCTATTTCTTATAAAATTCCTAGCTGTTAGGGTTGAACTAGTAGAATTTCCCAAACTTGGACAACAAATCTTTTGTGTTCAATTGTGGTATGTGAATAAATTTTCTTTACTTACATTTGTTATTGTTTTAAATTTTTTCCATACATAAACTCTAAAATTTTCATTTTGTTGTGATCTATTTGCCTTTTTGTTTTACATGATGAAGGAAGAGCGAAAAACTCAAAGTTTAGATTTAAGAAAAAAGTGGACATCTAAAATGGAAATGCACGATGCACAAATGTAAAGAGAGATAATTCCAAAGAGTGTCTGTAATTTTAAGGGATTGTAAGATCTTTTTAGTTTTAATATATCTGGTTTTGCAATCGGCGGGAAAAGGGGGAGGCAGGGGATTTTTAACTGAGTGTTGACTCCCAATCCATAAGTCATTTCTTAGGGTAATATAGCCCGTTATGCATCATAAATCACTTTACAATCATCTATGAGCATTAGGTCAGCTTTTTGTAAAAGGGCAAAATAATGGCTTGTTTGATTCGGGTAAATATCCCACCGCACGTTCACTTGAGAATTTAATGAGCGTTTGTTATTCTTTTTAAAAGGTTTGGATCCATAGGTGATTTGGATCTTTAACATGTTTCAAGCATGCCTATCTGTTTTTAAAGCATATGTGGAAGAAATCTCTTTCTTACAAAATTTCAAGCTATTAGGGTTGAACTAGTGGAATTTCCCAAACTTGGATAACAAAACTTTTGCATTCAATTGTGGTGTGTGAATAAATTTTCTTTACTTACATTTGTTATTGTTTTAAATTTTTTCCATACATCAACCCTAAAATTTTCTTTTTGTTGGGATCTATTTGCCTGTTTCGTTTACAGGATGAAGGGACAGCGAAAACTCAAAGTTTTGATTTAAGAAAAAAGAGTCAATCTAAACTGGAAATGCACAATGCAAAAAATGTAGAGATAAATAATTCCAAAGAGTGTCTATAATTTTAAGGAATTCTAAGCTTTTTTTACTTTTAATATATCAAGTTTTGTAATCGTCAGGAAAAGGGGGAGGCGGTGGATTTTTAACTGAGTGTTGAATCCCAATCCATAAGTCATTTCTAAGGGTAATATAGCCCGTTACGCATGATAAATCACTTTACAATCATCTATGATCGTTAGGTCAGCTTTTTGTAAATGGGCAAAATAATGGCTTGTTTCACTTGGGTAAATATGCCACGCACGTTCACTTGAGCATTTAATGAGTGTTTGTTATTCTCTTTAAAAGGTTTGGATCAATAGGTGATTTGCATCTTTAACATGTTTTAAGCATGCATATCCATTTTTAAAGCATGTGTGGAAGAAATCTCTTTCTTATAAAATTCCAAGCTATTAGGGTTGAACTAGTGGAATTTTCCGAACTTGGACAACAAAACTTTTTTGTTCAGTTGTGGTGTGTGAATAAATTGTATTTTCTTACATTTTTTATTGTTTTAAATTTTTTCCATACATAAACTCTAAAATTTTCTTTTTGTTGTGATCTATTTGCCTTTTTTGTTTACGGGATGAAGGGACAACGAAAACTCACAGTTTTGATTTAAGAAAAAGGAGTATATCTAAAATAGAAATGCACAATGCACAAAAGTAGAGAAAAATAATTCCAAATAGTGTCTGTATTTTTTAAGGATTGTAAGCTCTTTTTAGTTTTTATATATCAGGTTTAGCAATCGTCAAGAAAAAGGGGGAAGCGGTGGATTTTTATCTGAGTGTTTACTCCAAATCCATATGTCATTTCTTAGGGTAATATAGCCCGTTACGCATGATAAATCACTTTAAAATCATCTATGATCGTTAGGTCAGCTTTTTGTAAATGAGCAAAATAATGGCTTATTTGACTCGGGTAAATATCCTACCGCACGTTCACTTGAGAATTTAATGAGTGTTTGTTATTCTCTTTAAAAGGTTTGGATCCATACGTGATTTGCATCTTCAACATGTTTCAAGCATGCATATCCATTTTTAAAGCATGGCTGGAAGAATTCTCTTTCTTATAAAATTCCAAGCTATTAGGGTTGAACTAGTGGAATTTCCCAAACAAGGACAACAAAACTTTTGTGTTCATTTGTGGTGTGTGAATAAATTTTCTTTACTTACATTTTTTATTGTTTTAAATTTTTTCCACACATAAACTCTAAAATTTTCATTTTGTTGTTATCCATTTGCCTTTTTGGTTTACGGGATGAAGGGAGAGAGAAAACTCAAAGTTTTTATTTGAGAAAAAATATTACATCTAAAATGGAAATGCACAATGCACATAGAGAGAGATAATTCCAAAGAGTGTCTCTAATTTTTAGGGATTGTATGCTCTTTTTAGTTTTTATATATCAGGTTTTGCAATCGTCAAGAAAAAAGGGGAGGCGGGGGATTTTTAACTGAGTGTTGACACCCAATCCATGAGTCATTTCTTAAAAAAATATAGCCCGTTACACATGATAAATCACTTTACAATCATCCATGATTGTTAGGCGAGATTTTTGCAAACGGGCAAAATAATGGCTTGTTTGACTTGGGTAAATATCCCACCGCACGTTTACTCCAGAATTTAATGAGCGTTTGTTATTCTCTTTAAAAGCTTTGGATCCATAGGTCTTTTGCATGTCTAAAATGTTTCAAGCATGCATATCTATTTTTAAAGCATGTGTAGAAGAAATCTCTTTCTTGTAAAATTCCAAGCTATTAGGGTTGAACTAGTGGAATTTCTCAAATTTGGATAACAAAACTTTTGTGTTCATTTGTGGAGTGTGAATAAATTTTATTTACTTAAATTTGATATTGTTTTAAACTTTGTCCATACATAAACTCTAAAATTTTTATTTTGGTTTGATCTATTCGCCTTTTTTGTTTACTGAATGAAGGGAGAGCGAAAACTCAATGTTTTCATTTAATAAAAAAGTGTACGTCTAAAATGGAGAAGCACAATGCACAAATGCAGAGAGAGATAATTCCAAAGAGTGTCTTTAATTTTTAGGGATTGTAAGCTGTTTTTAGTTTTTATATCTCAGGTTTTTCAATCGCTTGGGAAAGGGGGAGGCGGGTGATTTTTAACTGTGTGTTTACTCCCAATACAGAAGTCATTTCTTATAAATATATAGCCCATTATGCATGATAAATCAGTTTACAATCCTCCATGATTCTTAGGCCAGCTTTTTTCAAACGGGCAAAATAATGGCTTGTTTGACTCGGGTAAATATCCCACCGCACGTTCACTCCTGAATTCAATGAGCGTTTGCTATTCTATTTAAAAGCTTTGGATCCATAGGTCATTTGCATCTTTAACATGTTTCAAGCATGCATATCCATTTTTAAAGAATGTGTAGAAGAAATCTCTTTCTTGTAAAATTCCAAGCTATTAGGGTTGAACTAGTGGAATTTCCCAAACTTGGATAACAAAATATTTGTGTTCATTTGTGGTGTGTGAACTAATTTTCTTTACTTACATTTTTTATTGTTTTAAACTTTTTCCATACATAAACTCTAAAATTTTCATTTTGTTGTGCCAGTTTTGTTTACGGGATGAAGGAAAAGCGAAAACTCAAAGTTTTGATTTAATAAAAAAGTGTACATCTAAAATGGAGATGCACAATGCACAATGTAGAGAGAGATAATTCCAAAGAGTGTCTGTAATTTTAAGGGATTGTAAGCTCTTTTTAGTTTTTATATCTCAGGTTTTGCAATCGTCGGGAAAAGGGGGAGGCGGGGAATTTTTAACTGAGTGTTGACTCCCAATCCATAAGTCATTTCTGAAAAAAAATATAGCCCATAACACATGATAAGTCACTTTACAATCATCCATGATTGTTAGGCCAACTTTTTGCAAACGGGCAATATAATGGCTTGTTTGACTCGGGTAAATATCCCACCGCACGTTCACTCTAGAATTTAATGAGCGTTTGTTATTCTCTTGAAAAGCTTTGGATCCATAGGTCATTTGCATCTTTAACATATTTCAAGCATGCATATCCCTTTTTAAAGCATGTTTAGAAGAAATCTCTTTCTTGTAAAATTCCAAGCTATTAGGGTTGAACTAGTGGAATTTCCCAAACTTGGATAACAAAAATTTTGTGTTCATTTGTGGTGTGTGAATGAATTTTCTTTACATACATTTGTTATTGTTTTAAACTTTTTCCATACATAAACTCTAACATTTTCATTTTGTTGTGCCATTTTTTTTATGGGATGAAGGGAGAGCGAAAACTCAAAGTTTCGACTTAAGAAAAAAGTGTACATCTAAAATGGATATGCACAATGCACAAATGTAGAGAGAGATAATTCGATAGAGTGTCTATAATTTTTAGGGATTGTAAGCTCTCTTTAGTTTTTGTATCTCAGGTTTTGCAATTGTTGGGAAAAGGGGGAGGCGTGGGATTTTAGACTGAGTGTTGACTCCCAATCCATAAGTCATTTATTACAAAATTATAGCCCGTTACACATGATAAATCACTTTACAATCATCCATGATTGTTAGGCCATCTTTTCTAACAGGCAAAATAATGGCTTGTTTGACTCGGGTAAATATCCCACCTCACGTTCACTCTAGAATTTAATGAGCGTATGTTATTCTATTTAAAAGGTTTGGATCCATAGGTGATTTGCATCTTTAACATGTTTCAAGCATGCATATCCATTTTTAAAGCATGTGTTGAAGAAATCTCTTTTGTTGTAAAATTCCAAGCTATTAGGGTTGAACTAGAGGAATTTCCCAAACTTGGATAACAAAAACTTTTGTGTCCATTTGTGGTGTCTGAATAAATAGCTTGAAATTTGATAAGAAAATGATTTCTAATTGATACCACACATTTTTTAAATATGGATTATGCATGTCTGAAACATGATAAAAATACAAATGACCTATTGATCCAAACCTAATTGATTTCTCAAGTGAACCCTTGGTGGGATATTTACCCGAGAGTCAAACAAGCCATTATTTTACCCATTTACAAAAAAGTAGACCTAACAATCATTGATGATTGTAAATGGATTTATCGGTCAATCGTGCATAACGGGCTATATTTTTTTAAGAAATGACTTATGAATTGGGAGTCCACACTCAGTCAAAAATCCCCTTCCTCCCCCTTTTTCCCGACGATTGTAAAACTTGATATATAAAAACAACAAAGAGTTTAAATCGCTTAAAAGTACAGACACTTTTTGGAATTATCTCTCTCTGTATTTATACATTTCCATTTTAGATGTACACTTTTTTTCTTAAATCAAAACTTAAGTTTTCACAGAGAGTCAAACAAGTCATTATTTTTCCGATTAACGAAAAAGCAAATGTAACAATTATTGATGATTGTAAAGTGATTTATCGGTCAATCGTGCAACAGGCTATATTTTGTATGAAATGACTTATCGATAGGGAAACCACACTCAGTCAAAAATCCCCCGCCTTCCCCATTTTTTCGACGATTCCAAAACCTGACATATAAAAACTAGAAAGAGTTTACAATCCCTAAATATTATAGAATTGTTTTTTAATTATATCTATCTACATTTGTCAATTTCCATTTTAGATGTATATTTTTTTCTTAAATCAAAACTTTAGTTTTCACTTTTCCCTTTATCTCATAATCAAAAAAATATGAAGGTAAATAGATCACAACAAAACGAAAATTTTAGAGTTTTTGTATGCAAAAACTTTCAAACAACAAAAAATGTAATTAAAGAAAATCCCCTGCCTTCCCCCTTTTCCAGACGATTGCAAAACATGATATATATAAACTAGAAAGAGTTAACAATCTTTAAAATTGACAGACATTTTTTGGAATTATCTCTCTCTACATTTGTGCATTTCCATTTTTGATGTAGACTTTTTCTTAAATGAAAACTTTTGTTTTCACTTTTCCCTTTATCTCGTAAACAAAAAGATAAGAAGGTAAATAGATCACAACAAAAAGAAAATTTTAGTGTTTATGTATGCAAAAAATTTAAATAAACAACAAATGTAAGTAAATAAAATTTATTCACAAGCCACATATGAACACAAAAGTTTTGATATCCAACTTTGGGAAATTCAACTAGTTCAGCCCTAATAGCTTGGAATTTGATAAGAAAGAGATTCCTAATTGATCCCATACATGTTTTAAACAAGGATTATGCTTTCCTGAAACATGATAAAGATGCCAATGACCGATGGATCCAAACCTCATTAAATTCTGAAGTGATCGTGCGGTGGTGTATTTACCTTAGTCAAACAAGTCATTATTTTGCCCATTTACAAAAAAGCCCTAACAATCATTGATGATTGTAAAGTGATTTATCGGTCAATCATGCTTAACGGGCAATATTTTTGTAAGAAATGACTTATGGATTGGGAGTCCACACTCAATCAAAAATCCTCGCATCCCCCTTTTTCCCGACAATTGCAAAACCTGATATACAAAAACTAGAAATAGTTTACAATCCCTAAAAATTACGGATACTTTGATGAATTATTTCTCTCTACATTTGAGCATTTCCATTGTAGATGTATACTTTTTTCTTAAATAAAAACTTGACTTTTCACTTTTCCTTTTATCTCATAAACCTAAAGGTAAAAAGGCAAATAGTCACAACAAAAAAAAAATGTTAGAGTTTATGTTTGCAAAAAATTTAAAACAGCAACAAATGTAAGTAAAGAAAATTTTTTCACACGCCACAAATGAACATAAAATTTTTGATATCCAAGTTTGGGAAATTCCACTAGTTCAATCCTGATAGCTTGGAATTTGATAAGAAAGAGATTTCTAGTTGATCCCACATATGTTTTCAACATGTATTATGCATGCCTGAAACATGTTAAAGATGCAAATGACCAATGGATGCAAACCTCATTAACTTCTAAAGTGAACGTACAGTGGTATATTTACCCGAGAGTCAAACAAGCCATTATTTTGCCCAATTAAAAAAAAGCTGACCTAACAGTTATTGATAATTGTAAAGTGATTTAATAGTCAATCGTGTGTGGCTATATTTTTTTAAGAAATAACTTATGGATTGGGAGTCCACTCTCAGTAAAAAACCTCCCTCCTCCCCCTTTTTCCCGACGATTACAAAACCTGATAGATAAAAACTAGAAACCGTATACAATCCCTAAAAATTATAGAAACTTCTTGGAATTATCTCTCTCTACATTTGTGCATTTCCATTTTAGATGTATACTTTTTTCTTAAAAAAAAAACCTGTGTTTTCACTTTTCCCTTTATCTCAAAAACAAAAAGATAATAAGGCAAATAGATCACAACAAAACAAAAATTTTAGAGCTTATGTATGCAAAAAATTTAAAACGACAAAAAATTTATGTAAAGAAAATTTATTCACGCGCCACAAATGAACACAAAAGTTTTGATATCCTAGTTTGGGAAATTCCAGTTGTTCAACTCTAATAGCTTGGAATTTGATAAGAAATAAATTTCTAATTGATCCCACACAAGTTTTAAACATAGATTGTGCATGCCAGGAACATGCTAAAGATGCAAATAACCTATGGATCCTAACCCCATTAAATTCTCAAGTGAACGAGCGGTGGGATATCTACTTGAGAGTCAAACAAGCCATTATTTTGGCCATTTAGAAAAAAGCTGACGTAACAATCATTCATGATTGCAAAGTTATTTAATGGTCAATCGTGTGTAACAGGCTATATTTTGTAAGAAATGTCTTATCGATAGGGAATCCACACTCAGTCAAAAATCCCCTGCCTCCCCATTTTTTCTGATGATTGCAAAACCTAATATATAAAAACTAGAAAGAGTTTACAATCCAAAATAATTACAAATTTTTTTTGGAATTCTCTCTCTACATTTTTGCATTTTCATTTAAGATGTATATTTTTTTCTTAAATCAAAACTTTAGTTCTCACTTTTCCCTTTATCTCGTAATAAAAAAGATAAGAAGATAAATAAATCACAACAAAACGAAAATTTTAGAGTTTATGTATGCAAAAAATTTAAAACAACAACAAATGTAAGTAAAGAAAATCCCCCGCCTCCCCCTTTTTCTCGACGATTGCAAAACCTGATATATTAAAACTAGAAAGAGTTTACAATCTTTAAAAATTACAGACATTTTTTGGAATTATCTCTCTCTACATTTGTTCATTTCCATTTAAGATGTATACTTTTTTCATAAATGAAAACTTTTGTTTTCACTTTTCCTTTTATCTCATAACCAAAACGATAAGAAGGTAAATAGATCACAGCAAAAGGAAAATTTGAGAGTATATGTATGAAAAAAATTTAAATAAAAACAAAATCTAAGTAAAGACAATTTATTCGTACGTGACATATGAACACAAAAGTTTATATCCAAATTTGGGAAATTCAACTAGTTCAGCCCTAATAACTTGGAATTTGATAAGAATGAGATTTCTAATTGATCCCACACATGTTTTAAACATGGATTATGCATGCCTAAAACATGATAAAGATGCAAATGAACTATGGATCCAAACCTCATTAAATTCTAAAGTGATCGTGCAGAGGTGTATTTACCCTAGTCAAACAAGCCATTATTTTGCCCATTTACAAAAAAGCTGACCTAATAATCATTGATGATTTTAAAGTGATTTATCGGTCAATCGTGCGTAATGGGCTATATTTTTGTAAGAAATGACTTATGGATTGCGAGTCCACACTCAAACAAAAATCCCCCGCATCCCCCTTTTTTCCTGACGATTGCAAAACTTGATATACAAAAACTAAAAATAGTTTACAATCCCTAAAAATTACGGACACTTTTTGGAATTATCTCTCTCTACGTTTGAGCATTTCCATTTTAGATGTATACTTTTTTCTTAAATCGAAACTTGATTTTTCACTTTTCCCTTTATCTCGTAAACATCAAGGTAAGAAGACAAATAGATCACAACAAAATGAAAATTTCAGAGTTTATGTATGCAAAAAAAATAAAACAACAACAAATGTTCGAAAAGAAAATTTATTCACGTCTCACAAATGAACACAAAAGTTTTGATATCTAAGTTTGGCAAATTCCTCTCGTTCAACCCTAATATCTTGGAATTTTATAGGAAAGAGATTTCTAATTGATCCCACACATGTTTTAAACATGGATTATGCATGCCAGAAACATGTTAAAAATGCAAATGACATATGGATCCAAACCTCAATAAATTCTCATGTGAACGTGCGGTGGGATATTTACCCGAGAGTCAAACAAGCCAATATTTTTCCCATTTACAAATAAGCTTACCTAACAATCATTGATAATTGTAAAGTGATTTATCGGTCAGTTGTGCGTTACTGGCTATATTTTTGTACGAATTGACTTATGGAATGGGAGTCTACACTCAATCAAAAATCCCTCGCCTCCCCCTTTTTCCCGACGATTGCAAAACCTGATATATAAAAACTAGAAAGAGTTTACAATACCTAAAAATTACAGACACTTTTTGGAATTATCTCTCTCTACATTTGTGCATTTCCATTTTAGATGTATACTTTTTTCTAAAATCAAAATTAGAGTTTTCACTTTTCCCTTTTTCTCGGAAACAAAAAGAATAGAAGGCAAATAGATCACAACAAAACGATATTTTTGAGTTGATGTATGTAAAAAATTTAAAACAACAACAAATGTAAGTAAATAATTTTTTTTCACACACCACAAATGAACATAAAATTTTTGATATCATAGTTTGTGAAATTCCACTTGTTCAACACTACTAGCTATGAATTTGAAAAGAAAGAGATTTCTAATTGTTCCCACACATGTTTTAAAGATGTATTATGCAAGCCTGAACATGTTAAAGATGCAAATGAGCAATGGATCCAAACCTCATTAAGTTTTCAAGTGAACGTGCAGTGGGATATTTACCCAAGAGTCAAACAAGCCATTATTTTCCCCATTAACAAAAAAGCTGACCTAATAATCATTGATGATTGTAAAGTGATTTATTGGTCAATCGTGCGTCACAGGCTATATTTTTGTAAGAAAAGACTTATGGATTGGGAGTCCAGACTCAGTCAAAAATCCCCTGCCTCCCGTTTTTCCCGATGATTGTAAAACCTGATATATAAATACTAGAAAGATTTTACAATCCATAAAAATTACAGACACTTTTTGGAATTATCTCTCTCTACATTTGTGCATTTCCATTTTTGAAGTATACTTTTTTCTTAAATCAATACTTGAGTTTTCACTTTTCCCTTTTACTCGTAAAGAAAAAGATAAGAAGGCAAATAGATCACTAGAAAATGAAAATTTTAGAGTTTATGTTTGAAAGAAATTTAAAATGACAACAAATGTCAGTAAAGAAAATTTATTCACACACAAATGAACACCAAAGTTTTAATATCCAAGTTTTTGAAATTCCACTTTTTCAACCCTAATAGCTTGGAATTTGATAAAAAAAAGTGATTTCTAATTGATCCCACACATGTTTGAAACATGTATCATGCATGTCTGAATCATGTTAAAGTTGCAAATGACTTATGGATCCAAACATCATTAACTTCTCAAGTGAACGTGCGATCGAATATTTACTCGAGATTCAAACAAACCATTATTTTGCCCATTAACAAAAAAGCTGACCTAACAAGCATTGATGATTGTAAAGTGATTTATCGGTCAATCATGCGTAATGGACTGTATTTTTGTAAGAAATGACTTATGGATAGGGAGTCCACACTCAGTCAAAAACCTCCCGCCACCACGTTTTTCCCGACGATTGTAAAACCTGATATACAAAAACTAGAAAGCATTCACAATCCCTAAAAATTATATTAACTTTTTGGAATTATCTATCTCTACATTTGTGCATTTCAATTTTAGATGTATACTTTTTTCTTAAATCAAAACTTGAGTTTTCACTTTTCCATTTATCACGTAAACATAAAGATAAGAAGGCAAAAAGAAAATACAAGAAAATGAAAATTTTAGAGTTTATGAATGGAAAAAATTTAAAAAAAACATCAAATGTAAGTAAAGAAAATTTATTCACGTGCCACAAATGAGCACAAAAGTCTTGATATCCAAGTTTGGGAAATTCCACTAGTTCAACCCTAATAGCTTGGAATTTGATAAGAAAGAGATACCTAATTGATCCCACACATGTTTTAAAAATGGATTTTGTATGCCTGAAACATGTTAAAGATGCTAATGACCTATTGATCCAAACCTCAAAAAATTCTCAAGTGAACGTGCGGTGGGATATTTACCCGAGAGTCAAACAAACCATTAGTTTGCCCATTTACAGATAAGCTGACCTAATAATCATTAATGATTGTAAAGTGATTTATGAATCAGTTATGCGTTACAGGTTATATTTTTGTACGAAATGACGTATGGATTGGGAGTCCACACTCAGTTAAAAATCCCACGCCTTCCCTTTTTTCTCGACGATTATGAAACCTAATATATAAAAACTAGAAAGAGTTTACTATCCCTAAAAATTACAGACACTTTTTGGAATTATCTCTCTCTACATTTGTGCATTTCCATTTTAGATGTATACTGTTTTTTAAATCAAAATTTGAGTTTTCACTTTTCCCTTTATCTCATAAACAAAAAGATAAGAAGGGAAATACATGAAAACAAAAAGAAAATTTTAGAGTTTATGTTTGGAAAAATTTTAAAACATTAACAAATATAAGTAAAGAAAATTTTTTCTCACGCCACAAATGAACATAAAATTTTTTTTATCCAAGTTTGGGAAATTCCACTAGTTCAAACCTAATAGCTTGGAATTTGATAAGAAAGAGATTTCTAATTGATCCCACACATGTTTTAAACATGTATTATGCATGCCAAAAACATGTTAAAGATGCAAATGACCTATGGATCCAAACCTCATTACGTTCTCAAGTGAACATGCTGTGGGATATTTACTCGAGAGTCAAACAAGCCATTATTTTAGCCATTATCAAAAAAGTTGACCTCACAAGAATTAATGATTGTAAAGTGATTTATCGGTCAATCGTGCGTAACGGGCTGTATTTTTATATGAAATGACTTATGGATAGGGAGTCTACTCTCAGTCAAAAACCTTCTACCACCCCGTTTTCCCCGACGATTGAAAAACCTGATATAAAAAAACTAGAAAGTGTTAACAATCCCTAAAAGTAACAAAAACTTTTTGGAATTATCACTCTCTGCATTTGTTCTTTTCAATTTTAGATGTATACTTTTTTCTTAAATGAAAATTTGAGTATTCACTTTTCCCTTTATCGTGAAAACAAAAAGAAAAGAGGGCAAATAGATCACAAGAAAATGAAAAAATTTAGAGTTTATGTATGGAAAAATTTTAAAACAACATCAAATGTAAGTAAAGAAAATTTATTGACGCGCCACAATTGAACACTAAAGTTTTAATATCCAAGTTTGGGAAATTTCACTAGTTCAACCCTAATAGCTTGGAATTTGATAAGCAAGAGATTTCTAATTGATCTCACACATGTTTTAAACAAGGATTATGCATGCCTGAAACATGTTAAAGATGCAAATGACCTATGGATCCAAACATCAACCAATTCTCAAGTGAACGTGCATTGAGATATTTACCCGATAGTCAAACAAGCCATTATTTTGCCCATTTACAAATAAGTTGACCTAACAATCATTGATGACTGTAAAGTGATTTATCAGTCAGTTATGTGTTACGGGCTATATTTTTGTACGAAATGACTTATAGAGTGGGAGTCCACACTTAGTTAAAAATCCCCAGCCTCCCCCTTTTTCTTGACGGTAGCAAAACCTGATATATAAAACCTACAAAGAATTTACAATCCTTAAAAATTATTGACACCTTTTGGAATTATCTCTCTCTACATTTGTGCATTTCAATTTTAGATGTATACTTTTTTCTTAAATCAAAATTTGAGTTTTCACTTTTCCCATTTTCTCGTAAACAAAAAGATAAGAAGGCAAATAGATAACAACAAAACAAAAATTTTAGAGTTTATGTTTGCAAAAAATTTAAAAAAACAACAAATGAAAGTAAAGAAATTTTTTTCACACGCCACTAATGATCATAAAATTTTTTATATCCAAGTTTGGGAAATTCCACTAGTTCAAACCTAATAGCTTGGAATTTGATAAGAAAGAGATTTCTAATTGATCCCACACATGTTTTAAACATGTATTATGCATGCCTGAAACATGTTAATGATGCAAATGACCTATGGATCTAATCCTCATTAAGTTCTCAAGTCAACGTGCAACGTGATATTTACCCGAGAGTCAAACAAGCCAATATTTTGCCCATTTACAAAAAAGTTGACCTAACAATCATTGATTATTGTAACTGATTTAACGATCAAAAGTAGGTAAGGGCAATATTTTTTAAAGAAAAGACTTATGGATTGGGAGTCCACACTCACTCAAACACCTCCCGGCTCCCCCTTTTTCTCGACGATTGCAAAACCTAATAGATAAAAACTAGAAAGCGTTTACAATCCCAAAAAATTTAAGAAAATTTTTGGAATTATCTCTTTGTACATTTGTGCATTTCCATTTTAGATGTATACTTTTTTCTTAAATCAAAACTTGAGTTTTCGCTTTTCCCTTTATTTCGTAAACAAAAGATAAGAAAGCAAATAGATCTCAACAAAACGAAAATTTTAGAGTTTATGTATGCAAAAAATTTAAAACAACAGGAAATGTAAGTAAAAAAAATTTATTCAAGTGCCACAAATGAACACAAAAGTTTTGATAACTAGGTTTAGGAAATTCCAGTAGTTCAACCCTAATAGCTTGGAATTTGATAAGAAAGAGATTTCCAATTGATCCCACACATGTTTTAAACATGGATTATGCATGCATGAAACATTTTAAGATGCAAATGACCTATGGATCCAAACCATTAAATTCTCAAGTCTCCGTGCAGTGGGATATTTACCTCAGAGTCAAACAAGTCATTATTTTGTCCATTAACAAAAAAGTTGACCTAACAATCATTGATGATAGTAAAGTCATTTATCGGTCAATCGTGTGTAACAGACTATATTTTGTAAGAAATGTTTTACAAATAAGGAATTCACACTCAATAAAAAATCCCCCGCCTCCCCCTTTTTCCCTACGATTGCAAAATCTGATATATAAAATCTAGAAAGAGTTGACAATCCCTAAAAATTAGAGAAATGTTTTGGAATTATCTCTCTCTACATTTGTGCATTTCCCTTTTAGAGGTATATTTTTTTCTTAAATCAAAACTTCAGTTTTTTAGTTTATGTATGAAAAAAATTTTAAAAAACAACAAATGTAATGAACGAAAATTTATTCACGTGCCACAGATGAAAACAAAAGTTTTAATATCCAAATTTGGGAAATTCCACTAGTTCAGCCCTAATAGTTTGGAATTTGATAAGAAAGAGATTTCTAATTGATCCCACACAAGTTTTAAACATGGATTAGGCATGCCTAAAACATGATAAAGATGCAAATGACCTATGGATCCAAACCTTATTCAATTCTCAAGTGAACGTGCGTTGGGATATTTACCCGAGTCAAACAAGCCTATTTTGCCCATTTAAAAAAATGCTGGCCTAACAATCATTGATGATTGTGAAATGATTTATTGCTCAATCGTGCATAATGGGCTATTTTTTTTTTAAGAAATGACTTATGGATTGGGAGTCCAAAGTCAGTCAAAAATCCCATGCCTCCCCCTTTTTCCCGACGATTGCAAAACCTGATAAATAAAAACTAGAAAGGGTTTACAATCTTTAAAAATTATAGACACTTTTTGGAATTATCTCTCTCTACATTTGGGCATATCCATTTTAGATGTATACTTTTTTCTTCAATGAAAACTTTTGCTTTCATTTTTACCTTTATCTCGTAAACAAAAAGATAAGAAGGTAAATAGATTACAACTTAAAAGAAAATTTTAGAGTTTATGTATGCAAAACATTTAAAACAACAAAAAATTTAAGTAAAGAAAATTTATTCACACACCACATATGAGCACAAATGATTTGATATACAAATTTTGAAAATTCCACTAGCTCAGCCCTAATAGATTGGAATTTGATACGAAAGAGATTTCTAATTGATCCCACACATGTTTTAAACATGGATTATGTATACCTGAAACATGATAAAGATGCAAATGACCTATGGATCCAAACCTCATTAAATTCTCAAGGGAACGTGCGTTGGGATATTTACCCTAGTCAAACGAGCCATTATTTTTCCCATTTACAAAAAACATGACCTAACAACCATTGATGATGGTAAAGTGATTTATCGATCAATGTGTGTAACGAGCTATTTTTTTTAAAGAAATGACTCACGAATTGGGAGTCCACACTGAATCAAAAATCCCCCGCCTCGCCCTTTTTCTCAACGATTGCAAAACCTGATGTACTAAAACTAGAAAGCGTTTACAATCCCTAAAAATTACAGACACTTTTTGGAATTATCTCTCTCTACATTTGTGCATTTCCATTTGCGATGTCTACTTTTTTCTTAAATATAAACTAGAGTTTTCACTTTCCCCTTTATCTCGTAAACATAAAGATAAGAAGGCAAATAGATCACAATAAAATGAAAATTTTACAGTTTTTGGGTGCAAAAAATTTAAAACAAAAACAAATGTATGAAAAGAAAATTTATTCACATGTCACGAATGAACTCAAATATTTTGATATCTAAGTTTGGAAAGTCCACTAGTTCAACCCTAAGCTTGGAATTTGATAAGAACGTGATTTCTAATTGAGCCCACATACGTTTTAAACATGGATTATGCATCCGTGAAGTATATTAAAGATGCAACTGACCTATGGATCCAAACCTCAATATATTCTCAAGTGAACGTGCGGTGGGATATTTACCCGAGAGTCAAACAAGCCATTATTTTTCCAATTTAAAAATAAGCTGACTTTACAATCATTGATGATTGTAAAGTTATTTATCGGTCAGTTGTGTGTAGCGGTCCATATTTTTGTACGAAATGACTTATGGATTGGGAGTCCACACTCAATCAAAAATCCACCGCCTCCCCCTTTTTCTCGACAAATGCAAAGCCTGAAATATAAAAACTAGAAGGAGTTTACAATCCATAAAAATTATAGGCTCATTTTGGAATTATCTCTCTCTACATTTGTGCATTTCCATTTTAGATGTATACTTTTTTCTTAAATCAAGATTTGAGTTTTTACTTTTCCCTTTATCTCATAAACTAAAAGATAAGAAGGCAAATAGATCACAACAAAACAAAAAATTTAGAGTTTATGTATGCAAAAAATTTAAAACAATAGGAAATGTAAGTAAAGAAAATTTATTCAAGCGCCACAAATGAACACAAAAGTTTTGATAACTAGGTTTAGGAAATTCCAATAGTTCAACCCTAATTGCTTGGAATTTGATAAGAAAGAGATTTCCAATTGATCCCACACATGTTTTAAACATGGATTATGCCTGAATGAAACATTTTAAGATGCAAATGACCTATGGATCCAAACCTTTAAATTCTCAAGTCTCCGTGCAGTGGGATATTTACCTGAGAGTCAAACAAGTCAATATTTTGCCCATTAACAAAAAAGTTGACCTAACAATCATTGATGATAGTAAAGTGATTTATCGGTCAATTGTGTGTAATAGGCTATATTTTGTAAGAAATACTTTACAAATAAGGAATCCACATTCAATCAAAACTCCCCTGCCTCCCTCTTTTTCCCGACGATTGCAAAACCTGATATATAAAAACTAGAAAAAGTTTACAATCCCTAAAAATTATAGAAATATTTTGGAATTATCTCTCTCTACATTTTTTCTATTTCCCTTTTAGAGGTATATTTTTTTCTTAAATCAAAACTTCAGTTTTTAGTTTTCCCTTTATATCGTAATAAAAAAGATAAGAAGGTAAATAGATCACAACAAAACAAAAAATTTAGAATTTATGTATGAAAAAAAATGTAAAACAACAACAAATGTAATTCAAGAAAATTTATTCATGCGCCACATATGAAAACAAAAGTTTTAATATCCAAATTTAGGAAATTCCACTAGTTCAGCCCTAATAGTTTGGAATTTGATAAGAAAGAGATTTCTAATTGATCCCACACATGTTTTAAACCTAGATTATGCATGCCTGAAACATGATAAAGATGCAAATAACCTATGGATCCAAACCTCATTCAATTCTCAAGTGAACGTGCGTTGGGATATTTACCTGAGTCAAACAAGCCTATTTTGCCCATTTCAAAAAATGCTCGCCTAACAATCATTGATGATTGTAAAATGATTTATCGGTCAATCATGCGTAATGGGCTATTTTTTTGTAAGAAATGACTTATGGATTGGGAGTCCACAGTCAGTCAAAAATCCCATGCCTCCCCCTTTTTCCCGACGATTGCAAAACCTGATAAATAAAAAATAGAAAGAGTTTACAATCTCTAAAAATTATAGACACTTTTTGGAATTCTCTCTCTCTACATTTTGGCATATCCATTTTAGATGTATACTTTTTTCTTCAATGGAAACTTTTGTTTTCACTTTTCCCTTTATCTCGTAAACAAAAAGATAAGAAGGTAAATAGATTACAACTTAAAAGAAAATTTTAGAGTTTATGTATGCAAAAAATTTAAAACAACAAAAAATTTAAGTAAAGAAAATTTATTCACACGCCACATATGAACACAAAAGATTTGATATACAAATTTTGAAAATTCTACTAGCTCAGCCCTAATAGATTGGAATTTGATACGAAAGAGATTTGTAATTGATCCCACATATGTTTTAAACATGGATTATGTATACCTGAAACATGATAAAGATGCAAATGACCTATGGATCCAAACCTCATTAAATTCTCAAGTGAACGTGCGTTGGGATATTTACTCTAGTCAAACTAGCCATTATTTTTCCCATTTCCAAAAAAACTGACCTAACAACCATTGATGATGGTAAAGTGATTTATCGGTCAATGTGTGTAACGAGCTATTTTTTTTAAAAAAATGACTTATGGATTGGGAGTCCACACTCAATCAAAAATCCCCCGCCTCACCCTTTTTGTCGACGATTGCAAAACCTGATATACAAAAACTAGAAAGAGTTTACACTCCCTAAAAATTACAAACACTTCTTGGAATTATCTCTCTCTACATTTGTGCATTTCCATTTGAGATGTATACTTTTTTCTTAAATATAAACTTGAGTTTTCACTTTTCCCTTTATCTTGTAAACATAAAGATAAGAAGGCAAAAATATCACAACAAAGTGAAAATTTTACAGTTTTTGTATGCAAAAAAATTAAAACAACGACAAATGTATGAAAAGAAAATTTATTCACATGTCACAAATGAACACAAAAATTTTGATATCTAAGCTTGGAAAGTCCACTAGTTCAACCCTAAGCTTGGAATTTGATAAGAAAGTGATTTCTAATTGATCCACATGGATTATGCATCCGTGAAGTATATAAAAGATTTGATATACATATTTTGAAAATTCTACAAGCTCAGCCCTAATAGATTGGAATTTGATACGAAAGAGATTTCTAATTGATCCCACATATGTTTTAAACATGGATTATGTATACCTGAAACATGATAAAGATGCAAATGACCTATGGATCCAAACCTCATTAAATTCTCAAGTGAACGTGCGTTGGGATATTTACCCTAGTCAAACTAGCCATTATTTTTCCCATTTCCAAAAATACTGACCTAACAAACATTGATGATGGTAAAGTGATTTATCAGTCAATGTGTGTAACGAGCTATTTTTTAAAAAAAAATGATTTATGGATTGGGAGTCCACACTCAATCAAAAATCCCCCGCCTCACCCTTTTTGTCGACGATTGCAAAACCTGATATACAAAAACTAGAAAGAGTTTACACTCCCTAAAAATTACCAACACTTCTTGGAATTATCTCTCTCTACATTTGTGCATTTCCATTTGAGATGTATACTTTTTTCTTAAATATAAACTTGAGTTTTCACTTTTCCCTTTATCTTGTAATCATAAAGATAAGAAGGCAAAAATATCACAACAAAATGAAAATTTTACAGTTTTTGTATGCAAAAAATTTAAAACAACGACAAATGTATGAAAAGAAAATTTATTCACATGTCACAAATGAACACAAAAATTTTGATATCTAAGCTTGGAAAGTCCACTAGTTCAACCCTAAGCTTGGAATTTGATAAGAAAGTGATTTCTAATTGATCCACATGGATTATGCATCCGTGAAGTATATTAAAGATGCAATTGACCTATGGATCCAAACCTCAATATCTCAAGTGAACGTGCAGTGAGATATTTACCTGAGAGTCAAACAAGCCATTATTTTTCCAATTTACAAATAAGTTGACTTTACAATCATTGATGATTTGTAAAGTTATTTATCGGTTAGTTGTGCGTAGCGGTCCATATTTTTGTACGAAATGACTTATGGATTGGGAGTCCACACTCAGTCAAAAATCCACCGCCTCCCCCTTTTTCTCGACAAATGCAAAGCCTGATATATAAAAACTAGAAAGAGTTTACAATCCATAAAAATTATAGGCTCATTTTGGAATTATCTCTCTCTACATTTGTGCATTTCCATTTTAGATGGATACTTTTTTCTTAAATCAAAATTTGAGTTTTTACTTTTCCCTTTATGTCGTAAACAAAAAGAGAAGAATTCAAATAGATGACAACAAAACAAAAAATTTCGAGTTTATGTATGCAAAAAATTTAACATAACAAGAAATGTAAGTAAAGAAAATTTATTCAATCGCTACAAATGAACACAAAAGTTTTGATAGCTAGGTTTAGGAAATTCCAGTAGTTCAACCCTAATAGCTTGGAATTTGATAAGAAAGAGATTTACAATTGATCCCACACATGTTTTAAACATGGATTATGTATGCATGAAACATTTTAAGATGCAAATGACCTATGGATCCAAACCTTTAAATTCTCAAGTCTCCGTGCAGTGGGATATTTACCTGACAGTCAAACAAGTCATTATTTTGTCCATTATCAAAAAAGCTGACCTAACAAATCATTGATGATTGTAAAGTGATTTATCGGTCAATCGTGTGTAACAGGCTATATTTTTTAAGAAATGCTTTACAAATAAGGAATCCACACTCAATCAAAAATCCCCCGCCTCCCCCTTTTTCCCGATGATTGCAAAACCTGATATATAAAAACTACAAAGAGTTTACAATCCCTAAAATTTATAGAAATGTTTTGGAATTATCTCTCTCTACATTTGTGCATTTCCCTGTTAGAGGTATATTTTTTTCTTAAATCAAAACTTCGGTTTTTAATTTTCCCTTTATATCGTAATCAAAAAGATAAGAAGGTAAATAGATCACAACAAAGCGAAAATTTTAGAGTTTATGTATGAAAAAATTTTAAAACAACAACAAATGTAATTAAAGAAAATTTATTCATGCGCCTTATATGAAAACAAAAGTTTTAATATCCAAATTTGGGAAATTCCACTAGTTCAGCCCTAATAGTTTGGAATCTGATAAGAAAGAGATTTCTAATTGATCCCACACATGTTTTAAACATGGATTATGCATGCCTGAAACATGATAAAGATGCAAATGAACTATGGATCCAAACCTCATTAAATTGTCAAGTGAACGTGCGTTGGGATATTTACCTGAGTCAAACAAGCCTATTTTGCCCATTTAAAAAAATGCTCGCCTAACAATCATTGATGATTGTAAAATGATTTATCGGTCAATTGTGCGTAACGGGCTATTTTTTTTTAAGAAATGACTTATGGATTGGGAGTCCACAGTCAGTAAAAAATCCCATGCCTCCCCCTTTTCCTCGACGATTGCAAAACCTGATAAATAAAAAATAAAAAGAGTTTAGAATCTCTAAAAATTAAAGACACTTTTTTGAATTATCTCTCTCAAGATTTGGGCATATCCATTTTAAATGTACACTTTTTTCTTCAATGAAAACTTTTGTTTTCACTTTTCCCTTTATCTCGTAAACAAAAAGATAAGAAGGTAAATAGATTACAACTTAAAAAAATTTTTAGAGTTTATGTATGCAAAATATTTAAAACAACAAAAAATTTAAGTAAAGAAAATTTATTCACACACCACATATGAACACAAAAGATTTGATATACAAATTTTGAAAATTCTACTAGCTCAGCCCTAATAGATTGGAATTTGATACGAAAGAGATTTCTAATTGATCCCACACATGTTTTAAACATGGATTATGTATACCTGAAACATGATAAAGATGCAAATGACCTATGTATCCAAACCTCATTAAATTCTCAAGGGAACGTGCGTTGGGATATTTACCCTAGTCAAACGAGCCATTATTTTTCCCTTTTACAAAAAACATGACCTAACAACCATTGATGATGGTAAAGTGATTTATCGATCAATGTGTGTAACGAGCTTTTTTTTTTAAGAAATGACTCACGAATTGGGAGTCCACACTGAATCAAAAATCCCCCGCCTCGCCCTTTTTCTCGACGATTGCAAAACCTGATATACTAAAACTAGAAAGAGTTTACAATCCCTAAAAATTACAGACACTTTTTGGAATTATCTCTCTCTACATTTGTGCATTTCCATTTGCGATGTCTACTTTTTTCTTAAATATAAACTAGAGTTTTCACTTCCCCTTTATCTCGTAAACATAAAGATAAGAAGGCAAATAGATCACAACAAAATGAAAATTTTACAATTTTTGTTTGCAAAAAATTTAAAACAACAACAAATGTATGAAAAGAAAATTTATTCACATGTCACAAATGAACACAAAAATTTTGTTATCTATGTTTGGAAAGTCCACTAGTTCAACCCTAAGCTTGGAATTTGATAAGAAAGTGATTTCTAATTGATCCCACATACGTTTTAAACATGGATTATGCATCCTTGAAGTATATTAAAGATGCAACTGACCTATGGATCCAAACCTCAATATATTCTCAAGTGAACGTGCGGTGGGATATTTACCCGAGAGTCAAACAAACCATTATTTTTCCAATTTACAAATAAGCTGACTTTACAATCATTGATGATTGTAAAGTTATTTATCGGTCAGTTGTGCGTAGCGGGCCATATTTTTGTACAAAATGACTTATGGATTGGGAGTCCACACTCAGTCAAAAATCCACCGCCTCCCCCTTTTTCTTGACGAATGCAAAGCTTGATATATAAAAACTAGAAAGATTTTACAATCCATAAAAATTATAGACTCATTTTGGAATTATCTCTCTCTACATTTGTGCATTTCCATTTTAGAAGTATACTTTTTTCTTAAATCAAGATTTGAGTTTTTACTTTTCCCTTTATCTCGTAAACAAAAAAAATAAGAAGGCAAATAGATCACAACAAAACAAAAATTTTAGAGTTTATGTATGCAAAAAATTTAATACAACAATAAATGTTTGAAAATAAAATTTATTCACATCCCACAAATGAACACACATTTTAATATCTATGGGAAATTCCACTAGTTCAACCCTAATAGCTTCATATTTGAAAAGAAAGAGATTTCTATTTGATCCCACACATGTTTTGAAGATGGATTATGCAAGCCAGAAACATGTTAAAGATGCAAATGACCTACGGATGCAAACCTCAATAAATTCACAAGTGAACATTAGGTGGGATATTTACCCGAGGGTCAAACAAGCCATTATTTTGCCCATTTACAAATAAGCTGACCTAACGACCATTGATGATTGTAAAGTTATTTATCGGTCATTCGTGCGTAATGGGCTATATTTTTGTACGAAATGACTTATGGATCGGGAGTCCACACTCAATCAAAAATCCTGCGCCTCCTCATTTTTCCCGACGATTGTAAAACCTGATAAATAAATACTAGAAAGAGTTTACAATCCATAAAAATTACCGACACTTTTTGGAATTATCTCTCTTTACATTTGTGCATTTCCACTTTATATGTATACTTTTTTCTTAAATCAATACTTGAGTTTTCAATTTTCCCTTTATCTCATATACAAAAAGATAAGTAGGCAAATAGATCACTAGAAAATGAAACTTTTAGAGTTGATGTATGCAAAAAATTTAAAACAACAACAAATGAGATTAAAGAAAATTTATTCACACTCCAAAAATGAACACAAAATTTTTGATATCCAAGTTTTCGAAATTCCACTAGTTCAACCCTAATAGCTTGGAATTTGATAAGAAAGAGATTTCTAATTGATCCCACACATGTTTTAAACATGGATTATGCATGCCTGAAACTTGATAAAGATGCCTATGGATCCAAACCTCATTAACTTCTCAAGGGAACATGCGGTAGTATATTTACCTGAGAGTCTAACAACCCATTATTTTGCCCATTTACAAAAAAATCTGACCTAACAATCATTGATGATTGAAAGCGATTTATCGGTCAATTGTGCTTAACGGGCTCCATTTTTTTAAGAAATGACTTATGGTTTGGGAGTCCACACTCAGACAAAAAACCCCCGCCTCCCCCGTTTTCCTGACCTTTACAAAACCTTATATATAAAAACTAGAAAGAGTTTACAATCCCTAAAAATTATAGACACTTTTTAGAATTGTCTCTCTTTACATTTGTGCATTTCAATTTTTGATGTATACTTTTTTCTTAAATCAAAACTTGAGTTTTCTCTTTTCCCTTTATCTCCTAAACAAAAAGATAAGAAGACAAATAGATCACAACAAAACGAAAATTTTAGAGTTGATGTATGAAAAAAAATAAAACAACAACAAATGTAAGTAAAGAAAATTTATTCACTCGCCACAATAGAACACAAAAGTTTTGATCTCCAACATTTTGAAAATTCCACTAGTTCAACCCTAATAGCTTGGAATTTGATAAGAAAGAGATTTCTAATTGATCACATACATGTTTGAAACATTGATTATGCATGCATGAATCATATTAAAGATGGAAATGACCTATGGATCCAAGCCTCGTTAAATTCTCAAGTCAACGTGCGGTAGGATATTTACCCGAGAGTCAAACAAGCCATTATTTTGCCCATTTACAAATAAGTTGACCTAACAATTATTGATGATTGTAAAGTGATTTATCAATCAGTTGTGCGTTACGGGCTATATTTTTGTACGAAATGACTTATGGATTGGCCGTCCACAGTTAGTTAAAAATCCCATGCCTTCCCCATTTTCTCGATGATTGCAAAACATGATATATAAAAACTACAAAGAGTTTACAATCCCTAAAAATTACAAACACTTTTTGGATTTATCTCTCTCTACATTTGTGCATTTCAATTTTAGATGTATACTTTTTTCTTCAATCAAAATTTGAGATTTTACTTTTCCCTTTTTCTCGAAAACAAAAAGATAAGAAGGCAAGTAGATAACAACAAAACGAAAATTTTAGAGTTTATGTTTGCAAAAAACTTAAAACAACAACAAATGTAAGTAAAGAAAATTTTTTCACACGTCACAAATGATCATAAAATTTTTGATATCCAAGTTTGGGAAATTCCACTAATTCAACCCTAATTGCTTGGAATTTGATAAAAAAGAGATTTCTAATTGATCCCACACATTTTTTAAACATGTATTATGCATGCCTAAAACATGTTAAAGATATAAATGACCTATGGATCCAAACATTCATTAGGTTCTCAAGTGATCGTGCGATGGGATATTTACCCTAGAGTCAAACAAGCAAATATTTTGCCAATTTAAAAAAAAGTTGACCTAACAATCATTGATGATTGTGAAGTGATTTAACGGTCAAACGTGCATAACGGGCTATATTTTTTTTGACTTATGGATTGGGAGTCCACACTCACTCATACACCTCCCGCCTCCCCCTTTTTACTGACGATTGCAATACTTGATAGATAAAAACTAGAAAGCGTTTACAAACCCTAAAAATTACAGAAACGTTTTGGAATTATCTCTCTATACATTTGTGCATTTCCATTTTAGATGTGTACTTTTGTCTTAAATCAAAACTTGAGTTTTCACTTCTCCCTTTATTTCGTAAATAAAAAGATAAGAAGGCAAATAGATCACAAGAAAACGAAAATTTTAGAGTTTATGTATGCAAAAAATTTAAAACAATAGCGAATGTAAGGAAAGAAAATTTATTCAAGCGCCACAATGAACACAAAATTTTTGATATCCAAGTTTGGGAAATTCTAGTAGTTCAACTCGAATAGCTCGGAATTTGATAAGAAAGAGATTTCTAATTGATCCCACACATGTTTTAAACATGAATTATGCATGCCTGAAACATTCTATAGATGCAAACAACCTATGGATCCAAACCCCTTTAAATACTCAAGTGAACGTGCGGTGGGATATTTACCCGAGAGTCAAACAAGCCATTATTTTGGCCATTTACCAAAAAGCTGACCTAACAATCATTGATGATTGTAAAAATTATTTATCGGTAGATTGTGTGTAACGGGCTATATTTTTGTAAGCAATGACTTATGGATTGGGAATCAACACTCAGTCAAAAACCTTCCGCCTCCCCCTTTTTTTCGATGATTGCAAAACCTGATATTTAAAAAGTCTAAAGAGTTTACTATCCCTAAAAATTACAGAAACTTTTTGGAATTATCTCTCTCTACATTTTTTTCATTTCCATTTTAGATGTATATTTGTTTCTTAAACCAAAACTTGAGTTTTCACTTTTCCCTTTATCTCGTAAACAAAAAGATAAGAAGGCAAATAGATAACAAAAAAAAACAAAAATTTTAGAGTCTATATATGCAAAAATTTAAAACAACAACAAATGTAAGTAAAGAAAATTTATTCAAGTGCCACAAATGAACACAAAAGTTTTGATATCTAGGTTTGGGAAATTCCACTAGTTCAACCCTAATAGTCTAGAATTTGATAAGAAAGAGACTTCTAATTGATCCCACACATTTTTTAAACATGGATAGAGTTTACAATCCCTAAAAATTACAGACACTTTTTGGAATTATCTCTCTCTACATTTGTGCATATCCTTTTTAGATGTATACTTTTTTCTTCAATGAAAACTTTTGTTTTCGGTTTCCCTTTTATCTCGTTTACAAAAAGATAAGAAGGTAAATAGATCACAACAAAAAGAAAATTTTAGAGTTTATGTATGCAAAAAATTTTAAAAACAACAAATTTAGTAAAGAAAATTTATCCACACGCCACATATGAACAAAAAAGATTTGACATCCAAATTTGGGAAATTCCACTAGTTCAGCTTTAATTGCTTGGAATTTGATAAGAAAGAGATTTCTAATTGATCCCACACAAGTTTTAAACATGGATTATGCATGCCTGAATTGTGATAAAGAGGCAAATGACCTATGGATCCAAACCTCATTAAATTCTCTAGTGAATGTGCGTTGGGATATTTACCCTAGTCAAACAAGCCATTATTTTGCCCATTTACAAAAAACCTTACCTAACAATCATTGATGATTGTAGAGTGATTTATCGGTCAATCGTGCGTGACGGCCTATATTTTTTTAACAAATGACATATGGATTGGGAGTCTACACTCAATCAAAAATCCCCCTGCCTCGCCCATTTTCCCTACGATTACAAAACCAAATATACAAAAACTAGAAAGAGTTTACAATCCCTTAAAATTACAAACACTTTTTGGAATTATCTCTCTCTACATTTGCGCATTTCCATTTCAGATGTTTATTTTTTTCTTAAATCAAAACTTGAGTTTTCACTTTTCCCTTTATCTCGTAAACATAAAGATAAGAAGGCAAATAGATCACAACAAAACAAAAATTTCATGAGTTTTTGTATGCAAACAATTTAAAACAACAACAAAATGAAAATAAAATTTATTCACATGCCACAAATGAACACCAAAATTTTGATATATAAGTTTGGGAAATTCCACTAGTTCAACCCTAATAGTTTGGAATTTGAAAAGAAAGAGATTTCTAATTGATCCCACATATGTTTTAAACATGGATGCATGCATGAAACATGTTAAAGATGCAAATGACCTATGGACCCAAACCTCAATATATTCTCAAGTGAACGTGCGGTGGGATATTTACCCGAGAGTAAAACAAGCCATTATATTGCCCATTTACAAATAAGCTAACCTAACAATCATTGATGACTGTAAAGTGATTTATCGGTCAGTTGTGTGTAATGGGCTATATTTTTGTATGAAATGACTTATGGATTAGGAGTCCACACTTAGTCAATAATCCCTCGCCTCCTCGTTTTTCCCGACGATTGTAAAACTTGATATATAAATACTAGAAAGAGTTTGAAATCCATAAAACTTACAGACACTTTTTGGAATTATCTCTCTCTACATTTATGCATTTCCACTTTAGATGTATAATTTTTTCTTAAATCAATACTTGAGTTTTCACTTTTCCCTTTATCTCGTAAACAAAAAGATTAGTAGGCAAATAGATCACTAGAAAACGAAAATTTTAGAGTTTATGTATGTAAAAAATTTAAAACAACAAAAAATGAGAGTAAAGAAAATTTATTCACATGCCACAAATGAACAAAAAAGTTTTGATATCCACGTTTTTGCAATTCCACTAGTTCTACCGTTTTTGCAATTCCACTAGTTCTACCCTAATAGCTTGGAATTTGATACGAAAGAGATTTCTACTTGATCCCACACATGTTTTAAACATGGATTATGCATACCTGAAACTTGATAAAGATGCAAATGACCTATGGATCCAAACCTCATTAAATTCTCAAGTGAACGTGCGGTGGGATATTTACCCGAGAGTCTAACAAGCCATTATTTTGCCCATTTACAAAAAAGCTGACCTAACAATCAGTGATGATTGAAAGTGATTTATCAGTCAATCGTGCTTAACGGGCTACTTTTTTTTATAAGAAATGACTTATGGATTGGGAGTCCACACTCAGACAAAAATCCCCCGTCTCCCCTTTTTCCTGACAATTGCAAAACCTGATATATAAAAACTAGAAAGTGTTTACAAAATCTAAAAATTACAAACACTTTTTGGAATTGTCTCTCTCCATTTTTGTGCATTTCCATTTTAGATGTATAATTTTTTCTTAAATCAAAACTTGAGTTTTCACTTTTCCCTTTATCTCGTAAACAAAAAGATAAGAAGGCAAATAAGAATTTTAGAGTTGATGTTTGCAAAAAATTTAAAACAACAAAAATTGTAAGTAAAAAAAATTTATTCACGGGCCACAATAGAACACCAAAGTTTTGATATCCATGTTTGGGAAATTCCACTAAGTTCAACCCTGTTGGAAGATGGGCTCAAGCCCACGAGCTCAAGACAAGAAGCTCACACGTCAAAGGAGTGACATATGTGTAAAATGTGGTACTTTCCATAAATATGTCATAGAAGTTTAAATATGTGTTCCTTTTATGTCTTTTGTTTTATCAAGTTGTAGCCCTAAGGGTATTGTAAAACTATAAATAAAGGCATTGGCTAAGAGGTAGAGCATTGAAGCACTCTCCTCTCTTTCCACAAATTCGTCCAGCCCTCATTTTTCTTTTTGACGCAACCCTCTTCTCCCTTAATCCAAACTCTCTTCTTCCAAGTTCTTCTTCTTCTCTTCTCCTTCTCTCTTCTTCTACTTCTTCTTCTTTCTTGTTGATCTAACGTTCCTTTCATGAGATCCTAAATTCTACAAACCCTAATAGCTTTGAATTTGATAAGAAAGAGATTTCTAATTGATCCCACACATGTTTAAACAAGGATTATGGATGCCTGAAACATGTTAAAGATGCAAATGACCTTTGGATCCAAACCTCATTAAATTCTCAAGTGAACGTGCGGTGGGATATTTACACGAGAGTCAAACAAGCCATTATTTTGCCCATTTACAAAAAAGCTGACCTAATAATCATTGATGATTGTAAAGTGATTTATCAGTCAATCGTGTGTGACGGGTTATATTTTTGTAAGAAATGTCTTATGGATTGGGACTCCACACTCTGTCAAAAATCCCCCTGCCTCCCCCTTTTTTCTGACGATTGCAAAACCTGATATATAAAAACTAGAAAGAGTTTAAAATCCCTAAATATTATAGATACTTTTTGGAATTATCTCTCTCAACATTTGTGTATTTCCATTTTAGATGGATATTATTTTCTTAAATCAAAACTTAGTTTTCACTTTTACCTTTATCTCGTACACAAAAAGATAATAAGGCAAATAGATCACAACGAAACGAAAATTTTAGAGTTTATGTAAGCAAAAAATTTAAAACAACAATGAATGTAAGTAAAGAAAATTTATTCACATGCCACAAATGAACACAAAAGTTTTGATATCCAAGTTTGGGAAATTCCACTAGTTCAACCCTAATAGCTTGGGATTTGAGAGGAAATATATTTCTAAATGAACCCACACATGTTTTAAACATGAATTATGCATGCCTGAAACATGTTAAAGATGCAAATGACCTATGGATCCAAACCTCATTAAATTCTCAAGTGAATGTACAGTGGGATATTCACCCGAGAGTCAAACTAGCCATTATTTTATCATTTACAAAAAAGCTGACCTAACAATTATTGATGATTCTAAAGTGATTTATCAGTCAATCGTGCATAACGGGATATATTTTTGCAAGAAATGACTTAAGGATTCGGAGTCCACACTCAGTAAAAAAACCCCCGCCTCCCCCTCTTTCCCAACGATTGCAAAACCTGAAATATAAAAATTAGAAGAGTTTACAATCTTTAAATATTACATAATTTTTTTGGAATTATCTCTCTCTGCATTTGTGAATTTCCATTTTAGATGTATATTTTTTATTAAAACAAAGCTTTAGTTATCACTTTTTCCTTTATCTCGTAATAAAAAAGATAAGAACGTAAATAAATCACAACAAATCGAAAATTTTAGAGTTTATGTATGCAAAAAATTTAAAACAACAACAAATGTAAGTAAAGAAAATTTATTCACGCGCCACATATGAACACAAAAGTTTTGATATCCAAGTTTGGGAAATTCCACTAGTTCAGCCCTAATAGCTAGGAATTTGATAAGAAAGAGATTTCTAATTGATCCCACACATGTTTCCAACATGGATTATGCATGCCTGAAACACGATAAAAATGTAAATGACCTATGGATCCAAACCTCATTAAATTCTCAAGTGAACGTGCATTGGGATATTTACCCGAATCAAACAAGCCTATTTTGCCTATTTAAAAAAATGTTGGCCTAACAATCATTGATGATTGTAAAGTGATTTATCGGTCAATCGTGCATAACGGGCTATATTTTTGTAAGAAATCACTTATGGATTAGGAGTCCACGCTCAGTCAAAAACCCCTCCTTCCCCTTTTTCGCGACGATTGTAAAACCTGATATATAAAAACTAGAAAGAGTTTACAATCCCTCAAACTTACAGTCACTTTTTGGAATTATCTCTCTGCACATTTTTGCATTTCTATTTTCGGTGTATACATTTTTCTTCAATGAAAACTTTTGTTTTCACTTTTCCCTTTATCTCGTAAAAAAAAAGATAAGAAGGTAAATAGATCACAACAAAAAGAAAATTTTAGAGTTTATGTATGCAAAAAGTTTAAAACATTAACAAATGTAAGTAAAGAAAATTTTTTCACATGCCACATACGAACACAAAAGTTTTGATATCCAAATTTGGGAAACTCCATTAGTTTAGCCCTAATAGCTTGGAATTTGATAAGAAAGAGATTTCTAATTGATCCCACACATGTTTTAAACATGGATTATGCTTCCCTGAAATATGATAAAGATGCAAATGACCTGTGGATCCAAAACTCATTAAATTCTCTAGTGAACGTGCGGTAGAATATTTACCCTAGTTAAACAAGCCATTATTTTGCCCATTTACAAAAAAGTTGAGCTAACAACCATTGATGATTGTAAAGGGATTTATAGGTCAATCATGCGTAACGGGCTATAATTTTTATAGAAATGACTAATAGATTGGGAGTCCACACTCAATAAAAAATCCCCTACCTCCCCCTTTTTCCCAATGATTGCAAAACCAGATACACAAAAACTAGAAAGAGTTTACAATCCCAAAAAAATTACAGACACTTTTTGGAATTATCTCTCTCTACATTAGTACATTTCCATTATTGATGTATATTTTTTTCTTAAATCAAAACTTGAGTTTTCACTTTTCCCTTTATCTCGTAAACATAAAGATAAGAAGGCAAATAGATAACAACAAAATGAAAATTTTAGAGTTTATGTATGGAAAAAATTTAAAACAACAACAAATGTATGTAAAGAAAACTTATTCATGTGCCACAAATGAACACAAAAGTTTTGATATCTAAGTTTGGGAAATTCATCTAGTTCAACCCTCATAGCTTGAAATTCAATAAGAAAAAGATTTATAATTGATCCCACACATGTTTTGAACATGTATTATGCATGCCTGAAACATGTTAAAGTTGCAAATGACCTATGGATCCAAACCACATTAAGTTCTCAAGTGAACGAGCGGTGGGATATTTACCCGAGATTCAAACAAGCCATTATTTTTCCCATTAACAAAAATACTAACCTAACAAGGATTGATGTTTGTAAAGTGATTTATCGGTCAATCATGCGTAACGAGCTATATTTTTGTAAGAAATGGCTTATCGATTGGGAGTCCACACTCAGTCAAAAACCTCCAGCCTCCCCCTTTTTACCAAAGATTGAAAAACCTGATAGATAAAAACTAGAAAGAGTTTACAATCCCTAAAATTTGCAGAAACTTTATGGAATTATCACTCTCTACATTTGAGCATTTTAATTTTAGACGTATACTTTTTCTTAAATCAAAACTTTATTTTTCACTTTTCCCTTTATCTCTTAAACAAAAAGATAAGATGGCAAATAGATCACAAGAAAACAAAAATTTTAGAGTTTATGTACGCAAAAAATTTAAAACAGCATCAAATGTAAGTAAAGAAAATTTATTCACGTGTGATAAATGAACACAAAAGTTTTGATATCCAAGTTTGGGAAATTCCACTAGTTCAACTCTAATAGGTTGAAATTTGATAAGAAAGAGATTTCTAATTGATCCCAAACATGTTTTAAACATGGATTATGCACGCCTAAACCCCTTTAAATACTCAAGTAAATGTGCGGTGGGATATTTACCCGAGAGTCAAACAAGCAATTATTTTAGCCATTTAAAAAATGCTGACCTAACAATCATTGATTATTGTAAAGTTATTTATCGATCAATTGTGCGTAACAGGCTATATTTTTGTAAGAAATGACTTTTGGATTGGGAGTCCACACTTTTTCAAAAATCTCCAGCCTCCCACTTTTTCCAGACGATTGCAAAACCTGATATATAAAAAATTGAAAGAGTTTACAATCCCAAAAAATTTCCAATACTTTTTGGAATTATCTCTCTCTACATTTGTACATTTCCATTTTAGATGTATAATTTTTTCTTAAATCAAAGCGTGAGTTTTCCATGTTCCCTTTATTTCGTAAACAAAAAGATAAGAAGGCAAATAGATCACAACAAAACAAAAATTTTAGAGTTTATGTATGCAAAAAAATAAAAACAACAACAAATGTAAGTGAAAAAATTTATTCACACGCCACAAATGAACACCAAAGTTTTCATATCCAAGTTTGGGAAATTTCACTAAGTTTAACCCTAATAGCTTGGAATTTGTTAAGAAAGAGATTTCTAATTGATCCCACACATTTTTAAACATGGATTATGCATGCCTAAAACATATTAAAGATGCAAATGACCTATGGATTCAAACCTCATTAAATTCGCAAGTAAACGTGCGGTGGCATATTTACCCGAGAGTCAAACAAGCCATTATTTTGCCCATTTACAAAAAAGCTGACCTAAAAATCATTGATGATTGTAAAGTGATTTATCGGTCAATCGTGCGTAATGGAATATATTTTTTTAAGAAATGACTTTAGATTGGGAGTCCACACTTTGTCAAAAATCCCCCGCGTCCCCCTTTTTTCTCGACGATTGCAAAACCTGATATATAAAAACTAGAAATAGTTAACAATCCCAAAAAATTACAGACACTTTTTGGAATTATCCCTCGCTAAATTTTTGGCATTTCCATTTTAGATGTATACTTTTTTCTTAAATCAAAACTTCAGTTTTCCCTTTTCCCTTTATCTAGAAAACAAAAAGATAAGAAGGCAAATATATCACTACAAAACTAAAATTTTAGAGTTTATGTAAGCAAAAAATTTAAAAACACAACAGATGTAAGTATAGAAAATTTATTCACGTGCCACAAAAGTACACAAAAGTTTTGGTATCCAAGTTTAGGAAATTCTACTAGTTTAACCCTTACAGCTTGAAATTTAATAAGAAAGAGATTTCTAATTGATCCCACACATATTTTAAACATGGATTCTGTAAGCCTGAAATATGTTCAAGATGCAAATGACATATGAACCTAAACCTCTTTAAATTATCAAGTGAACGTACGGTGGGATATTTACTTGAGAGTCAAACAAGCCATTATTTTGCCTATTTATAAAAAACCTGACCTAACAATCATTCATGATTGTAAAGTGATTTATCGATCAATCATGTGTAACGGGTTATATTTATGTAAGAAATGACTAATAGATTGGGAGTCCACACTCTGTCAAAAATCCTCCGCTTCCCCCTTTTGCCTAACAATTGCAAAACCTAATATATAAAAACTAGAAAAAGTTTACAATCCCTTAAAATTACAAACACTTTTTGGAATTGTCTCTCTCTACATTGATGCATTTGCATTTTAGATGTATACTTTTTTCTTAAATCAAAAATTGATTTTTCACTTTTCCCTTTGATCTTCTAAACAAAAAGATAAGAAGGCAAATAGAACACAACAAAATGAAAATTTTATAGTTTATGTATGCAAAAAATTTAAAACAACAACAAATGTACGTAAAGAAAATTTATTCAAGCGCCAAAAGTGAAAACAAAAGTTTTGATATCCAAGTTGGGGAAATTCCACTAGTTCAACTCTACTTGCTAGAAATTTGGTAAGAAAGAGATTTCTAATTGATCCCGCACATGTTTTAAACATGGATTATGCATGCCTGAAACATGTTAAAGATGCAAATGACCTATGGATCCAAACCTCTTTAAATACTCAAGTGAACGTGCGGTGAGATATTTATCGGAGATTCAAACAAGCCATTATTTTGCACATTTACAAAAAAGCTGACCGAACAATCATCGATGATTGTAAAGTGATTTATCGGTCAATCGTGCGTAACAGGCTATATTTTTGTAAGAAATGACTTATGGATTGGGAGTCCACACTCCGTGAAAAACCTCCCGCCTCCCCCTTTTTCCTGACGATTGCAAAACCTGATATATAAAATCTAAAAAGAGTTTTCAATCCCAAAAAACTACAGCCAATTTTTGGAATTGTCTCTCTCTACATTTGTGCATTTCCATTTTGGATGTATACTTTTTTTTTAAATCAAATTGAGTTTTCACTTTTCCCTTTATCTCATAACGAAAAGATAAGAAGGCAAATAGATCACAACGAAAAGAAATTTTTAGTGTTTATGCATGCAAAAATATTAAAATAACAACAAATGTAAGTAAAGAAAATTTATTCAAGTGCCAAAAATGAACACAAAATTTTTGATATCCAAGTTTGGGAAATTCCACTTTTCAAATCAAATAGCTTGAAATTTGATAAGAAAGAGATTTCTAATTGATCCCACACATGTTTTAAACATGGATTATGCATGCCTAAAACATGTTAAAGATGCAAATGACCAATGGATATTTACCCAAGAGTCAAACAAGCCATTATTTTGGCCATCTAAAAAAATGTTGACCTAACAATCATTGATGATTGTAAAGTTATTTATCGATCAATCGTGTGTAATGGGCTACTTTTTTTTAAGAAATGAGTTTTGGATTGGGAGTCCATCCTTTGTCAAAAATCTCCCACCTCCCCCTTTTTCCCAACGATTGCAAAACTTAATATATAAAATCTAAAAAGAGTTTTCAATCCCAAAAAATTACATACACTTTTTGGAATTCTCTCTCTCTACATTTGTGCATTTCCATTTTAGATGTATACTTTTTTGTTAAATCAAAATTGAGTTTTCACTTATCCCTTTATCTCATAACGAAAAGATAAGAAGGCAAATAGATCACAACGAAACGAAAATTTTAGTGTTTATGCATGGAAAAAAATTAAAATAACAACAAATGTAAGTAAAAAAATTTATTCAAGCGCCAAAAATGAACACAAAAGTTTTGATATCCAAGTTTGTGAAATTCCACTAGTCCAACCCTAATTGCAAGAAATTTGGTAAGAAAGAGATTTCTAATTGATCCCGCTCATGTTTCAAACATGGATTATGCATGCCTAAAATATGTTAAAAATGCAAATGACCTATGGATCCAAACCTCTTTAAATACTCAAGTGAACGTGCGGTGGGATATTTACCCGGGTGTCAAACAAGCCATTTATTTGCACATTTACAAAAAATCTGAGCTAATAATCATTGATGGTTCTAAAGTGATTTATTGGTCAATCATGCGTAACGGGCTATATTTTTAAAAGAAATGACTTACGGATTGGGAGTCCACACTCCGTGAAAAATCTCCTACCTTCCCCTTTTTCCCGACTATTGCAAAACATGATAGATAAAAACTAGAAAGCATTTACAATCCCTAAAAATTACAAAAATATTTTGGAATTATCTCTGTCTTCATTTGTGCATTTCCATTTTAGATGTATACATTTTTCTTAAATCAAAACTTGAGTTTTCACATTTCCCTTTATCACGTAAACAAAAAGATAAGAAGGCAAATAGATCTCATTAAAAGGAAAGTTTTAGAGTTTATGTATGCATAAAAATTAAAACTAACTAATGTAAGTAAATAAAATTTATTCATGCGCCACAAATGAATACAAAAGTTTTTATATCCAAGTTTGAGAAATTCCTCTAGTTCAACCCTAATAGCTTGGAATTTTATAAGAAAGAGATTTCTAATTGATCCCACACATGTTTTAAACATGGATTATGCATGCCTGAAACATTTTAAAGATGGGAATGACCTATGGATCCAAACATCTTTAAATACTCTAGTGAAGTTGCGGTGGGATATTTACACGAGGGTCAAACAAACCATTATTTTGCCCATTTACAAAAAGTTGACCTAACAATCATTGATGATTTTAAAGTGATTTATTGGTCAATCATGCGTAACAAATGACTTATGGATTGGGAGTCCACAGTTAGTCAAAAATCCCCCGCCTCCCCCTTTTTCTCGACGATTACAAAACTTGATATATAAAAACTAGAAAGAATCCCAAAAAATTACAAAATTTTTTTGGAATTATGTCTCTGTACATTTGTGCTTTTCCGTTTTTGATGTATACTTTTTTCTTAAATCAAAACTTGAGTTTTCACTGTCCTTTATCGCGTAAAGAAAAAGATAAGAAGGCAAATAGATCACAACGAAACAAAAATTTTAGAGTTTATGTATGCAAAAAATTTAAAACAACGACAAATGTAAGTAAAGAAAATTTATTCACCCACCAAAAATAAACATAAAAGTTTCGATATCCAAGTTTGGGAAATTCCACTAGTTCAACCCTAATAGCTTGGAATATTATAAGAAGGAGATTTCTAATTGATCCCATACAAGTTTTACACAATGATTATGAATGCCTAAAACATGTTAAAGATGCAAATAACCTATTGATCCAAACCTCATTAAATTCTCAAGTGAACGTGCGGTGGGATATGTACCCGAGAGTCAAACAGACCATTATTTTGCCCATTTACAGAAAAGCTTACCTAACAATCATTGATGATTGTAAAGTGATTTATTGGTCAATCGTGCGTAACGGGCTAAATTTTTGTAAGAAATGACGTATGGATTGGGAGTCCACACCCTGTCAAAAATCCCCTTGTTCAAGACGATTGCAAAACCTGATATATAAAAACTAGAAAGAGTTTACAATCCCAAAAAATTACAGAAACTTTTTGGAATTATCTCTCTCTACATTTGTGCATTTTTTTTTTAGATGTATAATTTTTTCTTATATCAAAACTCAAGATTTCACTTTTCCCTTTATCTCATAAATAAAAAGATAGAAAGCAAATAGATCACAACAAAACGAAAATTTTAGAGTTTATGTATTCAAAAAAAATAAAACAACAAATATTGTAAGTAAAGAAAATTTATTCTCACTCCACAAATGAACACAAAAGTTTTAATATCCAAGTTTGGGAAATTCAACTAGTTCAACCCTAATAGCTTGGAATTTGATAAGAAATAGATTTTTGAATGATACCACACTTGTTTTAAACACGGATTATGTATGACTGTAACATGCTAAAGATGCAAATGACCTATGGATCCAAACCTCATTAAATTCTCAAGTATACGTGCCGTGGGATAATTACCCGAGAGTCAAACAAGCCATTATTTTGCCCATTGACAAAAAAACTGACATGACAATCATTGATGAATGTAAAGCGATTTATCAGTCAATCATACGTAACGGGTTAAATTTTTTTAAGAAATCACTTATGGATTTGGAGTCTACACTAAATAAAAAAATCCCCCATTTCCCCCTTTTTCTAGACGATTGCAAAACCTGATATATAAAACTTAGAAAGAGTTTACAATCCTTAAAAATTTATGATACTTTTTGGAATTATCTCTCTCTACATTTGTGCATTTCCATTTTAGATGTATAATTTTTTCTTAAATCAAAACTTGAGTTTTCTGTTTTCCCTTTATTTTGTAAACAAAAAGGTAAGAAGGCAAATAGATCACAAGAAAACGAAAATTTTAGAGTTTATGTATGCAAAAAATTTAAAAAAACAACAAATGTAAGTGAAAAAATTTATTCACGCGCCACAAATGAACACCAAAGTTTTGATATCCAAGTTTGGGAAATTCCACTAAGTTTAACCCTAATAGCTTGGAATTTGGTAAGAAAGAGATTTCTAATTGATCCCACACTTGTTTTAAACATGGATTCTGCATGCCTGAAACATATTAAAGATGCAAATGACCTATGGATCCAAACATCATTAAATTCGCAAGTGAACATGCAGTGGGATATTTACCCGAGAGTCAAACAAGCTATTATTTTGCCCATTTAAAAAAAAGCTGACCTAACAATCATTGATGATTGTAAAGTGATTTATCAGTCAATCAGTGTAATGGGCTATATTATTAACGAAATGTCCTATAGATTGGGAGTCCACACTCTATCAAAAATCCCCTTGCCTTCCCCTTTTTCCCAACGATTGCAAAACCTGATATATGAAAACTAGAAAATGTTTACAATCCCTAAAAATTACATACACTTTTTGGAATTATCTCTCTCAACATTTGTGAATTTTCATTTTAAATGAATATTTTTTTCTTAAATCAAAACTTTAGTTTTCACTTTTCCCTTTATGTCATAATAAAAAAGATAAGAAGGCCAATAGATCACAACAAAACGAAATTTTAGAGTTTATATTAGCTAAAAATTTAAAACAACAACAAAAGTATGTAAATAAAATTTATTCAATCGCCACAAATGAAAACAAAAGTTTTGAAACCCAAGTTTGGGAAATTCCACTAGGTGAACCCTAATAGCTTTGAATTTGATAAGAAAGATATTTCAAATGTATCCCACACATATTTTAAACAAGGATTATAAATGCCTGAAACATGTTAAAGATGCAAATGACCTATGGATCCAAACCTCACTAAATTCTCAAGTGATCATGCGGTGGGATATTTACACGAGGGTTAAACAAGTCATTACTTTGCCCCTTTGCAAAAACGTTGACCTACAATCATTGATGATTTTAAAGTGATTTATCGGTCAATTGTGCGTAACGAGCTATATTTTTGTAAGAAATGACTTCTGGATTGGGAGTCCACACTCAGTCAAAAATCCCCCGCCTCCCCTACTTTCCCGTCGATTGCAATGCCAGATATATAAAAACTAAAAAGTGTTTACAATCCCTAAAAATTACAGACACTTTTTGGAATTGTCTCTCTTTGCATTTTTACATTTCCATTTTAGATGTATACTTTTTTCTAAAATCAGAACTTGGGTTTTCAATTTTCCCTTTATCTCTTAAACAAACAGATAAGATGTCAAATAGATCACATGAAAACAAAAAAATTTAGAGTTTAAGTATGCAAAAAATTTAAAACAACATCAAATGTAAGTAAAGAAAATTTATTCACGTGCCACAAATGAACACAAAAGGTTTGATATCCAAGTTTGCGAAATTCCACTAGTTCAACTTTAATAGCTTGGAATTTGATTAGAAAGAGATTTCTAATTGATCCCACTAAAAGTTTTACACATGGATTATACATGCCTGAAACATGTTAAAGATGCAAATGACCTATGGATCCAAACCGCATTAAATTCTCTAGTAAACGTTTTGTGGGATATTTACCTGAGAGTCAAACAAGCCATTATTTTGACCATTGAAAAAAAAGCTGACCTAAAAATCAATGATGATTGTAAAGTGATTTATCGTTCAATCATGCATAACAGGCTATATTTTTGTAAGAAATGACTTATGGATTGGGAGTCCACACTAAATAAAAAATCCCATGCCTCCCCTTTTTACCCGAAGATTGCAAAACCTGATATATAAAAACTAGAAAGAGTTTAAAATCCCTAAAAATTACAGATACTTTTTGGAATTATCTCTCTCTACATTTGTGCATTTCCATTTTAGATATATACTTTTTGGTTAAATAAAAAATTTGAGGTTTCACTTTTCCCTTTATCTCGTAAACAAAAAGATAAGAAGGCAAATAGATCACAAACAATTTAAAACAAAAACAAATGTAACGAAAGAAATTTTCTTCACATGCCACAAATGAACACAAAAGTTTTGATATCCATGTTTGGGAAATTCCACTAGTTCAATCCTAATAGCTTGGCATTTGATACGAAATAGATTTCTAATTGATCCCACACATGTTTTAAACATGAATTATGCATGCCTGAAACATGTTAAAGATGCAAATGACCTTTGGATCCAAACCTCATTAAATTCTCAAGTGAACGTGTTGTAGGATATTTACCCGAGAGTGAAACAAGTCATTATTTTGCCCATTTACAAAAAACTGACCTAACAATTATTGATGATTCTAAAGTGATTTATTAGTCAATAGTGCGTAACGGGATATATTTTTGCAAGAAATGACTTGAAAGCGTTTATAATCCCCTTTTTTGCCAACTATAGTAAAACTTGATATATAAAAATTAGAAAGCGTTTACAATCCCTAAAAATTAAAAAACGTTTTGGAATTATCTCTCTCTACATTTGTGCATTTCGATTTCAGATGTATACTTTTTTCTTAAATCAAAACTTGAGTTTGCACTTTTCTCTTTATCTTGTAAACAGAAAGATTAGAAGTAAAATAGATCACAACAAAAAAAAATTTTTAGAGTTTATGTATTCAAAAAATTTAAAACAACAACAAAAGTAAGTAAAAAAAATTTGTTGACACGCCAAAAATAAACACAAAAGTTTTGATATCCCAGTTTGGGAAATTCCACTAGTTCAACCCTAATTGCTAGGAATTTGATAAGAAAGAGATATCTAATTGATCCCACACATGTTTTAAACATGGATTATGCATGCCTGAAACATGTTAAACATGCGAATGACCTATGGATCCAAACCTCTTTAAATACCCAAGTGAACGTGCATTGGGATATTTACCCGAGAGTCAAACAAGCCATTATTTGACCCATTTACAAAAAAGCTTACCTAACAATCAATGATGACTGTAAAGTGATTTATCGGTCAATCATGCATAACAGACTATATTTTTCTAAGAAATGACTTATGGATTGGTAGTCGACAATCAGTCAAAAACCTCCCGCCTCCCTATTTTTCCCGACGATTGCAAAACCTTATAGATAAAAACTTGAAAGCGTTTACAATCCCTAAAAGTTACAGAAACTTTTTTGAATTATCTCTCTCTATATTTGTGCAGTTCCATTTTATAAGTATACCTTTTTCTTAAATCAAAACGTGAGTTTTCACTTTTCCCTTTATCTCGTAAAAAAAAAAAAGATAAGAAGGCAAATAGATCACACCAAAACGAAAATTTTAGATTTTATATATGCCAAAAGTTTAAAACAACAACAAATGTAAGTAAAGAAAATTTATTCATGCGCCACAAATGACCACTAAAGTTTTGATATCCAAGTTTGGGAAATTCCACCAATTCAACTCTAATAGCTTGGAATTTGATAAGAAAGAGATTTCTAATTGATCCCACATATGTTTTAAACATGGATAATGCATGCGTGAAACATGCTAAAGATGCAAATGACCCATGGATCCAAACCCCTTTAAATACTCAAGTGAACGTTCGGTGAGATATTTACCCGAGAGTCAAACAAGCCATTATTTTGGCCATTTACAAAAAAAGCTGACCTAACAATCATTGATGATAGTAAAGTGATTTATTGGTCAAACGTGCGTTATGGGCTATATTTTCATAGAAATGACTTATGGATTGGGAGTCCACACTCAGTCAAAAACCTCCCACCTCCCTTTTTGTTCCGACTTTTGCAAAACATGATCTATAAAAACAAGAAAGTGTTTACAATCCCTAAAAATTACTGAAACTTTTTAGAATTATCTCTCTCTACATTTGTGCATTTCAATTTTAGATTTATACTTTTTTATTAAATCCAAACTTGAGTTTTCACTTTTCCTTTTATCTCGTAAAGTAAAAGATAAGAAGGCAAATAGATCACGACAAAACAAAAATTTAAGAGTTTATGTATGCAAAAAAATTAAAACAAATCAAATATAAGTAAAGAAAATTCAGTATTGCACCACAAATGAACACAAAAGTTTTGATATCCAAGTTTGGGAAATTCCACAAGTTCAACCCTAATTGCTTGGAATTTGATAAGAAAGTGATTTCTAATTGATCCCACACATGTTTTAAACATGGATTATGCATGCCTGAAAAATGTTGAAAATGCAAATGACCTAGATCCAAACCTCATTAAATTCTCAAGTTAACATGCGGTGGGAAATTTACCCGAGAGTCAAACAAGCCATTATTTTGCCCATTTACAAAAAGCTGACCTAACAATCATTGATGACTGTAAAGTGATTTATCAGTGAATCGTGTCTAACGGGCTATATTTTTGTAAGAAATGACTTATGGATTGAGGAGTCCACACTAAGTCAAAAATTCCCCGCCTCCACCTTTTCCTGACGATTGCAAAACCTGATATATAAAAACAAGAAAGAGTTTACAATCCCTAAAAATTACACACTTTTTGGAATTATCTCTTTTTACATTTGTGCATTTCCTTTTTAGATTTATACTTTTTTCTTAAATCAAAACTTGATTTTTCACTTTTCCCTTTATCTTTGAAACAAAAAGATAAGAAGACAAATAAATCACAACAAAACTACAATTTTAGAGTTTATGTATGCAAAAAATTTGAAACAACGATAAATGTAAGTAAAGAAAATTTATTCACGCGCCAAAAATGAATACAAAAGTTTTGATATCCAAGTTTGGGAAATTCATCTAGTTCAACCCTAATAGCTTGGAATTTGATAAAAAAAGAGATTTCTAATTGATCCCACACATGTTTTAAACATGGATTATGCATGCCTGAATGATGTTAAAGATGCTAATGACCTCTGGATCCAAACCTCATTAAATTCTCAAGTGAACGTGAGATGGGATATTTACTCGAGTCAAACAAGCCATTATTTAGCCCATTTACAAAGAATTTGACCTATCAATCATCGATGATTGTAAAGTGATTTATCGGTCAATCGTTCGTAACGGGCTATATTTTTGTTTGAAATGACATATAGATTGGGAGTCCACACTTAGTCAGAAATACCCCGCCTCCCCCTTTTTCCCGCCGATTGCCAAACCTGATATATAAATAGAAGAAAGAGTTTACAATCCCAAAAAATTACAAACAATTTTTGGTATTATCTGTCTCTACATTTGTGCCTTTCTATTTTAGATGTATACTTTTCTCTTAAATGAAAACTTGAGTTTTCACTTTTCCCTTTATCTCGTAAAAAAAAATTAGAACGCAAATAGATCACAACAAAATGAAAATCTTAGAGTTCATGTATGGAAAAAATTTAAAACAACAACAAATTTAAGTAAAGAAAATTTACGCATGCGCCACAAATGAACTCAAAATTTTTGATATCCAAGTTTGGGAAATTCCCCTAGTTCAACCCTAATAGCTTGGAATTTGATAAGAAAGAGATTTCTAATTGATCCCACACCTGTTTCAAACATGGATTATGCATGCCTGAAACATGGTAAAGATGCAAATGACCAATGGATCCAAACCTCATTAAATTCTCATGTGAACGTGAGGTGGGATATTTACCCGAGAGTCTAACAAGCCATTATTTTGCCCATTTACAAAAAAGATGACCAAACAATCATTGATGATTGTAAATTGATTTATCGGTCAATCATGCTTAACTGGCTATATTTTTGTAAGAATGTACTTGTGGATTGGGAGTCCACACTCAGTCAAAAATCCCATGCCTCCCCCTTTTTCCCGACGAATGCAAAACCAAATATATAAATACAAGAAAGAGTTTAGAATCCATAAAAATTACAAACACTTTTTGGAATTTTCTCTTTCAACATTTGTGGATTTCCATTTTACATGTATACTTTTTTCTTAAAACAAAACATGAGTTTTCATTTTTCCCTTTATCTTTGAAACAAAAAGATAAGAAGACAAATAGATCACAACAAAACGAAAATTTTAGAGTTTATGTAAGCAAAAATTTTGAAACAACAACAAATGTAAGAAAAGAAAATTTATTCACGTGCCACAAATGAACAAAAAAGTTTTTATATCGAAGTTTGGGAAATTCCACTAGTTCAACCCTAATAGCTTGGAATAAAAAAAAAAGATTTCTAATTGTTCTCACACATGTTTTAAACATGGATTATGCATGTCTAAAAGATGTTAAAGATGCTAGTGACCTATGGATACAAACCTCATTAAATTCTCATGCGGTGGGGATATTTACCCAAGTCAAACAAGCCATTATTTAGCCTTTTAACAAAAACGTTGACCTAACAATCATCGATGGTTGTAAAGTGATTTATCGGTCAATCGTTCCTAACGGGCTATATTTTTGTTAGAAATGACTTATGGATTGGGTGTCCACACTCAGTCAAAAAAATACCGCCTCCCCCTTTTTCCCATCGATTGCTAAACCTGATATATAAAAACAAGAAAGAGTTTACAATCTCTAAAAATTATAGACACTTTTTGAAATTATCTCGCTCTACATTTGTGTAATTCCTTTTTAGATGTATACTTTTTTCTTAATTGAAAACTTGAGTTTTCACTTTTCCCTTTATCTCGTAAAAAAAAAAAAAAGATAAGAAGGTAAATAGAGCACAAAAAAATGAAAAGTTTAGAGTTTATGTATGCAAAAAATTCAAAACAACAACAAATGTAAGTAAAGAAAATTTATTCACACAACACACATGAGCACAAAAGTTTTGATATCCAAATTTATGAAATTTCACTTGTTTTGCCCTAATAGCTTTGAATTTGATAAGAAAGAGACTTCTAATTTTTCCCACAGATGTTTTAAAAATGGATTATGCATGCCTGAAAGATTTTAAAGATGCAAATGACCTATGGATCCAAACCTCATTAAATTCTCAAGTGAACGTGTGGTGGAATATTTTCCCGAGTCAAACAAACCACTATTTTGCCCATTTGCAAAAAAGCTGATCTAACAATCATCGGTGATTGTTTAGTGATTAATCGTTTGTAACAGGCTATATTTTTGCAAGAAACGACTTATGTATTGGGAGTCCATACTCAGTCAAAAATCCTTGGCCTCCCCGTTTTTCCTGATAATCGCAAAACCTGATATATAAAAACTTGAAAGAGTTAACAATCCCTAAAAATTACTAACACTTTTTGGAATTATCTCTCACTACATTTGTGCATTTCCATTTTAGATGTATACTTTTTCTCAAATCAAAACTTGAGTTGTCACTTTTCCCATGATCTCGTAAATTAAAAGATAAGAAGGCAAATAACAAACAAAACTTTTTGAGTTTATGTAGGCAAAAAATTTCAAACAACAACAAATGTAAGTAAAGAAAATTGATTTACACACCACATATGAACACAAAAGTTTTGATATCCAAATTCTGGAAATTCCACTAGTTTAGCCCTAATAGCATGGAATTTGCTAGAAAGAGATTTCTAATTGATCCCACACATGTTTTAAATATGGATTATGCATGCCTGAAACATGATAAAGATGCAAATGACCTATCGATCCAAACCTCTTTAAATTCTCAAGTGAACGTGCGGTGGGATATTTACCCGAGTCAAACAAGCCATTATTTTGCCCATTTACAAAAAATCTGACCTAAGAATCATTGATGATTGTAAACTGATGTATCGGTCAATAGTGCGTAACGGGCAATATTTTTTTAAGAAATGACTTATGGATTAGGCGTCCAGACTCAGTCAAAAATTCCATGCCTCCCCCTTTTTCCTGACGATTGGAAAACCTTATATATAAAAACTTGAGAGAGTTTACAATCCCTAAAAATTACAGACACTTTTTGGAATTATCTCTCTCTACATTTGTGCATTTCCATTTTTGATGTATACTTTTTTCTTAAATCAAAACTTGTGTTTTCACTTTTTCCATTATCTTGTAAACAAAAAGAGATGAAGCCAAATAGATCACAATAAAAAAATTAGAATTTATGCTTATAAAAATTTTAAAACAACAACAAATGTAAGTAAAGAAAATTTATTCACGAGCCACAAGTGAACACAAAATTTTTGATATCCAAGTTTGGGAAATTCCACTAGTTCAACCATAATAACTTGGAATTTGAAAAGAAAGAGATTTCTAATAGATCTCACACATGATTTTAACATAGATTATGCATGCCTGAAACATGTTAAAGTTGCAAATGACCTATGGATCCAAACCTCATTAAATTCTCAACTGAACGTGCGGTGGGATATTTACCCGAGTCAAACTAGCCATTATTTTGCCCATTTTAAAAAAAGCTGACCTAACAATCATTGTTGATTGAAAAGTTTTTTATCGGCCAATCGTGCATAACGGGCTACATTTTTTTAATAAATGACTTATGGATTGGGACTCCACACTCAGTCGAAAATCCCCCACCTCTCCCTTTTTCCCGATGATTGCATAACCTGATATATAAAAACTAGAAAGCGTTTACAATACCGAAAAATTATAAACGCCTTTTCGAATTATCTCTCTCTACATTTTTGCATTTCCATTTTAGATGTGTACATTTTTATTAAATCAAAATTTGAGTTTTCACTTTTCCCTTTATCTCATAAAAAAAAAGATGAGAAGTCAAATAAAACACAACAAAATGAAAATTTTAAAGTTTATGTATGCAAAAAAATTAAAACAACAACAAATGTAAGTAAATAAAATTTATTCACACGACACATATGAACACAAAAAACTTTTGATATCCAAATTTGGGAAATTCCACTAGTTCTGCCCTATTTGCTTGAAATTTGATAAGAAAGAGATTTCTAATTAACCCCACACATATTTTAAACATGGATTATGAATGCCTGACACATGATAAAGATGCAAATGACCTATGGATCCAAACCTCATTAAATTCTCAAGTGAACATGCGGTGGGAAATTTACCCGAGTCAAACAAGCCATTATTTTACACATTTACAAAAAACCTGACCTAAGAATCATAAATGATTGTAAAGTGATTTATTGGTCAATCATAAGTAATGGGTTATATTTTTGTAAGAAATGACTCTTGGATTGGGAGTCCACACTCAGTCTAAAATCCCCCGCCTCCCCTTTTTTCTCAACGGCAGCAAAATCGGATATATAAAAACTAGAAAGAGTTTACAATCCCAAAAAAATTTAGATACTTTTTGGTATTATCTCTCTCTACATTTTTGCATTTCGATTTTAGATGTATACTTTTTTATTAAATCAAAACTTGAGTTTTCACATTTCCCTTTATCTCGTAAACAAAAAGTTATGAAGGCAAAAAGATAACAACAAAAGGAAAATTTTAGAGTTTAACTAAGCAAAATATTTATTTAAAAAAATGTAAGAAAAAAAAATTTATTCACGCGCCTCAAATAAATACAAAAGTTTTGGTATCCAAGTCTGTGAAGTTCCAATAGTTCAACCCAAATAGCTTGGAATTTGGTATGAAAGAGATTTCTAATTGATCCCACCCATGTTTTAGACATGGATTATGCATGCCTGAAACATGTTAAAGATGCACATGACCTATCAATCCAAGCCTCATTAAATTCTCAAGTTAAAAGGGGAAGGATATTTACCTGAGAGTCAAACAAGCCATTGTTTTACCCATTTAAAAAAAACTGGCCTAACAATAATTGATGATTCTAAAGTGATTTATCTATCAATCGTGCGTCAGTGGGTATATTTTTGAATGAAATTACTTATGGATTGGGAGTTCACACTCAGTCAAAAATCCCCCGCCTCCCCCTTTTTCCCCAAGATTGCAAATCCAGATATATAAAAACTAGAAAGAGTTTACAATCCCTAAAAATTATAGACACTTTATGCAATTATCCCTCTCTACATTTTTGCATTTCCATTTTAGATGTATACTTTTTTCTTAAATCAAAACTTGAGTTTTCACTTTTCCCATTATCTGAAAAAAAAAAAGATAAGAAGGCAAATAGATCACAACAAAACGAAAATTTTAGAGTTTATGTATGCAAAAAATTTAAAACAACAACAAATGTAAGTAAAGAGAATTTATTCATGTAAAACAAATGAACACAAAAGTTTTGGTATCCAAGTTTTGGAAATTCCCCTAGTTCAACCCTAATAGCTTGGAATTTGATAAGAAAGAGATTTCTAATTGATCCCACACATGTTTTAAACATGGATTATGCATGCCAGAAACATGATAAACATGAAAATGACCTATGAATCGAAATCTCATTAAATTCTCAAGTGAACATGCGGTTGGAAATTTACCTGAGTCAAACAAGCCATTATTTTGCCCATTTACAAAAATGCTGGCCTTAAAAACATTGATGATTGTAAAGTGATTTATCGTTCAATCGTGCATAACGAGCTATATTTTTGTAAGAAATGACTTATGGATTGGGAGTCCACACTCAATCAAAAATCCCCCGCCTCCCCCTTTTTCCTGACGATTGCAAAACTTGATATATGAAAACTAGAAAGAGTTTACAATCCCTAAAAATTACTGACACCTTTTGGAATTATCTCTCCCTACATTTGTGCATTTCCATTTTAGATGTATAATTTTTTCTAAAATCAAAACCTTAGTTTTCACTTTGCCATTTATCTCGTAAACAAAAAGATAAGAAGGCAAATAGATCACAATGGAACGAAAATTTTAGAGTTTCTGTTTGCAAAAAATTTAAAACAACAACAAATGTAAGAAAACGAATTATTCTCGTGCCACTAATGAACACAAAATATTTGATATCCAAGTTTGGGAAATTCCACTGTTTCAACCCTAATGGCTTGGAATTTGATAAGAAAGAGATTTCTAATTGATCCCACACATGTTTTAAACATGGATTATGCATGCCTAAAACATGTTAAGGATGAAAATGACCTATGGATCCAAACCTCATTAAATTCTCAAGTCAACGTGCGATGGGATATTTTCCCGACAGTCAAACAAGCCATTATTTTTGCCCATTTACAAATAAACTGACTTAACAATCTTTGATGATTGTAAACTGATTTATCAGTCAATCGTACGCAACGGGCAATATTTTTGAAAGAAATGAATTATGGATTGGGAGTCCACACTCTGTAAAAAATCCCCCGCCTTCCCCTTTTTCCAGATGAATGTCAAACCTGATATATAAAAACTAGAAAGAGCATACAATCCCTAAAACTTACAGACACTTTTTGGAATTATGTCTCTCTATATTTGTGCATTTTCATTTTAGATGTATACTTTTTTCTTAAATCAAAACTTTTGTTTTCACTTTTCCGTTTACTCTTAAACAAAAAGATAAGAAGGCAAATAGATCAAAACAAAATAAAAATTTTAGAGTGAATGTATGCAAAAAATTTTAAACAACATCAAATGGAACTAAAGAAAATTTATTCATGGACCACAAATGTAAACAAAAGTTTTGATATCCAAGTTTGGGAAACACCTAATATCTTGAAATTTGAAAAGAAAGAGATTTCTACAGGATCCCACACATTTCCATTTTAGATGTATACTTTTTTCTTAAATCAAAACTTGAGTTTTTACTTTTCCCTTTATCTCATAAACAAAAAGATAAGAAGGCAAATAGATCACAACAAAACAAAAATTTTATAGTTTATGTGAACAAAAAATTTTAAAAAACAACAAATGTAAGTAAATAAAATTTATTCATCCGCCACAAATGAACATAAAAGTTTTGATATTCCACTAGTTCAACCCTAATAGCATGGAATTTGATAAAAAAAAAGATTTCTAATTGATCCTACACATGTTTTAAACATGGATTAAGCATGCCAGAAACATGTTAAAGATGCAAATGACCTATGGATCCAAAACTCATTAAATTCTCAAGTGAACGTGTAGTGGGATATTTACCCGAGAGTCAAACAAGCCATTATTTTGCCCATTAACAAAAAAATTAACCTAACAATCATTGATGATTGTAGAGTGATTTATCGGTCAATTGTATGTAACGGGCTATATTTTTGTAAGAAATGAGTTGTGGATTGGGTGTCCACACTAAGTCAAAAATCCCCTGCCTCCCCCTTTTTCATGATGATTGCAAAACCTGATATATAAAAACTATAAAGAGTTTACAATCCCTAAAAATTACAAACTATTTTTATAATTTTCTCTCTCTACATTTGTGTATTTGCATTATAGATGTATACATTTATTTTAAATGAAAACTCGAGTTTTCACTTTTCCCTTTATCTCGTACACAAAAATAGAAGGAGGCAACAAGATCACAACAAAACAAAAATTTTAGAGTTTATGTATGCAAAAAAATTAAAACAAAAAAAATGAAAGAAAATAAAATTTATTCACCCGCCACAAATGAACACAAAAGTTTTGATATCCAACTTTGGGAAATTCCACTAGTTCAACCATAATAGCTTGGAATTTGATAAGAAAGGGATTTCTAATTGCTCCCACACATATTTCAAAAATGGATTATCCATGCCTGAAACTTGTTTAAAATGCAAATGACCAATGGATCCAAACCTCATTAAATTCTCAAGTAAACGTATGGTGGGATATTTAGCCGAGTCAAACAATCCTATTTTTCTCATTTACAAAAATATTGACGTAACAATCTTTGATGATTGTAAAGTGATTTATTTGTCAATCATGCGTGACAGGCTATATTTTTGTAAGAAATGACTTATGGAGTGGGAGTCCACCCTCAGTCAAAAATCTCAAGCCTGCCCCTTTTTGCCAATGATAGCAAAACCTGATATATTAAAACTAGAAAGAGTTAAATATCCCCAAAAATTATAGACACTTTTTGGAATTATCTCTCTCTACATTTGTGCATTTCCAATTTAGATCTATACTTTTTTCTTAAATATAAACTTGAGTTTTCGCTTATCCCTTTATCTCGTAAACAAAAAGATAAGAAGGTAAATAGATCACAACAAAACGAAAATTTTAGAGTTTATGTATGCAAAAAATTTAAAACAACAACAAATGTAAGTAAATAAAATTTATTCACGCTCCACATATGAACACAAAAGTTTTGTTATCCAAATTTGGGAAATCCCACTAGTTCAACCCTAATTGCTTGGAATTTGATCAAAAAGAGATTTCTAATTGATCCCACACATGTTTTAAACATGGATTATGCATGTCTCAAACATGATAAAGATGCAAATAACCAATGGATCCAAACCTCATTAAATTCTCTAGAGAACGTGCGTTGAAACATTTACCCAAGTCAAACAAGCCATTATTTTTCCAATTTACAAAAAAGTTAACCTAACAATCATTGATGATTTTAAAGTGCTTTATCGGTAAATCGTGCGTAACGGGATATATTTTTGTAAGAAGTGACTTATGGATTGGGAGTCCACACTCAATCAAAAATCCCCTGCCTCCCCCTTTTTCCCGAGGATTGCAAAACCTGATATACAAAAACTAGAAATAGTTTACAATCTCTAAAAATTACAGACACTTTTTGGAATTATCTCTCTACATTTGTGCATATCCGTTTTAGATGTATACTTTTTTCTTAAATCAAAACTTAAGTTTTCACTTTTCTCTTTGATCTCATTAAAATAAGATAAGAAGGCAAATAAATGACAAAAAAACGAAAATTTTAGAGTTTATGTATGCAAAAAATTTAAAACATCAACAAATGTAGGTAAAGATATTTTTTTCACACGCCACAATTGAACATAAAATTTTTGATATCCAAGTTTAGGAAATTCCACTAGTTCAACCCTATTAGCTTGGAATTTGATAAGAAAGAGATTTCTAATTGATCCCACACATGTTTTAAATATGTATTATGCATGCTTGAAACATGTGAAAGATGCAAATGACCTATAGATCCGAACTTCATTAAGTTCTGAAGTGAACGATCAGTGGGATATTGACCTCAGAGTCAAACAAGCGATTATTTTGCCAATTTACAAAAAAGGTGACCTAACAATCATTGATAGTTGAAAAGTGATTTAACGGTCAATCATGTGTAACTAGCTATATTTTTTTAAGAAATGAATTATGCAAAGGGAGTCCACACCCTCAATCAAAAACCTCCCGCGTCCCCCTTTTTCCTGACGATTGCAAAAGCTAATAGATAAAAACTAGAAACCGTTTACAATCCCTTAAAATTAAAGAAACTTTTAAGAATTATCTCTCTCTAAATTTTTGCATTTCCATTTTAGATGTGTACTTTTTACTTAAATCAAGACTTGAGTTTTCACTTTTCCCTTTATCTCGTTAAAAAAAAGATAAGAAGGCAAATAGATCACAACAAAACGAAAATTTTAGAGTTTAAGTATGCAAAAAAATTAAAACAACAACAAATGCAAGTAAAGAAAATTTATTCACGCACCACAAATGAACACAAAAGTTTTGATATCCAAGTTTGGGAAATTCCACTAGTTAAACCCTAATAGCAAGGAATTTGGCAAGAAAGAGATTTCCAATTGATCCCACACATGTTTTAAACATGGACTATGCATGCTTGAAACATGTTAAAAAAATAAATGACCTATGGATCCAAACCTCAATAAATTCTCAAGTGAACGTGCGGTGGATATTTACCCGAGTGTCAAACAAGCAGCCCATTTATAAATAAGCCGACTTAACAATCATTGATGATTGTAAAGTGATTTATCGGTCAATCATGTGTAACGGGCTATATTTTTGTACGAAATGACTTATGGATTGGGAGTCCACACTCAGTCAAAAATCCCCTGTCTCCCCCTTTTTCCCAATGATTGCAAAACTTGATATATAAAAACTCTAAAGAGTTTACAATCCGTAAAAATTATAGACACTTTTTGGAATTATCACTCTCTACATTTGTGCATTTCCATTTTTTATGTATAATTCTTTCTTAAATAAAAATTTGAGTTTTCACTTTTCCCTTTATCTCGTAAACAAAAAGATAAGATGGCAAATAGATCACTACAAACCGAAAAATTTAGAGTTTATGTATGCAAAAAATTTAAAACATCAACAAATGTGAGTAAAAATTTTTTTTTCACACGCCACTTATGAGCTTAAAATTTTTTATATCCAAGTTTTGGAAATTCCACTAGTTCAACCCTAATAGCTTGGAATTTGATAAGAAAGAAATTTCTAATTGATCTAACACATGTTTTAAACATGTAATATGCTTGTCTAAAACATGTTAAAGATGCAAATGACCTATGGATCCAAACTTCATTAAGTTCTGAAGTGAACGTGCGGTGGGATATTTCCTCGAGAGTCAAACAAGCGATTATTTTGCCCATTTACAAAAAAGCTGACCGAAAAATCATTGATGATTGTAAAGTGATTTAAGGGTCAATCATGCGCCACAGGCTATATTTTTTTAAGAAAGACCTGTTTTAGTCAAAAACCTCCCGCCTCCCTCTTTTTCCCAACGATTGCAAAACCTGATAGATAATAACTAGAAAGCGTTTACAATCCCTAAAAAATACAAAAACGTTTTGGAATTATCTCTCTCTACATTTTTGCATTACCATTTTAGATGTATAGTTTTTTCTTAAATCAAAACTTGAATTTACACTTTTACCTTTATTTCATAAATAAAAAGATAAGAAGGCAGATAGATCACAACAAAACGAAAATTTTAGAGTTAATGAATGTAAAAAATTTAAAACAACAACAAATGTAAGTAAAGAAAATTTATTCACCCGCAACAAATGAACACAAAAGTTTTAATTTCCAAGTTTTGGAAACTACACTAGTTAACCCTTAATAGGTTCGAATTAGGTAAGAAAGAGATTTCTAATTGATCCCACACTTGTTTTAAACTTGGATTACGCATGCTTGAAACAAGTTAAAGATGCAAATGACCTATGCATCCAAACCTCTTTAGATACTCAAGTGAACGTGCGGTGGGATATTTACACAAGGGTCAAACAAGCCATTATTTTGCCCATTTACAAAAACATTTACCTAAGAATCATTGAAGATTTTAAAGTGATTTATCAATCAATCGTGCGTAACGGGCTATATTTTTTGTCAGAAATGACTTTTGGATTGGGAGTCCACACTCAGTCAAAAATCCCCCTACTCCCCTTTTTTTCGACAATTGCAAAACCTGATATATAAAAAATAGAAAGAGTTTACAATCCCAAAAAAATATAGACACTTTTTGGAATTATCTCTCCCTACATTTGTGCATTCCCGTTTCAGATGTATACTTTTTTTTTAAATCAAAACTTGAGTTTTCACTTTTCCCTTTATCTCGAAAACAAAAAGATAAGAAGGCAAATAGATCACAAAAAAATGAAAATTTTAGAGTTTATGTAAGCAAAAAATTTAAAACAACAACAAATGTAAGTAAATAAAATTTATTCACGCGCCTCAAATGAACACAAAAGTTTAGATATCCAAGTTTGGGAAATTCCACTTGTTCAACCCTAATAGCATGGAATTAGGTAAGAAAGAGATTTCTAGTTGATCCCACACTTGTTTTAAACTTGGATTATGCATGCCTGAAACATGTTAAAGATGCAAATGAACTATGGATCCAAACCTCATTAAATTCTTAAGTGAACGTACGGTGGGATATTTACACGAGAGTCAAACAAGCCATTATTTTTCCCATTTACAAAAAATCTAACCTAACCTTCATTGATGATTGTAAAGTGATTTATCGGTCAATCGTGCATAACGGGTTATATTTTTGAAGGAAATGACTAATGGATTGGGAGTTCACACTCAGTGAAAAACCTCCTGCCTCCCCCTTTTTCCCGACGATTGCAAAACCTGATATATAAAAACTAAAAAGTGTTTACAATCCCTAAAAATTACAGAAACCTTTTGGAATTATCTCTCTACATTTGTGTATTTCCGTTTTAGATGTATACTTTTTTCTTAAATCAAAACTTGAGTTTTCACTATTCTCTTTTTCTCGTAAATAAAAAGATAAGAAGGCAAACATATCACAACAAAACAAAAATTTTAGAGTTTATGTATACAAAAAAACTAAAACAACAACAAATGTAAGTAAATAAAATTTATTAACGCGCCAAAAAGGAACACAAAAGTTTTGATATGCAAGTTTTGGAAATTCCACTAATTCAACCCTAATTGTTTGGAATTTTATAAGAAAGAGATTTCTAATTCATCCCGCACATGTTTTAAACATGGATTACGCTTGCCTGAAACATGTTAAAGATGGGATATTTACCCAAGCTCTTTATATACTCAAGTGAACGTGCGGTGAGATATTTACCCGAGAGTCAAACAAGCCATTATTTTGCCCATTATCGTACGTAACGGGCTATATTTTTGTAAGAAATGACTTATGGATAGGGAGTCCACACTCAGGCAAAAACCTATCGCCTCGCTTTTTTTCCCAACGATTGCAAAACCTGAAATATAAAAACTAGAAAGCGTTTACTATTCCTAAAAATTACAGAAACTTTTTGGAATTATCTCTCTCTACATTTGTGCATTTCCATTTTAGATGTATACATTTTTCTTAAATCAAACTTGAGTTTTCACTATTCCTTTTCTCTCACAAACAAAAAGATAAGTAGGCAAATAGATCACAACAAAACGAAAATTTTAGCGTTTATATATGCAAAAAATTTAAAACAACAACAAATGTAAGTAAAAAAAATTTATTCATGCACCACAAATGAACGCAAAAGTTTTGATATCCAAGTTTGGGAAATTTCACTAGTTCAACCTAATAGCTTGGTATTTGATAAGAAAGGAATTTCTAATTGATCCCACACATGTTTTAAACATGGATTATGCATGTCTGAAACATGTAAAAGATGCAAATGACCAACGGATTCAAACATCATTAAATTCTCAAGTGAAAGTGAGGTGGGATATTTACCCGACGCAAACAAGCCATTATTTTTCCCATTTTCAAATAAGCTGACCTAACAATCTTTGATGATTGTAAAGTGATTTATCGGTCAGTCATGCTTAACGGGCTATATTTTTTTATGAAATGACTTATGGATTGGGAGTCCACACTCAGTCAAAAATCCCCCGCCTCCCCCTTTATCCCGATGATTGCAAAACCTGATATTTAAAAACTAGAAAGCGTTTACTATCCCTAAAAATTACAGAATTTTTTTGGAATTATCTCTCTCTACATTTGTGCATTTCCATTTTAGATGTATACTTTTTTCTTAAATCAAACTTGAGTTTTCACTATTCCCTTTATCTTGTAAACAAAAAGATAAGAAGGCAAATAGATCACAACAAAACGAAAAATTTTAGAGTTTATATGAAAAAAATTTAAAACAACAACAAATGTAAGTAAAGAAATTTTTTTCACACAGGACTAATGAACATAAAATTTTTGATATCCAAGTTTGGGAAATTCCACTAGTTCAACCCTAATAGCTTGGAATTTGATAAGAAAGACATTTCTAATTGATCCCACACATGTTTTGAACTTGTATTATGCATGACTGAAACATGTTAAAGATGCAAATGACCTATGGATCCAAACTTCATTATGTTCTGAAGTGAACGTGAGGTGGGATATGTACCCGAGAGTCAAATAAGCGATTATTTTGACCATTTACAAAAAATTTGACCTAACAATTATTGATGATTGTAAAGTGATTTAACGGTCAATCATGCAAAACGGGCTATATTTTTTTAAGAAATGACTTATGGATTTGGATTCCACCTTCAGTAAAAAACCACTTGCCTCCCCCTTATTCTCGACGATAGCAAAACCTGACATAAAAACTAGAAAGCGTTTACAATCCCTAAAAATTACATAAAGTTTTTGGAATTATCTCTCTCTACATTTGTACATTTCCATTTTAGATGTAAAATTTTTTCTTAAATCAAAACTTGAGTTTTCACTTTTACCTTTATCTCGTAAACAAAAATTTAAGAAGGCAAATTTATCACAAAAAAACAAAAATTTTAGAGTTTATGTATGCAAAAAATTTAAAACAACAACAAATGTAAGTAAAGAAAATTTATCCACCATAAATGAACACAAAAGTTTTTATATCCAAGTTTGGGAAATTCCACTTGTTCAACCCTAATAGCTTGGAATTTGATAAGAAAGAGATTTATAATTGATCCCACACAAGTTAAACATGGATTATGCTCGCCTGAAACATGTTAAAGATGCAAATGAGTTATGGATCCAAACCTCACTAAATTCTTAAGTGAACGTGCGGTGGGATATTTACACGAGAGTCAAACAAGCCACTATTTTGCCCATTTTAAAAAAAGCTCACCTAACAATCATTGATGATTGTAAAGTGATTTATCGGTCAATCGTGCGTAACGGGTCATAATTTTTTAAGAAATCACTAATGGATTGGGAGTCCACACTCAGTCAAAAATTTCCCGCCTCCCCCTTTTTCCCGTCGATTGCAAAACCTAATATATGAAAACTAAAATGTGTTTACAATCCTAAAAATTATAGAATTATTTTGGAATTATCTCTCTCTACATTTGTGCATTTCCGTTTTGGATGTATACTTTTTTCTTAAATCAAAACTTGACTTTTTACTTTTCCCTTTATCTCGTAAATAAAAAGATAAGAAGGCAAACAGATCACAACAAAACAAAAATTTTAGAGTTTATGTATGCAAAAAAATTAAAATAACAACAAATGTAAGTAAAGAAAATTTATTCACGAGCTGAAAATGTACACAAAACTTTTGATATCGAAGTTTGAGAAATTCCACTTGTTCAACCCTAATTGCTAGGAATTTGATAAGAAAGAGATTTCTAATTGATCCCGCACATGTTTTAAACATGGATTATGCTTGCCTGAAACATGTTAAAGATGCAAATGACCTATGGATCTAAACCTTTTTAAAAGACTAAAGTGAACGTGCGGTGGGATATTTACCCGAGAGTCAAACAAGCCATTATTTTGCCCATTTACAAAAACGCTGACCTAACAATCATTGATTATTGTAAAGTAATTTATGGGTCAATCGTGCGTAGCGTGCTATATTTTTTTAAGAAATGACTTATGGATTGGGTGTCCACACTCAGTCAAATGCCTCCCGCCTCCCCCTTTTTCCCGACAATTGCAAAACGTGATAGATTAAAACTAAAAAACATTTACGATCCCTAAAAATTACATTAAATTTTTGGAATTATCTCTATCTACATTTGTACTTTTCCATTTTATATGTATACTTTTTTCTTAAATAGAAACTTGATTTTGTTACTTTTGCCTTTATCTCATTAAGAAAAAGATAAGAAGGAAAATAGATCACAACAAAACAAAAATTTTAGAGTTTATGTAAGAAAAAAGTTTAAAACAACAAAAAATGTAAGTGAAGGAAATTTATTTATGCACCACAAATGAACACAAAAGTTTTGATCTCCAAGTTTGGGAAATTCCACTAGTTCAACCCTCATAGCTTGGAATTTGATAAGAAAGAGATTTCTAATTGATCCCACACATGTTTTAAACATGGATTATGCATGCCTGAACCATGTTAAAAATGAAAATGACCTATGGATTCAAACGTCATTAAATTCTCAAGTCAATGTGCGGTGGGATATTTACACGATTGTCAAACAAGCCATTATTTTTCCCATTTACAAAAAAGCTAACTTAACAATCATTGATGATTGTAAAGTGATTTATCGATCAATCGTGCGTAACCGGCTATATTTTGTAGGAATTGACTGATGGATTGGGAGTCCAAACTTGGTAAAAAATCCCTCGCCTCCCCCTTTTTCCTAACGATTGCAAAACCTGATCTATAAAAACTATAAAGAGTTTACAATCCCTAAAAATTACAAACACTTTTTGGAATTATCTCTCTTTACATTTTTGCTTTTCCATTTTAGATGTATACTTTTTCCATATATAAAAACTTCAGTTTTCAATTTTCCCTTTATCTCGTAAAAAAAAGATAAGAAGGCAAATAGATCACTACAAAACAAAAATTTAGAGTTTATGTATGCAAAAAATTTAAAACAACAACAATTGTAAATAAAGAAAATTTATTCACGCGCCACAAATAAACACCAAAGTTTTGATATGAAAGTTTGGAAAATTCCACTAGTTCAACCCAAATAGCCTAGAATTTGATAAGAAAGAGATTTCTACATGATCCCACACATGTTTTAAACATGGATTATACATGCCTGAACCATGTTATAGATGCAATTGACCTATGGATTCAAACCTCATTAAATTCTCATGTAAACGTGCAGTGGGATATTTACCCGAGAGTCAAACAAACCATTATTTTGCCCATTGACAAAAAAGCTGACCAAACAATCGTTGATGATTGTAAAATGATTGATCGGTCAATCGTGCGTAACTGGCTATATTTTTTTAAGAATTGACTTATGGATTGGGAGTCCACACTAAATCAAAAATCCCCTGCCTCCCCCTTTTTCTCGACGATTCCAAAACCTGATACACAAAAACTAGAAAGAGTTTACAATCCCTAAAAATTACATATACTTTTTGGAATTATCTCTCTCTACATTTGTGCATTTCCATTTTAGATGTATACTTTTTTCTTAAATCAAAACTTGAGTTTTAACTTTTCCCATTATCTCATAAATAAACTTTAGAGTTTATGTATGCAAAAAAATTAAAACAACAACAAATGTGACTAAAGAAAATGTATTCATGCGCCACAAATGAACACAAAAGTTTTGATATCCAAGTTTGGGAAATTCCACTACTTCAACTCTCATAGCTTGGAATTTGATATGAAAGACATTTCTAATTGATCCCACACATGTATTAAACATGAATTATGCATACCTGAAACATGCTAAAGATGCAAATGACCTATGGATCCAAACCCCATTAAATACTCAAGTGAACGTGTGGTGAGATATTTACCGAAAGTCAAACAAGCCATTATTTTGGCCATTTACAAAAAAGCTGACCTAACAATCATTGATGATTGTAAAGTGATTTATCGGTCAATTGTGCGTAACGCGCTATATTTTTGTAAGAAATGACTTATGGATATGGAGTCCACACTCAGGCAAAAACCACTTTCCTCCCCTTTTTTCCCCATGATTCCAAAACCTGATATATAAAAACTAGAAAGCTTTTACTATCCCTAGAAATTACAGAAACTTTTTGGAATTATATCTCTCTACATTTGTCCTTTTCCATTTTAGGTGTATACTTTTTTTTAAATCAAAACTTGAGTTTTCACTATTCCCTTTATCTCGTAAACAAAAAGATAAGAAGGCATTTAGATCACAACAATACGAAAATTTTAGAGTTTATATATGCAAAAAATTTAAAACAACAACAAATGTAAGTAAATAAAAACAACAACACAAAAGTTTTGATATCCAAATTTGTGAAATTCCACTAGTTCAACCCTAATAGCTTGGAATTTGATAAGAAAGAGATTTCTAATTGATCCCACACATGTTTTAAACATGGATTATGCATGTGTGAACCATGTTAAAAATGCAAATGACCTATGGATCCAAACGTCATTAAATTCTCACGTCAATGTGTGGTGGGATATTTACTCGAGAGTCAAACAAGCCATTATTTTGTCCTTTTACAAAAAAGTTGACCTAAAAATCATTGATGATTGTAAAGTGATTTATCGATCAATCGTGCGTAACAGGCTATATTTTGTAAGAATTGACTGATGGATAGGGAGTCCACACTAGGTCAAAAATCCCCCGCCTCCCACTTTTTCCTGACGATTGCAAATCCTGATATATAAAAAATAGAAAGAGTTTACAATCCTTAACAGTTACAGACACTTTTTGGTATTTTGTCTCTCTGCATTTGTGCATTTCCATTTTAGATGTATACTTTTTTTTTACATCAAAACTTCAGTTTTCACTTTTCCCTTTATCTCGTACACAAAAAGATAAGAAGGCAAATAGATCACAACAGAATGAAAATTTTAGAGTTTATGTATGCAAAAAAATTAAAACAACAACAATAGTAAATAAAGAAAATTTAGTCACGCGCGACAAATATACACAAAAGTTTTGATATGCAAGTTTGGGAAATTCCACTAGTTCAACCCAAATAGCTTGGAATTTGATAAGAAAGAGATTTCTAATTGATCCCACACATGTTTTAAACATGGATTATGCATGCCTGAATCATGTTAAAAATGCTAATGACCTATGGATCCAAACGTCATTAAATTCAGTGGGATATTTACCCGAGAGTCAAAAAAGCCAATATTTTGCCCATTTACAAAAAATTGACCAAACAATCATTGATGTTTGTAAAGTCATTTATCAGTCAATCGTGCGTAACAGGCTATATTTTGTAAGAATTGACTGATGGATAGGGAGTCCACACGCATTCAAAAACCTCCAGCTTCCCCTTTTTTCATGACAATTGCAAAACCTGATATATAAAAACTAGAAAGTGTTTACAATCTCTCAAAATTACAGAAAAGTTTTGGAATTATCTCTCTCTACATTTTTGCATTTCCTTTTTGGATGTATACTTTTTTGTTAAATAAAAACATGAGTTTTCACTTTTCCCTTTATCTCGTAAATAAAAAGATAAGAAGGCAAACAGATCACAACAAAACAAAAATTTTAGAGTTTATGCATGCTAACAAATTAAAACAACAACAAATGTAAGTAAAGAAAATTTATTCACGTGCCAAAAATGAAAAGAAAAGTTTTGATATCCAAGTTTAGGAAATTCCACTAGTTCAACCCTAATTGCTAGGAATTTGATAAGAAAGAGATTTCTAATTAATCCTGCACATGTTTTAAATATGGATTATGATTGCCTAAAACATGTTAAAGATGCAAATGACCAATGGATCCAAACCTCTTTAAATACTCAAGTGAATGTGCGGTGGGATATTTACCCGAGAGTCAAACAAGCCATTATTTTGCCAATTTACAAAAAGCTGACCAAATAATCATTGATGATTGTAAAGTGATTTATCGATCAATCGTGCTTAACGGGCTATATTTTTTTAAGAAATGACTTATGGATTGGGTGTCCACACTCAGTCAAAAGCCTCCATCCTCCCCCTTTTTCCAGACGATTGCAAAACATGATAGATAAAAACTAGAAAACGTTTACAATCCCTAAAAATTACATAACATTTTTGGAATTATCTCTCTCTATATTTGTGCATTTCCATTTTAAATGTATACTTTTTTCTTAAATCAAAACTTGATTTTTCACTTTTCCATTTATCTTGTAACCAAAAAGATAAGAAGCCAAATAGATTACAACAAAACGAAAATTTTAATGTTTATGTATTCAAAAAATTTAAAACAACAACAAATGTAAGTAAAGAAAATTTACGTTAATGAACACAAAAGTTTTGATATCCAAGTTTGGGAACTTCCACTAGTTCAACTCTAATATCTTGGAATTTGATAAGAAAGAGTTTTCTAATTGATCCCACACATGTTTTAAACATGGATTATGCATGCCTGAAACATGCTTAAGATGCAAATGACCTATGGATCCTAACCCCTTTAAATACTCAAGTGAATGTGCGGTGGGATATTTACCCGAGAGTCAAACAAGCCCTTATTTTGGCCATTTACAAAAAAGCTGACGTAAAAATCCATGATGATTGTAAAGTGATTTATCGGTCAATCGTGGGTAACACGCTATATTTTTGTAAGAAATGACTGATGGATAGGGAGTCCACGCTTAATGAAAAACTTCCCGCCTCCCCTTTTTTACCGACGATTGCTAAACCTGATATATAAAAACTTGAAAGCATTTACTATCCCTAAAAATTAATGAAACTTTTTGGAATTATCTCTCTCTACATTTGTGCACTTCCGTTTTAGTTGTATACTTTTTTCTTAAATCAAAACTTGAATTTTCACTATTCAGTTTATCTCGTAATCAAAAAGATAAGAAGGCAAATAGATCACAACAAAACGAAAAGATTAGACTTTATGTATGCAAAAAATTTAAACGACAACAAATGTCAGTAAAGAAAATTTATTTACGCGCCACAAATGAACACAAAAGTATTGATATCCAAGTTTGGGAAATTCCACTAGTACAACAATAATAGCTTGGAATTTGGTAAGAGAGAGATTTTTAATTGATCTCGCACGTGTTTTAAACAAGGATTACGCAGCCAGAAACATGTTAAAGATGCAAATGACCTACAGATTCAAACCACTTCAAATACTCAAGTGAACGTGCGATGAGATATATACCTGAGAGTCAAACAAGCCATTATTTTGCCCATTTACAAAAAAGCTGACCTAACAATCATTGATGATTGTAAAGTGATTTATCGGTCAATCGTGCATAACGAGCTAGTTTATGTAAGCAAAAAGATAAGAAGACAAATAGATCACAACAAAACAAAAAATTTAGAGTTTATGTAAGCAAAAAGTATAAAACAACAACAAATGTAAGTGAAGGAAATTTATTTACGCACCACAAATGAACCCAAAAGTTTTGATCTCCAAGTTTGTGAAATTCCACTAGTTCAACCCTAATAACTTGGAATTTGATAAGAAAGAGATTTCTAATTGATCCCGCACATGTTTTAAACATGGATTATGCATGCCTGAACCATGTTAAAAATGCAAATGACCTATGGATCCAAACGTCATTAAATTTTTAAGTCAATGTGTGGGTGGGATATTTACCCGAGAGTCAAACAAGCCATTATTTTGCCCATTTAGAAAAAGCTGACCTAACAATCATTGATGATTGTAAAGATATTTACCGGTCAATCATGTGTAACAGGCTATATTTTTTAAGAATTAACTGATGGATAGGGAGTCCACACTCACTAAAACATCCCCCACCTCCCCCATTTTCCTGACGATTGCAAAACCTGATATATAAAAACTAGACAAAGTTTACAATCCCTAAAAAAATAGCATATGTAAGTAAAGAAAATTTATTCATGCACCACATATGAAAACAAAAGTTTTGATATCCAAGTCTGGGAAATTCCACTAGTTGAACCGTAATTGCTTTGAATTTGATAACGAAGAGATTTCTAATTGATCCCACACATGTTTCAAACATGGATTATAAATGCCAGAAGCATGTAAAGATGAAAATGATCTATGGATCCAAACCTCAATAAATTCTCAAGTGAACGTGCGGTGGGATATTTACTCGAGGGTCAAACAAGCCATTATTGTGCAAAAAAGTTGAGCTTACAATCACTGATATTTTAAAGTGATTTATTGGTCAATCGTGCGTAACGGGCCATATTTTTTTGTCAGAAATAACTTATGGATTGGAAGTCCACACTAAATAAAAAATCCCCCACCTCCCCCTTTTTCTTGACGATTGAAAAACCTGATATACAAAAACTAGAAAGAATTTAAAATCCCTAAAAATTACAGTCAGTTCTTGGAATTGTCTCTCTCTACATTTGTGCTTTTCCATTTTAGATGTATAATTTTTCCTTAAATCATAACTTGAGTTTCCACTTTGCCCTTTGTCTCGTAAACAAAAAGATAAAAAGGCAAATAGATCACAACAAACCAAAAAATTTAGAGTTTATGTATGCAAAAAATTTAAAACAACAAAAAATGTAAGTAAATAAAATTTATTCACGTGCCACAAATGAACACAAAAGTTTTGATTTCCAAGTTTGGGAAATTCCACAAGTTCAACCCTAATAGCTTGGAATTTGATATAAAAGAGATTTCTAATTGATCACATACATGTTTTTTACATTGATTATGCATGTCTGATACATGTTAAAGATGCAAATGACCTATGGATCAGAACCTCATTAAATTATCAAGTCAACATGCGGTGGGATATTTACCCGAGAGTCAAACAAGCCATTATTTTCCCCATTTACAAAAAAGTTGGCCTAAGAATCATTGATAATTTTAAAGTGATTTATTGGGCAATCGTGTGTAACGGGAAAAATGTTTGTAAGAAATGACTAATGAATAGGGAGACCACACTCTATCAAAAAATCCACCGCCTCCCCCTTGTTCCTCTCGATTGCAAAACCTGATATATAAAAACTAGAAAGAGTTTACAATTCCTAAAACTTGCAGACACTTTTTTGAATTATCTATCTCTACATTTGTGCATTTCCATTTTAGATGTATACTTTTTCTTATATCAAAACTTCAGTTTTCATTTGTCCCTTTATCTCGTAAACAAAAAGATGAGAAGGCAAATAGATCACACCAATACGAAAATATTAGAGTTTATGTATGAAAAAAATTTCAAACAACAACAATTGTAAATAAATAAAATTTATTCACGTGACATAAATTGACACAAAAGTTTTGATATGCTAGTAATGGAAATTTCACTAGTTCAACCCAAATAGCTTGGAATTTTATAAGAAAGAGATTTCTAAATGATCCCACACATGTTTTAAACATGGATTATGCATGCCTGAAACATGTTAAAGATCCAAATGACCTATGGATCAAAACCTCATTAAATTCTCAAGTAAACGTGCGGTGGGATATTTACCTGAGAGCCAAACAAGCCATTATTTTCCCCATTTACAAAAAAGCTGGCCTAACAATCATTGATCATTGCAAAGTGATTTATCAGGCAATCGTGTGTAATGGGCTAAATTTTTGTAAGAAATGGCCTATGGATAGGGAGACCACACTCTATCAAAAAATCCCCGACCTCCCCTTTTTTCTCACGATTGCAAAACCTTATATATAAAAAATAGAATGAGTTTACAATCCCTAAAAATTACACACACTTTTTGGAATTATCTATCTCTACATTTGTGCATTTCCATTTTAGATGTATAATTTTTTCTTATATCAAAACTTCAGTTTTCACTTTTCCCTTTATCTCATGAACAAAAAGATAAGAAGGCAAATAGATCACAACAAAACGAAAATTTTAAAGTTTATGTATTCAAAAAATTTAAAACAACAACAATTGTAAATAAAGAAAATTTATTCACACGCCACAAATAAATACAAAAGTTTTGATATGAAAGTAAGCGAAATTTCACTAGTTCAACCCAAATAGATTGGAATTTGAAAAGAAATAGATTTCTGAATGATCCCACACATGTTTTAAACATGAATTATGCATGCCTGAAACATGTTAAAGATGGAAATGACCTATGGATCCAAACCTCATTAAATTCTCATGTAAACGACCAGTGGGATAATTGCCAGAGAGTCAAACAAGCCATTATTTTGCCCATTGACAAAAAAGCTGACCTACCAATCATTGATGATTGTAAAGTGATTTATCAGTCAATCATGTGTAACGGGCTATATTTTTGTAAGAAATGACATATGGATTGGGAGTCCACACTAAATAAAAAATCCCCCGCCTCCCCCTTTTTAGCTACGATTGCAAAACATGATATTTAAAAACTAGAAAGAGTTTACAATCCCTAAAAATTACAAATACTTTTTGGAATTATCTCTCTCTACATTTGTGCATTTCCATTTTAGATATATACTTTTTTCTTAAATCAAAATTTTAGATTTCACTTTTCCCCTTATCTCGTAAATAAAAGATAAGAAGGCAAATAGATCTCAACAAAACGAAAATATTAGAGTTTATGTATGCAAAAAATTCAAAACAACAAATGTAAGTAAAGAAAATTTATTCACGTGCCACAAATGAACACAAAAGTTTTGATATCCATGTTTGGGAAATTCCACTAGAACAACCATAATACCTTGGAATTTGATAAAAAAGAGATTTCAAATTGATCGCGCACATGTTTTATACAAGGATTATGCATGCCTTAAACATGTTAAAGATGCAAATGACCTATGGATCCAAACCCCTGTAAAAACTCAAGTGAATGTGTGGTGGGATATTTACCCGAGAGTCAAACAAGCCATTATTTTGGTAATTTACAAAAAAGCTGACCTTACAATCAATGATGATTGTAAAGTGATTTATCGGTCAATCGTGCGTAACGGGCTAAATTTTTGTAAGAAATGACCTATGGATTGGGAGTCCAGACTGATGATTGTAAAGTGATTTATCGGTCAATCGTGCGTAACGAGCTAAATTTTTGTAAGAAATGACCTATGGATTGGGAGTCCAGACTCTATCAAAAAATCCCTCGCCTCCCCCTTTTTCCTAACAATTGCAAAACCTGATATATAAAAACTAGAAAATGTTTACAATCCCTTAAAATTACAGACACTTATTGAAATTATCGCTCTCTACATTTGTGCATTTCTATTTTAGATATATACTTTTTTCTTATATCAAAACTTCAGCTTTCACTTTTCCCTTTATCACGTAAACAAAAAGATTAGAAGGCAAATAGATCACAACAAAAGAAAAATTTTAAAATTTATGTATGCAAAAAATTTAAAACAACAACAATTTTAAATAAAGAAAATTTATTCACGTGCCACAAATAAACACAAAAGTTTTGATATGCAAGTTTGGAAAATTCTACTAGTTCAACCCAAATAGCTTGGAATTTGATAAGAAAGAGATTTCTAAATGATCCCACACATGTTTTAAACATGCATTACACATGCCTGAAATATGTTAAAGATGCAAATGACCTATGGATCCAAACCTCATTAAATTCTCAAGTAAATGTGCGATGGGATATTTACCCGAGAGTCAAACAGGCCACTATTTTGCCGATTGACAAAAAAGCTGACTAAACAATTATTGATGATTTTAAAGTGATTTATCGGTCAATCGTGCATAACGGGCTATATTTTTGTAAGAAATGACTTATGGATTGGGAGTCCACACTAAATAAAAAATCCCCCGCCTCCCCCTTTTGTCCGACGATTGTAAAACCTAATGTATAAAAACTAGAAGGAGTTTACAATCCCTAAAAATTACAAATACTTTTTAGAATTATCTCTCTCTACATTTGTGCATTTCCATTTTAGATGTATACTTTTTTCTTAAAACAAAACTTGATTTTTCACTTTTCCCTTTATCTCATAAACAAAAAGATAAGAAAGCAAATAGATCACAACAAAACGAAAAGATTAGACTTTATGTATGCAAAAAATTTAAAATGACAACAAATGTTACTAAAGAAATTTTATTCACGCGCCACAAATGAACACAAAATTATTGATATCCAAGTTTGGGAAATTCCTCTAGTACAACAATAATAGCTTGGAATTTGGTAAGAAAGAGATTTGTAATTGATCCCACACGTGTTTTAAATAAGGATTATGCAGCCTAAATCATGTTAAAGATGTAAATGACCTACGGATCCAAACCTCTTCAAATACTCAAGTGAACGTGCGATGAGATATTTACCTGAGCATCAAACAAGTCATTATTTTGCCCATTTACAAAAAAGCTGACCTAACAATTATTGATGATTTTAAAGTGATTTGTCGGTCAATCGTGCATAACGAGCTATATTTTTGTATGAAATGACTTATGGATTGGGAGTCCACACTTGGTATAAAACCTCCTACCTCCCCCTTTTTCCCGACGATAGCAAAACCTAATATATAAAAACAAGAAAGCATTTACAATCCCTAAAAATTACATATACTTTTTGGAATTATCTCTCTCTACATTTGTGCATTTCCATTTTAGATGTATACATTTTTCTTAAATTAAAACTTGAGTTTTCACTTTCCCCTTTATTTTGTAACCAAAAATATATGAAGACAAACAGATCACAACAAATCTAAAATTTTAGAGTTTATGTATGCAAAAAAATTGAGAAACAACAAATGTAAGTAAAGAAAATTTATTCATGCACCACAAATGAACACAAAAGTTTTGATATCCAAGTTTGGGAAATTTCACAAGTTCATCCCTAATCGCTTGGAATTTGATAAGAAAGAGAATTCTAATTGATCCCACACATGTTTTAAACATGGAATATGCATGATTGAAACATGTTAAAATGCAAATGAGCAATGGATCCAAACCTCATTAAATTCTTAAGTGAACGTGCAGTGGGATATTTACCCGAGAGTCAAACAAGTCATTATTTTACCCATTTACAAAAAAGCTTACCTAACAATCATTGATGATTTTAAAGTGATTTATTGGTCACTCGTGCGTAACGGGTTATATTTTTGTAAGAAATGACTAATGGATTGGGAGTCCACACTAAGTCAAAAACCTCCCGCCTCCCCCTTTTTCCCGACTATTGCAAAACCTGATATATAAAAACTAGAAAGTGTTTACAATCCCTAAAAAATACAGAAAAGTTTTGGAATTATCTCTCTCTATATTTGTGCATTTATGTTTTGGATGTATAATTTTTTGTTAAATAAAACTTAAGTTTTTACTTTTCCCTTTATCTCGTAAATGAAAAAATATGAAGGCAAACTGATCACAACAAAACAAAAATTTTAGAGTTTATGGATGCAAAAAAAATTAAAACAACAACAAATGTAAGTAAATAAAATTTATTCACGTGCCAAAAATGAATAGAAAAGTTTTGATATCCAAGTTTGAGAAATTCCACTAGTTCAACCCTAATTGCAAGGAATTTGATAAGAAAGAGATTTCTAATTGATCCTGCACATGTTTTAAACATGGATTATACTTGCCTTAAACATGTTAAAGATGCAAATGACCTATGGATCCAAACCTCTTTCAATACTCAAGTGAACGTGCAGTGGGATATTTACCCGAGAGTCAATTTTGCCCATTTACAAAAAAACTGACCTATCAATCATTGATAATTTGTAAAGTGATTTATCGATCAATTGTGCTTAACGGGGTATATTTTTTTAAGAAATGACTTATGGATTGGGTGTCCACACTCAGTCAAAAGCCTCCTGCATCCCCCTTTTTCCTGACGATTGCAAAACATGATAGATAAAAAGTAGAAAACATTTACAATCCCTAATAATTATATAAAATTTTTGGAATTATCTCTCTTTACAGTATACTTTTTTCTTAAATTGAAACATGATTTTTCACTTTTCCCTTTATCTTGTAAAAAATTAGATAAGAAGGCAAATAGATCACAACAAAACGAAAATTTTATTGTTTATGTATGCAAAAAATTTAAAACAACAACAAATGTAAGTAAAAAAATTTTATTCTCACGCCACCAATGAACACAAAATTTTTGATATCCAAGTTTGGGAAATTTCTAATTGATCCCACACATGTTTTAAACTTGTATTACGCATGCCTGAAACATGCTAAAGATGCATATTACCTATGGATCCAAACTCCTTTAAATACTCAAGTGAACGTGCGGTGGGATAGTTACCCGAGAGTCAAACAAGCCATTATTTTGGCCATTTACAAAAAAGCTGACCTAACAATCAATGATGATTGTAAAGTGATTTATCGGTCAATCGTGCGTAATGCACTACATTTTTGTAAGAAATGAATTTTGGATAGGGAGTCCCCACTCAATCAAAAACCTCCCGCCTTCCCTTTTTTCCCGACGATTGCAAAACCTGATATATAAAAACTAAAAAACATTTACTATCCCTAAAAATTACAGAAACTTTTTGGAATTATCTCTCTCTATATTTGTGCACTTCCATTTTAGATGTATACTTTTTTCTTAAATCAAAACTTGAGTTTTCACTATTCCGTTTATCTCGAAAACAAAAAGATAAGGCAAATAGATCACAACAAAACAAAATATTTAGAGTTTATACATGCAAAAAATTTAAAACAACAACAAATGCAAGTAAAGAAAATTTATTCACGCACCACAAATGAACACAAAAGTTTTGATATCCAAGTTTGTGAAATTCCACTAGTTCAAGCCTAATAACTTGGAATTTGATAAGAAAGAGATTTCTAATTGATCCCACACACGTTTTAAACATAGATTATGCATGCCTGAACCTTGTTAAAAATGCAAATGACCTATGGATCCAAATATCATTAAATTCTCAAGTCAATGTGCGGTGGGATATTTACCCGAGAATCAAACAAGCCATTATTTTGCCCATTTACAAAAAGCTGACCTAACAATCATTGATGATTGTAAAGAGATTTATCGGTCAATCGTGCGTAACAGGCTATATTTTGTAAGAATTAACAGATGGATAGGGAGTCCACACTCACTCAAAAATTCCCCGCCTCCCCCATTTTCCTGAGGATTGCAAAACCTGAAATATAAAAACTAGACAGAGTTTACAATCCCTAAAAAATATAGAAACTTTTTGAAATTATCTCTCTCGACATTTGTTCATTTCCCTTTATCTCGTAATAAAAAAGAAAAGATGGAAAATAGATCATAACAAAATGAAAATTTTAGATAGCAAAAAATTTAAAACAACAACAAATATATGTAAAGAAAATTTATTCACGCGCCACAAATGAAAACAAAAGTTTTGATATCAAAGTCTGGGAAATTCCACTAGTTGAACCCTAATTGCTTTCAATTTGATAACAAAGAGATTTCTAATTGATCCCACACATGTTTTAAACATGGATTATAAATGACTGAAGCATGTAAAGATGCAAATGACCTATGGATCCAAACCTCAATAAATTCTCAAGTGAATGTGCGGTGGGATATTTACCCGAGGGTCAAACAAGCCATTTCTTTGTCCATTTACAAAAAAGTTGACCTAACAATCATTGATGATTTTAATGTGATTTATCGGTCAATCGTACATAACGGGCCAAATTTTTTGTCAGAAATGACTTATGGATTGGGAGTCCACACTAAATATAAAAGATCCCCTGCCTCCCCCTTTTTCCTGACTATTTTAAAACCTGATATATAAAAACTAGAAAGAATTTAAAATCCCTAAAAATTACAAACACTTTTTCGAGTTGTCTCTCTCTACATTTGTTCATTTCCATTTTAGATGTATACTTTTTTCTTAAATCATAACTTGAGTTTTCACTTTTCCCTTTATCTCGTAAACAAAAAGATAAGAAGGCAAATAGATCATAACAAACCAAAATTTTTAGAGTTTATGTATGCAAAAAATTTAATACAACAACAGATGTAAGTAAAGAAAATTTATTCACGCGCCACAAATGAACACAAAACTTTATATATCATAGTTTGGGAAATTCCACTAGTTCAACCCCAATAGCTTGGAATTTGATAAGAAAGAGATTTCTAATTGATCCCATACATGTTTTTTACATTGATTATGCATGTCTGAAACATGTTAAAGATGCAAATGACCTATGGATCAGAACCTCATTAAATTCTCAAGTAAACATGCGGTGGGATATTTACCCGAGAGTCAAACAAGCCATTATTTTCCCCATTTACAAAAAAGCTGACCAAACAATCATTGATAATTGTAAAGTGATTAATCGGGCAATAATGCGTAACGGGCTAAATTTTTTTAAGAAATGACTTATGGATTGGGAGACCACACTCTATCAAAAAAACCCTTGCCTCCCCCTTTTTCCTCATGATTGCAAAACCTGATATATAAAAACTAGAAAGAGTTTAAAATCCCTAAAAATTACAGACACTGTTTGGAATTATCTATCTCTACATTTGTGCATTTCCATTTTAGATGTAGACTTTTTTCTTATATCAAAACTTCCATTTTCAATTTTCCCTTTATCTCCTAAAAAAAAAAGAGAAGAAGGCAAATAGATCACAACAAAACAAAATTTTTAGAGTTTATGTATGCAAAAAATTTAAAACAACAACAATTGTAAGTAAAGAAATTTTATCCACGTGCCACAAATAAATACAAAAGTTTTGATATGCAAGTAAGGGAAATTTCACTAGTTCAACCCAAATAGCTTGCAATTTGATAAGAAAGAGATTTCTGAATGATCCCACACATGTTTTAAACATGGATTATGCACGCTTCAAACATGTTAAAAATGCAAATGACCTATGGATCCAAACTTCATGAAATTCACAAGTAAACCTGCGGTGGGATATTTACCCGAGAGCCAAACAAGCCATTATTTTCCCCATTTACAAAAAAGTTGACCTAACAATCATTGATCATTGTAAAGTGATTTATTGGGCAATCGTGTGTAACTGGCTAAATTTTTGTAAGAAATGACTTATGGATTGGGAAACCACACTCTATAAAAAAATCCACGCCTCCCCCTTTTCCCTCACGATTGCAAAACCTGATATATAAAAACTAGAAAGTGTTTACAATCCCTAAAAATTACAAACACTTTTTGGAATTATCTATCTCTACATTTGTGCATTTCCATTTTAGATGTAGACTTTTTTCTTATATCGAAACTTCCGTTTTCAATTTTCCCTTTATCTCCTAAACAAAAAGATAAGAAGGCAAATAGATCACAACAAAACAAAATTTTTAGAGTTGATGTATGGAAAAAATTTAAAACAACAACAATTGTAAATAAAGAAAATTTATTCACGTGCCACAAATAAACACAAAAGTTTTGATATGCAAGTACGGTAAATTTCACTAGTTCAGCCAAAATAGCTTGGAATTTTATAAGCATAAGATTTTTAAATGATCCCACACATGTTTTAAACAAGGATTATGCATGCCTGAAACATGTTAAATATGCAAATGACCTATGGATCCAAACCTCATTAAATTCTCAAGTAAACATGCGGTGGGATATTTACCCGAGAGTCAAACACACTATTATTTTGCCCATTGACAAAAAAGCTGACCTAACAATCATTGATGATTGTAAAGTGATTTATCGGTCAATCATGCGTAACAGGCTATATTTTTGTAAGAAATGACTTATGGAATGGGAGTCCACACTAAATAAAAAATCCCTTGCCTCCCCCTTTTTCCCTGCGATTACAAAACATGATATTTAAAAACTGAAAAGAGTTTAGAATCCTTAAAAATTACAGATACTTTTTGGAATTATCTCTCTCTACATTTGTGCATTTCTATTTTAGATGTATATTTTTTTCTTAAATCAAAACTTTAGTTTTCACCTTTCCCCTTATCTCGTAAATAAAAGATAAGAAGGCAAATAAATCTCAACAAAACAAAAATTTTAGAGTTTGTAAACAAAAAATTCAAAACAACAACAAATGTAAGTAAATAAAATTTATTCACGCGCCACAAATGAACACAAAAGTTTTGATATCCAAGTTTGAGAAATTCGACTAGAACAACCATATTACCTTGGAATTTGATAAAAAATAAAGAGATTTCTAATTGATTCCACACTTGTTTTAAACATGGATTATGCATGCCTGAAAGATGTTAACGATGAAAATGACCTATGGATCCAAACCACTTTAAATACTCAAGTGAACGTGCGGTGAGATATTTACCTGAGAGTCAAACAAGACTTTATTTTGCCCATTTACAAAAAAGCTGACCTAACAATCATTGTTGATTCTAAAGTGATTTATCGGTCAATCGAGCGTAACGAACTATATTTTGTATGAAATGACTTATGGATTGGAAGTCCACACTTAGTCAAATACCTCATGCCTCCCCCTTTTTCCCGACGATAGAAAAACCAGATATATAAAAACAAGAAAGCGTTTACAATCCCTAAAAACTTACATATACTTTTTTGAATTATCTCTCTCTACATTTATGCGTTTCCATTTTAGATGTATACTTTTTTCTTAAATCAAAACTTGAGTTTTCACTTTTCCCTTTATCTCGTAAACAAAAATATAAGAAGGCAAATAGATCACAACAAAACCAAAATTTGAGACTTTATGTATGGAAAAAATCTAAAACAACCACAAATGTAAGTAAAGAAAATTTATTCACGCACCACAAATAAACACAAAAGTTTTGATATCCAAGTTTGGGAAATTCCACAAGTTCAACCCTAACAGTTTGAAATTTGATAAGAAAGACATTTCTAATTGATGACACACATGCTTTGGACATGGAATATGCATGACTGAAACATGTTAAAGATGCAAATGAGCAATGGATCCAAACCTCATTAAATTCTTAAGTGAACATGCAGTGGGATATTTACCCGAGAGTCAAACAAGCCATTATTTTGCCCATTTACAAAAAACTGAACTAATAATCATTTGTGATTGTAAAGTGATTTATCGGTCAATCGTGTGTAACGGGTTATATTTTTGTAAGAAATGATTAGTGGATTGGGAGTCCACACTCAGTCAAAAACCTCCTGCCTCCCCCTTTTTCCTGACGATTGTAAAACCTGATATATAAAACTAGAAAGTATTTACAATCCCTAAAAATTACATAAACTTTTTGGAATTATCTCTCTCAATATTTTTGCATTTCTATTTTGGATGTATAATTTTTTTTTAAATCAAAACTTGAGTTTTCACTTTTCCCTTTATCTCGTAAATGAAAAAATAAGAAGGCAAACAGATCACAATAAAGCAAAAAATTTAGAGTTTATGCAAGCAAAAAAATTAAAACAAAAACAAATGTAAGTAAAGAAAATTTATTCACGTGCCAAAAATGAACAGAAAAGTTTTGATATCCAAGTTTGGGAAATTCCACTAGTTCAACCCTAATTGCTAGGAATTTAATAAGAAAGAGATTTCTAATTGATCCCACACATGTTTTAAAAATAGATTATGCTTTCTTGAAACATGTTTAAGATGCAAAAGACCTATGAATCCAAACCTCTTTAAATACTCAAGTGAATGTGTGATGGGATATTTACCCGAGAGTCAAACAAGCCATTATTTTGCCCACTTACAAAAAAGCTGACCTAACAATCATTGATGATTGTAATCTGATTTATCGATCTATCGTGCATCACCGGCTATATTTATTTAAAAAATGACTTGTAGATTGGGTGTCCACACTCATTCAAAAGCCTCCCGTCTCCCCCTTTTTTTTGATGATTGCAAAACATGATAGATAAAAAACAAAAAACGTTTACAATCCTTAAAAATTACATAAAATTTTTGGAATTATCTCTCTCTACTTTGAGCATTTCCATTTTAGATGTATACTTTTTTCTTAAATCAAAACTCGATTTTTCACTTTTCCCTTTATCTTGTAATAAAAAAGATAATAAGGCAAATGGATCACAACCAAATGAAAATTTTAGTGTTTATGAATGCAAAAAATTTAAAACAACAACAAATCTAAGTAACGAAAATTTATTCACGCGCCACAAATGAACACAAAACTTTTTATATCCAAGTTTGGGAACTTCCACTAGTTCAACTCTAATAGCTTGGAATTTGATACGAAAGAGATTTCTAATTGATCCCACACATGTTTTAAACAAGGATTATACATGCCTGAAACTTGCTAAAGATGCAAATGACCTAAGGATTCAAACCCCTTTAAATACTCAAGTGAACGTGTGGTGGGATATTTACCCGAGAGTCAAACAAGCCATTATTTTGGCCATTTACAAAAATGCTGACCTAACAAACAATAATAATTGTAAAGTGATTTATCGGTCAATCGTGCGTATCACTCTATATTTTTTTAAGAAATGACTTATGGATAGGGAGTTCACATTCTGTCAAAAACCTCCCCCCTCTCCTTTTTTTCCCGACATTGCAAAACTTGATATATAAAAATTAGAAAGAGTTTACTATCCCTAAAAATTACATAAACCTTTTGGAATTATCTCTCTCTACATTTGTGCACTTCCATTTTAGATGTATACTTTTTTCTTAAATCAAAACTTGAGTTTTCACTATTCCGTTTATCTCGTAAACAAAAAGATAATAAAGCAAATAGATCACAACAAAACAAAAAATTTAGAGTTTATATGTGCAAAAAATTTAAAACAACAACAATTGTAAGTAAAGAAAATTTATTCATGCACCACAAATGAACACAAAAGTTTTGATATCCAAGTTTGTGAAATTCCACTAGTTCAACGCTAATAACTTGGAATTTGATAAGAAAGAGATTTCTAATTGATCCCACACATGTTTTAAACATGGATTATGCATGCTTGAACCATGTTAAAAATGCAAATGACCTATGGATCCAAACATCATTAAATTCTCAAGTCAATGTGCAGTGGGATATTAACCCAAGAGTCGAACACGCTATTATTTTGCCCATTTACAAAAAGCTGACCTAACAATCATTGATGATTGTAAAGATATTTAACGGTCAATCGTGCGTAATAGGCTATATTTTGTAAAAATTAACTGATGGATAGGGAGTCCACACTAACTCAAAAATCCCCCACCTCCCCCATTTTCCTGACGATTGCAATACCTGATATATAAAAACTAGACAGATTTTACAATCCCTAAAAAACATAGAAACTTTCCCTAATTCAAAACTTCAGTTTTTCAGTTTTCCCTTTTTCTCGTAATCAAAAAGATAAGTTGGCAAATAGATCACAACAAAAAGAAAATTTTAGAGTTTATGTTAGCAAAAAATTTAAAACAACAACCAATGTAAGTAAAGAAAATTTATTCACACGCCACAAATGAAAACAAAAGTTTTGATATCCAAGTCTGGGAAATTCCACTAGTTGAACCCTAATTGCTTTGAATTTGATAACAAAGAGATTTCTAATTGATCCCACACATGTTTTAAACATGGATTATAAATGCGTGAAACATGTAAAGATGCAAATGACCTATGGATCCAAACCTGAATAAATTCTCAAGTGAAGGTGTAGTGGGATATTTACTCGAGGGTCAAACAAGCCATTATTTTACCCATTTACAAAAAAGTTGACCTAACAATCATTGATGATTTTAAAGTGATTTATCGGTCAATCGTGCGTAACGAGCTAAACTTTTTTAAGAAATGACTTATGGATTGGGAAACCACACTCTATCAAAAAATCCCCCGCCTCCCCCTTTTTCCTCACGATTCCAAAACCTGATATAGTCAAACTAGAAAGAGTTTACAATCCCTAAAAATTAAAGAAAATTTTTGGAATTATCTATATCTACATTTGTACATTTCCATTTTAGATGTATACCTTTTTCTTATATCAAAACTTCAGTTTTCACTTGTCCCTTTATCTCGTAAACAAAAAGACAAGAAGGCAAACAAATCACAACAAAAGAAAAATATTAGAGTTTATGTATGCAAAAAATTTAAAACAACAACAATTGTAAATAAAGAAAATTTATTCTTGGGCCACAATTTAACACAAAAGTTTTGATATGCATGTAAGGGAAATTTCACTAGTTCAACCCAAATAGCTTGGAATTTGATAAGAAAGAGATTTATAAATGATCCCACACATGTTTTAAACATGGATTATGCATGCCTGAAACATGTTAAAGATGCAAATGACCAATGGATCCAAACCTCAATAAATTCTCAAGTAAACGTGCTGTGGGATATTTACCCGAGAGTCAAACAAGACATTATTTTTCCCATTGACAAAAAAGCTGACCTAACAATCATTGATGATTGTAAAGTGATTTATCGGTCAATCATGCATAACGGGCTATATTTTTGTAAGAAATGAATTATGGATTGGGAGTCCACACTAAATAAAAAATCCCCCGCCTCCCTCTATTTCCCTACGATTGCAAAACATGATATTTAAAAACTGGAAAGAGTTTACAATCCCTAAGAATTACAGATACTTTTTGGAATTATCTCTCCCTACATTTGTGCATTTCCATTTTAGATGTATACTTTTTTCTTAAATCATAACTTTAGTTTTCAATTTTCTCCTTATCTCGTAAACAAAAGACAAGAAGGCGAATAGATCTCAACAAAACGAAAATTTTAGAGTTTATGTATGCAAAAAATTGAAAACAACAACAAATGTTAGAAAAAATAATTTATTCACGCGCCACAAATGAACACAAAATTTTTGATATTCAAGTTTGGGAAATTCCACTAGAAGAACCATATTACCTTGGAATTTGATTAAAAAAAGATTTCTAATTGATCCCGCACATATTTTAAACATGGATTATGCATGCCTGAAACATGTTAAAGATGCAAATGACCTATGGATCCAAACCTCTTTAAATACTCAAGTGAACATGCTGTGGGATATTTACCCGAGAGTCAAACAAGCCATTATTTTGCCCATTTACAAAAAAGCTGACCTAACAATCATTGATGATTCTAAAGTGATTTATCGGTCTATCATGAGTAACGATCAATATTTTTGTAAGAAATGACTTATGGATTGGGGGCCGACAGTCAAATACCTCCTGCCTCCCCCTTTTTCCCGACTATAGCAAAACCTGATATATAAAAACTCGAAAGCATTTACAATCCTAAAAATTACAGATATTTTTTGGAATTATCTCTCTCTACATTTGTGCATTTCTATTTTTTGATGTATACTTTTTTCATAAATCAAAACTTGAGTTTTCACTTTTCCCTTTATATCGTAAACAAAATTATAAGAAGGTAAATTGATCACAACAAAACGAAAATTTTAGAGTTTAAGTATGGAAAAAAGTTAAAACAACTACAAATTTAATTAAAGAGAATTTTTTCATGCGCAAAAAATGAAAACAAAAGTTTTGATATCCAATTTTTGCAGATTGTACTATTTCAACCCTAATTGCAAAAAAATTGATAAGAAAGAGATTTCTAATTGATCTCGCACATGTTTTAAACATGGATTATGCATGCCTGAAACATGTTTAAGATGCAAATGACCTATGGATCCAAACCTCTTTAAATACTCAAGTGAACGTGCGGTGGGATATTTACCCGAGAGTCAAACAACCCATTATTTTTCCCATTCACAAAAAAACTGACCTAACAATCATTAATGATTATATGGTGATTTATTGGACAATCGTGCACAACAGGCTATATTTTTGTAAGAAATGACTTATGTATTGGGAGTCCACACTCAGTCAAAAACCTCTCGCCTCCTCCTTTTTCTCGATGATTGCAAAACTTGATATATGAAAACTTGAAAGCGTTTACAATCCCAAAAAATTATTCAAAATTTGTGGAATTATTTCTCTCTACATTTGTGCATTTCCATTTTAGATGTATATTTTTTTCTTAAATCGAAACTTGAGTAAACAAAAAGATAAGAAGGCAAATAGATCACAACAAAACGAAAATTTTACAGTTTCATATGCAAAAAATATAAAAAAACAACAAATGTAAGTTAAGAAAATTTATTCATGCCCACAAATGAACACAAAAAATTTGATATCCAAGTTTGGGAAATTCCACTTGTTAAATCCTAATAGCTTGGAATATTATAAGAAAGAGATTTCTAATTGATCCCACACATGTTTTAAACATGGATTATGCATGCCTGAAACATGTTAATGATGCAAATGACCTGTGGATCCAAACCTCATTAAATTGTTAATTCAACGTGCGGTGGGATATATGCCCAAGAGTCAAACAAGCTATTATTTTACCCATTTACAAAAAAAGCTGACGTAACAATCACTGATGATTGTAAAGTGATTTATCGGTCAATCGTACGTAACGGGATATTTTTTTGTAAGAAATGACTTTTGGATTGGGAGTCCACACTCAGTCAAAAATCCCTCGCCTCCCGCTTTTTTTCGACGATTGCAAAACCTGCTATATAAAAACTACTAAGAGTTTCCAATCCCAAAAAATTACACAGTTTTTGGAATTATCTCTCTCTACATTTGTGCATTTCCATTTTAGATCATACTATGTTCTTAAATCAGAACATTAGTTTTCACTTTTCCCTTTATCTCGTAATAAAAAGCTAAGAAGGCAAATATATCACAACAAAACGAAAAATTTAAGACTTTATGTATGCAAAAAATTTAAAACAACAACAAATGTATGTAAAGAAAATTTAATCAAACGCCACAAATGATATAGATTTCTAAATGATCCCACACATGTTTTAAACATGGATTATGCTTGCCTAATACATGTTAAAGATGCAAACGACTTATGGATCCAAAGCTCATTAAATTTTCAAGTGAACGTGTCATGGGATATTTACCCGAGTGTCAAACAAGCCATAATTTTGCACATTTAAAAAAAAGCTGACCAAACAATCATTAATGATTGTAAAGAGATTTATCGATCAATTGTACATAATGGGCTTTATTTTTGTAAGAAATGTCTTATGGATTGGAAGTCCACACTCAGTAAAAAATCCATCACCTCCCCCTTTTTCCTGATGATCACAAAACATGATATATTAAAACTGGAAAGAGTTTAAAATCTCCAAAAATTATAGACACTTATAGGAATTATCTCTCTCTACATTTTTGCATTTCCATTTTAGAAGTATACTTTTCTCTTTAATCAAAACTTGAGTTTTCACTTTTCCCATTATCTCAAAACCAAAAGATAAGAAGGCAAAAAGATCTCAACAAAACGAAAATTTTAGAGTTTATGTATGGCAAAATTTATAACAACTACAAATGTAAGTAAAGATAATTTATTCACACATCGCAAATGAACACAACAGTTTTGATATCCAAGTTTGGGAAATTCCGCTAGTTTAACTCTAATTGCTTGGAATTTGATAAGAAAGAGATTTCTAATTCATCCCACACATGTTTTAAACATGGATTATGCATGCCTAATACATGTTGAAGATGCAAATGACCTATGGATCCAAACCTCATTAAATTCTCAAGTGAACGTGCAGTGGGATATTTACTCGAGAGTCAAACAAGCCTTGATTTTGCCCATTTACAGAAAAGTTGACCTAACAATCATTAATGACTGTAATGTGATTTATCAGTCAATTGTGTGTAACGGGCTATATTTTTGTAAGAAATGACTTATGGATTGGGTAGTCCACACTCAATAAAAAATCCCCCACCTCCCCCTTTTTCTTGATGATTGCAAAACCTGATATATAAAAACTAGAAAGAGTTTACAATCTTTAAAAATTACAGACACTTTTTGGAATTATCTCTCTCTACATTTGTGCATTTCCATTTTAGATGTATACTTTTTTCTTAAATCAAAACTTGAATTTCCACTTTTCCCTTTATCTCGGAAACAAAAAGATTAGAAGGCAAATAAATCACAACGAAACAAAAATTTATGTGTTTATCTATGCAAAAAATTTAAAATAATAACAAATGTAAGTAAAAAAAATTTACTCATGTGCTACAAATGAACACAAAAGTTTTGATAGCCAAGTTACAGAAATTCCACTAGTTCAACCCTATTAGCTTGGAATTTGAAAAGAAAGAGATTTCTATTTGAACCCACACATGTTTCAAACATGGATTATGCATGCCTGAAACATGGTAAAGATGCAAATGACCTATGGATCCAAACCTCATTAAATTCTCAAGTGAAGGTGCGGTGGGATATTTACCCGAGAGTCTAACAAGCCATTATTTTGCCTATTTACTAAAAAAATGACCTAAATATCATTGATGATTGTAATGTGATTTATCGGTCAATTGTGCTTAACGGGCTATATTTTTGTAAGAAATGACTTATGGATTGGGAGTACAGACTCAGTTAAAAATCCCCCGCCACCCCCCTTTTCTCGACGATTGCAAAACCGGATATTTAAAAACAAGAAAGAGTTTACAATCCCTAAAAATTACAGACACGTTTTGGAATTATCTCTTTCTACATTTTTACTTTTCTCTTTTCCATTTATCTTGTAAACAAAAAGATAAGAAGGCAAATAGATCACAACAAAATAAAAAATTTTAGAGTTTATGTATGCAAAAAATTTAAAACAACCACAAATGTAATTAATGAAAATTTTTTCACACACCACAAATGAACACAAAAGTTTTGAAATACAAGTTTGGGAAATTCCACTAGTTCAACCCTAATAGCTTGGAATTTGATAAGAAAGAGATTTCTAATTGATCCCATACATGCTTTAAACATGGATTATGTATGCCTAAAACTTGTTAAAGATGCAAATGACCTATGGATCCAAACCTCATTAAATTCTCAAGTGAACGTGTGGTGGGATATTTACCTGGGAATCAAACAAAGCATTATTTTGCCCATTTACAAATAAGCTGACGTAACAATCATTGATAATTGTAAAGTGATTTATTGGTCAATCGTGTGTAACGGGCTATATTTTTGAAAGAAATGATTGATGGATTTGTAGTCCATGCTCAGTCAAAAATCCCCCGCCTACTCCTTTTTCTCGAAGATGGCAAAACCTGGTATATAAAAACTGGAAAGAGTTTACAATCCCTAAAAATTATAAACACTTTTGGGAATAATCTCTCTCTATATTTTTGCATTTCTATTTTAGATGTATACTTTTTTCTTAAATGAAAACATGAGTTTTCACTTTTCCCTTTATCTCGTAAACAAAAAGATAAGAAGGCAGAAGGCAAATAGATCTCAAAAAAACGAAAATTTTTAGAGTTTATGTATTCAAAAAATTTAAAACAAAAACAAATGTCCGTAATGAAAATTTATTCACGCGCCACAAAAGAACACAAAAGTTTTGATATCCAAGTTTGGGTAATTCCACTAGTTCAACCCGAAGAGCTTGGAATTTGATAATAAAGGGATTTCTAATTGATCCCCGACATGTTTTAAACATGGATTATGCATGCCTGAAACATGTTAAAGATGAAAATGACCTATGGATTCAAACCCCATTAAATTCTCAAGTGAACTTGCGCGGGGATATTTACCCGAGAGTCAAACAAGACATTATTTTGCCCATTTACGAAAAAGCTGACCTAACAATCATTGATGATTGTAAAGTGATTTATTGGTCAATCATGCGTAACGGGCTATATTTTTGTAAGAAATGACTTATGGACTGGGAATCAACACTCAGTCAAAAATCCCCCGCCTCCCCTTTTTTCCCGATGATTGCAAAACTTGATATATTAAAACTAGAAAGAGTTAAAATCTCTAAAAATTAAAAAAACTTTTTGGAATTATCTCTCTCTACATTTGTACATTTCCATTTTAGATGTTTACTTTTTTCTTAAATCTGAACTTGAGTGTTCAATTATTCCTATATCTCTTAAACAAAAAGATAAGAAGGCAAATAGATCACAACAAAACGAAAATTTTAGAGTTTATGTATACAAAAAATTTTAAACAAAAAAAATGTTAGTAAAGAAAATTGATTCACGCACCACAAATGAGCACAAAAGTTTTAATATCCAAGTTTGGGAAATTCCACAAATTCAACCCTAAGCATGGAATTTGATAAGAAAGAGATTTCTAATTGATCCCACACATATTTTAAACATAGATAATGCATCCTGAAACATACTAATAATGCAAATGACCAATGGATCAAAACCACATTAAATTCTCAAGTGAACATGAGGTGAGATATTTATCCAAGAGTCAAACAAGGCATTATTTTGCCCATTTACAAAAAAATTGACATAACAATCATTGATGATTGTAAAGTGATTTAATGGTCAATCGTGCGAATGGGCAATATTTTTTTAAGAAATGACTTATGGATTGGGAGTTTACACTCTTTCAAAAATCCCTCGCCTCCTTTTTCCTTACGATTGCAAAACCTGATATATACAAACTAGAAATAGTTTACAATCCCTAAAAATTATAGACACTTTTTGTAATTATCTTTCTCTAAATTTGTGCATTTTGATTTTAGATGTATACTTTTTTCTTTAATCAAAACTTGAGTTTTCACTTTTCCCTTTAACCTTTATCTCATAAAAAAAATGATAAGAAGGCAAATAGATCACTATAAAACGAAAATTTAAGATTTTATGGATGCAAAAAAATTTTAACAACAACAAATGTAATTAAGAAAATTTATTCATGCCCACAAATGAAGACAAAGGTTTTGATACTCAAGTTTGGGAAATTTCACTAGTTCAACCCTAATTGCTTGGAATTTTATAAGAAAGAGATTTCATATTCATCCCACACATATTTTAAACATGGATAATGCATGCCTGAAACATGTTAAAGATGCAAATGACTTATGTTTCCAAACCTCTTTAAATTCTCAAGTGAACGTGTGGTGGGATATTTCCTTGAGAGTCAAACAAGTCATTATTTTGTGCATTTACAAAAAATCTGACCTTACAATAATTGATGATTGTAAAGTGATTTATTGGTACATCGTACGTAACAAGCTATATTGTTTTAAGAAATGACTTTTTGATTGGGAGTCCACACTCAGCCAAAAATCCCCCGCTCCCCCTTTTTCCCGACGATTGCAAAAGCTGATATATAAAAAGTACAAAGATTTTACAATCCCAAAAAATTACACACTTTTTGGAATTATCTCTCTCTAAATTTGTGTATTTCCATTTTAGATGTATACTATTTTCTTAAATCAAAACTTGAGTTTTCACTTTTCCCATAATCTCATCACAAAAAAAGATAAGAAGGCAAAAAGGTCACAACAAAACAAAAAATTTAGAGTTTATGTGTGCAAAAAATTTAAAACAACAACAAATGCAAATATAGAAAATTTATTCACGAGCCACATATGAACACAAAAGTTTTGATATCCAAGTTTGAGAAATTCCACTAGTTCAACCCTAATAGCTTTGAATTTGATAAAAAAAGTGATTTCTAATATATCCCACACATGTTTTCAACATGGATATATGCATGCATGAAACATGTTAAAGATGAAAATGACCTATGGTTCCAAACCTCATTAAATTCTCAAGCGAACATGGGGTTAGATGTTTACCTGAGAGTCAAACAAGCCATTATTTTGCCTATTTATAAAAACCTGACCTAACAATCATTGATGATTGTAAAGTGATTTAACAGTCAATAGTGCTTAACAGGCTACATTTTTGTATCAAATAACTTATGGATTGTTATTCAACACTCAGTATAAAATCCCCTGCCTCCCCCTTTTTCCCAACGATTGCAAAACCTGATATATAAAAACTTGAAAGAGTTTACAATCCCCATAATTTACAGACACTTTTTGAAATTATCTCTCTCTACATTTGTGCATTTGCATTTTAGATGTATACTTTTTTTCTTCTATCAAAACTTGAGTTTTCACTTTTCCCTTCATCTCGTAAATAAAAAGATAAGAAGGCAAATAAATTAGAATAAAATGAATATTTTAGAGTTTATGTATGAAAAAAATTAAAACAACAATAAATGTAAGTCAGAAAAATTTATTCACGTGCCACAGATGAACACAAAAGTTATGATATCCAAGTTTGAGAAATTCCACTAGTTCAACCCTAACACTTTGGAATTTGATAAGAAAAAGATTTCTTATTGATCCCACACATGTTTTAAACATGGATTACGCATGCCTGAAACAAGTTAAAGTTGCAAATGACCTATGGTTCCAAACCCCATTAAACTCTCAAGTGAACTTGTGGTGGGATATTTACCTGAGAGTCAAACAAGCCATTATTTTGCCCATTTATAAAAAATCTAACCTAACAATCATTGATGATTTTAAAGTGATTTAACGGTCAATCATGCGTAACGGGCTATTTTTTTGTAAATATTGACTTATGGATTGGGCGTCCACACTCAATCAAAAATCCCCCGCCTCCCCCTTTTTCTCGACGATTGCAATACCTTATATATAAAAACTAGAAAGAGTTTACAATCCCTAAAAATTACTGACACTTTTTTGTAATTATCGCTCTCTACATTTGTGCATTTCCATTTTAGATGTATACTTTTTTCTTAAATCATAACTCAAATTTTCACTTTTCCCTTTATCTCGTAAAGAAAAAGATAAGGCAAATAGATCACAAAAAAATGAAAATTTTAGAGTTTATGTATGCAAAAAATTTAAAACATCAACAAATGTAAGTAAAGAAAATTTATTCACACACCACAAATGAACACAAAAATTTTGATATCCAAGTTTTGGAAATTCCACGAGTACAACCCTAATAGCTTGGAATTTGATAAGAAAGAGATTTCTAATTGATCCCACACATGTTTTAAACATGGATTATGCATGCGTGAAACATGTTAAAGATGCAAATGACCTACGGATCCAAACCTCATTAAATTCTCAAGTGAACATATGGGGGGGTATTTACCTGTGTGTCAAACAAACCATTATTTTGCCCATTTACAAAAAAGTTGACCTAAAAATCATTGATGATTTTAAAGTGATTTATCGGTTAATCGTGCGTAATGGGCCATATTTTTTGTTAGAAATGACTTATGGATTGGGAGTCCACACTAAATAAAAAATCCCTTGCCTCCCCCTTTTTCCTGACAATTGAAAAACCTGATATATAAAAACTAGAAAGAATTTAAAATCCCTAAAAATTATACACACTGTTTGGAATTGTCTCTCTCTACATTTGTGCATTTCCATTTTAGATGTATAATTTTTCTTAAATCAAAACTTGACTTTTCACTTTTCCCTTTATCTCATAGACAAAAAGATAAAAAGGCAAATAGATCACAACAAACCAAAAATTTTAAAGTTTATGTGTGCAAAAAATTTAAAACAACAACAAATGTAAGTAAAGAAAATTTATTCACGCGCCACAAATGAACACAAAAGTTTTGATACCCAAGTTTGGGAAATTCCACAAGTTCAACCCCTTGGAATTTGATAAGAAAGAGATTTCTAATTGATCCCACACATGTTTTAAACATGGATATATGCATGCATGACACATGTTAAAAAGATGCAAATGACCTATGGATAAAAAATCATTAAATTCTCAAGTGAACGTGTGGCGAGATATTTACTCGAGACTCTAACAAGCCATTATTTTGCCCATTTACAAAAAAGCTGACCTAACAATCATTGCTGATTGGAAAGTGATTTACCGGTCAACCGTACGATACGGGCTATATTTTTGTAAGAAATGACTTATGGATTGGAAGTCAACACTCAGTATAAAATCCCCCACCTCCCCTTTTTTCCCGACAATTGCAACACCTGATATATAAAAACTAGAAAGAGTTTATAATCCTTAAAAATTACAGACACTTTTTGGAATTATCTCTCTCTACATTTGTGCATTTGCATTTTAGATGTATTCATTTTTCTTAAATCAAAACTTGAGTTTTCACTTTACCCTTTGTCTCGTAAAGAAAAAGATAAGAAGGCAAATAGATCACAAAAAAAAGAAAATTTAAGAGTTTATGGATGCAAAAAATTTAAAACAACAAAAAATGTAAATAAAGAAAATTTATTCACACGCCAAAAATGTAGACAAAAGTTTTGACACCCAAGTTTAAGAAATTCCACTAGTGCAACCCTACTAGCTTGGAATTTGATAAGAAAGAGATTTCTAATTCATCCCACACTAGTTTTAAACAAGGATTATGCATGCCTGAAACATGTTAAAGATGCAAAGGACCAGTGGATCCAAACCTCATTAAATTCTTAAGGGAATGCGGTGGGATATTTAAACGAGAGTCAAAGAAGCTATTATTTTGCCCATTTACAAAAAAGTTGACCTAACAATCATTGATGATTGTAAAGTGATTTAATGGTCAATAGTGCATAATGGGCTATATTTTTGTAAGAAATGACTTATTGATTGCGATTCAACACTCAGTATAAAATCCCCTCCCTCCCCCTTTTTCCCAACGATTGTAAAACCTGATATATAAAAATTTGAAAGAGTTTACAATCCCTAAAATTTATAGAGACTTTTTGGAATTATCTCTCTCTACATTTGTGCAATTGCATTTTAGCTGTATACTTTTTTCTTCTATCAAAACTTGAGTTTTCACTTTTTCCTTTATCTCATTTATAAAAATATAAGAAGCCAAATAGATCGCAACAAAACGAATATTTTAGAGTTTATTTATGAAAAAAAATTAAAACAATAACAAATGTAAGTGAGGACATTTTTTTCATGTGCCACAAATGAACACAAAAGTTTTGATATCCAAGTTTGAGAAATTCCACTAGTTCAACCTTAATACCTTGGAATTTGATAAGAAAAAGATTGCTCATTGATCCCACACATGTTTTAAACATGGATTATGCATGACTGAAACATGTTAAAGATGCAAATGACCTATGGATCCAAACCTCATTAAATTCTCAACTGAACTTGCGGTGGGATATTTACCCGAGAAACAAACAAGCCATTATTTTGCCCATTTACAAAAAAACTAACCTAACAGTCACTGATGATTTTAAAGTGATTTATCGGTCAATTGTGCATAACAAGCTATATTTTTTTAAGAAATGACTAATGGCTTGGTGCCCACACTCAATCAAAAATCCCCCACCTCCCCCTTTTTTCCGATGATAGCAAAACCTGATATATAAAAACTAGAAAGAGTTTACAATCCCTAAAAATTATAAACACTTTTTGGAATAATCTCTCTCTACATTTTTGCATTTCCATTTTAGATGTATTTTTTTTTTCTTAAATCAAAACTTGAGTTTTCTCTTTCCCCTTTTTCTCGTACACAAAAAGAAAAGAAGGCATATAGATCTCCAGAAAAACAAAAATTTTAGAGTTTATGTATGCAAAAAATTTAAAACAAAAAAAAATGTAAGTAAAGAAAATTTATTCATGCGCCACAAATGAACACAAAAGTTTTGATTTCCAAGTTTGGGAAATTCCACTAGTTCAACCCTAATAGCTTGGAATTTGATAAGAAAGAGATTTCTAATTGATCCCACATATGTTTTAAACATGGATTATGCATGCCTGAAACAAGTTAAAGTTGCAAATGACCTATGGATCCAAATCTCATTAAATTCTTAAATGAACGTGCGGTGGGATTTTTACCCGAGATTGAAACAAGCTAGTATATTGCCCATTTACCAAAAAGCTGACCTTACAATCATTGATGATTTTAAAGTGATTTATCGGTCAATCGTGCTTAATGGGATATATGTTTTTAAGAAATGACTTATGGATTTGCAGTCCACACTTAGTCAAAAATCCCCAGCCTCCCCCTTTTTCATGACAATTTCAAAACCTAATAGATAAAAACTAGAAAGAGTTTACGATCCCTAAAATTTAAGAAACTTTTTGGATTTATCTCTCTCTACATTTGTACATTTCCATTTTAGATGTATATTTTTTTCTTAAATCAAAACATCAGTTTTCATTTTTCCCTTTATCTTGTAATCAAAAAGATTAGAAGGCAAATAGATCACAACAAAATGAAAATTTTAGAGTTTATGTTACCAAAAAAATTAAAACAATAACAAATGTAAGTAAAGAAAATTTATTCACACACAAATGAAAACAAAAGTTTTGATATCCAAGTTTGGGAAATTTCACTGGTTGAACCCTAATAGCTTTGAATTTGATAACCAAGAGATTTCTAATTGATCCCACACATGTTTAAACATGGATTGAAAATGCCTCAAACATGTTAAAGATGCAAATGACCTTTGGATCAGAACCTCATTAAACTCTAAACTGAACGTGTAGTGAGATATTTACACGAGGGTCAAACAAGCAATTATTATTCACATTTACAAAAAAATTGACCTAACAGTCCTTGATGTTATTAACGTGGTTTATCGGTCAATTGTGTGTCACGGGCTATATTTTTGTAAGAAATGACTTTTGGATTGGGAGACCACACTCAGTCAAAAATCCCTCGCCTCCTCCTTTTTCCCAATGAATGCAAAGCATGATATATAAAAATTTGAAAGAGTTTCCAATCCCAAAAAATTACAAAAACTTTTTGGAATTATCTCTCTCTACATTTGTGCATTTCCATTTTAGATGTATACTTTTTTCTTAAATCATAACTTGAGTTTTCAATTTTCCCTTTATCCCGTAAACAAAAAGATAAGAAGGCAAATAGATCACAACAAAACAAAAATTTTAGAGTTTTTGTATGCAAAAATTTAAAACAACAACAAATGTAAATAAAAAAAATTTATTCAAGTACCACAAATGAACACCAAAAGGTTCGATATCCAAGTTTGGGAAATTCCACTAGTTCAACCCTAATAGGTTGGAATTTGATAAGAAAGAGATTTTTAATTGATCCCACACATGTTATAAATGAGGATTATGCATGTCTAATACATGTTAAAGATTCAAATGACCTATGGATCAAAACCTCATTCAATTCTCAAGTGAACGTGCGGTGGGATATTTACCTAAGAGTCAAACAAGCCATTATTTTGCCCATTTACAAAAAAAGCTGACCTAACAATAATTGATGATTGTAAAGTGATTTATCGATCAATCATGCAGAAAGGGCTTTATTTTTTTGAAAAATGACTTATGGATTGGGAATCCACACTTAGTAAAAAATTCAACGCCTCCCCCTTTTTCCCAACAATTGTAAAACATGATAAATAAAAAATAGAAAAAGTTTACAATCCCAAAAAATTTCTGACACTTTTTGGAATTATGTCTCTCTTAATTTTGCATTTCCATTATAGATGTATACTTTTTTCTTAAATCAAAACTTGAGTTTTCAATTTTACCTTTATCTTGTATACCAAAAGATAAGAAGGCAAATACATCACAACAAAACGAATATTTTAGAGTTTATGTATGGTTAAATTATAAAACAACTAAAAATGTAAGTAAAGATAATTTATTCATGCGCCACAAATGAACCCAAAATTTTTGATATCCAAGTTTGGGAAATTCCACTATTTCAACCCTAATAGCTTGGAATTTGATAAGAAAATGATTTCAAATTGATCCCACACTTGTTTTAAACATGGATTATACATGCCTGAAACATGTTAAAGATGCAAATGACCTATGGATCCAAACCGCATTAAATTCTCAAGTGAACATGCAGAGGGATATTTACTTAAGAGTTAGACATGCTATTATTTTGCCCATTTACAAAAAGTTGACCTAACAATCATTGATGATTGTAAAGTGATTTATCAGTCAATCGTGTGTAACTGGCTATATTTTTGTAAGAAATGACTTATGGATTGGGGAGTCCACACTCAGTCAGAAATCCCCCCGCTCCCCTTTTTTCTCGACGATTGCAAAACTTGATATATAAAAACTAGAAAGAGTTTAAAATCCCTAAAAATTTCAAAAACTTTTTGGAATTATCTCTCTCTACATTTGTGCATTTCCATTTTAGATGTATATTTGTTTCTTAAATCAAAACGCCAGTTTTCACTTTTCCCTTTATCTCGTAAACAAAAGATAAGAAGGCAAATAGATCACAACAAAACAAAAATTTTAAAGTTTATGTATGCAAAAAGTTTAAAACAACAACAAATGTAAGTACAAAAAATTTTTTCACACGCCACAAATTAACTCAAAAGTTTTGATATCAAAGTTTTGGAAATTCCACTAGTTCAACCCCAATAGCTTAGAATTTGGTCAGATTGATATTTCTAATTGACCCTCACACGTTTTAAACTTGGATTATACATGCCTGAAACAAGTTGAAGATACAAATGACCTATGGATCCAAACCGCTTTAAATGCTCAAGTGAACATGCTGTGGGATATTTACACGAGGGTCAAATAAGCCATTATTTTGCCCATTTACAAAAAAGTTGACCTAACAATCATTGATGATATTAAAGTGATTTATCGTTCAATCGTGTGTAACGGGCTTTATTTTTGTAAGAAATGACTTTTGGATTGTGAGTCCACACTCACTCAAAAATTCCCCGCCTCCCCCTATTTCCCGACAATTGCAAAACCTTATATATAAAAACTAGAAAGAGCTTACAAACCCATAAAATTACAGACACTTTTTGGTATAATATCTCTCTACATTTGTGCATTTTCGTTTTAGATGTATACTTCTTTTTTTTAAATCAAAACTTGAGTTTTCACTTTTCCCTTTATCTCCTAAACAAAAAGATAAGAAGGCAAAAAGATCACAACAAAATGAAAATTTTAGAGTTTATGTATGTAAAAAATTTAAAACAAAAAAAAATGTCAGTAACAAAAATTTATTCATGCGCCATAAATGAACACAAAATTTTTGATATTGAAGTTTGGGAAATTCCAGTAGTTCAATCCTAATAGCTTGGAATTTTATAAGAAAGAGATTTCTAAATGATCCCACACATGTTTTAAACATGGATTATGCATGCCTGAAACATAATAAGATGCAAATGACCTATGGATCCAAACCTCATTAAATTCTGAAGTGAACGCACGGTGGGATATTTACCTGAGAGTCAAATAAGCAATTATTTTGCCCATTTTCAAAAAAGCTGACCTAACAATGATTGATGATTGTAAAGTGATTTATCTGTCAATTGTGCGTAACGGGGCATATTTTTTGTAAAAAATGACTTATGGATTGGGAGTCCACACTCAGTCAAAAACCTCTCGCCTCCCCCTTTTTCCGACTATTGCAAAACCTGATATTTAAAAACTAGAAAGCGTTTACAATTCCAAAAAATTACAGAAGTTTTTTTGGAATTTTCTCTCTCTACATTTGTTCATTTTTTGTTTTAGATGTATACTTTTTTCTTAAATCAAAACTTGAGTTTTTACTTTTCCCTTTATCTTGTAAATAAAAAGATAAGAAGGCAAATAGATCACAAAAAATGAAAATTTTGGAGTTTATGAATGCAAAAAAATTAAAACAACAACCAATGAAAGTAAAAAAATTTATTTACGCGCCAAAAATGAACACAAAAGTGTTGGTATCCAAGTTTAGGAAACTGCACTAGTACAACCCTAATTGCTTGGAATTTGATAAGAAAGAAATTTTTAATTTATCCCGCACATGTTTTTAACATGGATTATGCATGCCTGAAACATGTTAAAGATGCAAATGACCTATAGATCCAAACCTCTTTAAATACTCAAGTGAACGTGCGGTGGGATACTTACCCGAGAGTCAAACAAGCTATTATATTGCCCATTTACAAAAAAATAGACCTAATAATCATTGATGATTGTAAAGTGAGTCATTGGTATATCGTACACAACGGGCTATATTTTTGTAAGAAATGACTTAAGGATTGGGAGTCCATATTCAGTAAAAAAACCTCCCGCCTCCCCCTTTTTTCTCGACGATTACAAAACCTGATAGTTAAAAACTAAAAAACGTTTACAATCCCTAAAAATTACAAAAAAAAACTTTTTGGAATTATCTCTCTTTACATTTTTTATTTTCCATTTTAGATGTATAATTTTTTCTTAAATCAAAACTTGATTTTTCACTTTTCCCTTTATCTCGTAAACAAAAAGATAAGAAGGCAAATAGATCACAACAAAACAAAAATTTTAGAGTTTATGTATGCAAAAAAATTAAAACAACAACAAATGTAAGTAAAGAAAATTTATTCACGCACCACAAATAAACACAAAAGTTTTGATATCCAAGTTTGGGAAATTCCACTAGTTCAACTCTATAAGCTTGGAATTTGATAAGAAAGAGATTTCTAATTGATCCCACACATGTTTGAAACATTGACTATGCATGCCTGGAACATACTAAAGATGAAAATGACCTATGGATCCAAACCCCTTTAAATACTCAAGTGAACGTGCGGTGGGATATTTACCCATGAGTCAAACAAGCCATTATTTTGGCCATTTACAACAAAAAACTGACCTAACAATCATTGATGATTGTAAAGTGATTTATTGGTCAATCGTGCGTAACGGGCTATATTTTTGTAAGAAATGACTTATGGATTGGGAGTCCACACTAAGTCAAAAACCTCCCGCCTCCCCCTTTTTCGAGATGATTGCAAAATCTGATATGTAAAAACTAGAAAGCGTTTACAATCCCTAAAAATTACAGAAACATTTTGGAATTATCTCTCTCTACATTTGTGCATTTCCATTTTAGATGTATACATTTTTGTTAAATCAAAACTTGAGTTTTCACTTTTCCCTTTATCTTGTAATCAAAAGGATAATAAGGCAAATAGATCACATCAAAACGAAAGTTTTAGAGTTTATATATGCAAAAAATTTAAAACAACAACAAATGTAAGTAAAGAAAATTTATTCACGTGCCACAAATGAACACAAAATTTTTGATATCCAAGTTTGGGAAATTCCACTAGTTCAACCCTAATAACTTGGAATTTGATAAGAACGACATTTCTAATTAACCCCACAGATGTTTTAAACATGGATTATGTATGCCTGAAACATGTTAAAAATGCAAATGACCTATGGATCCAAACCTCATTAAATTCTCAAGTAAACATGCGGTGGGATATTTACCTGTGAGTCAAATAAGCCATTATTTTGCCCATTGACAAAAACACTGACCTAACAATCATTGATTATTGTAAGGTGATTTATCGGTCGAACGTTCGTAACCGGCTATATGTTTTAAAGAAATGACTTATGGATTGAGAGTCTACACTAAATCAAAAATCCCTCGCCGCCCCTTTTTTCTTGACGATTGCAAAACCTGATATATAAAAACTAGAAAGAGTTTACAATCTCTCAAAATTACAGATACTTTTATGAATTATCTCTCTCAACAAATGTGTATTTCCATTTTAGATGTATACTTTTTTCTTAAATCAAAACTTGAGTTTTCACTTTTTCCTTTATCTCGTAAAAAAAAAGATAAGAAGGCAAACAGATCACAATAAAATGAAAATGTTAGAGTTTATGTATGCAAAAAATTTAAAACAATAACAAATGTAAGTAATGAAATTTTTTTCACGCGCCACTAATGAACACCAAAGTTTTGTTATCCAAGTTTTGGAAATCCACTAAGTTCAACCCCACACATGTTTTAAACATGAATTATGCATGCCTAAAACATGTTAAATATGCAAATGACCTATGGATCCATACTCAGTCAAAAATCCCCCACCTCCCCCTTTATCCTAACAATTGCAAAACTTGATATATAAAGACAAGAAAGAGTTTAGGATCCCTAATAATTAAAGACATTTTTTGGAATTATCACTCTCAACATTTGTGCATTTCCATTTTAGATGTATATTTTTTTCTTAAATCAAAACATCTGTTTTCACTTTTCCCTTTATCTCGTAATCAAAAAAATAACAAGGCAAATAGATCAGAACAAAACGAAAATTTTAGAGTTTATGATAGCAAAAAATTTAAAACAACAACAAATGTCGATAAAGAAAATTTATTCTCGAGCCACAAATGAAAACAAAAGTTTTGATATCCACGTTTGGGAAATTCCTCTAGTTGAACCCTAATAGCTTTGAATTTGATAACAAAGAAATTTCTAATTGATCCCACATATGTTTTAACATGGATTATAAATACCTGAAACATGTTAAAGATGCAAATGACCTATGGATACAAACTTCATTAAATTCTCAAGTGAACGTGCGGTGAGATAAATTCTCAAGTGAACGTGCGGTGAGATATTTACACGAGGGTCAAATAAGCCATTGTTTTGCCCATTTACAAAAATGTTAATCTAACAATCATTGATGATTTTAAAATGATGTGTCGGTCAATCGTGGGTAACAGGCTATATTTTTGTAATAAATGACTTTTGGATTGGGAGTCCACACTCAGTCAAAAATCCCCCGCCTCCCTTTTTTTCCAGATGATTGCAACACTTGATATATATAAACTAGAAAGAGTTTACAATCCCTAAAAATTACAAACACTCTTTGGAATTGTCTCTCTCTACATTTGTGCATTTCCATTTTAGATGTATACTTTTTTCTTATATCAAAACTTCAGTTTCCACTTTTCCCTTTATCTACTACACAAAAAGATAAGAAGGCAAATAGATCACAGTGAAACGACAATTTTAGAGTTTTTGTATGCAAAAAATTTAAAACAACAACAAATGTAAGCAAAGAAAATTTATTCATGCGCCAGAAATGAACACAAAAATTTTGACATCCAACTTATGGAAATTCCACTAGTTCAACCCTAACAGCTTGGAATTTGATAAGAAAGAGATTTCTAATTAATCCCACACATGTTTTAAACATGGAATACCTGAAACATGTTTAAGATGCAAATGACCTATGGATCCAAATCTCATTAAATTCTCTAGTAACGTGTTGTGGGATATTTACCCGAGAGGCAAACTAGCCATTATTTTGCCCATTGACAAAAAAGCTGACCTATCAATCATTGATGACTGTAAACTGATTTATCGGTCAATTGTGGGTAACGAGCTATATTTTTGTAAGAAATGACTTATTGATTGGGAGTCCACACTAAATCAAAAATCCCCTGCCTCCTCCTTTTTCCCCGATGATTGCAAAACTTGATATATAAAAACTTGAAAGAGTTTACAATCCCTAAAAATTATAGATACGTTTTGAAATTATCTCTCTCTACATTTGTGCATTTCCATTTTAGATGTATACTTTTTTCTTAAATCAAAACTTGAGTTTTTATTTTTCTCTTTATCTCATAAACAAAAAGATAAGAATGCAAATAGATCACAACAAAATGAAAATTTAAGAGTTTATGTATGCAAAAAAATTAATACAACTACAAATGTAAGTAAAGAAAATTTATTCATGCGCCAAAAATTAACACAAAAGTTTTGATATCCAAGTTTGGGAAATTCCACGAGTTCAACCCTAATAGCTTGGAATTTGAAAAGGAAGAGATTTCTAATTGATCCCACACATGTTTTAGACATGGATTGTACATGCCTGAAACATGCTAAAGATGCAAATTACCTATGGATCCAAACCTATTTAAGTACTCAAGTGAACGTGCTGCGGAATATTTACCCGAGAGTAAAACAAGTCATAATTTTGCCCATTTACAAAAATGCTGACCTTCCAATCATTAATAATTCTAAAGTGATTTATCACTCAATCGTGCGTAAGGGGCTATATTTTTGTAAGAAAAGACTTATAGATTGGGAGTCCACACTCAGTCAAAAACCTCCCGCCTCCCCCTTTTTTCCGACGATAGATAAACCTGACATAAAAAATATAAATTGTTTACAATGCCTAAAAATTACAGAAACTTTTTGGAATTATCTCTCTCTACATTTTTACATTTGCATTTTAGACGTATACTTTTTTCTAAAATCAAAACATGAGTAAACAAAAAGATAAGAAGGCAAATAGTTCAAAACAAAACGAAAATTTTAGAGAGCAAGTGTGCAAAAAATTTAAAACAACAACAAATGTAAGCAAAGAAAATTTATTCACGTGAGAAAAATAAACACAAAAGTTTTGATATCCAATTTGGGGAAATTCCACTAGTTCAACCCTAATTGCAAGGAATTTGATAAGAAAGAGATTTCTAATTAATCCCACACATGTTTTAAACATGGATTATGCATGCTTGAAACATGTTTAAGATACAAATGACCTATGGATCCAAACCTTTTAGAATACTCAAGTGAACGTGCAGGGGGATATTTTCCCGAGAGTCAAACAAGCCATTATTTTGCCCATTAACAAAAAAACTGACCTAACAATCATTGATGATTATAAAGTGATTTATCGGTCAATCGTGCGTAAAAGGCTATATTTTTTTAAGAAATGACTTATGGATTGGGAGTCCACACTCAGTTAAAAACCTCCCGCCTTCCCCTTTTTCCCGACGATTACAAAACTAGATATATAAAAACTAGAAAGCGTTTACAATCCCTAAAAATTACTGAAACTTTTTGGAATTATCTCTCTCTACATTTGTTCATTTCTATTTTAGATGTATACTTTTTTATTAAATCAAAACTTGAGCTTTCACTTTTCCCTTTATCTCGTTAATAAAAAGATAAGAAAGCAAACAGATCACAACCAAACGAAAATTTTAGAGTTTATTTATGCAAAAAATTTTAAACAACAACAAATGTAAGAAAAGAAAATTTATTCACACACCACAAATGAAAACAAAAGTTTAAATATCGAAGTTTGGGAAATTCCTCTAGTTAAACCCTAATAGCTTGGAATTTGATAAGAAAGAGATTTCTAATTGATCCCACACATGTTTTAAACATGGACTATGCATGCCTGAAACATGTTAAAGATGCAAATGACCTGTGGATTCAAACCTCATTAAACTCTCAAGTCAACGTGCGGTGGGATATTTACTCCAGAGTCAAACAAGCCATTATTTTGCCCATTTACAAAAAAGCTGATCTAACAATTATTGGTGATTGTAAAGTGATTTATCAGTCAATTGTACGTAACGGGCTGTATTTTTGTAAGAAATGACTTATGGACTGGGGAGTCCACACTCTGTCAAAAATCCTCCATCTTCCCCTTTTTCCTGACGATTGCAAAACCTGATATATAAAACCTAGAAAGAGTTTACAATCCCTAAAAATTAAAAACACTTTTTTGAATTTTCACTCTCTACATTTGTGCATTTCCATTTTAGATGCATACTTTTTTCTTAAATCAAAACTTGAATTTCCACTTTTCACTTTATCTCAAAAACAAAAAGATAACAAGGCAAATTGATCACAAAAAAAAGAAAATTTTAGAGTTTAAGTAAAAAATTTAAAGCAAAAACAAATGTAAGTAAATAGAATTTATTCATTCCCAAAAAATGAACACAAAATTTTTGATATCCAAGTTTGGGAAATTACACTAGTTCAACCCTAATAACTTGGAATTTGATAACAAAGAGATTTCTAATTGATCCCACACATGTTTCAAGCATAGATTATGCATGCCTAAAACATGTTAAAGATGCAAATGACCTGTGGATCCAAATCTCATTAAATTCTCAAGTCAACGTGTGGCGGCATATTTTCCCGAGAGTCAAACAAGCCATTATTTTGCGCATTTTCAAAAAATCTGACCTAACAATCATTGATGATTGCATAGTGGTTTATCGGTTAATCGTACGTAATGGGCTATATTTTTTTAAGAAATGACTTTTTGATTGGGAGTCCACACTCAACCAAAAATCCCCCGCCTCCCCCTTTTTCCCAACGATTGCAAAACCTGATATATAAAAAGTACAAAGACTTTACAATCCCAAAAAATTACACACTTTTTGGAATTATCTCTATCTACATGTGTGTATTTCCATTTTAGATGTATATTGTTTTCTTAAATCAAAACTTGAGTTTTCATTTTTTCCCTAATCTCGTAACAAAAAGATAAGAAGGCAAATAGATCACTACAAAACGAAAATTGTAGAGTTTATGTATGCAAAAAATTTATGACAACAACAAATGTATGTAAAGAAAATTTATTCAAGCACCACAAATAAACACAAAAGTTTTTATATCCTAGTTTACAAAATTCCACTACTTACTCTCTAATAGCTCAGAATTGGATAAGAAATAGATTGCTAATTGATCCCACACATGTTTTAAGCATGGATTATGCTTGCCTGATACATGTTAAAGATGCAAATGGCCTATGGATCCAAACCTCATTAAATTCTCAAGTGAACGTGTTGTGGGATATTTACCTGAGAGTGAAACAAACCAAGATTTTGCCCATTTAAAAAAAAAAGCTGACCTACCAATCATTAATGATTGTAAAGTGATTTATTGATCAATCGTGCATAACAGGCTATATTTTTGTAAGAAATGACTTTTGGATTGGAAGTCCACACTCAGTAAAAAATCCACCGCCTCCCCCTTTTCCCCGACAAATTGCAAAACCTGATATATAAAAACTAGAAAGAGTTTACAATCCCAAAAAATTAAAGATACTTTTTAGAATTATCTCTCTTCATTTGTGCATTTCCATTTTAGATGTATACTTTTTTCTTAAATCAAAACTTCTGTTTTCAGTTTTCCCTTTATCTCATAAACAAAAAGAAATGAAGGCAAATAGATCACAACAAAATAAAAATTTAAGAGTTTATGTATGGCAAAATTTTAAAACAACAACAAATGTAAGTAATGATAATTACTCACGCATCACAAATGAACACAAAAGTTTTGATATCCAAGTTAGGGAAACTCCACTAGTTTAACCCTAATAGTTTGGAATTTGGGAAGAAAGAGATTTCTAATTGATCCCACACATGTTTTAAACATGGATTATGCATGCCTGAAATATGTTAAAGATGCAAATGACCTATGGATCCAAACCTCATTAAATTCTCAAGTGAACATGCCATGGGAAATTTACCCGAGAGTCAAACAAGTCATTCTTTGGCCCATTTACAAAAAAACTGACCTAACAATCATTGATGACTGTAAAGTGATTTATCAGTCACTCGTGTGTAACGGGCTATATTTTTGGAAGAAATGACTTATGGATTTGGGAGTCCACACTCAGTCAAAAATCTCCCACCTCCCCCTTTTTCCCGACGATTGCAAAACCAGAGATATAAAAATTAGAAAGAGTTTACAATCCCTAAAAGTTATAGACACTTTTTGGAATTATCTCTCTCTACATTTGTGCATTTCCATTTCAGATGTATACTTTTTTTCTAAAATCAAAACTTAAGTTACTTTTCCCGTTATCTCGTAAACAAAAATATAAGATGGCAAATAGATCACAACAAAACGAAAATTTAAGAGTTTAAGTATGCAAAAAATTTAAAAAAACAAAAAATATAAGTAAACATAATTTATTCACAAGCAAAAAATAAACACAAAAGTTTTGATATCCAAGTTTGGGAAATTCGACTAGTTCAACCCTATTAGCTTGGAATTTTTAAAGAAAGAAATTTCTAATTGATCCCACACAAGTTTTAAACATGGATTATGCATCCCTGAAATATGGTAAAGATGCAAACAACCTATGGATCCAAACCTCATTAAATTCTCAAGTGAATGTGCGGTGGGATATTTACCCGAGAGTCTAACAAGCCATTATTTTGCCCATTTACAAAAAAAATGACCTAACAATCATTGATGATTTTAAAGTGATTTATCGGTCAATCGTGCTTAACGGGCTATATTTTTGTAAGAAATGACTTGTGGATTGGGAGTACACACTCAGTCAAAAATCCCCTGCCTCCCACTTTTTCCAAACGATTGCAAAACTGGTCATATAAAAATAAGAAAGAGTTTACAATCCCTAAAAATTACAGACACTTTTTGGAATTATCCCTTTCTACATTTGTGCATTTCCATTTTAGATATATACTTTTTTCTTAAATCTATACTTGAGTCTTCAGTTTTCCCTTTATCTTGTAAACAAAAGGATAAGAAGGCAAATAGATAAAGCCAAAACGAAAAATTTTAGAGTTTATGTATGAAAAAAAATTAAAACAACAACAAATGTAAGTAAAGAAAATTTATTCACACACCACAAATGAACACAAAATTTTTGAAATCCAAGTTTGGGAAATTCCACTAGTTCAACCCTAATAGCTTGGAATTTGATAAGAAAGAGATTTCTAATTGACCCCGTACATGTTTTAAATATTGATTATACGTGCCTGAAACATGTTAAAGATGCAAATGACCTATGGATCCAAACCTCATTAAATTCTCAAGGGAACGTGCGGTGGGATATTTACCCGAGAGTCAAACAAGTCATTATTTTGCCCATTTACACAAAAGCTGACCTAACTATCATTGATGATTGTAACGTGATTTATCGGTCAATCGAGCATAACGGGCTATATTTTTGTAAGAAATGACTTAAGGATTAGGAGTCCACACTCAGTCAAAAATTCCCCCCTTCCCCCTTTTCACCGACGACTGCAAAACCTAATATATAAAAACTGGAAAGAGTTTACAATCCCAAAAAATGCCAGACACTTTCTACAATTTTCATTTCCATTTTAGATGTATACTTTTTTCTTAAATCGAAACTTGAGTTTTCGCTTTTCCCTTTTCTCGTAAACAAAAATATAAGAAAGCAAATAGATCTAAAAAAACGAAAATTCTAGAGTATATGGATGCAAAAAATTTAAAACAAAAAAAATTTAATTAAAGAAAATTTATTCACGCGCCACAAAAAAAACACAAAAGTTTTGAAATCCAAGTTTGGGAAATTCCACTTGTTCAACCCTAATAGCTTGGAATATTATAAGAAAGAGATTTCTAATTGATCCCACACATGTTTTAAACATGGATTCTGCATGCCTGAAACATGTTGAAGATGCAAATGACCTATGGACCCAAACCTCATTAAATTCTCAAGTGAACGTGTGGTTGGATATTTACCCGAGCGTCAAAAAAACCATTATTTTGTTCATTTACAAAAAAGCTGACCTTACAATCATTAACGATTGTAAAGTGATTTAACGGTCAATCGTGCGTAACAGGCTAAATTTTTGTAAGAAATGACTTATGGATTGGGAGTCCTCACTCAGTCAAAAATCTCGCTCTTCCCCCTTTTGTTCGACGATTGCAAAACCTGACATATAAAAACTAGAAAGAGTTTACAATCCCTAAAAATTACATACACTTTTTTGAATTATCTCTCTCTACATATTTGTGCATTTACATTTTAGATGCATAGTTTTTTCTTAAATCAAAAGTTGAGTTTCACCTTTCCCGTTATCTACTAAACAAAAAAGATAAGAAGGCATATAGATCACAAAAAAATGAAAATTTAAGAGTTTAAGAATGCAAAAAATTTAAAACAACAACAAATGTAAATAAAGAAAATTTATTCACGTGCCAATAATGAACACAAAACTTTGATATCCAAGTTTGGGAAATTACACTAGTTCAACCCTAATAACTTTGAATTTGATAAGAAAGAGATTTCTAATTGATCCCGCACATGTTTTAAACATGGATTATGCATACCTAAAACATGGTAAATATGCAAATGACCTTTGGATCCAAACCTCATTAAATTCTCAAGTGAACATGGGGTGAAATATTTACCAGAGAGTCTAACAAGCCATTATTTTGCCCATTTACAAAAAAGTTGACCTACCAATCATTGATGAATGTAATGTGATTTATCAGTCAATCGTGCATAAAGGGGTATATTTTTGTAATAAATTACTTATGGATTGGGTGTCCACACTCAGTCAAAAATCCCCAGCGTTACCCTTTTTCCTGACGATTGTAAAACCTGATATATAAAAACTAGAAAGAGTTTACAATCCCTAAAAATTAAAGACACTTTTTGGAATTATCTCTCTCTACATTTGTGCATTTCCATTTTAGATGTAGACTTTTTTCTTAAATCAAAACTTGAATTTTCCCTTTTCCCTTTATCTCCTAAACATAAAGATCAGAAGACAAATAGATCACAACAAAACAAAAATATAAGAGTTTATGTATGCAAAAAATTTAAAACAACAAAAATTGTAAGTAAAGAAAATTTATTCATGAGCCACAAATGAACAAAGAAGTTTTGATATCCAAGTTTGAGAAATTCGACAAGTTCAACCCTAATAGCTTTGAATTTGATAAGAAAAGGACTTCTAATTGATCCCACACATGTTTTAAACATGGATTATGCATGCCTGAAACATGTTAAAAATTCAAATGACCTATGGATCCAAACCTCATTAAATTTTCAAGTGAACGTGCAGTGGGATATTTACCCAAGAGTCAAACAAGTCATTATTTTTCCCATTTATAAAAAAGCTGACCTAACAATCATTGATGATTGTAAAGTGATTTATCGGTCAATCATGCGTAATGGGCTGTATTTTTGTAAGAAATGACTTATGGATTGGGAGTCCACACTCAGTCAAAAATCCCCCGCTTCCCCCATTTTATCAACGACTGCAAAACCTGATATAAAAAAACTACAATCCTTAAAAAATTACAGACACTCTTTAGAATAATCTCTCTCTACAGTTTTGCATGTCCATTTTAGATGTACACTTTTTTCTTAAATCAAAACTTGAGTTTCCACTTTTCCCTTTTTCTCATAAACAAAAAGATAAGAAAACAAATAGATCTCAAAAAATGAAAATTTTAGAGTTTATGTATGCAAAAAATTTAAAACAAAAACACAAAAGTTTTGTTATCCAAGTTTGGGAAATTCCACTTGTTCATCCGTAATAGCTTGGAATATTATAAGAAAGAGATTTCTAATTGATCCCACATATGTTTTAAACATGTATTATGCATGCCTGAAACATGTTAAAGATGCAAATGAGCTATGGACCCAAACCTCAGTAAATTTTCAAGTGAACGTGAGGTGGGATATTTTCCCGAGCGTTAAACAAGGCATTATTTTGTTTATTTACAAAAAAGCTGACCTAACAATCATTGATGATTTTAAAGTGATTTAACGGTCAATCGTCCGTAATGGGCTATATTTTTGTAAGAAATGACTTAAGGATTGGGAGTCGTCACTCAGTCACAAATCCCCCGCCTCCCTTTTTTTTACGATTGCAAAACATGTCATATAAAAACTAGAAAAAGTTTACAATCCCTAAAAATTACAGAAACCTTTTTGAATTATCTCTCTCTACATTTGTGCTTTTCCATTTTAGACGTAAACTTTTTTTTAAATCAAAACTTGAGTTTTCACTTTTCCCTTTATCTCATAAAAAAAAGATAAGAAGGCAAATAGATCACAACAAAAAATAAATTTTAGGAGTTATGAATGCAAAAAATTTAAAACAACAACAAATGTAAGTAAAGAAAATTTATTCTCGTGCCACAAATGAACACAAAAGTTTTGATATCCAAGTATTGGAAATTCCACTAGTTCAACCCCAATAGCTTGAAATTTGATAAGAAAGAGATTTCTTATTGATCCCACACATGTTTTAAACATGGATTATCCTAGCCTCAAACATGTTAAAGTTGCAAATGTCCTATGGTTCCTAACCACATTAAATTTTCAAGTGAACGTGCGGTGGGATATTTACCCTAGAGTCAAACAAGCCATTATTTTGCCCATTTACAAAAAAGCTGACCTAACAAATATTGATAAGTGTAAAGTGATTTATCATTCTATCATGCATAACGGGCTATATTTTTGTAAGAAATGACTTATAGATTGGGATTCCACACTCAGTCAAAAATTCCCTACCTCCCCTATTTTCCTGATGATTGCAAAACCAGATATATAAAAACTAGAAAGATTTTACAATCCCTGAAAATTACAGACAGTTTTTGGAATTGTCTCTCTCTACATTTATGAATTTCCAATTTAAACGTATACTTTTTTTTTAAATCAAAACTTGAGTTTTCACTTTTCCCTTTATCTCGTAAACAAAAAGATAGGAAGGCAAATAGAACACAACTAAAAGAAAATTTTAGAGTTGATGTATACAAAAAATATAAAACTACAACAAATGTAAGTAAAGAAAATTTATTTATGCACCACAATTGAACACAAAAGTTTTGATATCCAAGTTAGGGAAATTTGTCAAGTTCAACCCTAATAGCATGGAATTTGATAAGAAAGAGATTTCTTATTGATCTCACACATGTTTTAAACATAGAATATGCATGCCTGAAACATGTTAAAGATGCAAATGACCTATGGATCCAAACCTCATTAAATTGTCAAGTGAACGTGTGGTGGGATATTTACCCAAGAGTCAAACAAGCCATTATTTTGCCCATTTACAAAAAAATTGACCTAACAATTATTGATGATTGTAAAGTGATTTATCGGTCAATCGTGCATAACGGGCTATATTTTTGTTAGAAATGACTTATGGATTGGGAGTCCACACTCTGTCAAAAATCCCCTGCGTCCCCCCTTTTCCCGACAATTGCAAAACCTGACACATAAAAACTAGAAAGAGTTTACAATCCTTTAAAATTATAGATATTTTTTGCAATTATCTCTCTCTTCATTTGTGCATTTCCATTTTAGAAGTATAAATTTTTCCAAAATTTAAACTTGAGTTTTCACCTTTCCCTTTGTAACGTAAATAAAAAGATCAGAAGGCAAATAGATCACAACGAAATAAAAATTTAGAGTTTATGTATGCAAAAAATTTAAAACAACAACAAATGTAAGTAAAAAAAATTTATTCACACGCCACAAATGAACCAAAAAGTTTTGATGTCCTAGTTTGGGAAATTCGACTAGTTCCACCCTCATAGATTGGAATTTGATCAAAAAGAGATTTCTAATTGATCCCACACATGTTTTAAACATGGATTATGCATGGCTGGAACATGTTAAAGCTACAAATGTCCTCTGGTTCAAAACCTCATTAAATTTTCAAGTGAAAGTGCAGTGGGATATTTACCCAAGAGTCAAACAAGCCATTATTTTGCCCATTTACACAAAAGCTGACCAAACAATCATTGATGAGTGTAAAGTGATTTATCGGTCAATTGTTCGTAATGGGCTATATTTTTGTAAGAAATGAGTTTAGGATTAGGAGTCCAAACTTAGTCAAAAAACCCCCGCATCCCCCTTTTTCCTTGACGATCGCAAAACCTGATATAAAAAAGCTACAAAGAATTTTTGATCCCTAAGAATTGCAGACATTGTTTTGAATTATCTCTCCATATTTCTACATTTCCAATTTAGATGTGTAATTTATTCTTATATCAAAACTTGAGTTTTCACTTTTCCTTTTCAATTGTAAAAAAAAAAAATAAGAAGCCAAATGGATCACAACAAAACAAAAATTTTAGAGTGTATGCATGCAAAAAAAATTAAAACAACAACAAATGTAAGTAAAGTAAATTTATTCACGTGCCACAAATGAAAACATAAGTTTTGATATCCAAGTTTTCGAAATTCTACTAGTTCAACCCTAATAGCTTGGAGTTTGATAAGAAATAGATTTCTAATTGATCCCACACATGTTTTAAACATGGATTATGATGGCCTGAAACATGTTAAAGATGCAATTGACCTATGGATCCAAACCTCATTAGATTCTCAACAGAACGTGCGGTGGGATATTTACTCGAGAGTCAAACAAGCCATTATTTTCCCCTTTTACAAAAAAACTGACCTAACAATCATTGTTGATTGTAAAGTGATTTAACGGTCAATCATGCGTAACGGGCTATATTTCTGTAAGAAATGACTTATGGATTGGACTCCACCCTCAGTTAAAAATCCCCCGCCTCCCCTTTTTTTTCTGACAATTGCAAAACCTGATATATAAAAACTAGAAAGAGTTTTCAAACCCAAAAAATTACAGGTACTTTTTTGAATTATCTTTCTCCACATCTGTGCATTTCCAATTTATATGTATACTTTTTTCTTAAATCAAAACTTGAGTTTTCTCTTTTCCTTTATCTTGTAAGCAAAAAAGATAAGAAGGCGAATAGATCATAACAAAACAAAAAATTTAGAGTTTACGTATGGAAAAAAATTTTAACAACAACAAATATAAGTAAATAAAATTTATTCACACACAAAATACGAACACACAAGTTTTGATATCCAAGTTTGGGAAATTCCACTAGTTCAACCCTAATAGCTTTGAATTTCATCAGAAAGAGATTTTTGATTGATCCCACACATGTTTTAAACATGGATTATGTATGCCTGAAACATAATAATGATGCAAATGACCAATAGATCCAAACGTCATTAAATTCTCAAGTGAACGTGCGGTGGGATATTTACTCGAGAGTCAAACAAACCATTATTTTTCCCATTTAAAAAAAAGTTGTCCTAACAATCATTGATGATTGTAAAGTGATTTATCGGTCAATCATGCGTAACGGGCTATATTTTGTAATTTGACTTATAGATTGGGAGTCCACACTCAATAAAAAATCCCCCGCCTCCCCCTTTCTCCCGATGATTACAAAACCTTATACTTAAAACTAGAAAGAGTTTACAATCCCAAAAAATTACATACAATTTTTGGAAATATCTCTCTCTACATTTGTGCATTTCTATTTTAGGTGTATACTTTTTTATTAAATTAAAACTTGAGTTTTCACTTTTTTCTTTACCTCGTAAACAAAAAAGATAAGAAGTCTAAAGATTTAAAACAACAAAAAATGTTAGTATAATAAATTAATTCACATGCAACAAAAAAACACGAAAGTTTTGATATCCAAGTTTGGGAAATTCCACAACTTCAACCCTAATAGCTTGGAATTTGTAAAGAATGAGATTTCTAATTGATCCCACACTTTTTTTAAACGAGGATTATGCAAGCCTGAACCATGTTAAAGATGCAAATGACCTAAGGATCCAAACCTCCATAAATTATCAAGTGAACATGCGGTGGGATATTTACCCGAGAATCAAACAAAACATTAATTTGCCCTTTACAAAAAATCTGACCTACTAATCATTGATAAATTTAAAGTTATTTATCAGTCAATCGTGCATAACAAGCTATATTTTTGTAAGAAAAAACTTATGGATTGGGAGTCAACACTGAGTCAAAAATCCCCCGCCTCTCCCTTTTTTCTGACAATTGCAAAACCTGATATAAAAACTAGAAAGAGTCTACAATCCCTAAAATAAAAGACACTTTTTGGAATTATCTCTTTCTACATTTATGCATTTCAATTTTAGATGTATACTTTTTTCTTAAATAAAAACTTGAGTTTTAACGTTTCCCTTTATCTCGTACAAATAAAAGATAAGACAAATAGATCACAAAAAAAAAAAAATTATTAGTTATGTATGCAAAAAATTTAAAACAACAACAAATGTATGTAAACAAAATTTATTCACGCGCCACAAATGAACACAAAAGTTTTGATATCCAAGTTTGGGAAATTCCACTCATTCAACCCTTATAGCTTGGAATTTGATAAGAAATAGATTTCTAATTGATCCCAAACATGTTTTAAACATTGATTATGCATGCCTGAAACATGTTTAAGAAACAAATGACCTATGTATCCAAACCTCATTAAATTCTCAAGAGAAAGTGCGGTAGGATAATTACCCGAGAGTCAAACAAGCCATTATTTTGCCCATTAACAAAAAAGTTGACATAACAATCATTGATGATTGTAAAGTGACTTATTGGTCAATCGTACGTAACGGTTTATATTTTTTTAAGAAATAACTTATGGATCGGGAGTCCACATTCTTTCAAAAATCCCCCGCCGCCCCCTTTTTCCCTACGATTGCAAAACTTGATATATAAAAACAAGAAAGAGTTTACAATCCCTAAAAATTACAAACACTTTTTTTAATTATCTCTCTCTACATTTGTGCATTTTGATTTTAGATGTATACTTTTTTCTTGAAACAAAACTTGAGTTTTCACTTTTCCCTTTATCTTGTCAAAAATATGATAAGAAGGCAAATAGATCACAATAAAAGGAAAATTTTATAGTTTGTGTATGTAAAAAATTTTAAACAAGAAGAAATGTAAGTAAATAAAATTTATTCACTCGCCACAAATGAACTCAAATATTTTGATATCCAAGTTTGGGAAATTCCACTAGTTCCACCCTAATATCTTGGAATTTGATAAGAAAGATATTTCTAATTGATCTCACACACGTTTTAAACATGGATTATGCATGCTTGAAACATGTTAAAGATGTAAATGACCAATGGTTCCAAACGTCATTAAATTCTCACGTGAAGGAGAGGTGGGATATTTACCCGAGAGTCAAACAAGTCATTATTTTTCCCATTTACAAAAAATCTGACCTAACAATCATTGATGATTGTAAAGTGATTTAATGGTCAATCTTGTGTAATAGGCTATATTTTGGTAAGAAATGACTTATGGATTGAGAGTCCTCACTCAATCAAAAATCCCCCGCGTCCCCCTTTTTTTCCACGTTTGGAAAACCTTAGTTTTAAAATCATGAAAGAGTTTACAATCCCTAAAAATTACAGACACTTTTTTGAATTATCTCTCTTTATTTGTGCTTTTTCATTTTAGATGTATACTTTTTTCTTAAATCAAAACTTGAGTTTTCACTTTTCCCTTTATCGTGTAAACAAAAAGATAGGTAGGCAAATTGATCACAAAAAATGAAAATTTTAGAGTTTAAGTAAGCAAAAAATCAAAAACAACAACAAATATAAGTAAAGAAAATTTATTCACGCGCCAATAATGAACCCAGAATTTTTGATATCCAAGTTTCGGAAATTCTAGTAGTTCAACCCTAATAGCTTGGAATTTGATAAAAAAAAAATTTCTAATTGATCCCACTCATGTTTTAAACATGGATTATGCATACCTGAAACATGGTAAATATGCAAATGACCTATGGATCCAAACATTATTAAACTCTCAAGTGATCGTGTGGTGAGATATTTACCCGAGAGTCTAACAAGCCATTATTTTGCCCATTTACAAAAACGTTGACTTGCCTATCATTGATGATTGTAATGTGATTTATCGATCAATCGTGCATAACGAGCTATATTTTTGTAAGAAATGACTTACAGATTGGGATTCCACACTCAATCAAAAATCCCCCACCTCCCCCTTTTTTCCCGATGATTGCAAAACTTGATATATAGAGACTAGAAACAGTTTACAATCCCTAAAAATTATAGACACATTTTTGAATTATCTCTCTCTACATTAGTGCATTTCCATTTTAGATGTAGACTTTTTTCTTAAATCAAAACTTGAATTTTCACTTTCCCCTTTATCTCGTAAACAAAAAGATCATAAGGCAAATAGATCACTACAAAACAAAATTTTAGAGTTTATGTAAGCAAAAAAATTAAAACAACAACAATTGTAAGTAAAGAAAATTTATTCACGAGCCATAAATGAACAAAAACGTTTTTATATCAAAGTTTGGGAAAGTCCACTAGTTCAACCCTAATAGCATGGAATTTGATAAGAAAAAGATTTCTAATTGATTCCACACATGTTTTAAACATGGATTATACATTCCTGAAACATGTTAAAAATGCAAATGACCTATGGATTCAAACCTCATTAAATTCTCAAGAAATCATGCGATGGGATATTTTACCTGAGAGTCAAACAAGTCATTATTTTGTCCATTTACAAAAAAAGTTGACCAAACAATCATTGATGATTATAAAGTGATTTATCGGTCAATCGTGCGTACCGGGCTATATTTTTGTAAGAAATTACTTATGGTTTGGAAGTCTATACTCAGTCAAAAATCCCTCGCTTGCCCCTTTTTTTACCGACTACTGCAAAAACTGATATATAAAAATTGGAAAGAGTTTACAATCCCTAAAAATTAAAGATAGTTTTTGGAATAATCTCTCTCTCCATTTTTGCATTTCCATTTTTGATGTATACTTTTTTCTTAAATCAAAACTTGAGTTTACACTTTTTCCTTTTTCTCTTAAACAAAAAGATATGGAGGCAAATAGATATAAAAAAAAATTTAGAGTTTATGTATGCAAAATATTTTAAAAAAAATGTAAGAAAATAAACTTTATTCACGCGCCACAAAAACAAACACAAAAGTTTTGATATCCAAGTTTGGGAAATTATAAGAAAGAGATTTCTAATTGATCCCACACATGTTTTCAACATGGATTATACATGCTTGAAACATGTTAAAGATTCAAATGACCTATGGACCCAAACCTCATTAAATTCTCAAGTGAACGTGCGGTGGGATATTTACCCGAGCGTAAAAAAAGCCGTTATTTTGTTCATTTGCAAAAAAGCTGATCTAACAATCATTGATGATTGTAAAGTGATTTATCAGTCAATCATGCGTAATGGGCTATATTTTTTTAAGAAATGACTTAAGGATTGCCAACCCACACTCAGTCTAAAATCCCCCGCCTCCCCCTTTCTCCCGCCAATTGCAAAACCTGATATAAAAACTAGAAAGAGTTTAAAATCCCTAAAATTAAAGACACTTTTTGGAATTATCTATCTCTATATTTGTGCATTTCTATTTTAAATGTATACTTTTTTCTTAAATCAAAACTTGAGTTTTCACTTTTCCCTTTATCTCGTAAAAAACAAAAGATAAGGCAAATAGATCACAACAAAAAAAAATTAGGAGTTATGTATGCAAAAAATTTAAAATAACAACAAATGTAAGTAAAGAAAATTTATTCATGCGCCACAAATGAACACAAAATGTTTTATATCCAAGTCTGGAAAATTCCACTAGTTCAACTCTAATAGCTTGGAATTTGATAAGAAAGAGATTTCTAATTAATCCCTCACATGTTTTAAAAAATGGATTACGCATGCTTGAAACATGTTAAAGCTGAAAATGTCCAATGGCTCCTAACCACATTAAATTTTCAAGTAAAAGTGTGGTGGGATATTTACCCGAGAGTCAAACAAGCCATTATTTTGCCCATTTACAAAAAAGGTGACCTGACAATCATTGATGAGTGTAAGGTGATTTATCGGTCGATCGTGCATAACGGGCTATATTTTTGTAAGAAATGACTTATGGATTGGGAGTCTACACTCAGTAAAAAATCCCCCGCCTCCCCCTTTTTCCCGACAATTGCAAAACCAGATATATAAAAACTAAAAAGAGTTTACAATCCGTAAAAGTTACAATCACTTTTTGGAATTATCTCTCTCTACATTTGTGCATTTCCAATTTAGATGTATACTTTTTTCTTAAATCAAAACTTGAGTTTTCACTTTTCCCTTTACCTCGTAAACAAAAAGATAGGAAGGTAAATAGATCACAACTAAACAAAAATTTTAGAGTTTACGTATGCAAAAAATTTTAAACTAGAACAAAGGAAAGTAAAGAAAATTTATTAACACCCCACAAATGAAAACAAAAGTTTTGATATCAGAGTTTGGGAAATTCCACAAGTTCAATCCTAATAGGCTGGAATTTGATAACAAAGAGATTTCTAATTGAACCCACACATGTTTTAAACATGGATTATGCATGCCTGAAACATGTTAAAGATGCAAATGACCTGTGGATCCAAACCTCATTAAATTCTCAAGTGAACGTGTGGTGGGATATTTACCCAAGAGTCAAACAAGCCATTAATTTGCTATTATCTCTCTCTTCATTTGTGCATTTCCATTTTAGAAGTGTACATTTTCTAAAATCAAACATGATTTTTCAATTTTCCCTTTGTAACGTAAATAAAAGATATAAAGGCAAATAGATCACAACAAAATGAAAATTTTAGAGTTTAGGTATGCAAAAAAGTTAAAACAACAACAAATGTAAGTAAAGAAAACTTATTCATGCGCCACAAATGTGCCCAAAAGTTTTGATACCCAAGTTTGGGAAATTCCACTAGTTCAACACTCATAGCTTTGAATTTGATACGAAAGAGATTTCTGATTGATTCCGCACATGTTTTAAACATGGATTATGCATGCCTGATTGATCCCGCACATGTTTCAAACATGGATTAAAGCTGCAAATATCCTATGGCTCCAAACCTCATTAAATTTTCAAGTGAATGTGCGGTGGGATATTTACCCGAGAGTCAAACATACTGTTACTTTTCCCATTTACAAAAAATCTAACCAAACAATCATTGATGAGTGTAAAGTGACTGATCGGTCAATCGTGCGTAACAGGCTATATTTTTGTAAGAAATAACTTATGGATTGGGAGTCCACACTCAGTCAAAAATCCCCCGCCTCCCCCTTTTTCCTGACGATTGCAAAACCTAATATATAAAAACTAGAAAGACTTTACAATCCCTAAAAGTTACAGACACTTTTTGGAATTATCTCTCTCTACATTTGTTCATTTCCATTTTAGATGAATACTTTTTTCTTATATCAAAACTTGAGTTTTCACTTTTCCCTTTATCTAGTATACAAAAAGATAGGAAGGAAAATAGATCACAACAAAACAAAAATTTTAGATTTTATGTATGCAAAAAATTTAAAACAACAACAAATGTAAGTTAAGAAAATTTATTCACGCGCCAAATTTGAACACAAAAGTTTTGATATCCAAGTTTGGGAAATTCCACTAGTTCAACCCTAATAGCTTGGAATTTATTAGAAAGAGATTTCTAATTGGTCCCACACATGTTTTAAACATCGATTATGCATGCCTAAAACATGTTAAAGATGCAAATGACTTATGGACCCAAACCTCATTAAATTCTCAAGTGAACGTGCGGTGGGATATTTATCCGAAAGTCAAACAAACCATTTTTTTGCCCATTTACAAAAAAGGTGACCTAACAATCATTGATGATTGTAAAGTGATTTATTGGTCAATCGTACGTAACGGGCTACATTTTTTTAAGTATTGACTTAAGGTTTAGGAGTCCAAACTCAGTCAAAAAACTCCCGCCTCTCCCTTCTTCCCGACGATTGCAAAACCTTATATCTAAAAACTAGAAAGTTTACAAACCCTAAAAATTATAGACACTTTTTGGAATTTTCTCTCTCTACATTTTTGCATTTCCATTTTAGATGTGTACTTTTTTACTATATCAAAACTTAATTTTTCACTTTTCCCTTTATCTCGTAAACAAAACAGACAAGAACGCAAATAGATCACAACAAAACAAAAATTTTAGAGCTTATGTTTGCAAAAAATTTTAAACAACAACAAATGTACATAAAGAAAGTTTATTCAGACAACACATATGAACACAAAAGTTTTGATATCCAAGAGGGGGATATTCCACAAGTTCATCCCTATTAGCTTGGAATTTGATAAGGAAGATATTTCTAATTGATCCCTCACATGTTTTAAGCAATTGATTATGCATGCCTGAAACATGTTGAAGATGCAAATGACCTATGGATCCAAAATCTCATTAAATTCTCTAGTGAACGTGCGGTGGGATATTTACCTGAGAGTCAAACAAGCCATTATTTTTCCCATTCACAAAAAAGCTGAACTAACAATCATTGATAATTGTAAAGTGATTTATCGGTCAATTGTGCGTAACGGGCCATATTTTTGTAAGAAATGACTTATGGATTGGGAGTCCACACTCAGACAAAAATCACCCACCTCCCTCTTTTTACAGACGATTGCAAAACCTGACATATAAATACTAGAAAGAGTTTACAATCCGTAAAATTACAGAAAATTTTTGGAATTATCTTACTCTACATTTGTGTATTTCCATTTTAGGTGTATACTTTTTTCTTAAATCAAAACTTGAGTTTTCACTTTTCCCTTTATCTCGTATTTAAAGAAGGCAAACTGATCACAACTAAACAAAAAAATTTAAAGTTTATGTATGCAAAAAAACTAAAACAACAACAATTCTAAGTAAAGAAAATTGATTCACGCACCAAAAATGAACACAAATGTTTTGATATCAAAGTTTGGGAAATTCCACTAGTTCAACCCTAATTGTTAGGAATTTGATAAGAAAGAGATTTCTAATTGATCCCGCACTAGTTTTAAACATGGATTATGCATGCCTGAAACATGTTAAAGATGCAAATGACCTATGGAACCAAACCTCTTTAAATACTCAAGTGAACATGCGGTGGGATATTTACCTGAGAATAAAATAAGCCATTATTTTTCCCATTTACAAAAAAGCTGACCTAAAAATCATTGATGATTGTAAAGAGATTTCTCGGTCAATCGTACGTAACGGGCCATATTTTTGTAAAAATTGACTTATGGATTGGGAGTCCACACTCAGTAAAAAATCACCACCTCCCTCTTTTTACCAATGATAGCAAAACTTGATATATTAAAAATAGAAAGAGTTTACAATCCCTAAAATTACAATCACATTTTGGAATTATCTGACTCTACATTTGTGCATTTCCGTTTTAGATGTATACTTTTTTCTTAAATCAAAACTTGAGTTTTCACTTTTCCCTTTATCTCGTAAACAAAACTGATTAGAAGGCAAATACATCACAATAAAACGAAAATTTTAGAGTTTATGTGTGCAAAAAATTTAAAACAACAACAAATGTATGTAAAGAAAGTTTGTTCATGGCCCACAAATGAAAGCAAAAGTTTTGATATCGTAGTTTTGGAAATTCCACTAGTTCAATCCAAATAGCTTGGAATTTTATAAGAAAGAGATTTCTAATTGGTCCCACACATGTTTTAAACATGGATTATGCATGCCTAAAATATGTTAAAGATGCAATTGACCTATGGATCCAAACCTCATTAATTTCTCAAGTGATCGTGCAGTGGGATATTTACCAAAGAGTCAAACAAGCCATTATTTTTCCCATTTATGAAAAAGCTGACCTAACAATCATTGTTGATTGAAAAGTGATTTATCAGTCAATTGTGCGTAACGGGCATTTTTTTTTGTAAGAAATGACTTATGGTTTGGGAGTCCACACTCAATCAAAATTTCTATGCTTCCCTCTTTTTCCTGACGATCGCAAAACCTAAGATAAAAAAGGTAAAAAGAGTTTTCAATCCTAAAAATTGCAGACATTGTTTGAATTGTCTCTCTCCACATTTGTGCATTTCCAATTTAGATGTATACTTTTTTCTCATATCAAAACTTGAGTTTTAACTTTACTCTTTAACTCGTAAACAAAAAAGAAAAGAAGGCAAATAAATCACTACAAAACAAAAAATTTAGAGTTTATGTATGAAAAAAATTTAAAACAACAACCAATGTTAGTAAAGAAAATTTATTCATGCGCCACAAATGAACACTTAAGTTTTGATATCTAAGTTTGGGAAATTCCACTAGTTCAAACCTAATAGCTTGGAATTTGAAAAGAAAGAGATTTCTAATTGATTCCACACATGTTCTAAACATGGATTATGCATGCCTGAAGCATGTTAAAGATGCAATTGACCTATGGATCCAAACCTCATTAAATTCTCAAGAGAACGTGTGGTGGGATATTTACCCGAGCGTCAAACAAGCCATTATTTTGCCCATTTACAAAAAAGTTGACCTAACAATCATTGTTGATTGTAAAGTGATTTATCGGTATATCGTGCGTAACGGGCTATATTTATGTAAGAAATGACTAATGGATTGGGAGTCCACACTCAGTTTAAAATCCACAACCTTCCCCTTTTTCCTGACAATTGCAAAACCTGATATATAAAAACTAGAAAGAGTTTTCAATCCCTAAAAATTGTAGGAACTTTTTTGAATTATCTTTCTCCACATTTGTGCACTTCGTTTTAGATGTATACTTTTTTCTGAAATCAAAACTTGAGTTTTCACTTTTCCCTTTATCTCGTAAGCAAAAAAGATAAGAAGGCAAATAGATCACAACAAAAAAAAAATTTAGAGTTTATTTATGCAAAAAATTTTAAACAACAACAAATGTATGTAAAGAAAATTTATTCATGTGCCACAAATGAACACACATGTTTTGGTATCCAAGTTTGGGAAATTCCACTAGTTACCCCGTAATTGCTTGGAATTTTTTAAGTAAGACATTTTTGATTGATCCCATACATGTTTTAAACAAGGATTATGTTTGCCTGAAACATATTAAAGATGCAAATGACCAATGGATCGAAACGTCATTAAATTCTCAAGTGAACGTGTAGTGGGATATTTACACGAGAGTCAACAAACCCTTTTTTTGCCCATTTACAAAAAAACTGACCTAACAATCATTGATGATTGTAAAGTGATTTATCGGTCAATCGTGAGTAACAGGCTATATTTTTGTAAGAAATGTCTTATGGATTGGGAGTTCACACTTAGTCAAAAATCCCCTGCCTCCCCCTTTTTCTCGACGATTGCAAAACCTGATATATAAAAATAAGAGAAAGTATACAATCCCTAAAAATTACAGACACTTTTAAGAATTATCACTCTCTACATTTGCGCATTATTATTTTAGATGTATACCTTTTTCTCAAATCAAAACATGAGTTTTCACATTTCCCTTTATCTCGTAAACAAAAAAGACAAGAAGGCAAATATATTACAACAAAACAAAAATTTTAGAGTTTACGTATGTAAAACATTTAAAACAACAACAGATGTAAGTAAAGAAAATTTATTCACGCGCCAAATGTAAGTAAAGAAAATTTATTCACGCGCCAAATGTAAGTAAAGAAAATTTATTCACGTGCCAAGTTTGGGAAATTCCACTAGTTCAACCCTAACAGCTTGGAATTTGATAAGAAAGAGATTTCTAATTGATCCCACAAATGTTTTAAACATGGATTATGCATGCCTGTAACATGTTAAAGATGCAAATGTCCAATGGATCCAAACCCCATTAAATTCTCAAATGAATGTGCGGTGGGATATTCACTCGAGAGTCAAACAAGCCATTATTTTGCCGATTTACAAAAAGTTGACCTACCAAACATTGATGATTGTAAAGTGATTTACCGGTCAGTCATGCGTAATGGGCTATATTTTCGAAAGAAATGACTTATGGATTGGGAGTCCACATTCAGTCAAAAATCCCCTGCCTACCCCTGTTTCCCGTCGACTGCAAAACTTGATATATAAAAACTAGAAAGAGTTTATGATCAATAAAAATTATAGACACTTTTTGGAATTATCTCTCTCTGCATTTTTGCATTTCCATTTTAGATATATACTTTTTTGTTAAATCAAAACTTGAGTTTTCACTTTTCCCTTTATCTCGTAAACAAAAAAGATAAGAAGGGAAAAAGATCACAACAAAACAAAAATTTTAGAGTTTATGTTTGCAAAAAATTTAAAACAACAACAAATGTTAGTATAGAAAATTAATTCACACGCAACAAATAAACACAAAAGTTTTGATATCCATGTTTTGGAAATTCTACTAGTTCAACCCTAATAGCTTGGAATTTGATAAGAAAGAGATTTCTAATTGATCCCACCGATGTTTTAAATGAGGATTATGCATGCCTGAAATATGTTAAAGATGCAAATGATCTAAGGATCCAAACCTCAATAAATTATCAAGTGAACGTCCGGTGAGATATTTACCCGTGAATCAAACAAACCATTATTTTGCCTATTTACAAAAAAAAGTTGACCTAACAATCTTTGATAATTGTAAAGAGATTTATCAGTCAATCGTGTGTAATAGGCTATATTTTTGTAAGAAATGACTTATGGATTGGGAGTCCACACGGAGTCAAAAATACTCCACCTCCCCCTTTTTCCCGACGATTGTAAAACCTGATATGTAAAAACTAGAAAGAGTTTACTATCTAAAAATTACAAACACTTTTATTGAATTATCTCTCTCTACGTTTGTGTTTTTCAATTTTAGATGTTTACTTTTTTATTCAATCAAAACTTGAGTTTTCACATTTACTTTTATCTCATAAACAAAAAAGATAAGAAGGCAAATAGATCACATTAAAACAAAAATTTTAGAGTTTAGGAATGCAAAAAAATTCAAACAACAATAAAAGTAAGTATAGAAAATTTATTCACACTCCACGAATGAAGACAAAAGTCTTGATATCCAAGTTTGGGAAATTCCACTTGTTCAACCCTAATATCTTTGAATTTGATAAGAAAGAGATTTCTAATTGATCCCTCACATGTTTTAAAAATGGATTATACATGCCTGTAACATTTTAAAGGTGCAAATGACCTATGGATCCTAACCTCATTAAATTCTCAAGTGAACATGTGGTGGGATATTCACCCGATAATGAAAAAGTCATTATTTTGCCCATTTACAAAAATGTTGACCTAACAATCATTGATGATTGTAAAGTAATTTATCGGGCAGTCATGCGTAACGGGCTATATTTTTGTAAGAAATGACTTGTGGATTGGAAGTCCACACTCCATCAAAAATCCCCGGCCTACCCTTTTTTCCCATCGTTTGCAAAACCTGATATATAAAAACTAGAAAGAGTTTATGATCCCTAAAAATTATAGACACTTTTTGGAATTATCGCTCTCTTCATTTGTTCATTTCCATTTTAGATGTATACTTTTTTTTTAAATCAAAACATGAGTTTTCACTTTTCCCTTTATCTCGTAAACAAGAAAGATAAGAAGGCAAATAGATAAAAACAAAAAGAAAATTTTAGAGTTTATGTATGCAAAAAATTTAAAACAACAACAAATGTAAGTAAAGAAAATTTATTCACGCCCCACAAATGAACACAAAAGTTTTGAATTCCAAGTTTGGGAAATTCCACTAGTTCAACCCTAATAGCTTGGAATTTGATAAGAATGAGATTTCTAATCGATCCCACACATGTTTTAAACAAGGATTATGCATGCTTGAAAGATGTTAAAGATGCAAATGACCGAAGGATCCAAATCTTAATAAATTCTAAAATGAAGGTGTAAATTCTAAAATGAAGGTGCGGTGGGATATTTACTCGAGAGTCAAACAAACCATTATTTTTCCCATTTACAAAAAATTTGACCTAACAATCATTGATATAGTAATTTATCAGTCAATCGTATGTAACGAGCTTTATTTTTGTAAGAAATGACTTATGGAATGGGAGTCCACAGTGAGTCAAAAATCCCCCGCCTCCCCTTTTTTCCAATGATTGCAAAACCTGATATATAAATACTAGAAAGAGTTTACAATTCCTTAAATTTACAGACACTTTTATGGAATTATCTCTATTTGTGCATTTAAATTTTATATGTATTCTTTTTTCTTAAATCAAAACTTGAGTTTTCACTTTTCCCTTTATCTCGTATACAAAAAAGATAAGAAGGCAAATAGAACACAACAAAACTAAAATTGTAGAGTTTTGGAATGCAAAAAAATTTAAAACAACAACAAATGTAAGTAAAGAAAATTTATTCATGTGCCACAAATGAACACAAAAGTTTTCATATCCAAGTTTGGGAAATTCCACTTATTCAACCCAAATAGCTTGAAATTTTTTAAGAAAGAGATTTCTAATTGATCCCACACATGTTTTAAAACATGGATTATGCATGCCTAAAACATGTTAAAGATGTAAATGACCTATGGATCCAAACCTCATTAAATTCTCAAGTGAACGTGCGGTGGGATATTTACACGAGAGTCAAACAAACCATTATTTTGTCCATTTAGAATAAGCTAACCTAACAATCATTGATGATTGTAAAGTGATTTATCAGTCAATCGTGCGTAACGGGCAATATTTTTGTAAGAAACGACTTATGGATTGGGAGTCCACACTCAGTAAACAATCCCCCACCCCCTTCCTTTTTCCTGATGATTGCAAAACCTGATATATAAAAACCAGAAAGAGTTGACAATCTCTAGAAATTACAGACACTTTTATGAATTATCACTCTCCATATTTTTTCATTTCCATTCCAGATGTATACGTTTTTCTTAAATCAAAACTTGAGTTTTCACTTTTCCCTTTATCTTGTAAACAAAAAAGATAAGAAGGCAAATAGATCACAAGAAAACGAAAATTTTAGAGTTTATGGATGCAAAAAATTTTAAACAACAACAAATGCATGTAAAAAAAATGTATTCATGCGCCACATATGAACACAAAAGTTTTGATATCATTGTTTGGGAAATTTCACTAGATAAACCCTAATAGCTTGGAATTTTATAAGAAAGAGATTTCTAATTGATCCCACCCATGTTTTAAACATGGATTATGCATGCCTAAAAGATGTTAAAGATGCAAATGACCTATGGATCTAAACCTCATTAAATTCGCAAGTGAACGTGCGTTGGGATATTTACCCCAGAGTCAAACAAGCCAATATTTTGACCATTTACAAAAAAGCTGACCTAACAATCAGTGATGATTGTAAAGTGATTTATCGGTTAATCATGCATAACGACCTAAACCTTATTAAGAAATGACTTATGGATTGGGAGTCCACACCTAGTCAAAAATCCCTCTCCTCCCCCTTTTTCCTGACGATAGCAAAACCTAAAATATAAAAACTAGAAAGAGCTTACAATCCCAAAAAATTACCAACACTTTTTGGAATTATCTATCCCCACATTTGTGCATTTCCATTTTAGATGTATACTTTTATCTTAAATCAGAACTTGAGTTTTCACTTTTCCCTTTATCTCTTAAAGAAAAAAGATAAGAAGCCAAATAGATCACAACAAAACGAAAATTTAATAGTTTATGTATGCAAAATATTAAAACAACAACAAATGTAAGTAATGAAAATTTATTCTCGAGCCATAAATGAATACAAAAGTTTTGATATCCAAGTTTGGGAAATTCCAATAGTTCAACTCTAATAGATTGGAATTTGATAAGAAAGAGATTTCTAATTGATCCCACACATGTTTTAAACAAGGATTATGCTGCCTAAAACATGTTAAAGATGCAAATGACCTATGGAGCCAAACCTCATTAAATTCTCAAATGAACGTGCGGTGGGATATTTACCCAAGCGTCAAACAAGCAATTATTTTGTACATTTACAAAAAAGCTGACCTAACAATCATTGAATATTGTAAAGTGATTTATCGATCAACAGTGCGTAGCTGGCTATATTTTTGTAAGAAATGGCTTATGGATTGGGAGTCCACACTCAGTAAAAAATCCCCCTCCTCCCTCTTCTTCCCGATGATTGCAAAACGGGATAGATAAAAACTAGAAAGAGTTTACAATCCCTAAAAATTATAGACACTTTTGTAAATTATCTCTCTCTACATTTGTGCATTTCCATTTTAGATGTATATATTTTTCTTAAATCAAAACTTGAGTTTTCACTTTTCCCTTTATCTCGTAAACAAAAAAGATAAGAAGGCAAAAATATCACAACAAAACGAAAATTTTAGAGTTTATGTTTAAAAAAATTAAAACAACAACAAATGTATGTAAAGAAAATGTATTCACGTGCCACAAATGAACATAACAGTTTTGATATCCAAGTTTGGGAAATTCCACTAGTTCAACCCTAATAGTTGGAATTTGATAAGAAAGAGATTTCTAATTGATCCCACACATGTTTTAAACATGGATTATGGATGCCTGAAACAAGTTAAAGATGAAAATAACCAATGGATCCAAACCTCATTAAATTCTCAAGTGAACATGCTGTGCGATATCTACCCAAGAGTCAAACAAGTCGTTATGTTCCCATTTACAAAAAAGTTGACCTAACAATCATTGATGATTGTAAAGTGATTTATCGGTCAATTGTACGTAACAGGCCATATTTTTTTAAGAAATGACTTATGGATTAGGAGTCCACATTCAATAAAAAATCCCCCGCTTCCTCCTTTTTCCCGATCATTGTAAGACCTGATACATAAAAACTAGAAAGTGTTTACAATTGCTAAAAATTATAGACACTTTTTGGAATTGTCTCTCTCTACATTTGTGCATTTCCATTTTAGATGTATAATTTTTCTGAAATAAAAACTTGAGTTTTCACTTTTCCCTATATCTATTTAACAAAAAAGAAAAGAAGGCAAATAGATCACTACAAAATGAAAATTTTAGAGTTTATGTATGTAAAAAATTTAAAACAACAACAACTGTAAGTAATGAAAATTTATTCCCGCGCCACAAATGAACACAAAAGTTTTGAAATCCAAGTTTGGGAAATTCCACTAGTTCAACCCTAATAGCTTCGAATTCGATAAGAAAGAGATTTCTAGTTGATCTCACACATGTTTTAAACATGGATTATGCATGCCTGAAACATGTTAAAGATGCAAATGCCCTATGGATCCAAACTTCATAAAATTCTCAAGTGAACATGCGGTGGGATATTTACCCGTGAGTCGAAAAAGCCATTATTTTGCCCATTTACAAAAAAGCTGACCTAATAATTATTGGTGATTGTAAAGTGATTTATGGGTCAATCATGTGCAATGGGCTTTTTTTTGGTAGAAATGACTTATGGATTGGGAGTGTACACTCGGTCAAAAATCCCCGCCTCCCCCTTTTGCCCAATGAATGCAAAACCTGATAGATAAAAATTAGAAAGAGTTTAAAATCCCTAAAAATTACAGACACTGTAATGAATTATCTCTCTTAAATTTTGTGCATTTCCATTTTAGATTTATACATTTTTCTCAAATAAAAACTTGAGTTTTCACTTTTCCATTTATCTCGTAAACAAAAAAGATAAGAAGGCAAATAGATCACAACAAAACGAAAATTTTAGAGTTTATGTATGAAAAAAATTAAAACAACAACAAATGTAATTAAGAAAATTTATTCACGCACGAAAAATGAACACAAAAGTTTGGATATGCAAGTCTGGAAAATTCCACTAGTTCAACCCTAATTGCTAGGTATTTGATAAGAAAGAGATTTCTAATTGATCCCGCACATGTTTTAAACATGGATTATGCATGTCTAAAACATGTTAAAGTTGCAAATGACCTATGGATCCAAACCTGTTTAAATACTCAAGTGAACGTGCAATGGGATATTTACTTGAGAGTCAAACAAGCCATTATTTGCCCACTTACAAAAACCTGACCTAACAATCATTGATGATTGTAAAGTGATTTGTCAGTCAATCGTGCGTAACGGGCTATATTTTTGTAAGAAATGATTTCGGGATTGGGAGACCACACTCAGTCAAAAAATCCCTGCCTCCCCCTTTTTCCAGACGATTGCAAAACCATATACATAAAAACTACAAAGAGTTTACAATCCCTAAAAATTGTAGACACTTTTTGGAATTATCTCTCTCTACATTTGTGCATTTCTATTTTAGATGTATACTTTTTTCTTAAATAAAATCTTGAGTTTTCACTTTTCCATTTAACTTGTAAAAAAAAAAAAGGTAAAAAGATCAAAACTAAATGAAAATATTGAGTTGAAGTAAGCAAAAAATTTAAAACAACAACGAATGTAAGCAAAGAAAATTTATTCACGCGCCACAAATGAACTCAAAAGTTTTGATATCCAAGTTTGGGAAAATTCCACTAGTTCAACCATAATTGCTTAGTATTTGATAAGAAAGAGATTTCTAATTGATCTCACACATGTTTTAACCATGGATTATGCATGCCTAAAACATGTTAAAGATGTAAATGACCTATGGATCCAAACCTCATGAAATTCTCAAGTGAACGTGAGGTGGGATATTTACCTGAGAGTCAAACAAGCCATTATTTTGCCCTTTTACAAAAAAATTGAGCTAACTATCATTGATGATTGTAAAGTGATTTATCGATCAATCGTGCGTAACGGGCTATATTTTTTATGTAATTACTTATGAGTTGGGTGTCCATACTTAGTCAAAAATCCCGCCTCCCCCTTTTTCGCGACGAATGCAAAACCAGTTATATAAAAACTATAAAGAGTATATAATCCCTAAAAATTACTGACATTTTTTGGAATTATCTCTCTTCATTTGTGCATTTCCATTTTAGATACATACTTTTTACTTATCAAAACTTCAGTTTTCACTTTTCCTTTATCTCGTAAACATAAAGATTAGAAGGCAAATAGATCAGAACAAAAGGAAAATTTTAGAGTTTATGTATGCAAAAAAGTTAAAACAACAACACATGTATGAAAAAAAAATTTATTCACGTGCCACAAATCAACACAAAAGTTTTGATATCTAAGTTTGGGAAATTCCACTAGTTCAACCCTAATATCTTGGAATTTGATAAGAAAGAGATTTCTGATTGATCCCACACATGTTTAAAACATGGATTATGCATGCCAGAAACATGCTAAAGATACAAATGACCTATGGATCCAAACCACAATAAATTCTTAAGTGAACGTGCGGTGGGATATTTACCCGAGAGTCAAACAACCAATTATTGTGCCCATATACAAATAAGCAGACCTAACAATCATTGATGATTGTAAAGTGATTTATCGGTCAATCATGTGTAACGGGCTATATTTTTTTACAAAATGACTTATGGATTGGGAGTCCACACTCAGTCAAAAATATCCCACCTCCCCCTTTTTCCCAACGATTGCAAAACTTGATGTATAAAAGCAAGAAGGAGTTTAAAATACCAAAAACTTACCAAAAATTTTTTGAATTATCTCTCTTTGCATTTTGTTCATTTTCAATTGAGGTGTATACTTTTTTCTTAAATCAAAATTTGAGATTTCACTTTTCCCTTTATCTCATAAACAAAAAGATAAGAAGGGAAATAGATCACAACTAAACGGAAATTTTAGAGTTTATGTGTGCAAAAAATTTAAAACAACAACAAATGTAAGAAAAGAAATTTTTTTCACAAGCCACAAATGAACACAAAAGTTTTTATATCACAGTTTGGGAAATTCCACTAGTTCAACCCTCATAGCTTGGAATTTGATAAGAAAAAGATTTCTAATTGATCCCAAACATGTTTTAAACATGTATTATTCATGCCTGAACCATGGTTAAAGATGTAAATGACCTATGGATCCAAACTTCATTAAGTTCTGAAGTGAACGTGCGGTTGGATATTTACCCAAGAGTCAAACAAGTGATTATTTTGCCCATTTATAAAAACGCTGACCAAACAATCATTGATGATTGTAAAGTGATTTAATGGTCAATCGTGCATAACGAGCTATATTTTTTTAAGAAATGACTTATGGATTGGAGTCCACCCTTAGTTAAAAACCTCCTGCCTCCCCCTTTTCCGGATGATTGTAAAACCTGATAGATAAAAACTAGAAAGAGTTTACAATCCCTAAAAATCAAAGAAACCTTTTTGGAATTATCTCTCTCTACATTTGTGCATTTCCATTTTAATTATATACATTTTTCTTAAATAAAAACTTGAGTTTTCATGTTTCCCTTATCTTGTAAATAAAAAGATAAGAAGGCAAACCGAAATATTTTAGAGTTTATGTACGCAAAAAAATTAAAACAACAACAAATGTAAGTAAAGAAAATTTATTCACGCGCCAAAAATGAACACAAAAGTTTTGATATCCAAGTTTGCGAAATGCCACTAGTTCAACCCTAATTGCTAAGAATTTGATAAGAAAGAGATTTCTAATTGATCTCGCTCATGTTTTAAACATGCATTATGCATGCTTGAAACATGTTAAAGAGGCAAATGACCTATGGATCCAAACTTCTTAAAATACTCAAGTGAACGTACGGTAAGATATTTATCGGAGAGTCAAAAAAGCCATTATTTTGCCCATTTAAAGAAAAGGTGACCAAACAATCATTGATGATTGTAAAGTGATTTATCGGTCAATCGTACGTAACGGGTTATATTTTTGTAAGAAATTACTTATGGATTGGGAGTCCACACTCAGTTAAATATCCCCCGCCTCCCCCTTTTTGCAGACGATTACAAAAGATGATCTATAAAAACTAGAAAGAGTTTACAATTCCAAAAAATGACAGTCACTTTTTGGAATTATCTCTCACTTTTTTTCACACACCACAAATGAACATAAAATTTTTTATATCCAAGTTTGGGAAATTCCACTAGTTCAACCCTAATAACTTGGAATTTGATAAGAAAGAGATTTCTAATTGATCCCACACATGTTTTAAATATGTATTATTCATGCCAGAAACATGTTAAAGATGCAAATGACCTATGGATCCAAACTTCATTAAGTTTTGAAGTGAATGTGCGGTGGGATATTTACCCGAGAGTCAAACCAGCCATTATTTTGCCCATTTATAAAAAAACTTACCAAACAATCATTGATGATTTTAAAGTAATTTAACTGTCAATCGAGTGTAATAGGCTATATTTTTTTAAGAAATGATTTATGGATTGGAGTCCACCCTCAGTCAAAAACCTCCTGCTTCCCCCTTTTTTCGGACGATTGCAAAACCTGATAGATAAAAACTAGAAAGCGTTTACAATCCCTAAAAATTACAGAAACCGTTTGGAATTATCTCTCTCTACATTTGTGCATTTCCATTTTAGATGTGTACTTTTTTCTTAAATAAAAACTTGGGTTTTCACTTTTCCCTTTATCTAGTAAACAAAAAGATAAGAAGGCAAATAGATCACAACAAAATGAAAATTTAATAGTTTATGTATGCAAAAAATTAAAACAACAACAAATGCAAGTAATAAAAATTTATTCTCGAGCCACAAATGAACACAAATTTTGATATCCAAGTTTGGGAAATTCCACTAGTTCAACCCTAATAGCTTGGAATTTGAAAAGAATGAGATTTCTAATTAATCCCACACATGTTTTAAACATGGATTATGCTGCTTGAAACATGTTAAAGATGCAAATGACCTATGGAACCAAACCTCAATAAATTCTCAAGTGAACGTGTGGTGGGATATTTACCCGAGAGTCAAACAAGCCATTATTTTGCCCATTTACAAAAAATCTGACCTAACAATAATTGATGATTGTAAAGTGCTTTATTGGTCAATCGTGCATAAGGGTTTAATTTTTGTAAGAAACGACTTATGAATTGGGAGTCCACACTCAGTCAAAACCCTCCCGCCTCCCACTTTTTCCCAACGATTGCAAAACCTGATATACAAAAACTACAAAGCGTTTACAATCCCTAAAAATTAACAAAACTTTTTGGAATTATCTCTCTCTACATTTATGCATTTTCGTTTTAGATATATACTTTTTTCTTAAATCAAAACTTGAGTTTTAATTTTTCCCTTTATCTCGTAACTAAAAAGATAAGAAGGCAAATAGATCACAATAAAACGAAAATTTTAGAGTTCATGCATGCAAAAAATGTAAGTAAAGGAAATTTATTCACGTGCCAAAAATGTACACAAAAGTTTTGATATCCAAGTTTGGGAAATTCCACTAGTTCAACCCTAATTGCTAGAAATTTGATAAGAAAGAGATTTCTAATTAATCTGACACTTGTTTTAAACATGGATTATGCATGCCTGAAACAAGTTAAAGATGCAAATGGCCTTTGGATCTAAACCTCTTTAAATACTCAAGTGATCGTACGGTGGGATATTTACCTGAGTGTAAAACAAGTCATTATTTTGCCCAATTAGAAAAAGCTTGCGAAACAATCATTGATGATTGTAAAGTGATTTATCCGTCAATCAAGCGTAACGGGCTATATTTTTGAAAGAAATGATTTATGAATTGGGAGTCCACACTCACTTAAAAATCCCCCGCCTCGCCCTTTTTCCACACGATTACAAAAGCTGATATATAAAAACTAGAAAGAGTTGACAATTCCTAAAAAAGAACAGTCACTTTTTGGAATTATCTCTCTCTACATTTGTGCATTTTCATTTAAGATGTATACTTTTTTCTCAAATCAAAATTTGAGTTTTCACTTTTCCCTTTATCTCATTAAAACAAAAAAAGAAGGCAAATAGATCACAACGAAACTTAAATTTTAGAGTTTATGTATGCAAAAAATTTAAAACAACAACAAATGTAAGAAAAAAAAATTTCACACGCCACAAATGAACATAAAAATTTGATATCCAAGGTTGGGAAATTCCACTAGTTCAACCCTAATAACTTGGAATTTGATAAGAAAGAGATTTCTAATTGATCCCACGCTTGTTTTAAACATGTATTAGTCACGCCTGAAACTTGTTAAAGATGGAAATGACCTATGGATCCAAACTTCATTATGTTTTGAAGTGAACGTGCAGTGGGATATTTACCCGAGAGTCAAACAAGCCATTATTTTGCCCATTTACAAAAAAACTTACCAAACAATCATTGATGATTGTAAAGTAATTGAACGGTCAATTGTGCATAATGGGCTGTGTTTTTTTATGAAATGATTTATGGATTGGAGTCCACCCTCAGTCAAAAACCTCCTCCCTCCCTCTTTTTTTGGACGATTGCAAAACCTGATAGATAAAAACTAGAAAGCGTTTACAATCCCTAAAAACCATTTGGAATTATCTCTCTCTATATTTGTGCAATTCCATTTTAGATGTATACTTTTTTCTTACATCAAAACTTGAGTTTTCACTTTTCCCTTTATCTCGTAAATAAAAAGATAAGAAGACAAATAGATCATAGATCACAACAAAACGAAAATTTAATAGTTTATGTAAGCAAAAAATTAAAACAACAACAAATGTAAGTAATAAAAATTTATTCTCGAGCCACAAATGAACACAAAAGTTTTGATATCCAAGTTTTGGAAATTCCACTAGTTCAACCCAAATAGCTTGGAATTTGATAAGAAAGAGATCTCTAATTGATCCCACACATGTTTTAAACATGGATTATGCTGCTTGAAACATGTTAAAGATGTAAATGACCTATGGAGCCAAACCTCATTAAATTTTTAAGTGAACGTGCGGTGGGATATTTACCCGAGAGTCAAACAATCCATTATTTTTCCCATTTACAAAAAAGCTGACCTAATAATCATTGATGGTTGTAAAGTGATTTATTCGTCAATCGTGTGTAAAGGTTTTATTTTACTAAGAAATGACTAATGAATTGGGAGTCCACACTTAGTCAAAAACCTCCCGCCTCTCCCTTTTTCCCAACGATTGCAAAACCTGATATACAAAAACTACAAAGCGTTTACAATCCATCAAAATTTACAAATTTTTTTGGAATTATCTCTCTCTACATTTGTGCATTTCCGTTTTAGATGTATACTTTTTTCTTAAATCAAAACTTGAGTTTTAATTTTTTCCTTTATCTCGTAACTAAAAAGATAAGAAGGCAAATAGATCACAACAAAACGAAAATTTTAGAGTTTATGTATGAAAAAAAAAAAATTAAAAGAACAAAAAATGTATGTAAAGAAAATTTATTCACGCGCCAAAAATGTACACAGAAGTTTTGATATCCAAGTTGGAAAATTCCACTAGTTCAACCCTAATTACTAGAAATTTGATAAGAAATAGATTTCTAATTGATCTCGCACATGTTTTAAACATGGATTATTCATGCCTAAAACAAGTTAAAGATGCAAATGGCCTATGGATCTAAACCTCTTTAAATACTCAAGTGATCGTACGGTGGGATATTTACTTGAGAGTAAAACAAGTCATTATTTTGCCAATTTAGAAAAAAGTTGACCAAACAATCATTGATGATTGTAAAGTGATTTATCGGTCAATCTTGCGTAACGGGCTATATATTTGTAAGAAATGACTTATGGATTGGGAGTCCACACTCAGTTAAAAATCCCCGCCTCCCCCTTTTCCCTGACGATTATAAAAGCTGATATATAAAAACTAGAAAGAGTTTACAATTCCGAAAAATGACAATCACTTTTTGGAATTATCCCTCTTTACATTTGTGCATTTTCATTTGAGATGTATACTTTTTTTTTAAATCAAAATTTGAGTTTTCACTTTTCCCTTTATCTCATAAACAAAAAGATAAGAAGGCAAATAGATCACAACAAAACTTAAATTTTAGAGTTTATGTTTGCAAAAAATTTAAAACAACAACAAATGTAAGAAAAGAAATTTTTTTCACACACCACAAATGAACATAAAATTTTTGATATCTAAGTTTGGGAAATTCCACTAGTTCAACCCTAATAACTTGGAATTTGATAAGAAAGAGATTTCTAATTTAGCCCACACATGTTTTAAACATGTATTATTCAAGCCTGAAACATGTTAAAGATGTAAATGACCTAATGATCCAATCTTCATTAAGTTTTGAAGTGAACGTGCGGTGGGATATTTACCCGAACAAGCCATTATTTTGCCCATTTACAAAAAAAACTTACCAAACAATCATTGATGATTGTAAAGTATTTTAACGGTCAATCGTGCGTAATAGGCTATATTTTTTTAAGAAATGATTTAAGGATTGGTGTCCACCCTTAGTCAAAAACCTCCTGCCTCCCCCTTTTTTTGGATGATTGCAAAACCTGATAGATAAAAACTAGAAAGCGTTTACAATCCCTAAAAATTACAGAAACCTTTTGGAAATATCTCTCTCTACATTTGTGCATTTCCATTTTAGATGTATACTTTTTTTTTTAAATCAAAACTTGAGTTTTCACTTTTCCCTTTATCTCGTAAACAAAAAGATAAGAAGGCAAATAGATCACAACAAAATGACAATTTAATAGTTTATGTTTGCAAAAAATTACAACAACAGCAAATGTAAGTAATAAAAATTTATTCTCGAGCCACAAATGAACACAAAAGTTTTGATATCGAAGTTTGGGTAATTCCACTAGTTCAACCCTAATAGCTTGGAATTTGATACGAAAGAGATTTTTAATTGATCCCACACATGTTTTAAACGTGGATTATGCTACCTGAAACATGTTAAAGATGCAAATGAGCTATGGAGCCAAACCTCATTAAAATTTTAAGTGAACGTGGGGTGGGATATTTACCTGAGAGTCAAACAAGCCATTATTTTGGCCATTTACAAAAAAGCTGACCTAACAATCATTGATGATTGTAAAGTGATTTATTGGTCGATCGTGCGTAACGAGTTTTATTTTTGTAAGAAACGACTTATGGATTGGGAGTCCACACTAAGTCAAAAACCTTTTTCCTCCCTCTTTTTCCCGACCAGTGCAAAACCTAATATCCAAAAACTACAAAGCGTTTACAATCCCTAAAAATTAATGAAACTTTTTGGAATTATCTCTCTCTACATTTGTGCATTTCCACTTTAGATGCATACTTTTTTCTTAAATCAAAACTTGAGTTTTCATTTTTCCCTTTATCTCGTAACTAAAAAGGCAAGAAGGCAAATAGATCACAACAAAACGAAAATTTTAGAGTTTATGTAAGCAAAAAAAATAAAACAACAACAAATGTAAGTAAAGAAAATTTATTCACGCACCAAAAATGTACCCAAAAGTTTTGATATCCAAGTTTTTGAAATTCCAATATTTCAACCCTAATTGCTAGAAATTTTATAAGAAAGAGATTTCTAATTGATCTCGTACATGTTTTAAACATGGATTATGCATGCCTGAAACAAGTTAAAGATGCAAAAGGCCTATGAATCTAAACCTCTTTAAATACTCAACTCATCGTACGGTGGGATATTTACTTGAGAGTAAACCAAGTCATTATTTTTCCCATTTAGAAGAAGTTGACCAAACAATCATTGATGATTGTAAAGTGATTTATCAGTCAATCATGCGTGACAGGCTATATTTTTGTAAGAAATGGTTTATGGATTGGGAGTCCACACTCAGTTAAAAATCCCCCGCCTCTCCCTTTTTCCACACGATTACAAAAGCTGATATATAAAAACTAGAATAAAAAAGAATAGTCACTTTTATAAAATTATCTCTCTCTACATTTGTGCAATTTCATTTGAGATGTATACTTTTTTCTCAAATCAAAATTTGAGTTTTCACTTTTCCCTTTATCTCATAAACAAAAAGAAAAGAAGGCAAATAGATCACAACAAAAATTAAATTTTAGAGTTTATGTATGCAAAAAATTTAAAACAACAACAAATGTAGGAACATAAAATTTTGATATCCATGTTTTGGAAATTCCACTAGTTCAACCCTCATAACTTGGAAATTTGATAAGAAAGAGATTTCTAATAGATCCCACACATGTTTTAAACATGTATTAATCATGCCTGAAACTTGTTAAAGATGCAAATAACCTATGGATCCAAACTTCATGAAGTTTTGAAGTGAACGTGCGGTGGGATATTTACCCGAGAGTGAAACAAGCCATTATTTTGCCCATTTACAAAAAAACTTACCAAACACTCATTGATGATTGTAAAGTAATTTAATGGTCAATTGTGCATTTTTTTTAAGAAATGATTTAAGGATTGGAGTCCACCCTCAGTCAAAAACAAGAAAGTGTTTACAATCCCTAAAAACCTTTTGGAATTATCTCTCTCTACATTTGTGCATTTCCATTTTAGATGTATACTTTTTTTTTAAATCAAAACTTGAGTTTTCACTTTTCCCATTATCTCATAAACAAAAAGATAAGAAGGCAAATAAATCACAAAAAAAAGAAAAATTTAATAGCTTATGTATGCAAAAAATTAAAACAACAACAAATGTAAGAAATAAAAATTTATTCTCGAGTCACAAATGAACACAAAAGTTTTGATATCCAAGTTTTTAATATCCCATTTAGAAGAAGCTGACCAAACAATCATTGATGATTGTAAAGTGATTTATTTGTCAATCATGCGTAACGGGCTATATTTTTGTAAGAAAAGGTTTATGGATTGGGAGTCCACACTCAGTTAAAAATCCCCCGCCTCTCCCTTTCTCCACACGATTACAAAAGCTGATATATAAAAACTAGAATAAAAAAGAACAGTCACTTTTATAAAATTATCTCTCTACATTTGTGCATTTTCATTTGAGATGTATACTTTTTTCTTAAATCAAAATTTGAGTTTTCATTTTTCCCTTGATCTCATAAACAAAAAGATAAGAAGGCAAATAGATCACAACAAAACTTAAATTTTAGAGTTTATGTATGCCAAAAATTTAAAACAACAACAAATGTAAGAAAAGAAAATTTTTTCACACGCCACAAATGAACATAAAATTTTTGATATCCAAGTTTGGGAAATTCCACTAGTTCAACACTAATAACATGGAATTTGATAAGAAAATGATTTCTAATTGATCCCACACATGTTTTAAACATGTATTATTCATGCCTGAAACACGTTAAAGATGCAAATGACCTATGGATCCAAACTTGATTAAGTTTTGAAGTGAACATGCGATGGGATATTTACCTGAGAGTCAAACAAGCCATTATTTTGCCCATTTACAAAAAAATATAACAAACAATCATTGATGATTGTAAAGTAATTTAACGGTCAATCATGCGTAACGGGCTATATTTTTTTAAGAAATGATTTAAGGAATGGTGTCCACCCTCAGTCAAAAACCTCTTGCCTCCTCCTTTTTTCGGATGATTGCAAAACCGGATAGATAAAAACTACAAACCGTTTACTATCCCTAAAAATTACAGAAACCTTTTGGAATTATCCCTCTCTACATTTGTGCATTTCCATTTTAGATGTATACTTTTTTCTTAAATCAAAACTTGAGTTTTCACTATTCCCTTTATCTCGAAAACAAAAAGATAAGAAGGCAAATAGATCACAACAAAACAAAAATTTAATATTTTATGGATGCAAATATTTAAAACAACAACAAATTTAAGTAATAAAAATTTATTCTCGATCCACAAATGAACACAAAAGTTTTGATATCCAAGTTTGGGAAATTCCACTAGTTCAACCCTAATAGCTTGGAATTTGATAAGAAAGAGATTTCAAATTGATCCCACACATGTTTTAAACATGGACTATGCTACCTGAAACATGTTAATGATGCAAATGACCTATGGAGCAAAACCTTATTAAATTCTCTAGTGAACGTGCGGTGGGATATTTACTAGAGAGTCAAACAAGCCATTATTTTGCCCATTTAAAAAAAAAAACATACCAAAAAATCTCTGATGATGGTAAAGTAATTTAACGGTCAATCGTTCGTAACGGGCTATATTTTTTTAAGAAATGATTTAAGGATTGGTGTTCACCCTCTGTCAAAAACCTCCTCCCTCCCCCTTTTTTCGGATGATTGCAAAATCTGATAGATAAAAACTAGAAAGCATTTACAATCCCTAAAAATTATAGAAACTTGTTGGTATTATCTCTCTCTACATTTGTGCATTTTCATTTTAGATGTATACTTTTTTCTTAAATCAAAACTTCAATTTTTACATTTCCCTTTATCTCCTAAACAAAAAGATAAGAAGGCAAATAGATCCCAACAAAACGAAATTTAATAGTTTATGTATGCAAAAAATTAAAACAACAACAAATGTAAGTAATAAAAATTTATTCTCGAGCCACAAATGAAGACAAAAGTTTTGATATCCAAGTTTGGGAAATTTCACTAGTTCAACCCTAATGGTTTGGAATTTGATAAGAAAGAGATTACTAATTGATCCCACACATGTTTTAAACATGGATTATGCTGCTTGAAACATGTTAAAGATGCTGAAGACCTATGGACCCAATCCTCATTAAATTCTCAAGTGAACATGAGGTCGGATATTTACCCGAGACTCAAACAAGCCATTATTTGCCCATTTACAAAAAAGCTGACCTAACAATCATAGATGATTGTAAAGTGATTTATTGGTCAATCGTGCATAATGGGTTTAATTTTTGTAAGAAATTACTTATGGATTTGGAGTCCACACTCAGTCAAAAACCTCTCGCCTCCCTCTTTTTCCCGACGATTGCAAAACCTAATATACAAAAGCTGCAAAGCGTTTACAATCCCTAAAAATTAATGAATCTTTTTGGAATTATGTCTCTCTACATTTGTGCATTTCCATTTTAGATGTATACTTTTTTTTTAAATCAAAACTTGAGTTTTCATTTTTCCCTTTATCTCGTAACTAAAAAGATATGAAGGCAAATAGATCACAACAAAACGAAAATTTTAGAGTTTATGTATGCCAAAAAATTAAAAGAACAACAAATGTAAGTAAGGAAAATTTATTCATGCGCCAAAAATGTACACAAAAGTTTTGATATCCAAGTTTGGGAAATTCCACTAATTCAACCCTAATTGCTAGAAATTTGATAAGAAAGAGATTTCTAATTGATCTGACACATGTTTTAAACATGGATTATGCATGCTTGAAAAGAGGTAAAGATGCAAATAGCCTATGGATCTAAACCTCTTTAAATACTCAAGTGATCGTACGGTGGGATATTTATCTGAGAGTAAAACAAGTCCTTATTTTTCCCATTTAGAAAAAAGATGACCAAACAATCATTGGTGATTGTAAAGTGATTTATTGGTCAATCATGCGTAACGGGATATATTTTTGTAAGAAATGACATATGGATTGGGAATCCACACTCAGTTAAAAATCCCCTGCCTCCCCCTTTTTTCAGATGATTACAAAAGCTGATATATAAAAACTAGAAAGAGTTTACAATTCCTAGAAATGACAGTAACTTTTTGGAATTATCTCTCTCTACATTTGTGCATTTTCATTTGAGATGTATACTTTTTTCTTAAATCCAAATTTGAGTTTTCACTTTTCCCTTTATCTCATAAACAAAAATATAAGAAGGCAAATATAGCACAACAAAACTTAAATTTTAGAGTTTATGTATGCAAAAAAATTAAAACAATAACAAAAGTAAGTAAAAAAAAATTTTCACATGCCACAAATGAACATAAAATTTTTTATATCCAAGTTTTGGAAATTTCACTAGTTCAACCTTAATAACTTGGAATTGTATAAGAAAGAGATTTCTACTTGATCCCACACATGTTTTTAACATGTATTAATCATGCTTGAAACTTGTTAAAGACGCTAATAACCTATGGATCCAAACTTCATTAAGTTTTGAAGTGAATGTGCGGTGGGATATTTACTTGAGAGACAAACAAGCCATTATTTTGCCCATTTACAAAAAACTTACCAAACAATCATTGATGATTGTAAAGTAATTTAACGGTCAATTGTGTGTAATGGGCTATATTTTTTTAAGAAATGATTTATGGATTGGAGTCCACCTCAGTCAAAAACCTCCTGCCTCCCCCTTTTTTTCGGACGATTGCAAAACCTGATAGATAAAAACTAGAAAGCGTACACAATCCCTAAAAACCTTTTGGAATTATCTCTCTCTACATTTGTGCATTTCCATTTTAGATGTATACTTTTTTCTAAAATCAAAACTTGAGTTTTCACTTTTCCCTTTATCTCGTAAACAAAAAGATAAGAAGGCAAATAGATCACAACAAAACAAAAATTTAATAGTTTATGTATGCAAAAAATTAAAACAACAAAAAATGTAAGTAATAAAAATTTATTCTCGAGCCACAAATGAACACAAAAGTTTTGATATCCAAGTTTGGGAAATTCCAATAGTTCAACCCTAATAGCTTGGAATTTTATAAGAAAGAGATTTCTAATTGTCCCACACATGTTTTAAACATGGATTATGCTGCTTGAAACATATTAAAGATGCAAATGACCTATGGAGCCAAACCTCATTAAATTCTCAAGTGAACGTGCGGTGGGATATTTACTCGAGAGTCAAACAAGCCATTATTTAGCCCATTTACTAAAAAACATACAAAACAATCATTGATGATTGTAAAGTAATTTAACGGTTAATCGTGCATAACGGGGTAGATTTTTTTAAGAAATGATTTAAGGATTGGTGTCCACCCTCAGTCAAAAACCTCCTGCCTCCCCCTTTTTTCGAATGATTGCAAAACTTTATAGATAAAAACTAGAAAGCGTTTACAGTCCCTAAAAATTACAGAAACCTTTTGGAATTATCTCTCTCTACATTTGTGCATTTCCATTTTAGATGTATACTTTTTTCTTAAATCAAAACTTGAGTTTTCACATTTCCCTTTATCTCATAAACAAAAAGATAAGAAGGCAAATACATCCCAACAAAACGAAATTTAATAGTTTATGTATGCAAAAAATTAAAACAACAACAAATGTAAGTAATAAAAGTTTATTCTTGAGCATAAATGAACTCAAAAGTTTTGATATCCAAGTTTGGGAAATTCCACTAGTTCAATCCTAATAGTTTGGAATTTGATAAGAAAGAGATTTCTAATTGATGCCACACATGTTTTAAACATGGATTATGCTGCATGAAACATGTTAAAGATGCAAATGACCTATGGAGCCAAACATCATTAAATTCTCAAGTGAACGTGAGGTGGGATATTTACCCGAGAGTCAAACAAGCCATTATTTTGCCCATTTACAAAAATGCTGACCTAAGAATCATTGATGATTGTAAAGTGATTTATAGGTCAATCGTGCGTAACGGGTTTTATTTTTGTAAGAAACGACTTATGGATTGGGAGTCCACACTCAGTCAAAAACCTCCCGCCTCCCCCTTTTTCCCGACGATTGCAAAACCTAATATACAAAAACTACAAAGCGTTTACAATCCCTAAAAATTAATGAAACTTTTTGTAATTATCTCTCTACATTTGTGCATTTCCGTTTTAGATGAATACTTTTTTCTTAAATCAAAACTTGAGTTTTCATTTTTCCTTTTATCTCGTAACTAAAAAGATAAGAAGGCAAATAGATCACAACAAACAAAAATTTTAGAGTTTATGTTTGTAAAAAAATTAAAACAACAACAAATGTAAGTAAAGAAAATTTATTCATGCGCCAAAAATGTACACAAAAGTTTTAATATCCAAGTTTGGGAAATTCCACTAATTCAACCCTATTTTCTAGAAATTTGATAAGAAAGAGATTTCTAATTGATCTCACACATGTTTTAAACATGGATTATGCATGCCTGAAAAAAGTTAAAGATGCAAATGGCCTATGGATCTAAACCTCTTTAAATACTCAAGTGATCGTAGGGTGGGATATTTACCTGAGAGTAAAACAAGTTATTTTTTTCCCATTTAGAAAAAAGCTGACCAAACAATCATTGATGATTGTTAAGTGATTTATCGGGCAATCATGCATAACGGGCTATATTTTTGTAAGAAATGACTTATGGATTGGGAGTCCACACTCAGTTAAAAATCCCCCGCTTGCCCCTTTTTCCAGACTATTACAAAAGCTGATATATTAAAACTAGAAAGAGTTCACAATTCCTAAAAATGACAGTCACTTTTTGGAATTATCTTTCTCTACATTTGTGCATTTTCATTTGAGATGTATACTTTTTTCTTAAATCCAAATTTGATTTTTCACTTTTCACTTTATCTCATAAACAAAAAGATAAGAAGGCAAATAGATCACAACAAAACTTAAATTTTATAGTTTATGTACGCAAAAAAATTAAAAAATAACAAAAGTAAGTAAAATAAATTTTTCACACGCCACAAATGAACATAAAATTTTTGATATCCAAGTTTTGGAAATTCCACTAGTTCAACCCTAATAACTTGAAATTTGATAAGAAAGAGATTTCTAATTGATCCCACACATGTTTTAAACATGTATTAATCATGCCTGAAACTTGTTAAAGATGCATATAACCTATGGATCCAAACTTCATTAAGTTTTGAAGTGAACGTGCGGTGGGATATTTACCCGAGAGTCAAACAAGCCATTATTTTGCCCATTTACCAAAAACTTACCAAACAATCATTGAAATTTGTAAAGTAATTTAACAGTCAATTGTACGTAACGGGCTATATTTTTTAAAGAAATGATTTATGGATTGGAATCCACCCTCAGTCAAAAACTTCCTGCCTCCCCCTTTTTTCGCACGATTGCAAAACTTGATATGTAAAAACTAGAAAGCGTTTACAATCCCTAAAAACCTTTTGGAATTGTCTCTCTCTATATTTGTGCATTTCCATTTTAGATGCATACTTTTTTCTTAAATCAAAACTTGAGTTTTCTCTTTTCCCTTTATCTCGTAAACAAAAAGTTAAGAAGGCAAATAGATCACAACAAAATAAAAATTTAATAGTTTATGTATGCAAAAAATTAAAACAACAACAAATGTAAGTAATAAAAAGTTATTCTCGAGCCACCAATGAACACAAAAGTTTTGATATCCAAGTTTGGGAAATTCCACTAGTTCAACCCTAATAGCTTGGAATTTGAAAAGAAAAAGATTTCTAATTGATCTCACACATGTTTTAAACAAGAATTATGTTGCTTGAAACATGTTAAAGATGCAAATAACCTATGGAGCCAAACCTCATTAAATTCTTAAGTGAACGTGCGGTGGGAAATTTACCCGAGAATCAAACAAGCATTATATTGCCAATTTACAAAAAAGCTGACCTAACAATCATTGATGATTGTAAGGTGGTTTTTTGGTCAACCGATCATAACTGGTTTTATTTTTGTGAGAAACGACTTATGGATTGGGAGTCCACACTCAGTCAAAAACCTCCCGCCTCCCCCTTTTTCCCGACGATTGCAAAAGCTGATATACAAAAACTACAAAGCGTTTACAATCCCTAAAAATTAACGAAACTTTTGTAATTATCTCTATCTACATTTGTGCATTTCCGTTTTAGATGTTTACTTTTTTCTTAAATCAAAACTTGAGTTTTCATTTTTCCTTTTCTCGCGTAACTAAAAAGATAAGAAGCCAAATACATCACAACAAAACGAAAATTTTAGAGTTTATGTATGCAAAAAAATTGAAACAACAACAAATGTAAGTAAAGAAAATTTATTCACGCGCCAAAAATGTACACAAAAGTTTTGATATCCAAGTTTGGGAAATTCTACTAGATCAACCCTAATTGCTAAAAATTTGATAAGAAAGAGATTCTAATTGATCTCGCACATGTTTTAAACACGGATTATGCATGCCTGAAATAAGTTAAAGATGCAAATGGCCTATGGATCTAAACCTCTTTAAATACTCAAGTGATCGTACGATGGGATATTTACCTGAGAGTAAAACAAGTCATTATTTTTCCCACTTAGAAAAAAGTTAACCAAACAATCATTGATGATTGTTAAGTGATTTATCGGTCAATCATGCGTAATAGGCTATATTTTTGTAAGAAATGACTTATGGATTGGGAGTCCACACTCAGTTAAAAATCCTCCGCCTCCCCCTTTTTCCAGACAATTACAAAAGCAGATATATAAAAACTAGATAGAGTTTACAATTCCTAAAAATGACAGTCACTTTTTGCAAATATCTCTCTCTACATTTGTGCGTTTTCATTTGAGATGTATACTTCTTTCTTAAATCCAAATTTGAGTTTTCACTTTTCCCTTTATCACATAAACAAAAAGATAAGAAGGCAAATAGATCACAATAAAACTTAAATTTTAGAGTTTATGTATGCAAAAAAATTAAAACAATAACTAAAGTAAGAAAAAATAAATTTTCATACGCCACAAATGAACATAAAATTTTTCATATCCAAGTTTTGGAAATTCCACTAGTTCAACCCTAATAACTTGGAATTTGATAAGAAAGAGATTTCTAATTGATCCCACACAAGTTTTAAAAATGTATTAATCATTCCTGAAACTTGTTAAAGAAGCAAATAACCTATGGATCCAAACTTCATTAAGTTTTGAAGTGAACGTGCGGTGGGATATTTACCCAAGAGTCAAACAAGCCATTATTTTGCCCATTTAAAATAAAACTTACCAAACAATCATTGATGATTGTAAAGTAATTTAACGGTCAATTGTGAGTAACAGGCTATATTTTTATAAGAAATGATTTATGGATTGGAGTCCACCCTCAGACGAAAACCTCCTGCCTCCCCCTTTTTTCGGACGATTGCAAAACCTGATAGATAAAAACTAGAAAGCGTTTACAATCCCTAAAAACCTTTTAGAATTATCTCTCTCTACATTTGTGCATTTCCATTTTAGTTGTATACTTTTTTCTTAAATCAAAACTTGAGTTTTCACTTTTCCCTTTACCTCGTAAACAAAAAGAGATAGATCACAACAAAACGAACATTTAATAGTTTATGTATCCAAAAAGTTAAAACAACAAAAAATGTAAGTAATAATAATTTATTCTCGAGCCACAAATGAACACAAAAGTTTTGATATCCAAGTTTTGGAAATTCCACTAGTTCATCCCAAATAGCTTGGAATTTGATAAGAAAGTGATTTCTAATTGTCCCCACACATGTTTTAAACATGTATTATTAATGCCTGAAACATGTTAAAGATGCAAATGACCAATGGATCCAATCTTCATTAAGTTTTGAAGTGAACGTGCGGTGGGATATTTACCCGAGAGTCAAACAAACCATTATTTAGCCCATATACAAAAAAACATACCAAACTATCATTGATGATTGTAAAGTAATTTAACGGTCAATCCTACGTAACGGGCTATATTTTTTTAAGAAACTATTTAAGGATTGGTGTCCACCCTCAGTCAAAAACCTCCTGCTTGCCCCATTTTTCAGATGATTGTAAAACCTGATAGATAAAAATTAGAAAGCGCTTACAATCCCTAAAAATTACAGAAACCTTTTGGAATTATATCTCTCTATATTTGTGCATTTCCATTTTAGATGTATACTTTTTTCTGCAATCAAAACTTGAGTTTTCACTTTTCCCTTTATCTCGTACACAAAATGATAAGAATGCAAATAGATCACAACAAAAAAAAAAATTTAATAGTTTATGAATGCAAAAAATTTAAACAACAACAAATGTAAGTAATAAAAATTTATTCTCAAGCCACAAATGAACACAAAAGTTTTGTTATCCAAGTTTGGGAAATTCCACCAGTTCAACCCAAATAGCTTGGAATTTGATAAGAAAGAGATTTCTAATTGATCGCACACATGTTTTAAACATGTATTATTCATGCCTGAAACATGTTAAAGATGCAAATGACCTATGGATCCAATCTTCAATAAGTTTTGAAGTGAACGTGCGGTGGGATATTTACCCGAGAGTCAAACAAGCCATTATTTTGCCCATTTACAAAAAAACTTACCAAACAATCATTGATGATTGTAAAGTATTTTAACGGTCAATCATGCGTAAAAGGCTATATTTTTTTAAGAAATGATTTAAGGATTGGTGTCCACCCTCAGTCAAAAACGTCCTGCCTCCCCCTTTTTTCGGATGATTTCAAAACCTGATAGATAAAAACTTGGTAGCGTTTACAATCACTAAAAATTACAGAAACCTTTTGGAATTATCCCCCTCTACATTTGTGCATTTCGAATTTAGATGTATACTTTTTTCTTAAATTAAAACTTGAGTTTTCACTTTTCCCTTTATCTCGTAAACGAAAAGATAAGAAGGCAAATAGAGCACAACAAAATGAAGATTTAATTTTTTATGTATGCAAAAAATTAAAACAACAACAAATGTAAGTAATAAAAATTTATTCTCGAGCCACAAATGAACACAAAATTTTTGATATCCAAGTTTAGTAAATTCCACTAGTTCAACCCTAATAGCTTGGAATTTGATAAGAATGATATTTCTAATTGATCCCAGACACTTTTTAAACATGGATTATGTTGCCTGAAACATGTTAATGATGCAAATGACCTATGGAGCATAACCTCATTAAATTCTCAAGTGAACGTGCGGTGGGATATTTACCCGAGAGTCGAACAAGCCATTATTTTTCCCATTTAAAAAAAATCTTACCTAACAATCATTAATGATTATAAAGCGATTTATTGGTCAAACGTGCGTAATTGGTTTTATTTTTGTAAGAAACGAGTTATGGATTTGGAGTCCACACTCAGTCAAAAACCTCCCGCCTCCCCCTTTTTCCCAATGATTGCAAAACCTAATATACAAAAACTACAAAGCGTTTACAATCCCTAAAAATTAACGAAGCTTTTTGGAATTATCTCTCTCTACATTTGCGCATTTCCGTTTTAGATGTATACTTTTTTCTTAAATCAAAACTTGAGTCCTCATTTTTCCCTTTATCTCGTAAATAAAAAGATAAGAAGGCAAATAGATCACAACAAAACAGAAATTTTAGAGTTTATGTATGCAAAAAAAATAATACAACAAAAAATGTAAGTAAAGAAAATTTATTCAGGCGCCAAAAATGTACACAAAAGTTTTGATATCCAATTTTTGGAAATTCCACTAGTTCAACCCTAATTGCTAGAAATTTGATAAGAAAGATATTTCTAATTGATGTAGCACATGTTTTAAACATGGATTATGCATGCCTGAAACAAGTTAAAGATGCAAATGGCCTATGGATCTAAACCTCTATAAATACTCAAGTGATCGTACGGTGGGATATTTACCTGAGAGTAAAAAAAGTCATTATTTTGCCCATTAAGAAAAAAGCTGACCAAACAATCATTGATGATTGTAAAGTGATTTATCGGTCAATCTTGCGTAACGGGCTATATTTTTGTAGGAAATGACTTATGAATTGGGAGTCCACACTTAGTTAAAAATCCCCCACCTCCCCATTTTTCATGACGATTACAAAAGCTGATATATAAAAACTAGAAAGACTTTACAATTCCTAAAAGTGATAGTCACTTTTTGGAATTATCTCTCTCTACATTTGTACATTTTCATTTGAGATGTATACTTTTTTGTTAAATCAAAACTCGAGTTTTCATTTCCCTTTATCTCATAAAAAAAAGATTAGAAGCCAAATAGATCACAACAAAACTTAAATTTTAGAGTTTATGTATGCAAAAAATTTAAATAAAAAACAAATGAAAGAAAAGAAAATTTTGCACTCGCCACAAATGAGCATAAAATTTTTTATATCCCAGTTTGAGAAATTCCACTAGTTCAACCCTAATAACTTGGAATTTGATAAGAAAGAGATTTCTAATTGATCCCACACGTTTTAAACATGTATTATTCATGCCTAAAACATGTTAAAGATGCAAATGACCTATGGATCCAAACTTCAATAAGTTTTGAAGTGAACGTGCGGTGGGATATTTCCCCGAGAGTCAAATAAAGCCATTATTTTGCCCATTTACAAAAAAACTTACCAAACAATCATTGATGATTGTAAAGTAATTTAACGGTCAATCGTGCGCAATGGGCTATATTTTTTTAAGAAGTGATTTATGGATTTGTGTCCACCCTCAGTCAAAAACCTCTTGCTTCCCCCTTTTTTCGGACGATTGCAAAACATGATAGATAAAAACTAGAAAGCGTTTACAATCCCTAAAAATTATAGAAACCTTTTGGAATTATCTCTCTCCACATTTGTGCATTTCTATTTTAGATGTATACTTTTTTCTTAAGTCAAAACTTGAGTTTTCACTTTTCTCTTTATCTCGTAAACAAAAAGATACGAAGGCAAATAGACCACAACAAAACGAAAATTTATTAGTTTATGTATGCAAAAAATTAAAAGAACAACAAATTTAAGTAATTAAAATTTATTCTCAAGCCACAAATGAACACAAAAGTTTTGATAACCAAGTTTTGGAAATTCCACTAGTTCAACCTTAATAGCTTGGAATTACATAAGAAATAGATTTCTAATTGATCCTACACATGTTTTAAACATGGATTATGCTCCCTGAAACATGGTAAAGATGCAAATGACCTATGGAGCCAAACCTCATTAAATTCTCAAGTGAACGTGCGGTTGGATATTTACCCGAGAGTCAAACAATCCATTATTTTGCCCATTTACAAAAAAACTAACGTAACAATCATTGATGATTGTAAAGTGATTTATTGGTCAATCGTGTGTAACGGGTTTTATTTTTTTAAGAAACGACTTATGAATTGGGCGTCCACAGTCAGTCAAAAACCTCCCGCCTCCCCCTTTTTCCCAACGATTGCAAAACCTGATATACAAAAACTACAAAGCGTTTACAATCCCTAAAAATTAACGAAATTTTTTGGAATTATCTCACTCTACATTTGTGCATTTGCATTTTAGAAGTATTGTTTTTTCTTAAATGAAAACTTGAGTTTTCATTTTTCCCTTTATCTCGTAACTAAAAAGATAAGAAGGCAAAAATATCACAACAAAACAAAAATTTTAGAGTTGATGTATGCAAAAAAATTAAAACAACAACGAATGTAAGTAAAGAAAATTTATTCAGGCGCCAAAAATGTAAACAAAAGTTTTGATATCCAAGTTTGGGAAATTCCACTAGTTCAACCCTAATTGCAAGAAATTTGATAAGAAAGAGATTTCTAATTGATGTCGCACATGTTTTAAACATGGATTATGCTTGCCTGAAATAAGTTAAAGATGCAAATGGCCTATGGATCTAAACCACAATAAATACTCAAGTGATCATATGGTGGGATATTTACCTGAGAGTAAACCAAGTCAATATTTTGCCCATTTAGAAAAAAAGCTGACCAAACAATCAATGATGACAGTAAAGTGATTTATCGGTAAATCATGCATAACGGTCTATATTTTTGTAAGAAATAACTTATGGATTGGGAGTCCACACTCAGTTAAAAATCCACACCTCCCCCTTTTTCCAGATGATTCCAAAAGATGATATATAAAAACTTGAAAGAGTTTACAATTCCTAAAAATGACAGTCACTTTTTGGAATTATCTCTCTCTACATTTGTGCGTTTTGATTTGAGATGTATACTTTTTTCTTAAATCAAAATTTGAGTTTTCACTTTTCCTTTTATCTCATAAACAAAAAGATAAGAAGGAAAATTGATCACAACAAAACTTAAATTTTAGAGTTTATGTATGCAAAAAATTTAAAACAACAACATATGTATGAAAAGAAACTTTTTTCAAACACCACAAATGAACATAAAATTTTTTGATATCCAAGTTTGGGAAATTCCACAAGTTCAACCCTAATAACCTCGAATTTGAAAAGAAAGAGATTTCTAATTGATCCCACACAAGTTTTAAACATATATTATTCATGCCTGAAACATGTTAAACATGCAAATGACCTATGGATCCAATCTTCATTAAGTTTTGAAGTGAACGTGCGGTGGGATATTTACCCGAGAGTCAAACAAGCCATTATTTTGCCCATTTACAAAAAAACCTTACCAAACAATCATTGATGAATGTAAAGTAATTTAACGGTCAATCGTACGTAATGGGCTATATTTTTGTAACAAATGACTTATAGATTGGGAGTCCACACTTAGTCAAAAACCTCTTGCCTTCCCCTTTTTTCGGATGATTGCAAAACCTGATAGATAAAAACTAGAAAGCGTTTACAATCCCTAAAAATTACAGAAACGTTTTGGAATTATCTCTCTCTACATTTGTGCATTTCCATTTTAGATGTATAATTTTTTCTTAAATCAAAACTCGAGTTTTCACTTTTCCCTTTATGTCGTAAACAAAAGGATAAGAAGGCAAATAGATCTCAACAAAACAAAAATTTAATAGTTAATGTATGCAAAAAATTAAAACAACAACAAATGTAAGTAATAAACATTGATTCTCGAGCCACAAATGAACTCAAAAGCTTTGATTTCCAAGTTTGGGAAATTCCACTACTTCAACTCTAATAGCTTGGAATTTGATAAGAAAGAGATTTCTAATTGATCCCACACATGTTTTAAACATGGATTATGCTGCCTGAAACATGTTAAAGATGCAAATGACCTATGGAGCCAAACCCCATTAAATTTTCAAGTGAACGTGCAGTGTGATATTTACCCAAGAGTCAAACAAGCTATTATTTTGCCCATTTACAAAAAAACATACCAAACAATCATTGATGATTGTAAAGTAATTTAACGGTCAATCATACGTAATGGGCTATATTTTTTTAAGAAATGATTTAAGGATTGGTGTCCAACCTCTGTCAAAAACCTCCTGCCTCCCCCTTTTTTTGGACGATCGCAAAACCTGATAGATAAAAACTAGAAAGCGTTTACAATCCCTAAAAATTAACGAAACTTTTTGGAATTATCTCTCTCTACACTTGTGCATTTCCATTTTAGATGTATACTTTTTTCTTAAATCAAAACTTGAGTTTTCATTTTTCCCTTTATCTCGTAACTAAAAAGATAAGAAGGCAAATAGATCACAACAAAACGAAAATTTAAGAGTTTATGTATGAAAAAAAATTAAAACAACAACAAATGTCAGTAAAGAAAATTTGTTCAGACGCCAAAAATGTGCACTAAAGTTTTGATATCCAAGTTTGAGAAATTCCACTAGTTCAACCCTAATTGCTAGAAATTTGATAAAGGAAGAGATTTCTAATTGATCTCACACATGTTTTAAACATGGATTATGCATGCCTGAAACAAGTTAAAGATGCAAATGGCCAATGGATCTAAACCTCTTTACATACTCTAGTAATCGTATGGTGGGATATTTACCTGAGTGTAAAACAAGTCATTATTTTGCCCATTTAGAAAAAATCTCACCATACAATCATTGTTGATTGTAAAGTGATTTATGGGTCAATCATGTGTAACGAGCTATATTTTTGTATAAAATGACTTATGGATTGGGAGTCCACACACAGTCAAAAACCTCCCTCCTCTCCCTTTTTCCCGACGATTGCAAAACCTGATAGATAAAAACTAGAAAGCGTTTACAATCCCTAAAAATTACATAAACTTTTTAGAAATATCTCTCTCTACATTTGTGAAATTCTATTTTAGATGTATACTATTTTATTTATTCAAAACTTGAATTTTCACTTTTCCCTTTATCTCGTAAACAAAAAGATAAGAAGGCAAATAGATCACAACAAAACGAATATTTTAGAGTTTATGTATGCAAACAATTTAAAACAACAACATATGTAAGAAAAGAAAAATTTTCACACGCCACAAATGAACATAAAATTTTTGTTATCCAAGTTTGGGAAATTCCAATAGTTCAACCCCAATTGCTAGGAGTTTGATAAGAAAGAGATTTCTAACTGATCCCACACAAGTTTTAAATATGTATTACACATGCCTGAAACATGTTAAATATGCAAATGACCTATGGATCCAAACTTCATTAAGTTCTAAAGTGAACGTGCGGTGGGATATTTCCCCGAGAGTCAAACAAGCCATTATTTTGGCCATTTACAAAAAAGCTGACCTAACAATCATTGATGATTGTAAAGTGATTTATGGGTCAATCGTGCACAACCCGCTATATTTTTGTAAGAAATGACTTATGGATAGGGAGTCCACACTGAGTCAAAAACCTCCCGCCTCCAATTTTTTCCCGAAGATTGCAAAACCTGATATATAAAAACTAGAAAGCATTTACTATCCCTAAATATTACAGAAATATTTTGGAATTATCTCCCTCTACATTTGTGCATTTCCATTTTAGATGTATACTTTTTTCTTAAATCAAAACTTGACTTTTCACTATACCCTTTATCTCGTAAAAAAAGAAGATAAGAAGGCAAATAGATCACATCAAAACAAAAAATTTAGTGTTTATGTATGCAAAAATTTAAAACAACAACAAATGTAAGAAAAAAAATTCACACGCCACAAATGAACATAAAATTTTTGATATCCAAGTTTGGGAAATTCCAATAGTTCAATTGCTTGGAGTTTGATAAGAAAGAGATTTCTAATTGATCCCATAGAAGTTTTAAATATGTATTATACATGCCTGAAACATGTTAAAGATGCAAATGACCTATGGATCCAAACTTCATTAAGTTCTGAAGTGAACGTGCGGTGGGATATTTCCCCGAGAGTCAAACAAGCCATTATTTTGGCCATTAATAAAAAAGCTGACCTAACAATCATTGATGATTGTAAAGTGATTTATGGGTCAATCGTGCGTAACCCATTATATTTTTGTAAGAAATGATTTATGGATAGGGAGTCCACACTGAGTCAAAAACCTCCCGCCTCCCATTTTTTCCCGAAGCTTGCAAAACCTGAAATATAAAAACTAGAAAGCGTTTACTATCCCTAAAAATTACAGAAATATTTAAGAATTATCTCTCTCTATATTTTTGAATTTCCATTTTAGATGTATACTTTTTTCTTAAATCAAAACTTGACTTTTCACTATTCCCTTTATCTCGTAAACAAAAAGATAAGAAGGCAAATAGATCACAAAAAAACGAAAGTTTTAGAGTTTATATATGCAAAAATTTTAAAACAACACAAATGTAAGTAAAGAAAATTTATTCACGCGCCACAAATGAACACAAAAGTTTTGATATCCAATTTTGTGAAATTCCACTAGTTCAACCATAATAGCTTGGAATTTGATAAGAAAGAGATTTCTAATTGATCCCACAAATGTTTTAAACATTGATTATGCATGGCTAAACCTTGTTAAAAATGAAAATGACCTATGGATCCAAGCATCATTAAATTCTAAGTCAATGTGCAATGGGATATTTACCCGAGAGTTAAACAAGCCATTATTTTATCCATTTACAAAAATGCTTACCTAACAATCATTGATGATTGTAAAGTGATTTACCTGTCAATTGTGCGTAACAGGCTATATTTTGTAAGAATTGACTGATGGATAGGGAGTCCACACTCAGTAAAAAATCCCCCGCCTCCCCTTTTTTCCCAACGATTGCAAAACTTGATATATAAAAACTAGAAAGAGTTTACAACCCGTAAAAAATACAGATACTTTTTGCAATTATCTCTCTCTACATTTGTGCATTCCTATTTTAGATGTTTATTTGTTTCTTAAATCAAAACTTCGGTTTTCACTTTTCCCTTTATCTCGTAATCAAGAAGGCAAATAGATCACAACGAAACGAAAATTTTAGAGTTTAGGTTAGGAAAAAATTTTAAAAAACCACAAATGTAAGTACAAAAAATTATTCGCGCACCAGAAATTAAATAAAAAGTTTTGATATCCAAGTTTGGGAAACTCCACTAGTTGAACCCTAGTAGCTTTGAATTTGATAACAAAGAGATTTTTAATTGATCCCACACATGTTTTTACGGATCCAAACCTCAATAAATTCTCAAGTATATGTGCGGTGGGATATTTACCCGAGAGTCAAACAAGCCATTATTTTGCCCATTGACAAAAAAACTGACCTAACAATCAGTGATGATTGTAAAGTGATTTATCGGTCAATCATGCTTAACGGGCTACATTTTTGTAAGAAATGACTTATGGATTGGGAGTCCACACTAAATCAAAAATCCCCCGCCTCCCTTTTTTTCTCGACGATTGCAAAACCTGATATATAAAAACTAAAAAGAGTTTACAATCCCTAAAAATTACAGATACTTTTTGGAATTATCTCTCTCTACATTTGTGCATTTCCATTTTAGATGTATACTTTTTTCTTAAATCAAAACTGGAGTTTTCACTTTTTCCTTTATCTCGTAAACAAAAAGATAAGAAGGCAAATAGATCACAACAAAACGAAAATTTTAGAGTTTATGAATGGGGAAATTTAAAAAAAAAAACAATTGTAAGTAAAGATAATTTCTTCACACATCACAAATGAACACAAAAGTTTTGATGTCCAAGTTTGGGAAATTCCTGAAGTTCAACAGTAATAGCTTGGAATTTGATAAGAAAGAGATTTCTAATTGATCCCACACATGTTTTAAACATGGATTACGCATGTCTATAACATGTTAAAGATGCAAATGACCTATGGATCCAAACCCCATTATATTCTCAAGTGAACGTGCGATGGGATATTCACTTGAGAGTCAAACAAGCCATTATTCCATCTTAGATATATACTTTTTTCTTAAATCAAAACTTGAGTCTTCACTGTTCCATTTATCTCGTAAACAAAAAAGATAAGAAGGCATAAAGATCACAACAAAACGAAAATTTCAGAGTTTATGTATGCAAAAAATTTAAAACAACAACAAATGTTAGAATAAAAAATTTATTCACGCGCAACAAATGAACACAAAAGTTTTGATATCCAAGTTTGGGAAATTCCACTAGTTCAACCCTAATAGCTATTTGATAAGAAAGAGATTTCTAATTGAACCCACACATGTTTTAAACAAGGATTATGCATGCCTGAAACATGTTAAAGATGCAATGATCTAAGGATCCAAACCTCAATAAATTATCAAGTGAACGTGTGGTGGGATATTTACCCAAGAATTAAACAAACCATTATTTTGCCCATTTACAAAAAAGCTGACTTAACAATCATTGATAATTGTAAAGTGATTTATCAGTCAATTGTACGTAACGGGCTATATTTTTGTAAGAAATGACTTATGGATTGGGAGTCCACACTGAGTCTAAAATCTCCCGCCACCCCCTTTTTCCCGACGATTGCAAAACCTGATATATAAATACTAGAAAGAGTTTACAATCCCTAAAAATTACAGACACTTTTATTGAATTATCTCTCTCTACAATTGTGCATTTCTGTTTTAGATGTATACTTTTTTCTTAAATCAAAACTTGAGTTTTCACTTTTCCCTTTATCTTGTAAACAAAAAAGATAAGAAGGCAAACAGATCACAACAAAACAAAAATTTTAGAGTTTAGGAATGGAAAAAATTTAAAACGAAAACAAATGTAAGTAAAAAAATTTATTCACAGGCCACGAATGAAGACAAAAGTTTTGATATCCATGTTTGGGAAATTCCACTTGTTCAACCCTAATCGCTTGGAATATGATAAGAAAGAGATTTCTAATTGATCCCTCACATGTTTTAAACATGGATTATGCATGCATGTAACATTTTAAAGGTGCAAATGGCCTATGGATCCAAACTTCCTTAAATTCTCAAGTGAATGTGCGGTGGGATATTCACCCCATAGTCAAACAAGCCATTTTTTTGCCCATTTACAAAAACGCTGACCTTACAGTGATTTATTGGTCAGTCATGCGTAACGGGCTATATTGTTTTAAGAAATGACTTATGGATTGGGAGTCCACACTCAGTCAAAAATCACCCACCTACCCCTTTTTCCCGTCTTTCGCAAAATCTGATATATAAAAACTAGAAATAGTTTATGATCCCTAAAAATTATAGACACTTTTGGAATTATCTCTCTCTTCATTTGTCCATTTCCATTTTAGATGTATACTTTTTCTTAAATCAAAACTTGAGTTTTCACTTTTCCCTTTTTCTCGTAAACAAAAAAGATAAGAAGGCAAATAGTTCACAACAAAACGAAAATTTTACAATTTATGTATGCAAAAAATTTAAAACAACAACTAATGTAAGTAAAGAAAATTTATTCATGCGCCACAAATGAATAGAAAAGTTTAGAAATCCAAGTCAGGAAAATCCACTAGTTCAACCCTAATTGATTCAAATTTGATAAGAAAGAGATTTCTAATTGATCCCACACATGTTTTAAACAAGGATTCTGCATGCCTGAAAGATGTTAAAGATGCAAATGACCTAAGGATCTAAACCTCAATAAATTCTCAAATGAACGTGAGGTGGGATATTTACTCGAGAGTCAAACAAACCATTATTATGCCCATTTACAAAGAAGCTGACCTAACAATCATTGATAATTGTATAGTGATTTATCAGTCAATCGTGCGTAACGAGCTATATTTTTGTAAGAAATGACTTATGGATTGGGAGTCTACAGTGAGTCAAAAATCACCTGCCTCCCCTTTTTTCCCGACGATTGCAAAACCTGATATATAAATACCAGAAAGAGTTTACAATCCCTAAAATTAGAGACACTTTAATTGAATTATCTCTCTCTACATTTGAGCAATTCCATTTTAGATGTATACTTTTTTCTTAAATCAAAACTTGAGTTTTCCCTTTTCCCATTATCTCGTAAACAAAAAAGATAAAAAGGCAAATAGATCACAACAAAACGAAAATTTTAGAGTTTAGGAATGCAAAAAAAATAAAACAACAACAAATTTAAGTAAAGAAAATTTATTCATGCGCCACAAATGAACACAAAAGCTTTCATATCCAAGTTTGAGAAATTCCACTTGTTCAACCCTAAAACCTTGGAATTTGATAAGAAAGAGATTTCTAATTGATCCCTCACATTTTTTAAACATGGATTACACAAGCCTGAAACATGTTATAGATGCAAATGACCTATTGATCCAAACCTCAATAAATTCTCAATTGAACATGCGGTGGGATATTTACCCGAGAGTCAAACAAGCCATTATTTCGCCCATTTACGAAAACGCTGACCTAACAATAATTGATGATTGTAAAGTGATTTATCGATCAATCGTGTGTAACGGGCTATATTTTTTTAAGAAATGACTTATGGATTGGGTGTCCACACTCAGTCAAAAATCCCCCGCCTCCCACTTTTTCCTGATGATTGAAAAACCTGATCTAAAAAAACAAGAAAGATTTTCCAATCCCTAAAAATTACAGAGACTTCTTGGAATTATCTCTCTTTACATTTGTGCATTTCAATTTTAGATTTATACTTTTTTCTTAAATCAAAACACTAGTTTTCACTGTTCCCTTTATATCGTCAACAAAAAAGATAAGAAGTCTAATAGATCACAACAAATGGAAAATTTTAGAGTTTATGTATGCAAAAAAATTAAAACAAAAACAAATGAAAGTAAAAGAAAATTATTCACGCGCCACAAATGAACACAAAAGTTTTGATATCCAAGTTTGGGAAATTTCACTGGTTCAACCCAAATAGCTTGGTATTTGATAAGAAAGAGATTTCTAATTGATCCCACACATGTTTTAAAAATGGATTATGCATGCCTAAAACATGTTAAAGATTTAAATGACCTATGGATCCAAACTTCATTAAATTCTCAAGTGAACGTGCAGTGGGATTTTTACCCGAGAGTCAAACAAGACATTATTTTGTCCATTTGCAAAAAAGCTGACCTGACAATCATTGATGATTGTAAAGTGATTTATCGGTCATCGCGCGTAACGGGCTATATTTTTTTAAGAAATGACTAGTGGATCGGGAGTCCACACTCAGTAAAAAATTCCCTGCCTCCCCCTTTTCCCCAATGATTGCAAAACCTGATATATAAAAACTAGAAAGAGTTTACAATCCCAAGAAATTACAGACACTTTTATGAATTATCGCTCTCTATATTTGTTCATTTCCATTTTAGATGTATACTTTTTTTCTTAAATCAAAACTTGAGTTTTCACTTTTCCCTTTATCTCGTAAACAAAAAAAATAAGAAGGCAAAACAGGGTCACAAGAAAACCAAAATTTTCTAGAGTTGATGGATGAAAATAATTTAAATCAACAACAAATGCATTTAAAAAAAATTATTCATGCGCCACAAATGGACTCAAAAGTTTTGATATCAAAGTTTGGGAAATTCCAGTAGATAAACCCTAATAGCTTGGAATTTTATAAGAAAGAGATTTCTAATTGATCCCACACATGTTTTAAACATGGAGTATGCATGCCTGAAAGATGTTAAAGATGCAAATGACCTATGGATCTAAACCTCATTAAATTCTCAAGTGAACGTGCGGTGGGATATTTACCCGAGAGTCAAACAAGCCATTATTTTGCACATTTACAAAAAAACTGACCTAACAATCATTGATGATTGTAAAGTGATTTATCGGTCAATCATGCATAACGGGCTAAATTTTATTAAGAAATGACATATGGATTGGGAGTCCTCACTTAGTCAAAAATCCCCTTCCTCCCCCTTTTTCCCGACGATAGAAAAACCTCAAATATAAAAACTAGAAAGAGTTTAGAGTCTCTAAAAATTACATAAACTTTTTTGAATTATCTATCTCCACATTTGTGCATTTCCATTTTAGATGTATACTTTTATCTTAAATCAAAACTTGAGTTTTCACTTTTCACTTTATCTCGTAGACAAAAAAGATAAGACAACAACTTTTCAATTTTAGATTTTATGTATGCAAAAAATTAAAACAACAACAAATGTAAGTAAAGAAAATTTATTTTTGAGCCACAAATGAATACAAAAGTTTTGATATCCAAGTTTCAAAAATTCCACTAGTTCAACCCTAATAGCTTGGAATTTGATAAAAAAGAGATTTCTAATTGATCCTACTCATGTTTTACACATGGATTATGCTTGCCCGAGCATCAAACAAGCAATTATTTTGCTGATTTACAAATAAGCTGACCTTACAATCATTGATGATTGTAAAGTGATTTATCGGTCAGTCATGTGTAACGGACTATATTTTTGTACGAAATGACTTATGGATTGGGAGTCCACACTCAGTCAAAAATCCCCCGCCTCCACCTTTTTCCAGATGATTACAAAATCTGATATATAAAAACAAGAAAGAGTTTACAATCCCTAAAAATTACATTCACTTTTTGGAATTATCTCTCTCCACATTTGTGCATTTTCATTTGAGATATATACTTTTTTCATAAATCAAAATTTGAATTTTCACTTTTCCATTTATTTTATATACCAAAAGATAAGAAGGAAAATAGATCACAACAAAACAAAAATTTTAGAGTTTATGTATGCAAAAAATTGAAAACAACAACAAATGTAAGAAAAGAAATTTTTTTCACACGCCACAAACGAACATAAAATTTTTTATATCCAAGTTTGGGAAATTCCACTAGTTCAACCCGAATAGCTTGGAATTTGATAACAAAGAGATTTCTAATTGATCCCACACATGTTTTCAACATGTATTATGCATGCCTGAAACATGTTAAAGATGCAAATGACCAATGGATCCACACTTCATTAAGTTTTGAAGTGAACGAGCGATGGGATATTTACCTGAGAGTCAAACAAGCGATTATTTTACCCATTTACAAAAAAGCTTACCAAACTGTCATTGATGATTGTCAAGTGATTTAACAGTCAATCTTGCTTAATGGGCTATATTTTTTTAAGAAATGACATATGGATTAGAGTCCACCCTCAGTCAAAAACCTCCCGTCTCCCCCTTTTTCGCGAGGATTTCAAAACCTGATAGATGAAAACTAGAAAGCGTTTACAATCCCTAAAAATTATAGAAACGTTTTGGAATTATCTCTCTCTTCATTTGTGCATTGCCATTTTAGATGTATACTTTTTTCTTAAATCAAAACTTGAGTTTTCACTTTTCCCTATGGATCTAAACCTCTTTAAATACTCAAGTGAACATACGGTGGGATATTGACCTGAGAATAAAACAAGTCATTATTTTGCCCAATTAGAAAAAAGCTGACCTGATTATTGATGATTGTAAAGTGGTTTATCGGTCAATCGTGCGTAACGGGCTATATTTTTGTAAGAAATGACTTATGGATTGGGAATCCACACTCAGTCAAAAGCCTCCCTCCTCCCCATTTTTCCCGACGATTGCAAAAGCTGATAGATAAAAAATAGAAATTGTTTACAATCCATTAAAATTACATAAACTTTTTGGAATTATCTGTCTCTACATTTGCGCATTTCTGTTTTAGATGTACACTTTTTTCTTAAATCGAAACTTGATTTTTCACTTTTCCCATTATCTCGTAAACAAAAAGATAAGAAGGCAAATAGATCACAACAAAACGAAAATTTTAGAGTTTAGGTAGGCAAAAAATTTAAAACAACAACAAATGTAAATAAATTTTTTTTTTCACACGCCACAAATGAACATAAAATTTTTGATATCCAAGTTTGGGAAATTCCAATAGTTCAACCCTAATAGCTTGGAGTTTGATAAGAAAGAAATTTCTAATTGATCCCACACAAGTTTTAAATATGTATTATGCGTGCTTGAAACATGTTAAAGATGCAAATGACCTATGGATCCAAACTTCATTAAGTTTGAAGTGAACATGCAGTGGGATATTTACCCGAGAGTCAAACAAGCCATAATTTTGGCCATTTACAAAAAATCTGACCTAACGATCTAGGATGATTGTAAAGTGATTTATGGGTCAATCATGCGTAACACGCTAAATTTTTTAAAGAAATGACTTATGGATAGGGAGTCCACACGGAGTCAAAAACCTCCCGTCTCCCATTTTTTCCCGATGATTGAAAAACCTGATATATAAAAACTAGAAAGTGTTTACTATCCCTAAAAATTATAAAAAAATTTGGAATTATCTCTCTCTACATTTGTGCATTTCCATTTTAGATGTATACTTTTTTCTTAAATCAAAACTTGACTTTTCACTATTCCCTTTATTTCGTATAAAAATTGATAAGAAGGCAAATAGATCACAACAAAACGAATATTTTAGAGTTTATATATGCAACAAATTGAAAGCAACAATCAATGAAAGTAAAGAAAATTTATTTACGTGCCACAATTGAACACAAAATTTTTTATATCCATGTTTGTGAAATTTCACTAGTTCTACCATAATAGCTTGGAATTTGATAGGAAAGAGATTTCTAATTGATCCCACACATGTTTTAAACATTGATTATGCATGCCTGAACCTTATTAAAAATGCAAATGACCAAAGGATCCAAATGTCATTAAATTTTCAAGTCAATGTGCAGTAGGATATTTACCCGAGAGTCAAACAAGCCATTATTTTGCCCATTGACAAAAAAGCTAACCTAACAATCATTGATGATTGTAAATTGATTTATCCATGAATCGTGTGCAACAGGTTATATTTTGTAAGAATTGACTGATGGAAAGGGAGTCCACACTCAGTCAAAAATTCCCCGCCTCCCCCTTTTTCCCCATGATTATGAAATTTGATGTATAAAAACTAGAAAGAGTTTACAATCCCTAAAAAATACAAACAATTTTTGGAATTATCTCTCTCTACATTTGTGCATTCCTATTTTAGATGTATATTTGTTTCTTAAATCAAGACTTCAGTTTTCACTTTTCCCTTTATCTCGTAATGAAAAAGATTGGAAGGCAAATAGATCACAACAAAACGAAAATTTTAGAGTTTATGTTAGCAAAAAATTTAAAACAACAACAAATGTAAGTATAGAGAATTTATTCACACACCAGAAATGAAAACAAAAGTTTTGATATCTAAGTTTTGGAAATTCCACTATTTGAACCCTAGTAGCTTTGAATTTATTAACGAAGAGATTTTTAATTGATCCCACACATGTTTTTTACATTGATTATGCATGTCTAAAACATGTTAAACATGCAAATGACCTATGGATCCAAACCTCATTAAATTCTCAAGTGAACATGCGGTGGGAAATTTACCCTAGAATCAAACTAGCCATTATTTTGCCCGTTTAAAAAAAGCTGACCTAACAACCATTGAAAATTGTAAAGTGATTTATCAGTCAATCGTGCGTAACGGGCTAAATTTTTCTAAGAAATGACTTACGGATTGGGAGTCCAAACTCCATAAAAATATCCCTCGCTTCCCCTTTTTCCCAGACAATTGCAAAACTTGATATATAAAAACTAGAAAGAGTTTACAATCCCTAAAAATTACAGACACTTTTTGGAATTATCTTTCCCTACATTTGTGCATTTCTATTTTAGATGTATACTTTTTTTCTTATATCAAAACTTCAGTTTTCACTTTTCCCTTTTTTTCGTAAACAAAAAGATAAAAAGGTGAATAGATCACAACAAAAAAAAAATTTAGAGCTTATATATGCAAAAAATTTAAAACAACATACATTTTAAATAAAGAAAATTTATTCACACGCCACAAATAAATACAAAAGTTTTGTTATGCAAGTTTTGGAAATTCCTCTAGTGCAACCCAAATACTTGGAATTTGATAAAAAATATATTTCTAAATGATCCCACACATGTTTTAAACTTGGAATATGCATGTCTGAAACATGCTAAAGATGCAAATGACCTATGGATCCTAACCTCATTAAATTCTCAAGTAAACGTGCGGTGGGATATTTACCCGAGAGTCAAACAAGCCATTATTTTGCCCATTGACAAAAAAACTGACCTAACAATCAGTGATGTTGGTAAAGTGATTTATCGGTCAATCATGCGTAACAGGCAATACTTTTGTAAGAAATGACTTATGGATTGGGAGTCCACACTAAATAAAAAATCCCCTGCCTCCCCCTTTTCCCGACGATACATCAATACTAAAAAGAGTTTACAATCCCTAAAAATTACAAATTCTTTTTGGAATTATCTCTCTCTACATTTGTGCATTTCCATTCTAGATGTATACTTTTTTCTTAAATCAAAACTTGAGTTTTCACTTTTCCCTTTATCTTGTAAAAAAAAAGACAAGAAGGCAAATAGATCACAACAAAACAAAAATTTTAGAGTTAATGAGCTATATTTTTTTAAGAAATGACTTATGAATTGGGAGTCCACACTCAGTCAAAAATCCCCGCTTCCCCCTTTTTCTTGACTACTACAAAACCTGATATATCAAAACTGGAAAGAGTTTACAATCCCTAAAAATTACTGACACTTTTTAGAATTATCTCGCTCTACATTTGTGCATTTCCATTTTAGAAGTATACTTTTTTATTAAATCAAAACTTGAGTTTTCACTTTTCCCTTTATCTCGTAAGCAAAAAGATAAGAAGGCAAATAGTTCACTACAAAACGAAAAAATTTAGAGTTTATGTAAGCTAAAAATTTAATAAACCCACAAATGTAATTAAATAAAATTTATTTATGCGCCACAAATGAACACAACAGTTTTGATATCCAAGTTTTAGAAATTCCACTAGTTCATCCCTAACAACTTGGAATTTGATAAGAAAGAGATTTCTAATTGATCCCACACATGTTTTAAACATGGAATATGCATGCCTAAAACATGTTAAAGATGCAAATGACTTATCGATCTTAACCTCATTAAATTTTCAAGTGAACGTGCAGTTGGATATTTACTCGACTCAAACAAGCCCTTATTTTTCCCATTTACAAAAAAAGCCGACTTAACACTCATTAAAGAATGTAAAGTGATTTATCGGTGAATCATGCGTTACGGGCTATATTTTTGTAAGAAATGACTTTTGGATTGAGAATCCAACTTCTGTAAAAAATGCCCCGCCTCCCCCTTTTTCCCGACGATTGAAAAACCTGATATATAAAAATTAGAAAGAGTTTACAGTCCCTAAAAATTACACACATGTTTTGGAATTATCTCTCTCTACATTTGTGCATTTCTATTTTAGAGGTATACTTTTTTCTTGTATAAAAACTTGAGTTTTCACTTTTCCCTTTATCTCGTAAACAAAAAGATAAGAAGGCAAATAGATCACAACAAAACAAAAATTTTACAGTTTTTGTATGCAAAAAATTTAAAACAACAACAATTGTCAGTAAAGAAAATTTATTTATGCGCCACAAATGAACACAAAATTTTTTATATCCAAGTTTTGAAAATTCCACTAGTTCAACCCCAAGAACTTGGAATTTGACAAGAAAGAGATTTCTAATTGATCCCACACATGTTTTAAACAGGATTATGCATGCCTAAACGTGCGGTGGGATTTTTTCCCAAGTCAAAAAAGCCATAATTTTGCCCATTGACAAAAAAGCTGACCTAACAATCATTCCTGATTGCAAAGTGATTTATCGGTCAATCGAGCGTAACGGCGTATATTTTTGTAAGAAATGACTTATGGATTGGAAGTCAACAGTAAATAAAAAATTCCCATCTCTCCCTTTTTCCAAACGATTGCAAAACCTGATATATAAATACTCGAAAGAGTTTACAATCCCTAAAATTTACAAACACATTTTGGAATTATCTTTGTCTATATTTGTGCATTTCCATTTTAGATGTATACTTTTTTCATAAATAAAAACTTGAGTTTTCACTTTTCCCTTTATCTCGTAAACAAAAAGATAAGAAGGCAAATAGGTCACAAAAAAACAAAAATTTTAGAGTTTATGTATGAAAAAAAATTAAAACAACAACAAATGTATGTAAAGAAAATTTATTCAAGCGCCACAAATGAACACAAAAGTTTATTATCCAAGTTCGGGCAATTCCACTAGTTAAATCCAAATAGGTTGAATTTTAAATGAAGGAAATTTCTAATTGGTCCTACAAATCTTTTAAACACGGATTATGCATGCCTAAAACATGTTAAAGATGCAAATGACCTATGGATCCAAACCTCATTAAATTCTCATGTGAAGCTGCGGTAGGATATTTACCTAAGAGTCAAACAAGCCATTATTTTGCCCATTTACAAAAAAGCTGACCTAACAATCATTAGTGATTGTAAAGTTATTTATCGGGCAATCGTGCGTCATGGGCTATATTTTTGTAAGAAATGACATATGAATTGGGAGTCCACACTCAGTAAAAAATCCTGTGTCTCCCCCTTTTTTTTGACGATTGCAAAACTTAATATATAAAAATTAGAAAGAGTTTACTATCCCTAAAAATTACCTACACTTTTTGGAATTATCTCTCTCTACATTTGTGCATTTCCATTTTAGATGTATACTTTTTTCTTAAATCAAAACTTGAGTTTTCATTTTTCCATTTATATCCTAAACAAAAAGATAAGAAGGAAAATAGATCACAACAAAATGAAAATATTAGATTTTATGTTTGCCAAAATTTTAAAACAAAAACAAATGTAAGTAAAGAACATTTATTCAAGCGCAACAATAGAACACAAAAGTTTTTATAACATAGTTTGGAAATTTCCACTAGTTCAACCCTAACAGCTTGGAATTGATAAGAAAGAGATTCCTAAAGTGTCCTACATATTTTTTAAACACGTATTATGCATTCCTGAAACATGTTAAAGATGCAAATGATCTATGGAACCAAACTTCATTAAATTCTCAAATGAACGTGCGGTGGGATTTTACCCGAGAGTCAAACAATCCATTATTTTGCCCATTTACAAAAAAAATGACCTAACAATCATCGATGATTGTAAAGTAAGTTATCATTCAATCATGCGTAACGGGCTTTATTTTTGTAAGAAATGACTAATGGATTGGGAATCCACACTCTTTTTCCCAACGATTCCAAAACCTGATATATACAAACTAGAAAGAATCTACAATCCCTAATAATTATCGACACCTTTTGAAATTATCTCTCTCTACATTTGTGCATTTCCATTTTAAATGTAAACTTTTTTCTTCAATCTGAACTTGTGTGTTCACTTTTCCCTTTATCTCATAAATAAAAAAGATAAGAAGAGAAAAAGATCACAACAAAACGAAAATTTTAGAGTTTATGTGTGCAAAAAATTTAAAACAACAACAAATGTAAGTAAAGAAAATTTATTCATGCGCCACAAGTGAACACAAAAGTTTTGATATCCAAGTTTGGGAAATTCCACAAGTTCAACCCTATTAGCTTGGAATTTGATAAGAATGAGAATTCAAATTGATCCCACACATGTTTTAAACATGGATTATGCATATTTGAAACATGTTCAAGATGCAAATGACCTATGGATCCAAACCTCATTAAATTCTCAAGTGAACGTACGGTGGGATATTTACCCGAGTCAAACAAGCTATTATTTTGCCCACTTACAAAAAATATGACCTAACAATCATTTATGATTGTAAAGTGATTTACAGTCAATCGTGCATAATAGGGAATATTTATGGATTGGGAGTCCAGCTTCAGTCAAAAATCCCCTGCCTCCCCCTTTTTCCCAACGATTGCAAAACCTGATTTATAAAAACTAGAAAGAGTTTACAATCCCTAAAAGTTACAGACACTTTTTGGAATTATCACTCACTACATTTGTGCATTTCAATTTTAGATGTATACTTTTTTCTTAAATCAAAACGAGTTTTCACTTTTTCCTTTATCTTTCACCACAACACGAAAATTTTTGAGTTGATGTATGCAAAAAATTTAAAACAACAACAAAAGTAAGAAAATAAAATTTATTTACGCACCACAAATGTACTCAAAAATTTTGTTATCCAAATTTTTGAAATTCCACTTGTTCAACCCTAATAACTTGGAATTTGATAAGAAAGAGATTTCTAATTGATCCCACACGTGTTTTAAACATGGATTATGCATGCCTGAAACATGTTAAGATGTGAATGACCAATGGATCTAAATGTCATTAAATTCTCAAGTGAACGTTTAGTGGGATATTTAACAGAGAGTCAAACAAGACATTATTTTTTCCATTTACAAAAAAATTGTCGTAACAATCATTGATGATTGTAAAGTGATTTATCAGTCAATCATATGTAACGGACTATTTTTTTGTAAGAAATGACCTATGGATTGGGAGTCCACACTCAATCCAAAATCCCCCGCCTCCCCATTTTTTTCCGACAATTCCAAAACCTGATATTTTAAAAACCAGAAAGAGTTTACAATCCCAAAATATTACAAACACTTTTTGGAATTATCTCTCTCTACATTTGTGCAATTCCATTTTAGATGTATACTTTTTTCTTAAATCAAAAGTTCAATTTTCAGTTTATCTCGTAAACAAAAAGTAAGAAGGCAAATAGATCACAACAAAACAAAAATTTTGAAGTTTATGTATGCAAAAATTTTAAAACAACAACAAATGTAAGTAAAGAAAATTTATTCCCGCGCCACAAATAAATACAAAAGTTTTGATATCCAACGTTTGGAAATTCCATTAGTTCAACCCTAATAGCCTGGAATTTGATAAGAAACATATTTCTAATTGATCCCACACATGTTTTAAACATGGATTATGCATGTCTGAAACATGTTAAAGATGCTAATGACCTATGGATCCAAACCTCATTAAATTCTTAAGTTAACGTGAGGTGGGATATTTACCGGAGTCATACAAGCCATTATTTTGCAGATTTGCAAAAAAGTTGACCTAACAATCATTGATGATTGTAAAGTTATTTATAGGTCAATCGTGCCTAACGGGCTATATTTTTGAAAGAAATGACTAATGGATTGAGAGTTCAGCTTCAAGAAAAAATCCGCCGCCTCTCCCTTTTTCCATACGATTGCAAATATTGATATATAAAAACTAGAAAGAGTTTACAATCCCTAAAAATTACATACACATTTTGGAATTATCTCTCTCTACATTTGTGCATTTCCATTTTAGATGTATACTTTTTTCTTGAATCCAAACCTGAGTTTTCACTTTGCCCTTTTTCTTGTACACAAAAAGATAAGAAGCCAAATATATCACAACAAAACAGAAATTTTGAAGTTTATGTATGCAAAAAATTTAAATCAACAACAAATGTAAGTAAAGAAAATTTATTCATACGCCACAAATGAACACTAAAGTTTTGATATCCAAGTTTGGGAAATTCCACTAGTTCAACCCTAATAACTTGGAATTAGATAAGAAAGAGATTTTTAATTTATCCCACACATGTTTTAAACAAGGATTATGCAAGCCTGAAACATGTTAAAGATGCAAATGACCTATTGATCGAAACCTCATTAAATTCTCAAGTGAACGTGCAATGGGATATTTACCCGAGTCAAACAAGCTATTAATTTGCCCATTTACAAAAAAACTGACCTAACAATCATTGATGATTGTAAAGTGATTTGTCGGTCAATCGTACGGAATGGGCTATATTTTTGTAAGAAATGACTTATGGATTGGGAGTCCCCACTCTGTAAAAAATCCCCTGCCTCGCCATTTTTCCAGATGATTGCAAAACCTGATATATTAAAACTAGAAAGAGTTTACAATACCTACAAATTACAGATAGTTTTTGGAATTATCTCTCTGCATTTGTGTATTTTCATTTTAGATGTATACTTTTTCCTTAAATCTAAACATGAGTTTTCACTTTTCCCTTTATCTCGTAAACAAAAAGATAAGAAGGAAAATAGATCACAACAAAATGAAAAATTTATAGTTTATGTATGAAAAAAAATTAAAACAACAACAAATGTAAGTAAAGAAAATTTATTCACGCGACACAAATGAACACTAAAGTTTTGATATCCAAGTTTGGGAAATACCACTAGTTCAACCCTAATAGCTTGGAATTTGATAAGATAGAGATTTCTAATTGATCCCACACATGTTTTAAACATGGATTATACATGCCTGAAACATGTTGAAGATATAAATGACCTATGGATCCAAACCTCATTATATTCTCAAGTGAACGTGCATTGGAATTTTTTCCCGAGTCAAACAAGCCATTATTTTACCCATTTACAAAAAAGCTCACTTAACAATCATTAATTATTGTAAAGTGATTTATCGATCAATCAAGCGTAACGAGCTATATTTTTGTAAGAAATGACTTATGGATTTGGAATCAACACTCAGATAAAAATCCCCCGTGTCTCCCTTTTTCTCGACGATTACAAAACCTGATATACAAAAACGAGAAAGAGTGTACAATCCCGAAAACTTACTGTCACTTTTTGGAATTATCTCTCTCTACATTTGTGCATTTCCATTTTAGATATATACTTTTTTCTTAAATCAAAACTTTAGTTTTCACTTTTCCCTTTATCTCGTAAAGAAAAAGATAAGGAGGCAAATTGATCACAACAAGACCAAAATTTAAGAGCTTATGAAGCAAAAAATTCAAAAAAAGAACAAATTTAAGTAAAAAAAATTTATTCACGCGCCACAAATGAATACAAAAGTTTTGATATGAAGTTTTGGAAATTCCACTAGTTCAACCCTAATAGCTTGGAATTTGATAAGAAAGAGATTTCTAATTGATTCCACACATGTTTGAAACATGGATTACGCATGCCCGAAACATGTTAAAGATGCAAATGACCTTAGATCAAAACCTCATTACATTCTCAAGGGAACTTGTAGTGGGATATTTACCTGAGAGTCAAACAAGCCATTATTTTGCCCATTTAGAAAAAAACTTACCTAACAATCATTGATGATTGTAAAGTGATTTATCGGTCAATCGTGAGTAACGGGCTATATTTTTTTTAGAAATCACTTATGGATTGGGAGTCCAGCTTCTTTCAATAATCCTCCGCCTCCCCCTTTTTCTCGAGGATTGCAAAATCCTATATATAAAAACTAGAAAGAGTTTACAATCCCTAAAAAATATAGACACTTTTTCAAATTATCTCTCTCTACATTTGTGCATTTTCATTTTAGATGTATACTTTTTTCTTAAATCAAAACTTGACTTTTCACTTTTCCCTTTATCTCGTAAACAAAAAGATAAAAAGGTAAATAGATCACAATAAAACAAAAATTTTAGTATTTATGAATGGAAAAAATTAAAACAACACAAATGTAAGTAAAGAAAATTTATTCACGCGCCACAAATGAACACAAAAGTTTTGATATCCAAGTTTGGGAAATTCTACTAGTTCAACCATAATGGGCTGGAATAAGATAAGAAAGAGAAGTTTAATTGATCTCACACATGTTTTGAACATGGATTAGGCATTCCTTAAACATGTGAAAGATGCAATTGACCTATGGATCCAAACATCATTGAATTTTCCAGTGAACGTGTGGTGGGATATTTTGAGATCCAAGTTTGGGAAATTCTATTTGTTCAACCATAAAATCTTGGAATAAGACAGAAAAGAGATTTCTAATTGATCCCACACATGTTTTAACCATGTATTATGCATGCCTGAAACATGTTAAAGAAGCAAATGACCTATGAATCTAATCCGCATTAAATTATCATGTGAACATGCGGAGGGATATTTACCCGAAAGTCCAACAAGCCATTATTTTGCCCATTTACATAAAAGCTGACCTAACAATCATTGAAGGTTGTAAAATGATTTATCGGTCAATCATGTGTAACGGGCTATATTTTTTCTAAGAAATGACTTATGGATTGGGAGTCACTTAGTCAAAAACACCTTGCCTCCCCCTTTTTCCCGACGATTGCAAAACCTGATATATAAAAACTAGAAAGAGTTTACAATCCCTATAAATTACAAACACTTTTTGGAATTATCTTTTTCTACAATAGTGCATTTCCATTTTAGATGTATACTTTTTTCTTAAATCAATACTTGAGTTTTCACTTTTCGTGAACAAAAAAGATTAGAAGGCAAATAGATCACAAAAAACTAAAATTTTAGAGTGTATGTATGCAAAAAAATTAAAAACACGAACACATTTAAGTAAAGAAAATTCATTCACGCGCCACAAATGAACACAAAAATTGTGATATCCAAGTTTGCGAAATTCCACTTGTTCAACCCTCATAGCTTGGAATTTCATAAGAAAGAGATTTCTAATTGATCCCACACATGTTTTAAACATGGATTATGCATGCCTGGATCATGTTAAAGATGCAAATGACCTATGGATCCAAACCTCATTAAATTCTCAAGTGAACGTGTAGTGGGATATTTACCCAAATCAAACAAGCCATTATTTTGCACATTTACAAAAAAAACATACCAAAAAATCATTGATGATTGTAAAGTGATTTCTCAGTCTAACGTGCTTAATGGGCTATATTTTTGTAAGAAATGACTTATGGATTGGGAGTGCACACTCAGTAAAAAATCCTACGTCTCCCCCTTTTTTCCAACGATTGCAAAACCCGATATATAAAAACTAGAAAGAGTTTACAATCCTTAAAAATTACAGACACTTTTTGGAATTATCTCTCTCTACATTTGTGCTTTTCCATTTTAGATGTATACTTTTTTCTTAAATCAGAACTTGAGTAATCACTTTTCCGTTTATCTCGTAATCAAAAAGATAAGATGGCAAATAGATCACAATAAAAAGAAAATTATAGAATTTATGTCTGCAAAAAATTTATAACAACAACAAATGTATGCAAGGAAAATTTATTCACGCCCCATAAATGAACATAAAAGTTTTATTATCTAAGTTTGGGAAATTTCACCAGTTGAACCCTAAAAGATTGAAATTTGATAAGAAAGAGAGTTCTAATTGATCATACACATGTTTTAAACTTAGATTATGCAAGCCTGAAACATGTTAAAGATGCAAATGACCTATGGATTCAAACCTCATTAAATTCTCAAGTGATCGTGCAGTGGGATATTTACCCAAGTCAAACCAGCCATTATTTTGCACATTTACAAAACATTTGACCAAACAATCATTGACGATTGTAAAGTGATTTATTAGTCAATCGTTCGTAACGAACTATATTTTTGTAAGAAATGACTTATGGATTGGGAGTCCACACTCAAAAAAAAATCCCCCACCTCCCCCTTTTTCTCAATGATTGTGTAACCAGATATATAAAAACTAGAAAAAGTTTACAATCCCTAAAAATTACAGACACTTTATGGAATTATCTCTCTACATTTGAGAGTTTCCATTTTAGATGTATACTTTTTTCTTAAATCAAAACTTGACTTTTGACTTTTCCCTTTATCTCGTAAACAAAAAGATAAGGCAAATTGATCACAACAAAACAAAAATTTTAGAGTTTATGTATCCAAAACTTTTAAAACTACAACAAATGTAAGTAAAGAAAATTTATACACGTGCCACGCTACAAATGAACGCAAAGTTTTGCTATCCAAGTTTTGAAAATTCTACAAGTTCAACCCTAATAGCAAGGAATTTGATAAGAAAGAGATTTCTAATTGATCCCACACATGTTATAAACATGGATTATGTATGCCTGAAACACGTTATTGATGCAAATGACCTATGGATCCAAATTTCATTAAATTCTCAAGTGAACGTGAGGTGGGATATTTTCCCTAGAGTCAACAAGCCATTATTTTGACCATTTACAAAAAAGCTGACCTAACAATCATTGATGATTGTAAAGTGATTTATAGGTCAATCGTGCGTAATGGGCTACATTTTTATAAGAAATGACTTATGGAAAGGGAGTCCACACGCAGTCAAAAATCCCCCAAGGCCCCCTTTTTCCCGATGATTGGAAAACCTGATATATAAAAACTAGAAAGAGTTTAAAATCCCTAAAAATTCCAGACACTTTTTGGAATTATATATCTCTACATTTGTGCACTTCCATTTTTTATGTAAACTTTTTTCTTAAATCAAAAATTGAGTTTTCCCTTTTCCCTTTATCTCGTAAACAAAAAGATAAGAAGGCAAATCGATCACGACAAAACAAAAATTTTAGAGTTTATGAATGAAAAATATTTAAAACTACAACAAATGTAAATAAAAAAAATTTATTCACGCGCCACAAATGAACACAAATGTTTTCAAATCCAAGTTTGGGAAATCCACTAGTTCAACCCTAATAGCTTGGAATTTGATAAGAAAGACATTTCTAATTGATCCCACACCAGTTTTAAACATGGATTATGCATGCCTGAAACATGTTAAAGATGCAAATGACCTATGGATCCAAACCTCAAAAAATTCTCAAGTGAACGTGTGGTCGGATATTTACCTGAGAGTCAAACAAGCCTTTATTATGCACATTTACAAAAAAGCTTACCTAACAATCATTGATGATTGTAAAGTGATTTATCAGTCACCCATGAGTAACGGGCTACATTTTTGCAAGAAATGACTTATGGATTGGGAGTCCACACTCAGTCGAAAATCTCCCACCGACTGCTTTTTCCCCACGATTGCAAAACCTGATATATAAAAAATAAAAAAGGTTTACTATCCCTAAAAATTCAAAACACTTTTTGGAATTATATCTCTCTACATTTGTGGATTTTCATTTTAGATGTGTACATTTTTCTTAAATCAAAACTTGAGTTTTCACTTTTCCCTTTTTCTCGTAGACAAAAAGATAAGAAGGCAAATAGATCACAACGAAACAAAAATATTAGAGTTTATGTATGCAATAAATTTAAGAAACTACAAATGTATGTAAAGAAAATTTATTCATGCACCACAAATGAAAACAAAAGTTTTGATATCCAAGTTTGGGAAATTCCACTCGTTCAACCCTAATAGTATGAAATTTGATAAGAAAGAGATTTCTAATTGATCCCACACATGTTTTAAACATGGATTATGCATGCCTGAAACATTTTAAAGATGCATATAACGTATGGATCCAAACCACATTAAATTATAATGGTAACGTGCGGTGGGATATTTACCTGAGTCTAACAAGCAATTATTTTGCAGATTGGAAAAATAGTAGACCTAACAATCATTGAGGATTGTAAAGTGATTTATCGATCAATCATGCATAATGGGCTATATTTTTGTAAGAAATGACTTATGGATTGAGATTCCATACTCAGTCAAAAATCCCCGGCCTCCCCCTTTTTCCATTCGATTGTAAAACGTGATATATAAAAACTAGAAAGAGTTTACAATCCCTAAAACTTACAGACACATTTTTTAATTATCTTTCTCTACATTTGTGCATTTCCATTTTAAATGTATATTTTTTTCTTAAATCAAAAATTGAGTTTTAACTTTTCCCTTTATCTCGTAAACAAAAAGATAAGAAGGCAAATACATCACAACAAAACTAAAATTTTATAGTTTATGTATGCAAAAAAATACAAACAACAACAAATGTATGTAAAGAAAATTTATTCACGGACCACAAATTAACACAAAAGTTTTGATTTCCAAGTTTGGCAAATTCCTCTAGTTCAACCCTTATAGCTTTGAATTTGATAAGAAAGAGATTTCTAATTGATCCCACACATGTTTTAAACATGGATTATGCATGCCTGAAACATGTTAAAGATCCTAATGACCTATGGATCCAAACCTCATTAAATTCTTAAATTAACGTGCGGTGGGATATTTACCCGAGTCAATCAAACCATTATTTTGCAAATTTATAAAAAAGTAGACCTAACAATCATTGATGATTGTAAAGTGATTTATCAGTCAATCGTGCGTAACGGGCTACATTTTTTTAAGAAATGACTAATGTATTCGGAGTCCAGCTTCTGTAAAAAATCCACCACCTCGCCCTTTTTCCCGACGATTGCAAATACTGATGTATAAAAACTAGAAAGAGTGTACAATCCCTAAAAATTACATACACATTTTGGAATTATCTCTCTCTACATTTTTGCATTTCCATTTTAGCTATATACTTTTTTCTTGAATCCAAACCTGAGTTTTCACTTTTCCCTTTATCTCGTACACAAAAAAATAAGAAACCAAAGAGATCACAACAAAACGAAAATTTTGAAGTTTTTGTATGCAAAAAAATTAAAACAACAACAAATGTAAGTAACAAAAATTTATTCACGCACTACAAATGAACACAAAAGTTTTGATATCCAAGTTTGGGTAATTCCACTAGTTCAACCCTAATAGCTTGGAATTAGATAAGAAGAGATTTCTAATTGATCCCACACATGTTTTAAACATGGATTATTCAAGCCATAAACAAGTTCAAGATGCAAATGACCTATTGATCGAAACCTCATTAAATTCTGAAGTGACGTGCAGTGAAAAATTTACCCAAGTCAAATAAGCCATTATTTTGCCCATTTACAAAAAAGTTGACCCGACAATCCATGATGATTGTAAAGTGATTTATCGGTCAATCATACGTAATGGACTATATTTTTGTAAGAAATCACTTATGGATTGGGAGTCCCTACTCAGTCAAAAATCCCATGCCTCCCCATTTTTCCCTACGATTGCAAAACCTGATATATTAAAACTAGAAAGAATTTACAATACCTAAAAATTACCAAAAATTTTCTGAATTATCTCTCTCTACATTTGTGCTTTTCCATTTTATAAGTATACCTTTTTATTAAATCAAAACATGAGTTTTCACTTTTCCCTTTATCTCGTAAGCAAAAAGATAAGAAGGCAAATAGTTCACTACAAAACGAAAATTTTAGAGTTTATGTAATCTAAAAATTTAATAAACTAACAAATGTAAGTAAATAAAATTTATTTATGTGCCAAAAATGAACACAAAAGTTTTGATATCCAAGTTTTGGAAATTCCACTAGTTCTTCCCTAATATCATAGAATTTTATAAGAAAGAGATTTCTAATTGATCCCACACATGTTTTAAACATGGAATATGCTTGCCTGAAACATGTTAGAGATGCAAATGACTTTTCGATCTAAACCTCATTAAATTTTCAAGGAACGTGCAGTTGGATATTTACATGACTCAAACAAGCCATTATTTTACCCATTTATAAAAAAGCCGACCGAACACTCGTTGAAGATTGTAAAGTGATTTATCGGTCAATCGTGCGTAATAGGTTATATTTTTGTAAGAAATGACTTATGGATTGAGAGTCCAGCTTCAGTAAAAAATGCCTCCCTCCCCTTTTTTCCCGATGATTGCAAAACTTGACATATAAAAACTAGAAAGAGTTTACAATCCCTAAAAATTACACACATATTTGGGAAATATATCTCTCTACATTTATGTTTTTTCATTTTAGATGTATACTTTTTTCTTATATCAAAACTTGAGTTTTCACTTTTCCCTTTATCTTGTAAACAAAAAGATTAGAAGGAAAATAGATTACAACAAAAAGAAACTTTTAGAGTTGATGTATGCAAAAGCATTAAAACAACAACTAATGTAAGTAAAGAACACAAAAAGTTTTTATGTCCAAGTTTGGGAAATTCCACTAGTTCAACCCTAATAGCTCAGAATTTGATAAGAAAGAGATTTCTAATTGTTCCCACACAAGTTTTAAACATGGATTATGCATGCCTGAAACATGTAAAAGATGGATATGACCTTTGGATCCAAACCTCATTAAATTCCCAAGTGAACGTGCGGTGGGATATTTTCCCAAGTCAAACAAGCCATAATTTTGCTCATTTACAAAAAAGCTGACCTACCAATCATTCATGATTGCAAAGTGATTTATCGGTCAATCGAGCGTAACGGCGTATATTTTTGTAAGAAATGACTTATGGATTGGAAGTCAACAGTCAGTCAAAAATCCCCGTCTCTCCCTTTTTCCAAACGATTGCAAACCCTCATATACAAAAACTAGAAAGAGTTTACAAACCCTAAAATTTACAGACACATTTAGGAATTATCTCTCTCTACATTTGTGCATTTCCATTTTAGATGTATACTTTTTTCTTAAATCAAAACTTGAGTTTTCACTTTTCCCTTTATCTCATAAACAAAAAGATAATAAGGCAAATAGATCACAACAATACGAAAATTTTAGAGTTTATGGATGAAAAAAAATTAAAACAACAAAAAATGTAAGTAAAGATAATTTATGCATGCGCCACAAATGAACACAAAAGTTTTAATATCCAAGTTCGGGAAATTCCTCTAGTTCAATCCTAATAGTTGGAATTTTAAATGAAGGAAATTTCTAATTGGTCCTACAATTTTTTTAAACACGGATTATGCATGCCTCAAACATGTTAAAGATGCAAAAGACCTCTGGATCCAAACCTCATTAAATTCTCATGTGAAGCTGCGGTAGGATATTTACTTGAGAGTCATGCAAGCCATTATATTGCCCATTTACAAAAAAGCTGACCTAACAATAATTAATGATTGTAAAGTTATTTATCGGTCAATCGTGCGTCACGGGCTACATTTTTGCAAGAAATGACATACGAATTGGGAGTCCACACTCAATCAAAAATCCTATGCCTCCCCTTTTTTCCCAACGATTGCAAAACCTGATATATAAAAATTAAAAAGAGTTTACTATCCCTAAAAATTACCGACACTTTTTTAATTATCTCTCTCTACATTTGTGCATTTCCATTTTAGATGTATACTTTTTTCTTAAATCAAAACTTGAGTTTTCATTTTTCTCTTTTTCTCCTAAACAAAGAGATAAGAAGGCAAATAGATCACACAACAAATAAAAAATTTTAGATTTTATGTTTGCCAAAAATTTAAAACTACAACAAATGTAAGTAAAGAAAATTTATTCATGCGCCACAATTGAACGCAATAGTTTTGATATCCTAGTTTGGGAAATTCCACTAGTTCAACCCTAATAGCTTGGAATTTGATAAGAAAGTGATTTGTAATTGATCCTACATATTTTTTAAACACGTATTATGCATTCCTGAAACATGTTAACGATGCAAATGACCTATGGAACCAAACTTCATTAAATTCTCAAGTGAACGTGTGGTGGGATTTTACTCGAGAGTCAAACAAGCTATTATTTTGCCCATTTACAAAAAAACTGACCTAACAATCATCGATGATTGTAAAGTGATTATCAGTTAATCATGCATTAGTGGGCTATATTTTTTTGTAAGAAACGACTAATGGATTGGGAATCCACACATAGTAAAAAATCCCCCGGCTCCGCTTTTTTCCCGACTATTCCAAAACCTGATATATAAAAACTAGAAAAAGTTTACAATCCCTAAAAATAATCGACACTTTTTGGAATTATCTCTCTCTACATTTGTGCATTTCCATTTTAGATGTAAAATTTTTTCTTCAATCAAAACTTGAGTGTTCACTTTTTCCTTTTTCTCATAAACAAAAAGATGAGAAGAGAAACAGAACACAACAAAATTTAAGAGTTTATGTGTGCAAAAAATTTAAGAGTTTATGTGTGCAAAAAATTTAAAACAACAACAAATGTAAGTAAAGAAAATTTATTCACGCCCCAAAAGTGAACACAAAAGTTTTGATATCCAAGTTTGGGAAATTCCACTAGTTCAACCATAATAGCATGGAATTTGATAAGAAAGAGATTTCTAATTGATCCCACACATGTCTTAAACGTGGATTATGCATGCCTAAAACATGTTAAAGTTGGAAATAACCTATAGATCCAAACCTGAGTAAATTCTTAAGTTAACGTGCGGTGGGATATTTACCTGAGAGTCAAACATGCCATTTTTTTGCTCATTTACAAAAAACCTGACTTAACAATCATTGATGATTGTAAAGTGATTTATTCGTCAATCGTGCGTAACAAGCTATATTTTTGTAAGAAATGACTAATGGATTGGGAGTCCACACCTAGTCAAAAATCCCCTGCATCCTCCTCTTTCCTGATGATTGCAAAACCTAACATATATAAACTAGAAAGAGTTTATAATCCCTCAAAATTACAAACACTTTTTTTAATTATCTCTCTCTCCATTGTGCATTTGTATTTTAGATGTATACTTTTTTTTTAAATCAAAACTTGAGTTTTCACTTTTCCCTTTATCTCGTACACAAAAAGAATTTATCTCTCTACTTTTGAGCATTTCCATTTTATATGTATACTTTTTTCTACAATCAAAACTTGAGTTTTAACTTTTCCCTTTATCTCGTACACAAAAAGATAAGAAGGCAAATAGATCACAATAAAACGTAAATTTAAGAGTTTATGTATGCAAAAATTTTAAAACAAAGAAATATCTAAGTAAAGAAATTTATTCACATGCCGCAAATGAACACAAAAGTTTTCATATCCAAGTTTGGAAAATTCCACTAGTTCAAACCTAATAACTTGGAATTTGGTAAGAAAGAGATTTCTAATTGATCCCACACATGTTTTAAACAAGGATTGTGCATCGCTGAAACATATTAAAGATAAAAATGACATGTGGATCCAAATCTCATTAAATTCTCAAGTGAACATGCGTTGGGATACTTACCAAAGACAAACAAGCCATTATTTTTCCAATTAACAAAAAAGCAGACCTAACAATCGTTGATGATTGTAAAGTGATTTATCGGTCAATCGTACGTAACGTGCTATATTTTTGTAAGAAATGACTTATGGATTGGGAGTCCACATGCAGTCTAAAATCCCCCTCCCTTTTTTCTCAACGATTTCAAAACCTGATATATAAAAACTAGAAAGAGTTTGCATTCCCTAAAAATTACATACACTTTTTTGGATTTATCTCACTCTACATTTGTGCATTTCCATGTATGCAAAAAATTTAAAACAAAAACAAATGTAAGTAAAGAAAACTTATTTATGAGCCACAAATCAACACAAAAGTTTTGATAACGAAGTTGTGGAAATTCCACTAGTTCAACCCTAATTGCTTGGAATTTTATAAGAAAGAGATTTCTAATTGATGCCAAACATGTTTTATAAATGGATTATGCATGCCTGAAAACATGTTAAAGTTGCAAATAACCTATGGATCCAAACCTCATTAAATTCTCAAGTGAACGTGCGGTGGGATATGTACCTGTGTCAAACAAGCCATTATTTTGCCTAATTACAAAAAAGTTGAACTAATAGTCTTTGATGATTTTAAATTGATTTGTCGGTCAATTGTACGTAATGGGCTATATTTTTGTAAGTAAAGACTTATGGATCTGGAGTCCACACTCAGAAGAAAATCTCCCGGCTCCCCCTTTTCCAGACGATTCCAAAACCTGATATATAAACACTAGAAAGAGTTTACAATCCCTTAAAATTACTGGCACTTTTTGGTATTATCTCTCTCTACATATGTCCATTTCCTATTTAGATGTATACTTTTTTCTTAAATCAAAACTTGAGTTTTCACTTTTCTCTTTATCTCGTAAGGAAAAATATAAGAAGGTAAATAGACCAGGAAAAAATGAAAATTTTAGAGTTTATGTATGCAAAAAATAAAAAACACCAACAAATGTAAGTAAAGAAAATTTGCTCACGCGCCACAAATGAACACAAATTTTTGATATCAAAGTTTGGGAAATTCCACTAGTTCAACCGTATTAGATTGGAATTTGATAAGAAAGAGATTTCTAATTGATCCCACACATGTTTAAACATGGATTATGCATGCCTAAAACATGTTAACGCTGCCAATGACCTATGGATCCAAACCTCATTAAATTCTCAAGTGAACGTGCTGTGGGATATGTACCTGTGTCAAACAAGCCATTATTTTGCCTAATTAAAAAAAATTTGACCTAATAATCATTGATGATTTTAAATTGATTTATCAGTCAATCGTGTGTAATGGGCTATATTTTTTTAAGTAAAGACTTATGGATCTGGAATCCACACTCAGAATAAAATCCCCCGGCTCCCCATTTTCCCGACGATTCCAAAACCTGATATATAAACACTAGAAAGAGTTTACAATCCCTTAAAATTACTGGCACTTTCTGGTATTATCTCTCTTTACATTTGTCCATTTCCTATTTAGTTGTATACTTTTTTCTTAAATCAAAACTTGAGTTTTCACTGTTCCCTTTATCTCGTAAGTAAAAATATAAGAAGGCAAATAGACCAGAAAAAAATGAAAATTTTAGAGTTTATGTATGCAAAAAATTTAAAACACCAACAAATGTAAGTAAAGAAAATTTACTCACGCGCCACAAATGAACACAAATTTTTGATATCAAAGTTTGGGAAATTCCACTAGTTCAACTGTATTAGATTGGAATTTGATAAGAAAGATATTTCTAATTGATCCCATACATGTTTTAAACATGGATTATGCATGCCTAAAACATGTTAACGCTGCCAATGACCTATGGATCCAGACCTCATTAAATTCTCAAGTGAACGTGCGGTGGGATATTTACCCGAGAGTGAAACAAGCCATTATTTTGCCCATTGACAAATAAACTGACCTAACAATCATTGACGATTGTAAAATTTTTTAATGGTCAATCGTATGTAACGGGCAATATTTTGGTATGAAATGACTTATGGATTAGGAGTCCACACTCAATCAAAAATCCCCCGCCTCCATCTTTTTCCCGACGATTGCAAAACCTGATATTTTAAAACTAGAAAGGGTTGATTATAGACACTTTTTGGAATTATGTCTCTCTACATTTGTGCAATTCCATTTTAGAAGTATACTTTTTTCTTAAATCAAAAGTTTAGTTTTCAATTTCCCTTTATCTTGTAAACAAAAAGATAAGAAGGTAAATAGAGCACAACAAAATGAAAATTTTAGAGTTTAAGTATGCCAAAATTTTAAAACAACACCAAATGTAAGTAAAGAAAATTTATTCATGTGCCACAAATGAACATTAAAGTTTTGACATCCAAGTTTGGGAAATTCCACTAGTTCAACACAAATAGATTGGAATTTTATAAGAAAGGGATTTCTAATTGATCCCACACATGTTTTAAACATGGATTATGCATGCCTGAAACATGTTAAAGATGCAAATGACCAATGGATCTAAACCTCATTAAATTTTCAAGTGAACTTGCGGAGGGATATTTACCCGAGTTAAACAAGCCATTATTTTGCCCATTTACAGAAAAGCTAACCTAACAATCATTAATGATTGTAAAGTGATTTTTCGGTCAATCGTGCATAACGGGCTATATTTTTGTAAAAAATGACATATGGACTAGAAGTCCATACTCAGTAAAAAATCCCACACCTCCCCTTTTTCCAAAAGATTGCAAAACCTGATATATAAAAACTAGAAATAGTTTACAATCCCTAAAATTATAGACACTTTTTGGAATTATCTCTCTCTACATTTGTGCAATTCCATTTTAGATGTATACTTTTTTCTTAAATCAAAACTTTAGTTTTCACTTTTCCCTTTATCGTGTAAACAAAAAGTAAGAAGGCAAAATTGATCACAACAAAACAAAAATATTAGAGTTGGTGTTTGCAAAAAATATAAAACAACAACAAATGTAAGTAAAGAAAATTTATTCACGTGCCACAAATGAACACAAAAGTTTTGATATCCAAGTTTGGGAAATTCCACTAGTTCAACCCTAATAGCTTGGAATTTGATAAGAAAGAAATTTTTAATTGATCCTACACATGTTTTAAACACAGATTATGCATGCCTGGAACATTTTAAAGATGCAAATGACCTATGGATCCAAACCTCATTAAATTCTCAAGTGAACATGGGGTGCGGATATTTACCTCAGAGTCAAAAAAGACATTATTTCACCCAATTACACAAAAGCTGACCAAAGAATCATTGATGGTTGTAAAGTGAGTTATCGGTCAATCGTGTGTAACATGCTATATTTTTGAAATAAATGACTTATGGATTGGAAGTCCACACTTAGTCAAAAATCCCACGCCTCCCCCTTTTTCCTGACATTTGCAAAACCTGATATATAAAAACTAGAAACAATTTACAATCCCGAGAAATTATAGACACTTTTTGGAATTATCTCTCTCTAAATTTGTGCATTTTCATTTTAGATGTATGTTTTTTTCTTAAATCAAAAGTTGAGTTTTTACTTTCCCTTTTATCTCATACACAAAAAGATAAGAAGGAAAATAACTCACAACAAAATGAAAAATTTAGAGTTTAAGTATGGAAAAAATTTAAAACAACAACAAATGTAAGTAAAGAAAATTTATTCACGTGACACAAATGAACACTAAAGTTTTGATATCTAAGTTTAGGAAATTCCACTAATTCGACCCTAATAGGTTAGAATTTAATTAGATAGAGATTTCTAATTGATCCCACACATGTTTTAAACATGGATTATGCATGCCTGAAACATGTTAAAGAAGTAAATGACCTATGGATCCAAACCTCGTTATATTCTCAAGTTAATGTACGGTGGGATTTTTACCCGAGTCAAACAAGCCATTATTTTGCGTATTTACAAAAATGCTAATCTATTAATCATTAATGATTTTAAAGTGATTTATCAGTGAATCATGCATAACGGGCTATATTTTTGTAAGAAATGACTTACGGATTGGGAATCCACACTCAGTAAAAAATCCCCCGCCTCTCCCTTTTTCTCGACGATTGCAAAACCTGATGTATAAAAACGAGAAAGAGATTTCAAAACCTGAATCATGCATAATGGGCTATACTTTAGTTTTCACTTTCCTTTTATCTCGAAAACAAAAAGATAAGAAGGCATATATTCACAACAAAACGAAAGTTTAAGTGTTTATGTTAGCAAATTTTTTTTAAAAAATACAAATGTAAGTAAAGAAAATTTATTCACGCGCCACAAATGAACACAAAAGTATTGATATCCAAGTTTGGGAAATTCTACTAGTTCAACCCTAATAGCTTGGAATTTGATAAGAAAGAGAATTCTAATGGATCTCACACATGTTTTAAACATTGATTATGCATGCCTGAAACATGTTAAAGATGCAAATAACCTATGGATCCTAACCTCTTAAATTCTCAAGTTAACGTGTGCTGCGATATTTACCCAAGAGTCAAACAGGCCATTAGTTTGGCCATTTACAAAAAAGTTGACCTAACAATCATTGAAGATTGTAAAGTGATTTATCGGTCAATCGTGCGTAACGGGCTATATTTTTTTTAAGAAATGACTTACAGATTGGGAGTCCAGCTTCTGTCAAAAATCCCCCGCCTCTCCCTTTTTCTCAACGATTACAAAATCTGATATATAAAAACAAGAAATAGTTTACAATCACTAAAAATTACTGACACTTCTTGGAATTATCTCTCTCTACATTATTGCATTTCAATTTTAGATCTATACTTTTTTCTTAAATAAAAACTTGAGTTTTCACTTTTCCCTTTATCTCGTAAACAGAAAAAGATAAGAAGGCAAATAGAATGTTATGCACGCAATAACATTATTATTTTAGTGTTTTCTTTTATTTACTTTATTTATTTCAGTTTTAGGCCACAAGGGTATTTTTGGAATATTTTATTTATAGGGGTATTTTTGTAATATTTCATCTTAAACCCTAACCGGGTGAACCCTATTTAAGGGGTAAGAGTAATGAGAAAAACAAGCATTGAAGTATTAAGAATTAGGTTAAATCTAGCATAAAGAGGCTTAGACTCCTCAACGAGCTCTAGGGTTTTCAAGCTTCCATTTGGCTTGATCTTTCGTTTTCGTTCTCCATGTCTTCCTTCAATCCTTACTATCCCTACGGTAATCCATGGCAGATTGCAGATCCACCCAAAGAATCCTTGTGCCAGATCCGGGACCGTAACACAGAACACAACAAAACAAAAATTTTAGAGAAAATTTATTCACGTGCCACAAATGAACACAAAAGTTTTGATATTCCAATTAGGAAAGTTCAGTACTTCAACCCTTATAGCTTGGAATTGGTTAAGAAAGAGATTTCTAATTGATCCCATTCATGTTTTAAACATGGATTATGCATGCCTGAAACATATTAAAAATACAAATGACCTATGGATCCAAACCTCATTAAATTCTCAAGTGAACGTGTAGTGGGATATTTACTCGAGAGTCAAACAAGCCATTATTTTCCCCATTTACGAAAAGCTGACCTAACAATCATTGATGATTTTAAAAATATTTATCCGTTAATCATGGGTAATGGGCTAAATTTTTGTAAGAAGTGACTTATGGATTGGGAGTCAACACTCAGTTAAAAATCCCACGTCTCCCCCTTTTTCCCGACGCATTCAAAACCTGATAAATAAAAACTAGAATGAGTTTACAATCCCTAAAAATTATCGACACTTTTTGGAATTATCTCTCTCTACATTTGTGAATTACCATTATCGATGTATACATTTTTCTTAAATCAATACTTAAGTTTTCATTTTTCTCTTTATCTCATAAACAAAAAGATAAGAAGGTAAATAGATCACAACAAAATGAAAATTTTAGAGTTTATGTTTGCAAAAAATTTTAAACAACAACAAATGTAAGTAAAGAAAATTTATTCACGTGGCACAAAAGAACACAAGAGCTTTTATATTTCTAATTGATCCTACACATGTTTTAAACATGGATTATGCATGCCTCAAACATGTTAAAGATGCAAATGACTTATGGAAGCAAACCTCATTAAATTCTCAAGTGAACGTGCGGTGGGATTTTTACCCGAGACTCAAAAAAGACATAATTTTGCCCTTTTGACAAAAAAGTTGACCTAACAATCCTCCATGATTGTAAAATGATTTATCGGTCAATCGTGCATAACGAGCTATATTTTTGTAAGAAATGACTTATGGATTGCGAGTCCACACTCAATAAAAAATTCCCTGCCTCTCCCTATTTTCCTACGATTGCAAAACCTGATATATAAAAAAAATAAAGAGTTTACAATCCCTAAAAATTATAGACACTTTTTGTAATTATCTCTCTCTACATTTGTGCATTTCCATTTTAGATGTAAACTTTTTTCTTAAATCAAAACTTGAGTTTTAACTTTTCCCTTTATCTCGTAGACAAAAAGATTAGAAGGCAAATAGATCACAACAAAACGAAAATTTAAGAGTTTATGTTTGCAAAAAAATTAAAACAACAACAAATGTAAGAAAAGAAAATTTATTCATGTGCAACAAATGAACACAAATTTTTTGATATCCAAGTTTTGGAAATTTCACTAGTTCAACCCTAATAGCTTGGAATTTGATAAGAAAGAGATTTCTAATTGATCCCACACATGTTTTAAACATGGATTATGCATGCCTGAAACATGTTAAAGTTGCAAATGACCTATGGATCCAAACCTCATTAAATTCTCAAGTGAACGTGCGGTTGGATATTTACCCGAGTCAAACAAGCCATTATTTTATCCATTTACAAAAAAGCTGACCTAATAATCATTGATGATTGTAAAGTGATTTATCAGTCAATCGAGCGTATCCAAAAATATTTTTGTATGGAATAAGTTACCAACTGGGAGTCGAGCTTCAGAAAAAAATCCTCTGTCTCCCCCTTTTTCACGATGATTGTAAAACCTGATATATAAAAACTAGAAATAGTTTTCAATCCATAAATCTTACAGACACTTTTTGGAATTATCTTTCTTTACATTTGTGCATTTCCATTTTAGATGCATACTTTTTTCTTCAATCAAAACTTGAGTTTTCACTTTTCCCTTTATCTCGTAAACAAAAAGATAAGAAGGCAAATAGATCACAAAAAAATGAAAATTTAAGAGTTTGTGTATGCAAAAATTTTAAAACAACAACAAATCTAAGTAAAGAAATTTATTCACGTGCCACAAATGAACACAAAAGTTTTGATATCCATGTTTGGAAAATTTCACTAGTTCAACCCTAATAACTTGGAATTTGGTAAGAAAGAGATTTCTAATTGATCTCACACTTGTTTTAAACATGGATTGTGCATGCCTGAAACATGTTAAAGATGAAAATGACTTATGGATCCAAACCTCATTAAATTCTCAAGTGAACGTGCGTTGGGATATTTACCCGAGACGGACAAGCCATTATTTTTCCCATTTACAAAAGACCTAGCAATCATTGATGATTGTAAAGTGATTTATCTGTCAATCGTACGTAACAAGCTATATTTTTTTAAGAAATGACTTGTGGATTGGGAGTCCACATGCAATTAAAAATCCCCCGCCTCCCCCTTTTTCTTGACGATTGCAAAACCTGATATATAAAAAGTTGAAAGAGTTTGCAATCCCAAAAAATTTCAGACACTTTTTGGCTTTATCTCTCTCTAAATTTGTGCATTTCCATGTTTGATGTATACTTTTTTCTTAAATCAAAACTTGAGTTTTAACTTTTCGCTTTATCTTGTCAACAAAAAGATAAGAAGGCAAAAAGATCACAACAAAACAAAAATTTTAGAGTTTATGTATGAAAAAAATTTAAAACAACAAAAAATGTAAGTAAAGAAAATTTCTTTACGTGCTATAAATGAACACAAAAGTTTTGATATCAAAGTTTGGGAAATTCCACTAGTTCAACCCTAATTGCTTGGAATTTTATAAGAAAGAGATTTTTAATTGATCCCACACATGTTTTATACATGGATTATGCATGCCTAAAACATGTTAAAGTTGCAAATAACCTATGGATCCAAACCTCATTAAATTCTCAAGTGAACGTGCGGTGGGATATTTACCCGAGTCAAACAAGCCATTATTTTGCCCAATAACAAAAAAGTTGATCTAATAGTCATTGATGATTGTAAAGTGATTTATCGGTCAATCATGCATAATGAGCTATTTTTTCGTAAGTAATGACTTATGGATCTAGAGTCCACACTCAGTAAAAAATCCCCTGCCTCCCCATTTTCCTAACGATTGCTAAACCGAATATATAACAACCAGAAAAATTTTACAATCCCTAAAATTTATTGACACTTTTTGGAATTATCTCTCTCTATATTTGTTCATTTCCATTTTAGATATATACTTTTTTCTAAAATCAAAACTCGAGTTTTCACTTTTCCCTTTATCTTGTAAACAAAAAGATAAGAAGGCAAATAGATCACAACAAAAAGAAAATTTTAGAGTTTATGTATTTAAAAAATTTAAAACAACAACAAATGTAAGAAAAGAAAACTTGTTCTTGCGCCACAAATGAACACAAAAGTTTTGTTATCCAAGTTTGGGAAATTCCACTAGTACAACCAAAATAACGAGGAATTTTATAAGAAAAATATTTCTAATTCATCCCACACATTTTTTTAACATGGATTATGCACGCCTGAAACATGTTAAACATGGAAATGACCTATGGATCCAAACCTCAGTAAATTCTCATGTGAACATGGGGTGGGATATTTACCCGAGTCAAACAAGCCATTATTTTCCCATTTAAAAAAAAGTTGACCTAACAATCATTGATGATTGTAAAAAAATGACTTATGGATTGGGAGTCCACACTCTGTCAAAAATCCCCCGTCGCGCCCCCTTTTTCCCAACAATTGCAAAACCTGATATATAAAAACTAGAAAGAGTTTACATTCCCTAAAAATTACTAACACTTTTTGGAATTATCTCTCTCTACATTTGTTCATTTCCATTTATGTATACTTTTTTCTTAAATCAAAACTTGAGTTTTCACTTTTCCCTTTATCTCGAAAGCAAAAAGATAAGAGGGCAAATAGATCAGAACAAAACAAAAATTTTAGAGTTTACGTATGCCAAAAATTTAAAACAACAACAAATGTAAGTAAAGAAAATTTATTCATGCACCACAAATGAATACAAAAGTTTTGATATCAAAGTTTGGGAAATTCCACTAGTTCAACTGTATTAGCTTGGAATTTGAGAAGAAAGAGATTTCTAATTGATCCCACACATGTTTTAAAAATGGATTATGCCAGAAATAAGTTAACGCTGCCAATGACCTATGGATTCAAACCTCATTAAATTCTCAAGTGAACGTGTGGTGGGATATTTACCCGAGAGTGAAACAAGCCATTATTTTGCCCATTGACAAAAAGCTGACCTAACAATCATTGATGATTCTAAAATGATTTATCGGTCAATCGTGCATAATGGGCTATATTTTTGTAAGAAAAGACTTATGGATTGGGAGTCCACACTCATTCAAAAATCCCCCGTCTCCTCCTTTTTCCCGACAGTTGCAAAACCTGATATATAAAAAATAGAAAGAGTTTACAATCCCTAAAAATTACAGACACTTTTGGAATTATCTCTCTCTACATTTGAGCATTTCCATTTTAGATGTATACTTTTTTCTTAAATAAAAAAACTTGAGTTTTCACTTTTCCCTTTATCACGTAAACAAAAAGATAAGACAGCAAATAGATCACAAAAAAACGAAAATTTTAGAGTTTAAGTATGTAAAAAATTTAAAACAAAAACAAATGTAAGTAAAGAAAATTTATTCACGTGCCACAAATGAACACAAAAGTTTTGTTATAAAAGTTTGGGAAATTCCACTAGTTCAACCCTAATAGCTTGGAATTTGATAAGAAAGAGATTTCTAATTGATCCCACACATGTTTTAAACATGGATTATGCATTCCTGAAATATTAAAGATGTAAATGCCCTATGGATCCAAACTTCATTTAATTATCAAGTGAATGTGCGGTGGGATATTTATCTGATTCAAATAAGCCATTATTTTGCCCATTTACAATGAGGCTGACCTAACAATCGTTGATGATTTTAAAGGGATTTATCAGTCAATTATGCGTAACGGCCTATATTTTTGTAAGAAATGACTTATGGATTGGGAGTCCACACTCAGTAAAAAATCCCCCGCCTCCCCCTTTTTTCCCGATGATTGCAAAACTTGATATATAAAAACTAGAAACAGTTCACAGTCCCTAAAAATTAAAGACACTTTTGGGAATTATCTCTCTCTAAATATTTCCATTTCCATTTTAGATGTATACTGTTTTCTTCAATTAAAACTTGAGTTTTCACTTTTCCCTTTATCTCGTAAACTAAAAGATAATAAGGCAAATCGATCACAACGAAACGAAAATTTTTTAGAGTTCATGTATGCAAAAAATTTAAAACAACAACAAATGTAAGTAAAGAAAATTTATTCATGTGCCACAAATGAACACAAAAGTTTTGATATCAAAGTTTGGGAAATTCCACTTGTGAAACCCTAATAGCTTGGAATTTGATAAGGAAAAGATTTCTAATTGATCCCGCACATGTTTTAAACAGGAATTATGCATACCTGAAACATGTTAAAGATGCAAAGGATCTATGGATCCAAACATCATTAAATTCCCAAGTGAACGTGCGGTGGGATATTTACCGGAGAGTGAAACATGCTATTATTTTGCCCACTTACAAAAACCCTGACCTAACAATCATTGATGATTTTAAAGTGATCTATCAGTCAATTGTGCGTAACATGCAATATTATGTAAGAAATGACTTATGGATTGGGAGTCCAGCTATAGTAAAAAATCCCTTGCCTCCCTCTTTTTCCCGACGATTGCAAAACCTGATATCTAAAAACTAGAAAGAGTTTACAATCCCTAAAAATTACAGATACTTTTTGGAATTACCTTTCTCTACATATGTGCATTACCATTTTAGATGTATACTATTTTCTTAAATAAAAACTTGAGTTTTAACTTTTCCCTTTATCTCGTAAATAAAAATTAAGAAGGAAAATAGACCACAACAACACGAAAATTTTAGACTTTATGTATGCAAAAAATTTAAAACAACAACAAATGTAAGAAAATAAAATTTATTCACTCGCCACAAATGAACACAAAAGTTTTGTTATCCTAATTTTGGAAATTCCACAAGTTCAACCCTAATAGCTTGAAATTTGATAAGAAAGACACTTCAAATTGATCCCACACATGTTTTAAATATGGATTATGCATGCCTGAAACATGTTAAAGATGCAAACGACCTATGCGTCCAAATTTCATTAAATTCTCAAGTGAATGTGCGGTGGGATATTGACCAGAGAGTCAAACAAACCATTATTTTGACCATTGACAAAAAAGTTTACATAACAATCATTGATGACTGTAAAGTAATTTATCGGTCAAACATGCATAACGGGCTATATTTTTGTACGAAATCACTTATGGGTTGGGAGTCCACAATTAGTCAAAAATCCCTCTCCCCTATTTCCTTACGATTGCAAAACCTGATATGAAAAAATTAGAAAAAGTTTACAATCCCTAAAAATTACAGACTCTTTTTGGAATTATCTCTCTCTACATTTGAGATGTATACCTTTTTCGTAATTCAAAACTTGAGTTTTCACTTTCCCTTTATCTCGTAAACAAAAAGAAAAGAAGGCAAATAGATCACAACAAAAAGAAAATTTTAGAGTTTATGTATGCAAAAAATTTAAAACAACAACAAATGTAAGTAGAGAAAATTTATTCACTCGCACAAATGTACACAAAAGTTTTGATATCCAAGTTTTGGAAATTCCACTAGTGCAACCCTAATAGCTTGGAATTTGATAAGAAAGAGATTTTTAATTGATCCTACACATGTTTTAAACATAGATTAGGCAAGCCTGAAACATGGTCAAGATACAAATAACCTATGGATCCAAACCTCATTAAATTGTCAAAGGAACATGTAGTGGTATATTTATCCAAGTCAAACAAGCCATTATTTTTCTCACTTACAAAACAGTTGACCAAACAATCATTGGTGATTGTAAAGTAATTCATCGATCAATCGTGCGTAACGGCCTAAATTTTAGTAAGAAATGACTTATGGATTGGGAGTCCAGCCTTAGCAAAACACCACCCCCCACCACCCCCCCCCCCCCCCCCCCCTCCCCTTTTTCCCGACGATTGCTAAACCATATATATAAAAACTAGAAAGAGTTTACAATCCCTAAAAGTTACAGTCACTTTTTGGAATTATCTCTCTTGACATTTGTGCATTTCCATTTTAGATGTATACTTTTTTCTTAATCAAAACCTGATTTTTCAATTTTCCCTATATCTCGTAAACAAAAAGATAAGAAGGAAAATAGATCACAAAAACTGAAAATTTTAGAGTTTATATATGCAAAAAATTTAAAACAACAAAAAATGTAAGTAAAGAAAATTTATTCATGAGCACAAATGAACACAAAAGTTTGTATATCCAAGTTTCGCAACATCAACTACTTCAACCCCAATAGCTTTGAATTAGATAAGAAAGAGATTTCCAATTGATCCCAAACATGTTTTAAAGATGGATTATGTTTTCCTGAAACAAGTTAAAGATGCAAATGACCAATGGATGCAAACCTCATGAAATTCTCAAGTGAATGTTCAGTGGGATATTTACCCGAGTGTCAAACAAGCCATTATTTTGCCCATTTACAAAAAAGTTGACCTAACAATCATTGGTGATTGTAAAGTGATTTATCGGTCAATCGTACGTAACGGGCTATTTTTTGTAAGAAATAAGTTATGGATTGAGTGTCCACACTGAGTCAAAAATCCTCTGCCTCCCCTCTTTTCCTGATGATTGCAAAACCTTATATATATATAGTAGAAAAAGTTTGAAGTCTCTAAAAATTACAAACACTTTTTGGAATTATCTCTCTCTACATTTGTGCATTTCCATTTTAGATGAATACTTTTTTCTTCAATCAAAACTTGAGTTTTCACTTTTCCCTTTATCTCGTAAACAAAATGATAAGAAAGCACAGAGATCACAACAAAACGAAAATTTTAGAGTTTATTAATGCAAAAAATTTAAAAAAAACAACAAATGTAAGTAACGAAAATTTACTCATGCGCCACAAATGAACACAAAAGTTTTGATATCCTAGTTTGGGAAATTCCTTTAGTTCAACCATAATACCTGTGAATTAGATCAGAAAGATTTCTAACTGATCCCACACATGTTTTAAACATGGATTATGCATGATGAAACATGTTAAAGATGCAAAAATGACCTATGGATCCAAACCTCATTAAATTTTTAACTGAACTTGCGGAGGGATATTTACACGAGGCAAACAAGCCATTATTTTGCCCTTTTACAAAAAAGCTGACCAAACAATCATTTATGATTTTAAAGTGATTTATCGGTTAATTGTGTGTAACGAGCTATATTTTTGTAAAAAATTAATTAAGGATTGGGAGTCCACACTCAGTCAAAAATCCCCCGCCTCCCCTTTTTTCCTGACGATTGCAAAACTTGATATATAAAAACTTGAAAGAGATTAAAATCCCTAAAATTTATAGATACATTATTGAATTATCTTTCTCTACATTTGTGCATTTCCATTTTAGATGTATAATTTTTTCTTAAATCAAAACATGAGTTTCCACTTTTTGCTTTATCTCGTAAACAAAAAGATAAGAAGGCAAATAGATGACAACAAAATGAAAATTTTAGAGTTTATGTATGCAAAAAATCTTAAACAACAACTAATTTAAGAAAAGAAAATTTATTCACGCACCACAAATGAACACAAAAGTTTTGTTATCCTAATTTGGAAAATTCCACTAGTTCAACCCTAATAGCTTATAATTTTATAAGAAAGACATTTCTAATTGATCCCAAACATGTTTGAAACATGGATTATGCTTGCCTGAAACATGTTAAAGATGCAAATGACCAATGGACGCAAACCTCATGAAATTCTCAAGTGAACATTCGGTGGGTATTTACCTAAGTGTCAAACAAGCCATTATTTTGCCCATTTACAAAAAAGTTGACCTAACAATCATTGATGATTGTAAAATGACTTATTGGTCAATCGTGTGTAACGGGCTATTTTTTTTTTAAGAAATGACTTATGGATGGGGAGTCTAGCTTATGTCAAAAATCACCTGCCTCACCCTTTTTCCGGACGATCGGAAAACCTTATACATAAAAACTAGAAAGAGTTTACAATCCCTAAAAATTACCGACACTTTTTTGAATTATCTCTCTCTACTTTTTTCTTAAATCAAAACATGGGTTTTCACTTTTTACTTTATCTCGTAAAGAAAAAGATAAGAAGGCAAACCAATCATAACAACACGAAAATTTTAGAGTTTATGTATGCAAAAAATTTAAAACAACAACAAATTTAAGAAAAGAAAATTTATTCATGTGCCACAAATGAACACAAAAGTTTTGTTATTCTTATTTGGGAAATTCCACTAGTTCAACACTAATAGCTTGGAATTTGATAAGAAAAAGATTTCTAATTGATCCTACACATGTTTTAAACTTGGATTAGGCAAGCCTGAAACATGGTCAAGATGCAAATAACCTATGGATCCAAACCTCATTAAATTGTCAAGTGAACGTGTAGTAGTATATTTACCCGAGTCAAACAAGCCATTATTTTTTCCATTTACAAAACAGCTGACCTAACAATCAATGGTGATTGTAAAGTAATTCATCTATCAATCATGCGTAACGGCCTAAATTTTAGTAAGAAATGACTTATGGATTGGGAGTCCAGCCTCAGTCAAAAACCCTGCCTCCCCCGTTGTCCCGACGATTGCTAAACCATATATATAAAAACTAGAAAGAGTTTACAATCCCTAAAAGTTACAGACACTTTTTGGAATTATCTCTCTTGACATTTGTACATTTCCATTTTAGATGTATACTTTTTTGTTAATCAAAACCTGATTTTTCAATTTTCCCTTTATCTCGTAAACAAAAAGATAAGAAGGCAAACAGATCACAAAAAATGAAAATTTTAGAGTTTATGTATACAAAAAATTTAAAAGAACAACAAATGTAAGAAAAGAAAATTTATTCATGAGCACAAATGAACACAAAAGTTTGTATATCCAAGTTTCGCAACTTCCACTAGTTCAACTCTAATAGCTTTGAATTAGATAAGAAAGAGATTTCTAATTGATCCCAAACATGTTTTGAACATGGATTATGTTTGCCTGAAACATGTTAAAGATGCAAATGACCTATGGATTCCAACCTCATTAAATTCTCAAGTGAACGTGCGGTGGGATATTTACCTGAGGGTCAAAAAACCATTATTTTGCCCATTTACAAAAACCCTGACCTAACAATCATTGATGATTGTAAAGTGATTTATCGGTCAATCGTACGTAACAGGTTATTTTTTGTAAGAAATAACTTATGGATTGAGTGTCCACACTTAGTCAAAAATCCCTTGCCTCCCCTTTTTCCCGACGATTGCAAAACCTTATATATATAAACTAGAAAACGTTTGAAGTCTCTAAAAATTACAAACACCTTTTTGAATTATCTCTCTCTACATTTGTGCATTTCCATTTTATATGTATACTTTTTTCTTCAATCAAAACTTGAGTTTTCACTTTTCCCCTTATTTTGTAAACAAAATGATCAGAAGGCAAATAGATCACAACAAAACGAAAATTTTAGAGTTTATTAATGAAAAAAATTTAAAAAAACAACAAATGTAAGTAAAGAAAATTTACTCACGCGTCACAAATGAACACAAAAGTTTTAATATCCAAGTTTGGGAAATTCCACTAGTTCAACCATAATAGCTTGGAATTAGATAAGAAAGATTTCTAATTGATCCCACACATGTTTAAACATGGATTATGCATGTTAAAACATGTTAAAGATGCGCAGATGACCTATGGATCCAAACCTCATTAAATTCTCAACTGAACTTGCATTGGGATATTTACACGAGGCAAACAAGCCATTATTTTGTGCGTAACGAGATATATTTTTGTAAAAAATCACTTATGGATTGGGAGTCCACACTCGATCAAAAATCCCCCACCTCCCCTTTTTTCCTGACGATTGCAAAACCTGATATATAAAAACTTGAAAGAGATTACAATCCCTAAAAATTATAGATTCATTATTGAATTATCTTTTTCTACATTTGTGCATTTCCATTTTAGATGTGTAATTTTTTCTTAAATCAAAAGATGAGTTTCTACTTTTTGCTTGATCTCCTAAACAAAAAGAAAAGAAGACAAATAGATGACAACAACATGAAAATTTTCGAGTTGATGTAAGCAAAAAATTTTAAACAACAACTAATTGAAGAAAAGAAAATTTATTCACGCGCCACAAATGAACACAAAAGTTTTGTTATCCTAATTTGGAAAATTCCACTAGTTTAACCCTAATAGCTTGGAATTTTATAAGAAAGACATTTCTAATTGATCCCAAACATGTTTGAAACATGGATTATGCTTGCCTTAAACATATTAAAGAGGCAACTGACCATTGGATGCAAACCTCATGAAATTCTCTAGTGAACGTTCGGTGGGATATTTACCCGAGTGTCAAACAAGCCATTATTTTGCCCATTTACAAAAAAGTTGACCTAACAATCATTGATGATTGTAAAGTGACTTATTGGTGTATCGTGTGTAATGGGCTATTTGTTTTTAAGAAATGACTTATGTATAGGGAGTCTAGCTTCAGTCAAAAATCACCCGCCTCACCCTTTTTCCCGATGATTGGAAAACCTTATATATAAAAACTAGAAAGAGTTTACAATCCCTAAAAATTACAGACACTTTTTTAAATTATCTCTCTCCAGTTTTTTCTTAAATCAAAACTTGAGTTTTCACTTTTTACTTTATCTCATAAAGAAAAGATAAGAAGGCAAACCAATCATAACAACACGAATATTATACAGTTTATGTATGCAAAAAATTTAAAACAACAAAAAATTAAAGAAAAGAAAATTTATTCATGTCCCACAAATGAACACAAAAGTTTTGTTATCCTTATTTGGGAAATTCCACTAGTTCAACCCCAATAGCTTGGAATTTGAAAAGAAAGACATTTCTAATTGATCCCAAACATATTTTAAACATGGATTATGCTTGCCTGAAAGAAGTTAAAGATGCAAGTGACCTATGGATCCAAACCTCATTAAATTCTCAAGTGAACGTGCGGTGGGATATTTTCCCGAGTGTCAAACAAGCAATTAGTTTGCCCATTTACAAAAAAGCTGACCTAAAAATCATTGATGATTGTAAAGTGATTTATCGGTCAATCATACGTAACGGGCTATTTTTTGTAAGAATTAACTTATGGATTGAGTGTCCACACTCAGTCAAAAATCCCCTGCCTCCCCTTTTTTCCCGACGATTGCAAAACCTTATATATATATATATATAGTAGAAAAAGTTTGAAGTCTCTAAAAATGACAAACACTTTTTGGAATTATCTCTCTCTACATTTGTGCATTTCCATTTTAGATGTATACTTTTTTCTTCAATCAAAACTTGAGTTTTCACTTTTCCCTTTATCTCGTAAACAAAATGATAAGAAGGCAAATAGATCACAACAAAACGAAAATTTTAGAGTTTATTAATGCAAAAAATTTAAAAAAACAACAAATGTAAGTAAAGAAAATTTACTCACGCGCCACAAATGAACACAAAAGTTTTGATATCCAAGTTTGGGAAATTCCTCTAGTTCAACCATAATACATGTGAATTAGATCAGACAGATTTTTAATTGATCCCACACATGTTTTAAACTTGGATTATGCATGCTGAAACATGTTAAAGATGCGCAAATGACCTATGGATCCAAACCTCATTAAATTCTCAACTGAACTTGCGGAGGGATATTTACACGAGGCAAACAAGCCATTATTTTACCCTTTTACAAAAAAGCTGACCAAACAATCATTTATGATTTTAAAGTGATTTATCGGTTACTTGTGCATAATGAGCTATATTTTTGTAAAAAATGACATATGGATTGGGAGTCCACACTCAGTCAAGAATCCCCCGCCTCCCCTTTTTTCCTGACGTTTGCAAAACCTGATATATAAAAACTTGAAAGAGATTACAATCCCTAAAAATTATAGATACATTATAGAATTATCTTTCTCTACATTTGTGCATTTCCATTTTAGATGTATAATTTTTTCTTAAATCAAAACATGAGTTTCCACTTTTTGCTTTATCTCGTAAACAAAAAGATAAGAAGGCAAATAGATGACAACAAAATGAAAATTTTAGAGTTTATGTATGCAAAAATTTTTAAACAACAACTAATTTAAGAAAAGAAAATTTATTCACGCGCCACAAATGAACACAAAAGTTTTGTTATACTAATTTGGAAAATTCCACTAGTTCAACCCTAATAACTTAAAATTTTATCAGAAAGACATTTCTAATTGATACCAAACATGTTTCAAACATGGATTATGCTTGCCTGAAACATGTTAAAGATAGAAATGACCAATGTATGCAAACCTCATGAAATTCTCAAGTGAACGTTCCATGGGATATTTACCCGAGTGTCAAACAAGCCATTATTTTGCCCATTTACAAAAAAGTTGACCTAACAATCATTGATGATTGTAAAGTGACTTATTGGTCAATCATGTGTAACGGGCTATTTTTTTTTAAGAAATGACTTATGTATGGGGAGTCTAGCTTCAGTCAAAAATCACCTGCCTATCCCTTTTTCCCGATGATTGGAAAACCTTATATATAAAAACTAGAAAGAGTTTACAATCCCTAAAAATTACCGACACTTTTTTGAATTATCTCTCGCTACTCTTTTCTTAAATCAAAACTTGAGTTTTCACTTTTTACTTTATCTCGTAAAGAAAAAGATAAGAAGCCAAACCGATCATAACAACACGAAAATTTTAGAGTTTATGTATACAAAAAATATAAAACAACTACAAATTTAAGAAAAGAAAATTTATTCATGTGCCACAAATGAACACAAAAGTTTTGTTATCCTTATTTGGAAAATTCCACTAGTTCAACCCTAATAGCTTGGAATTTGATAAGAAAAAGATTTCTTATTGATCCTACACATGTTTTAAACATGGATTAGGCAGGCCTGAAACATGGTCAAGATGCAAATAACCTATGGATCCAAACCTCATTAAATTGTCAAGTGAACGTGCAGTGGTATATTTACCCGAGTCAAACAAGCCATTATTTTTTCCATTTACAAAACAGCTGACCTAACAATCATTGGTGATTTTAAAGTAATTCATCGATCAATCATGCGTAACGGCCTAAATTTTAGTAAAAAATGACTTATGGATTGGGAGTCCGGCCTCCCCCATTTTCTCGACGATTGCTAAACCATATATAGAAAAACTAGAAAGATTTTGCAATCCCTAAAAGTTAAAGACTTTTTAGAATTATCTCTCTTGACATTTCTGCATTTCCATTTTAGATGTATACTTTTTTTTTAATCAAAACCTGATTTTTCAATTTTCCCTTTATCTCGTAAACAAAAAGATAAGAAGGCAAACAGATCACAAAAAATGAAAATTTTAGAGTTTATGTATGCAAAAAATTTAAATAAACAACAAATCTAAGTAAAGAAAATTTATTCATGAGCACCAATGAACACAAAAGTTTGTATATCCAAGTTTCGCAACTTCCACTAGTTCAACCCTAATAGCTTTGAATTAGATAAGAAAGAGATTTCTAATTGATCCCAAACATGTTTTAAACATGGATTATGTTTGCTTGAAATATGTTAAAAATGCAAATGACTTATGGATTCCAACCTCATTAAATTCTCAAGTGAACGTGCGGTGGGATATTTACCCGAGGGTCAAAAAACCATTATTTTGCCCATTTACAAAAACTCTGAACTAACAATCATTGATGATTGTAAAGTGATTTATCGGTCAATCGTATGTAACGGGGTATTTTTTGTAAGAAATAACTCGTGGATTGAGCGTCCACACTCAGTCAAAAAATTCCCTGCCTCCCCTTTTTTCCCGACGATTGCAAAACCTTATATATATAAACTAGAAAAAGTTTGAAGTCTCTAAAAATTACAAACACTTTTTTGAATTATCTCTCTCTACATTTGTGCATTTCCATTTTAGATGTATACTTTTTTCTTCAATCAAAACTTGAGTTTTCACTTTTCCTCTTATCTCGTAAACAAAATGATAAGTAGGCAAATAGATCACAACAAAACGAAAATTTTAGAGTTTATTAATGCAAAAAATTTAAAAAAACAACAAATGTAAGTAAAGAAAATTTACTCACGCACCACAAATGAACACAAAAGTTTTGATATCCAAGTTTGGGAAATTCCACTAGTTCAACCATAATAGCTTGGAATTAGATAAGAAAGATTTCTAATTGATCCCACACATGTTTTAGACATGGATTATGCATGCTGAAACTTGTTAAAGATGCGCAAATGACCTATGGATCCAAACCTCATTAAATTCTCTATTGAATTGCGGTGGGATATTTACACGAGGCAAACAAGCCTTTATTTTGCCCTTTTACAAAAAAGCTGACCAAACAATCATTTATGATTTTAAAGTGATTTATCGATTAATTGTGTGTAACGAGCTATATTTTTGTAAAAAATGACTTATGGATTGGGAGTCCACACTCAGTCAAAAATCCTCTGCCTCCCTTTTTTTCTTGACGATTGCAAAATCTGATATATAAAAACTTGAAAGAGATTCCCTAAAAATTAGAGATACATTATTAAATTATCTTTCTCTACAATTGTGCATTTCCATTTTAGATGTATAATTTTTTCTTAAATCAAAACATGAGTTTCCACTTTTTGCTTTATCTCGTAAACAAAAAGATAAGAAGGCAAATAGATGACAACAACATGAAAATTTTAGAGTTTATGTATGCAAAAAAATTTAAACAACTACTAATTTAAGAAAAGAAAATTTATTCACGCACCACTAATGAACACAAAAGTTTTGTTATCCTAATTTGAAAATTCCACTAGTTCAACCCTAATAGCTTGGAATTTTATAAGAAAGACATTTCTAATTGATCCCAAACATGTTTGAAACATGGATTATGCTTGCCTTAAACATGTTAAAGAGCCAAATGACCAATGGATGCAAACCTCATGAAATTCTCAAGTGAACGTTCGGTGGGATATTTACCCGAGTGTCAAACAAGCCATTATTTTGCCCATTTACAAAAAAGTTGACCTAACAATCATTGATGATTGTAAAGTGACTTATTGGTCAATCGTGTGTAACGAGCTATTTTTTTTTTAAGAAATGACTTATGTATGGGGAGTCTAGCTTCAGTCAAAAATCACCCGCCTCACCCTTTTTCCCAATGATTTGAAAACCTTATATATAAAAACTAGAAAGAGTTTACAATCCCTAAAAATTACCGACACTTTTTTGAATTATCTCTCTCTTCTTTTTTCTTAAATCAAAACTTGAGTTTTCACTTTTTACTTTATCTCGTAAAGAAAAAGATAAGAAGGCAAACCAATCGAATATTTTAGAGTTTATGTATGCAAAAAATTTAAAACAACAACAAATTTAAGAAAAGAAAATTTATTCATGTGCCACAAATGAACACAAAAGTTTTGTTATTCTTATTTGGGAAATTCCACTAGTTCAACCTTAATAGCTTGGAATTTGTTAAGAAAGACATTTCTAATTGATCCCAAACATATTTTAATCATGGATTACGCTCGCCTGAAACAAGTTAAAGATGCAAATGACCTATGGATCCAAACCTTATTAAATTCTCAAATGAATGTTCGGTGGGATATTTTCCCGAGTGTCAAACAAGCGATTAGTTTGCCCATTTACAAAAAAGCTGACCTAACAATCATTGATGATTGTAAAGTGACTTATTGGTCAATCGTGCATAATGGGCTATTTTTTTGTAAGAAATGACTTATGGATTGGGAGTCCAGCTTCAGTCAAAAATCACCCACCTCACTCTTTTTCCTGACGATTGAAAACCTTATATATAAAAACTTGAATGAGTTCAAAATCCCTAAAAATAACAGAGACTTTTTTGAATTATCTCACTGTACTTTTGTGCATTTCCGTTTTAGATGTATACTTTTTTCTTAAATAAAAAACTTCATTTTTCACTTTTCCCTTTATCTCATAAACAAAAAGATAAGAAGGCAAATAGATCACAACAAAACGAAAATTTTAGAGTTTATGTATGCAAAAAATTTATAACCACAACAAATGTAAGTAAAGAAAATTTATTCAAGTGTCACAAATGAAAAAAAATGTTTTGATATCCAGGTTTGGTAAATTCTACTTGTTCAACCCTAATAGCTTGGAATTTGATAAGAAAGAGATTTCTAATAGATTCCACACTTGTTTTAAACATGGATTATTCATACCTGAAACATGTTAAAGATCCAAATGACCTATGGATCTAAACGTCATTAAATTCTCAAGTGAGCGTGCGGTAGGATATGTACAGAGAGTCAAACAAGCCATTATTTTTTCCATTTAAAAAAAAGCTGACCTAACAATCGTTGATGATTGTAAAGTGATTTACCGGTCAACCATGTGTAATGGGCTATATTTTTGTAAGATGTGACTTTTGGATAGGGAATCCACACTCAGTAAAAAATCCCCCGCCTCCCCCTTTTTCCCAACGATTGCAAAACCTCATATATAAAAACTAGAAAGAGTTTACAATCCCAACAAATTATCGACAATTTTTGGAATTATCTCTCTCTACATTTGTACATTTCGTTTTTAGATGTATGCTTTATTCTTAAATCAAAACTTGAGTTTTCATTTTTTCCTTTATCTCGTAAACAAAAAAATAAGAAGGCAAATAGATTACAACAAAAAGAAAATTTTATAGTTTATGTTTGCAAAATTTTTAAACAACAACAAATGTAAGTAAAGAAAATTTATTCACACGCCACAAATGAACACAAAAATTTTGAAATCCAAGTTTGGGAAATTCCACTAGTTCAAACCTAATAGCTTGTAAATTGAAAAGAAAGAGATTTGTAATTGAACCTACGCAAGTTTTAAACACGAATTATACATGCCTAAAACATGTTAAAGATGCAAACGACCTATGGATCCAAACCTCATTAAATTCTCAAGTGAACGTGCGGTGGGATATTTACCCTAGAGTCAAACAAAACATTATTTTGCCAATTTACAAAAAAGTTGACCTACCAATTATCGATGATTGTAAAGTGATTTATTGGTCAATCGTGCGTAATGGGCTATATTTTTTAAGAAATGACTTATGGATTGGGAGTCTACAGTCAGTCAAAAATCCCCCACCTCCCCCTTTTTCCTGACGATTGCAAAATCGGATATGTAAAAACTAGAAAGAGTTTACATTCACGAAAAATTACAAACACTTTTTGGAATTATCTCTATCTACATTTTTTGCATTTCCATTTTAGATGTATACTTTTTCCTTAAATCAAAACTTGAGTTTTCTCCCTTGATCTTGTAAACAAAAAGATCAGAAGGCAAATAGATCACAACAAAATGAAAATTTTAGAGCTTATGTATGCCAAAATTTTAAAACAACAACAAATGTAAGTAAAGAAAATTTATTCACGACCCACAAATGAACACAAAAGATTTTTTATCCAAGTTTGGGAAATTCCACTAGTTCAACCCTAATAGCATGGAATTTGATAAGAAAGAGATTTCTAATTGATCCCAAACATGTTTTAAACATGGATTATGTTGCCTGAAACATGTTAAAGATGCAAATGACCTATGGATCCAAACCTCATTAAATTCTCAAGTGAACGTGCGGTGGGATATTTATTCGAGTGTCAAACAAGCCATTATTTTGACCATTTACAATAAAGCTGCCCTAACAATCATTGATGATTGTAAAGTGACTTACTGGTCTATCGTACGTAACGAGCTATATTTTGTAAGAAATGACTTATGGATCTAGACTCCAGCTTTAGTCAAAAATCTCCCGTCTCACCCTTTTTCCCCACGAATGCAAAACCTTATATATAAAAACTTGAAAGAGTTCACAATCCCTAAAAATAACCGAAATTTTTTGAATTATCTCACTCTACTTTTGTGCATTTCCATTTTGGATGTATGCTTTTTTCTTAAATAAAAAACTTGAGTTTTCACTTTTCCCTTTATTTCATTAACAAAAAGATAAGAAGGCAAATAGATCACAACAAAACGAAAAATTTTATAGTTTATGTTTCCAAAAAACTTAAAACAAAAACAAATGTAAGTGAAGTAAATTTATTCACGTGCCAGAAATGAACACAAAAGTTTTGATATCCAAGTTTGGTAAATTCTACTAGTTCAACCCTAATAGCTTGTAATTTGATAGGAAAGAGATTTTTAATTGAACCTACACATTTTTTAAACATGGATTATACAGGCATGAAACATATTAAAGATGCAAACGACCTATGGATCCAAACTTCATTAAATTCTCAAGTGAACGTGCGGTGGGATATTTACCCAAGAATCAAGCAAACCATTATTTTGGCCATTTACAAAAAAACTGACCTAATAATCATCAATGATTGTAAAGCGATTTATCGGTCAATCTGCATAACGGGCTATAAATTTTTGTTAGAAATGAGTTATGGAATGGGAGTCCACACTTGGCCAAACATCGCCCCCCCCCCCCCCCCCCCCCCCCCCCCCCCCCCTCCCCCTTTTTCCTGACGATTGCAAAACCTGATATATAAAAAAAAGAAAGAGTTGACAATCCCTAAAATTTACTGATATTTTTTGGAATTATCTCTCTCTACATTTGTGCATTTCCATTTTAGATGTATACTTATTTCTTAAATCAAAACTTGAGTTTTCACTATTCCCTTTATCTCGTAAGCAAAGAGATAAGAAGGCAAATAGATCACAACAAAACGAAAGTTTTAAAGCTTATGTATGTAAAAAATTTAAAACAACAACAAATTTATTCACACGCCACAAATGAACACAAAAGTTTTGATTTCCAAGTTTGGGAAATTCCACTTGTTGAACCCTAATAGCTTGGAATTTGATAAGATAGGGATTTCTAATTGATCCCACACACGTTTTAAACATGGATTATGCATGCTTGAAACATGTTAAAGTTGCAAATGACCAATGGTTCCAAACCTCATTATATTCTCAAGTGAACGGTCGGTGGGATATTTACCCGAGTCAAACAAGCCATTAGTTTTCCCATTTACAAAGAAGTTGACCCAACAATCATTGATGATTGTAAAGTAATTTATCAGTCAATCGTGTGGAATGGGCAATATTTTTGTAAGAAGTGACTTATGGATTGGGAGTCCACACTCAATAAAAAAATCCCCCGGCACCCACTTTTTCCCGACGATTGCAAAACCCGATATATAAAAAAACAAGAAAGAGTTTACAATCCCTAAAAATTACTGACACTTTTTGGAATTATCTCTCTCTACATTTGACCATTTCTATTTTACATGTATTCTCTTTTCTTAAATCAAAACTTGAGTTTTCACTTTTCCCTTTTTCTCGTAAACGAAAAGATAAGAAGGCAAGTAGATCACAAAAAAATGAAAATTTTAGAGTTTATGTATGTATAAAATTTAAAACAACAACAAATGGAAGTAAAGAAAATTTATCCATGTGCCACAAATGAACACAAAAGTTTTGATATCCAAGTTTTGGAAATTCCACCAGTTCAACCCTAATAGCTTGGAATTTGATAAGAAATAGATTTCTAATTGATCCCACACATGTTTTAAACATGGATTATGCATTCCTGAAACACGTTAAAGATGCAAATGACCTATGGATCCAAACCTCATTAAATTCTCAAGTGAATGTGTGGTGGGATATTTACCCGAGTGAAACAAGAAATTATTTTACCCATTTACAAAGAAGTTGACCTAACAATCGTTGATGATTGTAAAGTGATTTATCGGTCAATTGTGCATAACAACCGATATTTTTTTAAGAAATGACTTAGGGATTGGGGGTTCGCACTTAGTCAAAAATCCCCCGCCTCCCCCCTTTTCCCGATGATTGCAAAACCTGATATATAAAAACTATACAGAGTTTACAATCCCTAAAAATTACAGATACTTTTTGGAATTATCTCTCTCGACATTCGACCATTTCCAATTTAGATGTATACTCTTTTCTTAAATAAAAAGTTGAGTTTTCACTTTTCCCTTTATCTCGTAAACAAAAAGATAAGAAGGCAAATAGATCACAACAAAACAAAAATTTTAGAGTTTATGTATGTTAAAAATTTAAAACTACAACAAATGTATGTAGAGAAAATTTATTCACACGCCACAGATGAACACAAAAGTTTTGATATCCAAGTTTGGGAAATTCACTAGTTCAACCCTAACACCTTGGAATTTGATAAGAAAGAGATTTCTAATTGATCCCACACATGTTTTAAACATGGATTATGCATGCCCAAAACATGTTAAAGTTTCAAATGACCTATAGATCCAAACCTCATTAAATTCTCAAGTGAGGTGGGATATTTACTAGAGTCAAACAAACCTTTATTTTGCCAAAGAAGTTGACCTTACAATCGTTGATGATTGTAAAGTGATTTCTCGGTCAATTGTTCTTAACGGCCTATATTTTTTGTAAGAAATGACTTATGGATTGGGAGTCCACACTCATTCAAAAATCCTCAGCCTCCCCCTTTTTCCCGACAATTGCAAAACCTGATATATAAAAACTAGAAAAAGTTTAAACTTTTGTGTTTATCTCGTAAACTAAAAGATAAGAAGGCAAACAGATCACAACAAAACAAAAATTTTAGAGTTTATGTATGCAAAAAATTTAAAACAACAACAAATGTAAGTAAAGAAAATTTATTCATGTGCCACAATGAACACAAGTTTTGATATCAAAGTTTGGGAAATTCCACTACTTCAACCGTAATAGCTTGGAATTTGATAAGAAAGAGATTTCTAATTGATCCCACACATGTTTTAAACATGGATTATGCATGTCTGAAACATATTAAAGATGCAACTGACCTATGGAACCAAACTTCATTACATTATCAAGTGAACGTGTGGTGGGATATTTACCCGAGAGTGAAACTTGCCATTATTTTTCCCATTGACAAAAAAACTGACCTAACAATCATTGATGATTGTAAAGTGATTTATCGGTCAATCATGTGTGGGCTATATTTTTGTAAGAAAGGACTTATGGATTGGGAGTCCACATTCAATCAAAAAACCTCAGCCTTCCCCTTTTTCCCCACAATTGCAAAACATGATATATAAAAACAAGAAAGAGTTTACAATCACTAAAATTTATAGACCCTTTTTATAATTATCTCTCTCTACATTTTTCATTTCCATTTTTTATGTATAATTTTTTCTTAAATAAAAACTTGAGTTTTCACTTTTCCCTTTATCTCGTAATCTAAAAGATAAGAAGGTGAATAGATCACAACAAAAAGAAATGTTTAGAGTTTATATATGCAAAAAATTTAAAACAACAACAAATGTTACTAAAGATAATTTATTCACGCGCCACACATGAACTCAAAAGTTTTGATATCCAAGTTTTGGAAATTCCACTAGTTCAACCCTAATAGCTTGGAATTTGACACGAAAGAGATTTCTAATTGATCCCACACGTGTTTTAAACATGGATTATGCATGTCTGAAACATGGTAAACATGCAAAAGACTTATGGATCCAAACCTCAATAAATTCTGTAATGAACATGCGGTGGGATATTTACCCGAGTGAAACAAGCCATTATTTTGCCCATTTACAAAAAAGCTGACCTAACAATCATTGATGATTGTAAAGTCATTTATCAGTCAATCGTGCATACGGGCTATATTTTTGTAAGAAATGACTTATAGATTGGGAGTCCACACTAGTAAAAAATCCCCCTGATCGTTAAACCCTTTTCCTAGACGATTGCAAAACCTCATATATAAGAACAAGAAAGAGTTTACAATCCGTAAAAATTACAGACACTTTTTGGAATTATCGCAGTCAACATTTGTGCATTTCCATTTTTGATGTATACTGTTTTCTTAAATCAAAACATGAGTTTTCACTCTTCCCTTTATCTCGTAAACAAAAACATAAGAAGGCTTAGATCATAACAAAATGAAAATTTTAGAGTTTATGTATACAAAAATTTATTACAAGAATAAAGGTAAGTAAAGAAAATTTATTCCCCTACAACAAATGAACACAAAAGTTTTGATATCCAAGTTTCAGAAATTCCAATAGTTCAACACTAATAGCTTGGAATTTTATAAGAAAGATATTTCTAATTGATCCCACACATGTTTTAAACCTGGATTATACATGCCTGAAACATGTTAAACATGCAAATGACTTATGGATCCAAACCTCTTTAAATTCTCAAGTGAACGTTCGGTGGAATATTTACCCGAGAGTCAAACAAACCATTATTTTGCCCATTTTCAAACAAGCTGACCTAACAATCAATGATGATTGTAAAGAAATTTATTGGTCAATCGTGCATAACGGGCTATATTTTTGTAAAATGACTTAAGGATTGGGAGTCCACAATCAGTCAAAAATACCCCGCCTCCCCCTTTTTCCCGACGATTTCAAAACCTGATATATAAAAACTAGAAAGATTTTAATCCCTAAAAATTACAGACACATTTTGGAATTATCTCTCTCTACTTTTGTGCATTTCCATTTTAGATGTATACTTTGTTCTTAAATCAAAACTTGAGTTTTCACTTTTCCCTTTATCTCGTAATAAAAAAGATAAGTAGGAAAATAGATAACAACAAATGTTACTAAAGAAAATTTATTCACGCACCACATATGAGCTCAAAAGTTTTTATATCCAAGTTTGGGAAATTCCACTAGTACGACCCTAATAGCTTGGAATTTGATAAGAAAGAGATTTCTAATTGATCCCACACATGTTTTTAACATTGATTATGCATGCCTGAAGCAAGTTAAAGATGCAAAAGACCGATGGATCCAAATTTCATTAAATTCTCAAGTGAACGTGCGGTGGGATATTTTCCTGAGTGAAACAAGCCATTATTTTTCCCATTTAAAAATATGTTGAGCTAATAATCATTGATGATTCTAAGGTGATTTATAGATAAATTGTGCGTAACGGGTTATATTTTTGTAAGAAATGACTTATGGATTGGGAGTCCACACTCAGTCAAAAATCCCCTGCCTCCCCTTTTTCCCGACGATTGCAAAACCTGATATACAAAAACTAGAAAGAGTTTAAAATCCCTGGAAACTACAGACACTTTTTGGAATTATCTCTCTCTACATTTGTTCATTTCCATTTTTGACGTATATTTTTTTCTCAAGTCGAAACTTGAGTTTTCACTTTTCCCTTTATCTCGCAAACCAAAAGATAAAAAGGCAAATAGATCACAAAAAAAGTAAAATTTTAGTGTTGATGTATGCACACAATTTAAAACAACAACAAATTTTAGTAACAAAAATTAACTCACGCGCCACAAATGAACACAAAAGTTTAGATATCCAAATTTTGGAAACTCCACTAGTTCAACCCTAATAGCTTGGAATTTTATAAGAAAGAGATTTCTAATTGGTCCCACACATGTTTTAAACATGGATTATGCATGCCTGAAACATGTTAAAGATGAAAATGACCTATGGATCCAAACCTCATTAAATTTTCAAGTGAACGTTCGATGGGATATTTACCCAAGTGAAACAAGTCATTATTTTGTCCATTTACAAAAAAATTGACCAAAAAATCATTGCTGATTTTAAATTGATTTATCGATCAATCATGCACAACCTGCCATATTTTTGTAAGAAATGACTTATGGATTGGGTGTCCACACTCAGTCAAAAATCCCCCCAAACGCTAAACTCTTTTTCAAAACGATTGCAAAACCTGAAAGATAAAAACTAGAAAGAGTTTATAATCCTTAAAAATTACAAACATCTTTTGGAATTATCTTTCTCTACATTTTTGCATTTCCATTTTAGATGTATAGTGTTTTATTAAATCAAAACTTGAAATTTCACTTTCCCTTTATCTCTTAAACAAAAAGATAAGAAGGCAAATAGATCACAACAAAACTAAAATTTTTTAGTTAATGTATGCAAAAAAAATTAAACAAAAACAAATGTAAGTAAAGAAAATTTATTCACGCGCCACAACTGAACACAAAATTTTTATATCCAAGTTTGGGAAATTCCACTAGTTCAACCCTAATAGCTTGGACTTTGAAAAGAAGGTGATTTCTAATTGATCCCACACATGTTTTAAACATAGATAATGCGTGCCTGAAACATGTTAAAGATGCAAATGACCTATGGATCCAAACCTCATTAAATTCTCAAGTGAACGTGTGGTGGGATATTTACTGAGAGTCAAATAACCCATTATTTGGCCTATTTACAAAAAAGCTAACCTAATAATCATTGTTGATTGTAAAGTGATTTTTCAGTCAATCATCCGTAACGGACTATGTTTTTGTATGAAATGACTTATGGAATGGGAGTCCACACTCAGTCAAAAATCCCCTGCATCCCCCTTTTTCCCGGCGATTGTAAAATTTGATATGAAAAAAAAATAGAAAGATTTTACACTCCCTAAAACTTACAGACCCTTTTTGGAATTATCTCTCTCTACATTTGTGCATTTTCCTTTTAGATGTATACTTTTTTCTTAAATGGAAAGCTTGATTTTTCACTTTTCCCTTTATCTCATAAACAAAAAGAAAAGAGGGCAAATAGATGACAAAAAAATGAAAATTTTACAGTTTATGTATGCAAAAAATTTAAAACAACAACAAATATAAGTAAAGAAATTTTATTCATGCGCCAAAAATGAAAATAAAAGTTTTGATAGCCAAATTTGGGAAATTCCACTAGTTCAACCCTCATAGCTTGGAATATTATGAGAAAGAGATTTCTAATTGATCTCACACAAGTTTTAAACATGGATTGTGCATGCTTGAAACATGGTAAAGATGCAAATGACCTATGGATCCAAACCTCATTAAATTCTCAAGTGAACGTGCGGTGGGATATTTACCCGAGTCAAACAAGCCATTATTTTACCCATTTACAAAAAAACTAACCAAACAATCATTGATGATTTTTAAGTAATTTATCTATCAATCATGTGTAACGGGCTTTATTTTGGTAAGAAATGACTTATGGATTGGGAGTCCAGCTTTAGCCAAAATCCCCAGCCTCCCCTTTTTTCCTGAGAATTGCAAAACCTAATATATAAAAACTAGAAAGAGTTTACAATCCCTAAAAATTATAGACCCTTTTTGGAATTATATCACTCTATATTTGTGTATTTCCATTTTAGATGTATACATTTTCATAAATCAAAACATGAGTTTTCACTTTTCGCTTTATCTCGTAATAAAAAAGAAAAGAAAACAAATAGCTCACAACAAAACGAAAATTTTAGAGTTTATGTATGAAAAAAATTTAAAACCACAACAAATGTAAGTAAATAAAATTTATTCACACACTACAAATGAACACAAAAGTTTTGATATCCAAGTTTGGGAAATTCCACTAGTTCAACTCTAATAGCTTGAAATTTGATATGAAAGAGATTTCTAATTGATCCCACACATGTTTTAAACATGGATTATGCATGCCTGAAATATGTTCAAGTTGCAAGAGACCTATGGATCCAAACCTCAATAAATTCTCAAGTGAATGTACGGTGGGATATTTACCCGAGTGAAACAAGCCATTATTTTGCCCATTTAGACAAAAAGCTGACCCAACAATTATTGATGATTGTAAAGTGATTTTTTGATCAATCGTGACTAACGGTATATATTTTTGTAAGAAATGACTTATAGATTGGGAGTCCACACTCAGTCAAAAATACCCATGAACCCTAAACCCTTTTTCTAGGCGATTGCAATACCTAATATATAAAAACTAGTGTTTACAATCCATAAAAATTTCAGACACTTTTTGGAATTATCCTTATCTACATTTGTGCATTTCCATTTTAGATGTATACTTTTTTTCTGGAATCAAAACTTGAGTTTTCACTTTTCCCTTTATCTCGTAAACAAAAAGATAAGAAGGTAACTAGCTCACAACAGCACAAAAATTTTAGAATTTATGTTTGCAAAAAATTTAAAACAACAACAAATGAAAGAAAAAAATTTATGCACGCACCACAAATGAATACAAATGTTTTGTTATCCAAATTTTTGAAATTCCACTAGTTCAACCCTAATATCTTGGAAATATTATAAGAAATAGATTTCTAATTGATCCCACACATGTTTTAAACATGGATTATGCTTGCATGAAACATGTTAAAGTTGCAAATGACCTATGGATCCAAACGTCATAAATTCTCAAGTGAACATTCAGTGGGATATTCACCTGAGAGTCAAACAAGCCACTAGTTTGCCCATTTACAAAAAAGCTGACCTAACAATCATTGATGATGGTAAAGTGATTTATCGGTCAATCGTGCGTAATGGGCTATATTTTTTTAAGAAATGACTTATGGATTAGGAGACCACTCTTAGTCAAAAATCCCCCTCCTCCCCGTTTTTCCTGACAATTGCAAAACCTGATATATAAAAACTATAAAGAGTTTACAATCCCTAAAAATTATCGGCACTTTTTGGAATTATCTTTCTCTACATTTGTGCATTTCCATTTTAGATGTTTACTTTTTTATTAAATCAAAACTTGAGTTTTCATTTTTCCCTTTATCTCGTAAACTAAAATATAATAAGGTAAATATATCACAACAAAACAAAAAAATTAGAATTTATGTTTGTAAAAAATTCAAAACAAAAAACAATGTAAGTAAAGAAAATTTATTCACGCACCACAAATGAACTCAAAAGTTTTGATATCCAAGTTTGGGAAATTCGACTTGTTCAACCCTAATAGCTTGGAATTTGATAAGAAAGAGATTTCTAATTGATCCCACACATGTTTTAAACATGGATTATTCATGTCAGAAACATGTTAAAGATGCAAAAGACCTATGGATCCAAACCTCTTTAAATTCTCAAGTGAACGTGCGGTGGGATATTTTTCTGAGTGAAACAAGCCACTATTTTGCACATTTACAATAAAGCTGACCTAACAATCATGGATGATTGTAAAGTGATTTATTGGTCAATCATGCGTAACCGACTTTATTTTTGTTAGAAATGACTTATGGATTGGGAGTCCAACTTAGTCAAAAATGCCCCTAAACCCTAAACCCTTTTTCCAGACGAATGCAAAACCTGATATTAAAAAACTAGAAAGAGTTTACATTCTCTAAAAATTATAGACACTTTTTGGAATTGTCTCACTCTACATTTGTTCATTTCCATTTTAGATGTATACTTTTTTCTTAAATCAAGACTTGAGTTTTCACTTTTCCCTTTATCTCGTAAACAAAAAGATGAGAAGGGAACTAGATCACAAAAAAACAAAAATTTAAGAGTTTAAGTATGCAAAAAATTTAAAACTAGAACAAACGTAAGTATTGAAATTTTATTCATGCGCCACAAATGAACACAAAATTTTTGATATCCAAGTTTTGGAAATTCCACTAGTTTAACCCTAATAGCTTGGAATTTTAAAAGAAAGAGATTTCTAATTGATCCTACACATGTTTTAAACATGGATTATGCATGCCTGAAACAAGTTAAAGATGCAAATGACCTATGGATCCGAACCTCTTTAAATTATCATGTGAACATGCGGTGGAATATTTACCCGAGAGTGAAACAATCCATTATTTTGACCATTTACAAAGAAGCAGACCTAACAATCATTGATAATTGTAAAGTGATTTATCAGGCAAACATGCGTAAAGGGCTATATTTCTGTAAGAAATGACTTATGGATAGGGAGTTCACACTTAGTAAAAAATCCCCAGCCTCCCTCTTTTTTCCAAAAAATTGCAAAACCTAAAATATATAAACTAGAAAGAGTTTACAGTACCTAAAAATTATAGACACTTTTTGGAATTAACTCTCTCTCAATTTTTGCATTTCCATTTTAGATGTATACGTTTTTCTTAAATCAAAACTTGAGTTTTCACTTTTCCCTTTATCTTGTTATCAAAAAGATAAGAAGGCAAATAGGTCACAACAAAATGAAAATTTTAGAGTTTATGTATGCAAAAACTTTAAAACAACAAGAAATGTAAGTAAAGAAATTTATTCACGTGCCACAAATGAACTCAAAAGTATTGATATCCAAGTTTGAAAAATTCCACTAGTTCAACCCTAATAGGTTGGAATTTGATAAGAAAGAGATTTCTAATTGATCCCACACATGTTTTAAGCATGGATTATACATGCCTGAAACATGTTAAAGATCAAAAGGACCTATGGATCCAAACCTCATTAAATTCTCAAGTGAACGTGCGGTGTGATATTTACCTGAGAGTGAAACAAGCCTTTATTTTTCCGATTTACAAAAAAGCTAACCTAACAATCATTTATGATTGTAAAGTGATTTACCTGTCAATCATACGTAATGGGCTATATTTTTGTAAGAAATGACATATGGTTTGGGAGTCCACACTTAGTCAAAAATACCCCGCCTCCCCCTTTTTCCCGACAATTACAAAACCTAAAATATAAAACCTGGAAGAGTTTACAATCCCTAAAATTTACTAACACTTTTTGGAATTAACTCTATCTAAATTTTTGCATTTCCATTTTAGATGTATACTTTTTTTAAAATCTAAACTTCATTTTTCACTTTTCCTTTTATCTCGTAATAGAAAAGAGAAGATGGCAAATAGATCACAACAAAATGAAAATTTTATAACTTATGTATGCATAAAATTTGAAACAACAACAAATGTAAGTAATATTCATGCGCCACAAATGAACTCAAATAATTTGATATCCAAGCTTTGGAAATTCCACTAGTTCCACCCAAATAGCTTGGAATTTTATATGAAAGAGATTTCTAAATTATCCCACACATGTTTTAAACATGGATTATGCGTGCCTGAAACATGTTAAAGATGCAAATGACCTATGGATCCGAACCTCATTAAATTCTCAAGTGAACGTGCGGTGTGATATTTACTTGAGAGTGAAACAAGCCTTCCTTTTTCCGATTTACAAAAAAGCTAACCTAACAATCATTGATGATTTTATGTTTTTAAGAAATGACATTTGGATTGGGAGTCAACACTCAGTCAAAAATCCCCCAACTCCCCCTTTTTCCCGAAGATTACCAAACCTGATATATAAAAACTAGAAAGAGTTTACAATCCCAAAAAATTACAAACACTTTTTGAAATTATCTCTCTCTACATTTGGACATTTCCATTTTAGATATAAACTTTTTTCTTAAATCAAAACTTGAGTTTTCACTTTTTCCTTTATCTCGTAAACAAAAAGATAAGAAGGCAAATAGATCACAACAAAATGAAAATTTTTGAGTTTATGTACGCAAAAATTTTAAAACAACAACAAATGTAAGTAAATAAAAATTTTTCACGTGCCACAAATAAACTCAAAATTTTTTATATTCAAGTTTGGGAAATTCCACTAGTTCAACCCTAATAGCTTGGAATTTGATAAGAAAGAGATTTCTAATTGATCCCGCAATGTTTTAAACATGGACTATGCATGCCTGAACATGTTAAAGATGCAAATGACCTATGGTTCCAAAACTCATTAAATTCGCAAGTAAACTTGCCGTGGGATATTTACCCAAGAGTGAAACAAGCCGTTATTTTGAAAATTTACAAAATAGCTGACCTAACAATCATTTATGATTGCAAAGTGATTTATCAGTCAATCATGCGTAACATGCAATGTTTTTGTAGGAAATGATTTATGGATTGGGAGTCCACTCTGAGTCAAAAATCCCCCGCCTCCCCCTTTTTCTCAACAATTGCAAAACCTGATATATATTAAAACTTGAAAGAGTTTACAATCCTATAAATTCTCAAGTGAACGTGTGGTGGGATATTTACTCAAGTCAAACAAGCCATTACTTTGCCCATTTACAAAAAAGCTTACCTAACAATCATTGATGATTTTAAAGAGATTTATCGGTCAATCGTGCATAACCAGCTATATTTTTGTAAGAAATGACAGATGGATTGGGAGTCCACACTAAGTGAAAAATCCCCCGCCTCCTCCTTTTTCCCAACGATTGGAAAACCAGATATATAAAAACTAGAAATAGTTTACAATCCCTAAAAATTATATACACTTTTTGGAATTATCTCTCACTACATTTGTACATTTCCATTTTAGATGTATATTTTTTTCTTAAATCAAAAGTAGAGTTTTCACTTTTCCATTTATCTCATCAACTAAAAGATAAAAAGGCAAATAGATCACAACAAAACGAAAATTTTAGAGTTTATGTATGCAAAAAATTTAAAATACAAATAATGTAAGTAAATAAAATTTATTCATGCACTACAAATGAAGACAAAAATTTTGATATCCCAGTTTGGGAAATTCCACTAGTTCAACCCCAATAGCTTGGAATTTGATCAGAAAGAGATTTCTAATTGATCCCACACATGTTTTAAACATGGATTATGCTTGCCTGAAACATGTTAAAGATGCAAATGACCTAAGGATCCAAACTTCATTAAATTCTCAAGTGAATGTGCGGTGGGATATTTACCCCAGTCAAACAAGCCATTTTTTTGCCCACTTACAAAAAAAACTGACCTAACAATCATTGATGATTGTAAAGTGATTTGCCAGTCAACCGTGTGTAATGGGCAATATTTTTGTAAGAAGTGACTTATGGATTGGGATTTCACACTTAGTCAAAAATCCCCCACCTCCCCCTTTTTCCCGACGATTGCAAAACATGATATATAAAAACTAGAAAGATTTTACAATCCTTAAAAATTACAGACACTTTTTTGAATTAACTGTCTCAAAATTTTTGCTTTTCCATTTTAGATGTATACTTTTTTCTTAAATAAAAACTTGAGTTTTCACTTTTCATTATCTCGTAATAAAAAAGATAAGAAGGCAAATAGATTGCAACAAAACGAAAAAATTTAGAATTTATGTATGCAAAAAATTTAAAACAACAACAAATGTTAATAAAGAAAATTTATTCACGCACCACAAATGAATTCAAAAGTTTTGACATCCAAGTTTCTAAAATTCCACTAGTTCAACAATAATAGCTTGGAATTTGATAAGAAAAAGACATTTAATTGATTCCACACATGTTTTAAACATGGATTATGCATGCCTAAAACATGTTAAAGATGCAAATGACTTATGGATCAAAACCTAATTAAATTCTCATGTGAACGTGTGGTGGGATATTTACTCGAGTCAAACAAGCCATTACTTTGCCCATTTACAAAAAAAGCTTACCTAACAATCTTTGATGACTGTAAAGAAATTTATCGGTCAATCGTGCATAACCGGCTATATTTTTGTAAGAAATGACTTATGGATTGGGAGTCCACACTTAGTAAAAAATCCCCCACCTCCTCCTTTTTCCCGACGATTGCAAAACTTGATATATAAAAACTAGAAATAGTTTACAATCCCTAAAAATTACAGACACTTTTTGGAATTATCTCTCTACATTTGTGCATTTCCATTTTAGATGTATTCTTTTTTTTTTAAATCAACACGTGAGTTTGTGTTTTCACTTTTGCCTTTATCTCGTAAATAAAAAGTTAAGAAGGCAAATAGATCACAACACAACGAAAATTTTAGAGTTTATGTATGCAAAAAATTTAAAACAACAACAAATGTAAGTAAAGAAAATTTATTCACGCGCCACAAATGCACACAAAAGTTTTGCTACCCAAGTTTGGAAAATTCCACTAGTTCAACCCTAACTGCTTGGAATTTGATAAGAAAGAGATTTCTAATTGATCCCACACATGATTTAAACAGGGATTATGCATGCTTGAAACATGTTAAAGATGGAAATAACCTATGGATCCAAACGTCATTAAATTCTCAAGTGAATGTGCGGTGGGATATTTACCTGAGAGTGCAACAAGCCATTATTTTTTGCATTTACAAAAAAGCTTACTTAATAATCATTGATGATTGTAAAGTGATTTATCGGTCAATCGTGTGTAACGGGCTATATTTTTGTAAGAAATGACTTATGGATTGGGAGTCCACACTCAGTTAAAAAACTCCCACCTCCCCCCCTTTCCCGACGATTAAAAATCATGATATTTAAAAACTAGAAAGAGTTTACAATCCATAAAAATTACGGACACTTTTTGGAATTATCTCTCTCTACATTTGTGCATTTCCATTTTAGATGTATATTTTTTTCTTAATAAAAAACTTGAGTTTTTACTTTTTCCTTTATCTCGAAAAAAAAAATATAAGAAGGCAAATAGCTAACAACAAAACGAAAATTTTAGAGTTTAAGTATGCAAATAATTTAAAACAACAACAAATGTTAGTAAAGAAAATTTATTCACGCGCCACAATGAACACAAAAGTTTCGATATGTTTGGGAAATTGCACTAGTTCAGCCCTAATAGCTAGGAATTTGATAAGAAAGAGATTTCTAATTGATCCCACACTTGTTTTAAACTTGAATTATGCTTCTATGAAACATGTTAAAGATGCAAATAACCTATGGATCCAAACCTCATTAAATTCTCAAGTGAACATGCGGTGGGATATTTACCCGGGAGTGAAACAATCCATTTTTTTGCCAATTTACAAAAAGCTGACCTAACAATCATTGATGATTGTAAAGTGATTTATAGGTCAATCGTGCATAATGGGGTATATTTTTGTAAGAAATGACATATAGATTTGGAGACCACACTCAGTCAAAAATCCTCCGCCTCCCCCTTTTTCCCGACGACTGCAAAACCTGATATATAAAAACTATAAAGATTTTAAAATCCCTTAAAATTACAGACACTTTTTGGAATTATCTCTCTCTATATTTGTGCATTTCCATTTTAGATGTATATTTTTTTCTTAAATCAAAAGTAGAGTTTTCACTTTTCCATTTATCTCGTAAACAAAAAGATAAGAAGGCAAATAGATCACAACAAAACGAAAATTTAAAAGTTTATGTATGCAAAAAAATTTAAACAACAACAAATGTAAGTAAAAAAAATTTATTCACGTGCAACAAATGAACATAAAAGTTTTGATATCCAAGTTTGGGAAATTCCAGTTGTTCAACCCTAATTACTTGGAATTTGAGAAAAAAGAGATTTCTAATTGACCCCACACATGTTTTAAACATGGATTATGCATGCCTGAAACATGTTAAAGATGCAAATGACCTAGAGATCCAAACCTCATTAAATTCTCTAGTTAACGTGCGGTGGGATATTTACCCGAGTCAAACAAGCCATTATTTTGCCCGTTTACAAAGAAGCTGACCTAACAATCATTGAAGATTGTAAAGTGATTTGTCGGTCAATTGTTCATAACGGCCAATATTTTTGTAAGAAGTGACTTATGGATTGGGAGTCCACACTTAGTCAAAAATCCCCCGCCTCCCTCTTTTTCCGAACGTTTGCAAAACCTGATATATAAAATCTAGAAAGAGTTTACAACTCCTAAAAATTATCGACCCTTTTTTTTATTTATCCGTCTCTACATTTGTGCATTTCCATTTAGATGTATACTCTTTTCTTAAATCAAAACTTGAGATTTCACTTTTCCTTTTATCTCGTAATCAAAAAGATACGAAGACAAAGATCACAGTAAAACGAAAATTTTAGAGTTTATGTATGCAAAAAATTTAAAACAACAACAAATGTAAGTAAAGAAAGTTTATTCACGCGCCACAAATGAACTCAAAACTTTTGTTGTCCAAGTTTTGGAAATTCAACTAGTTCAATCCTAATAGCTTGGAATTTGATAGGAAAGAGATTTCTAAATGATCCAACACATGTTTTAAACATGGATTATGCAAGCCTAAAACATGTTAAAGATGCAAAAGACCTATGGATGCAAACCTCATTAAATTCTCAAATCGACTTGCGGTGGGATATTTACCCGAGGGATACAAGCCATTTTTTGCACATTTCAAAAAAAATCTGACCTAACAATCTTTGATGATTGTAAAGTTATTTATCGGTCAAATGTGTGTAACCACCTATATTTTTTAAAGAATTGACTTATGGATTGGGAGTCCACACTTAGTCAAAAATCCCCCTAAACCCTAAACACTTTTCCAGACAATTGCAAAACCTGATATATAAAAACAAGAAAGAGTTTACAATCCCTAAAACTTACAGACACTTTTCGAAATTATCTCTCTCTTCATTTGTGCATTTCCAATTTAGATGTATACTTTTATTTAAATCAAAACTTGAGTTTTTACTTTTCCCTATGTCTATAAACAAAAAGATAAGAAAAGAAATTGGTCACAACAAAACAAAAAATTTAGAGTTTATGTTTTCAAAAAATTTAAAACAACAACAAATAGAAGAAAGAAAATTTATTCAAGCACCACAAATGAAGAAAAACGTTTTGATATCCAAATTTGGGAAATTCAACTAGTTCAACCTTAATAGCTTGGAATTTGATAAGAAAGAGATTTATAATTGTTCCCACCCATGTTTTAAACATGGATTATGCATGCCTGAATCATGTTAAAGATGCAAATGACCTATGGATCCAAACCTTATTAAGTTCTCAAGTGAACGTGCAATGGGATATTTACCCGAGAGTCAAGCAAGCCATTATTTTTCCCATTTACAAAAAAACTGACCTAACAATCATTGATGATTGTAAAGTGATTTATTGCTCAATCATGTATAACGGGCTATATTTTTGTAAGAAATAACTTATGGATTGGGAGTCTAGCCTTAGTCAAAAATCCCCCGCCTCCCCCTTTTTCCCGACGTTTGCTAAACCTGATATATAAAAACTAGAAAGAGTTTACAATCTCTAAAAATTACCGACACTTTTTGAAATTATCTCTCTCTACATTTGTGCATTTCCATTTTAGATGTATACGTTTTTCTTAAATCAAAACTTCAGTTTTCAGTTTTTCCTTTATCTAGTAAACAAAAAGATAAGAAGGCAAATAAATCACAACATAACGAACATTTTGGAGTTTATGTGTGCAAAAATTTAAAACAACAAGAAATGTAAGTAAAGAAAATTTATTCATTCGCCACTAATGAACACAAAATTTTTGATATCCAAGTTTGGGAAATTCTACTAGTTCAACCCAAACAGCTTAGAATTTGATAAGAAAGAGATTTCTAATTGATCCCACACATGTTTTGAACAAAAATTATGCGTGCCTGAAACATGTTAAAGATGCAAAAGACCAATGGATCCAAACCTCATTAAATTCTCAAGTGAATGTACGGTGGGATATTTACCCGAAAGTCAAACATGCCATTATTTTGCCCATTTGCACAAAATTTGACCTAACAATCACTGATGATTGTAAAGTGATTTATTGGGATATTTACCCAAAGTCAAACAAGCCATTATTTTGCCCATTTACAAAAAAGTTGACTTAACAATCATTAATGATTGTAAAGTGATTTATTGGTCAATCGTGCGTAATGGGCTGTATTTTTTAAGAAATGACTTATGGATTAGGAGTCCACACTCAGTCAAAAATCCTTCGCCTCCTCCTTTTACCCGACGACTGCAAAACCTGAAATATAAAAAATAGAAAGAGTTTATAATCCCTAAAAATTACAGACACTTTCTGGAATTATCTCTCTCTACATTTGTGCATTTCCATTTTAGATGTATACTTTTTTCTTAAATCAAAACAAGAGTTTTCACTTTTCCATTTATCTCGTAAAAAAAAAGATGAGAAGGAAAATAGATCACGACAAAACGAAAATTTTAGAGCTTATATATGCCAAAAACTTAATACAAATTCAAATGTCTGTGAATAAAATTTATTCATGCGCCAGAAATGAACACAAAAATTTTGATATCCAAGTTTGAGAAATTTGACTAGTTCAACCCTAATAGCTTGGAATTCGATAAGAAAGAGATTTCTAATTCATACCACATATGCTTTAAACATGAATTATGCATGCCTGAAATATGTTATGGATGCAAATGACCTAAGGATCCAAACCTCATTAAATTCTCAAGTGAACATGCGGTGGGATATTTACCCGAGTCAAACAAGTCATTATTTTGCCCATTTACAAAGAAACTGACCTAACAATCATTGATGATTGTAAAGTAATTTGTCAGTCAATCATGCGTAACGGGCAATATTTTTGTAAGAAATGACTTATGGATTGGGAGTCCACACTTAGTCAAAAATCTCCCCCTCTTTTTCCTGATGTTTGCAAAACCTGATATATAAAAACTAGAAAGAGTGTACAAATCCTAAAAATTATAGACACCTTTTGTAATCATCTCTCCCTAGATTTTTGCACTTCCATTTAGATGTATACACTCTTCTTAAATCAAAACATGAGTTTTCACATTTCCTTTTATTTCGTAATAAAAAAGATAAGAAGGCAGAAACATCACAACGAAACGAAAATTTTAGAGTTTATGTATGCAAAAAATTTAAAACAACAACAAATGTTAGTAAAGAAAATTTATTCACGCCCCACAAATGAAAGCAAAAGTTTTGATATCCAAGTTTGGGAAATTGCACTAGTTCAACCCTAATAGCTTGGAATTTGATAAGATAGAGATTTCTAATTGACCCCACACATGTTTTAAACAAGGATTTTGCTTGGCTGAAACATGTTATAGATGCAAATGACCTATGGATCTAAACCTCATTAAATTCTCAAGTGAACATACGGTGGGGTATTTACTCGAGAATGAAACAAGCCATTATTTTTCCCATTTACAAAAAAGGTGACCTAACAACCGTTGATGATTGTAAAGTGATTTATCGGTCAATTGTGCATAACGGGCTATATTTTTTTAAGAAATTACTTGTGGATTGGGAGTCCACACTCAATCAAAAATCCGCCACCTCTCCCTTTTTCCCGACGATTGCAAAACCTAAAGTATAATAACAAGAAAGAGTTCACAATCCCTCAAAATTATAGACACTTTTTGGAATTAACTCCCTGAATGTTTGCATTTCCATTTTAGATGTATTCTTTTTTCTTAAATCAAAACTTAGGTTTTCATTTTCCCCTTTTTCTCGTAATAAAAAAGATAAGAAGGCAAATAAATCACAACAAAACAAAAATTTAAGAGTTTATTGTATGCAAAAATTTTAAAACAACAAAAAATGTAAATAAAGAAAATTTATTCATGCCCCACAAATGAAGACAACAGTTTTGAAATCCAAGTTTTGGAAATTCCACTAGTTCAATCCTAATAGCTTGGAATTTGATAAGAAAGAGATTTCTAAATGATCCCACACATGTTTTGGACATGGATTATGGATGCCTGAAACATGTTAAAGATGCAATAGACCTATGGCTCCAAACCTCATTAAATTCTCAAGTGAACGTGCAATGGAATATTTACCCAAGTGAAACAAGCCATTATTTTGCCCAATTAAAAAAAATTGACCTAACAATCATTGACGATTGTAAAGTGATTTGTCGGTCAATCGTGTGTAACGGGCTATATTTTTGTAAGAAATGACTTAAGAATTGGGAGACCTCACTCAATCAAAAATCCCCCGCCTCCCCCTTTTTCCCTACGATTGCAAAACCTGATATATAAAAACTACAAAAAGTTTACAATCATTAAAAATTACAAAAAAAAATTGGAATTATCTCTCTATGTATTTGTGCATTTCCATTTAGATGTATACTTTTTTGTTGAATCAAAACTTCGGTTTTCACTTTTCCCTTTATCTCATAAAGAAAAAGATAAGAAGTCAAATAGATCACAACAAAAAAAAAATATTAGAGTTTATGTATGCAAAAAATTTAAAACAACAACAAATGTATGTAAATAAAATTTATTCACACACCTCAAAAGAACACAAAAGTTTTGATATCCAAGTTTGAGAAATTCTATTAGTACAACCCTAATAGCTTGGAATTTGATAAGAAAAAGATTTCTAATTGTTCCCACACATGTTTTAAACATGGATTATGCATGGCTGAAACTTGTTAAAGATGCAAATAACCTATGGATCCAAACCTCATTAAATTCTCAAGTGAACGTACGGTGGGATATTTACCCGAGAGTGAAACAAGCGTTTATTTTTCCCATTTACAAAAAAGCTAACCTAACAATCAATGATGATTGTAAAGTGATTTATCGGTCAATTGTGCATAACGGGCTATAATTTTTTAAGAAATGACTAATGGATTGGGAGTCCACACTCAATCAAAAATCCGCCGCCTCCCCCTTTTTCCCGACGATTGCAAAACCTGAAATATAAAAAAAATAAAGAGTTCACAATCCCTAAAAATTACAGACACTTTTTGGAATTAACTCTCTCTAAATGTTTGCATTTCCATTTTAGATGTATTCTTTTTTCTTAAATCAAAACTTGGGTTTTCACTTTTCCCTTTTTCTCATAATAAAAAAGATAAGAAGGCAAATAAATCACAACAAAACAAAAATTTAAGAGTTTATGCAAGAAAAAAATTTAAAACAACAACAAATGTAAATAAAGAAAATTTATTCATGCCCCACAAATGAAGACATCAGTTTTGATATCCAAGTTTGGGAAATTTCACTAGTTCAATCCTAATAGCTTGGAATTTGATAAGAAAGAGATTTCTAATTGATCCCACACATGTTTTAGACATGGATTATGCATGCCTAAAACATGTTAAAGATGCAAAAGACCTATGGATCCAAATCAAATCGAATTCCAGAAAGTCGGGATTCGACAATTAAAAGATCGACTCTTAAGAGTTCAAGCCAAACTCAAAGAGTTAGAAGAAAATCCTTTAGTTGTAGAATATAACAACGAAGGAAGAAGGATAATCCGAGATGGTCGAATCTTAGGACTCGGTCCAGTAGGATTAAAACAAGTTATCAAAGACCTGAAACACCAAATCAGGATTGAACAACTTGAACTTCAAGAATATGCTATCTAAGCAATTCTTAGAAGATTTGGTAATCATTCTGCAAAGAGAAATCTATAGAATGACCCAAGAAGAAACCGTATCTCAACCTGTAGGCATCGTTTCAACAGGAGAAGCCTCTACAAGTACATACGGAAAACCAGAAAAAATAAAATACTAGTATGTTGTCTTCATAGGAAGAGAAACAGGAATATATGACAGTTGGGAAGAAGCCCAAGCTCAAGTCATAGGATTTCCTAGAAATTTTCACAGAAAGTTTCGGACAAAGGACGATGCTGAACAAGCTTGGACAACATCCCGAAATAGATGATCTATAGACAAAAACTTTTAGATCATTTACAAAGAATGAGAGATGGCCTTACCTTCACTCTCTTACTAAGAAACATGCTTCAACCAGAAGATGATACTATCTACTCCATGGAAATGTACTATTTCCATTGGGAAAGATACACGAATCACATCCATAGACTATGATGCAAGATCAAAAAAATTAAACAAAAGCTAAACCTCTTAGCTTTGTAAAAATGAATGAGTTTTTCTATTTAATGGATATGGAAACTCCATTACCATTAGGTCTTCCTGACATCACCGGATAGCTTAAAAACCTAGTGTACCTTGCAACACCTTGCATAGCACCTAGAAGACAAAAGGATCCAGCACCACCTGCTTTTAGGATCGCTTCAAAAGCATCATCCTCCACTGATGATGAAGTTTACATAGAATATAATACCTTTGATCGCCAACCGATTTATTATGTTCATGAGGAAAAACCTTCCTCTATTAAACAACAAGAGCAACACGACAGTGAACTAGAAGCCTGGGAATCTGATGAAGTTGCAGAAGAAAATACCAAGAAAACAGATTACTCTGCTAAAAACAAAAAGGCAGATGATCTTGGTAAAAGATTTCGAATGCTTCGTGGTAGCGAACATTTTGAAGCAGAAACTTCAAGGGTACAACACACCCACATGGAAGATAGCTTTCAAGATAACTTCCGAAACCGTACTATGGTTCACCCGCAAGAACGAGAAAGTTTCTCCCACTCCAAAATATCCTTGGGAGGACAAAGGTATTCGACAAAATACACAAATGTCGATCCCTCAAATGCTACTAAGGGACACCAAACCATAGATAGCATAAACCCTTTTGGATTTTATTTCAACTTGGATTGCCCCAAGGATGGAGAAAAGGTCCTTAAAGATTGGGAAAGAAGCATGAGCAATGCTGCAAATATGCATGAATCTTGGAACCAAGAATCAGCATTTAATTTCTTTACCCATGCTTTACAGGGTAATGTAGCTCATTGGTGGGACAACCTTCCCGAAGACCAAAAATGAGCTAATACCTGAATATCGATAGCCAATATCTTGAAAGGATTAGTGGCTAAGATATCAAAGGAATTTCTAGGAATACATCCAACCCTAGAAGCCTACAATGGGAGTACTAAACAAAGAAAACGTTTAGAAACTCTTCAAAAATTAAACAAGTTACAAATCTGTTACATTTTTTTTATGAGAAGTATTACTGCGAGTTTGCAAGTTACTTCTATAAATTGCAAAAAGAAGACTAGAAACCTTATTTGTCTATCTTTTATGCAAAATTGCCAGAACCATTTGCACATGTAGTTAAAAAAGACTACATTAACAAATATTGGCAAAACAATCCAGAACATGGTACTTTAACCATGAATAATTTCCTAAACATTGATACTTTAGGAAGAAGACATCGATTTGTACAAGACATGTTGGCAAATCTTTGTGAAGCCCAAAAACTACAAAAGAAAAGTAGTAAGGCAAATAAACAAACATTATGTTGTTCAAATTAGAACAAAAATGTAGGAGCTTATGGTTGTAAAACCACCTCCTAGAAGCAACGAAAATATCCTAAGAAATTTCAACAGAAAAAATTTAGGATACGAAAAAGTTCTACAACCAGGTATACTCCTAAAAAGAGATACTTTAAGAAAAGAACAAATTCTGGCCCTACCACATCCAATAAATGGTCAAATGCATACTGCCCAAAGGGGAAAACCCCAAGCAAATGCAAATGCTGGATATGCTAGAAAGAAGGACATTTTGCAAAAGATTGTCCAAATGATAAACAACAACGGTGGTACAGTACTTACATGTTACTGGCCAAAGAAAATGGATTGGAAATCATTCATTACGGCGACATCCAGTCAGAAGATGAAGTATATGAACTTCATCTCGACACTGAGTCTTCCTCCTCAAAAAACTCAGAGAATATGTCGGACTCTTCAAGTACCTTCTCTGAATGAGTATCTGTATAAACGCAGAGCATGTGGCATCAGGAAATTCTTATATCACGGTCATGCTTAAACTACCCGGATATATCAAATTCCATATACACGCTCTCGTAGATACAGGAAGTTCATATTGCCTAGCCAGACAAAATCTACTTCCCACGGATCTATGGAAAACACTTGAAGTACTCCTTCAAGTAACCGTTGGCTCTAGAGAAAATATCTCTCTTCCTGCTAAAGCCCGAAACATTCATCTCGACATTAGAGGTGAAAAGTTTATGATTCCAAAACTCATTAGTTTAGGATCAAACATAAACTCAGGACCAGATTTAGTCCTAGGAAATGAATGGCTCATGTTTCATGCCCCTGTAGAGCAAACACTAGCCTACTATAAACTTCGATGTTGCACTCGATGTGAAATTGATAATGCTGCTGTATTTTTCTAGGCAGTAAAACCCATTGAAGCCTACGCCATTTCTGGCAATGGCATTGTGCTTCATTAGGTCTTCAAAAAATGCAGCAAGCGTGGTGATGAGATTCCTCCCTTAGAAACTCTGCTCCTTGCTGAGTCTTGTGAATCTGAAGTTCAGCAACTTCTAGAATCCACTTGTTCTGAGAAACCCTTAGAATGGTGGCATAAACAAAAACCATATGCCGACCTCGAACTTCTTGATCCTGAAAAAGAAATCCGAGAAAAACCTATGGTTTACACTCCTTCTGATGTTGAAGAATTTTCAACATAGATAAATGACTTGCTAGCTCAAGGTTTAATCCAGGCAAGTTATTCTCCACATACATCTCCTGCTTTCCTGGTACGAAATCATGCAGACATAAAATGAGGAAAAGCTAGAATGGTCATTAACTATAAAAAGGTTAATGAAGCCACAAAAATGGATGGCTACTATCTTCCTAACAAAGAAAGATTAATAGCTGCCATAAGAGGAAAACAATGGTTTTCTAAATTTGATTGCAAATCCGGGTTTTGGCAAATTCGTCTAACCGAAAGAGCTATTCCCCTTACTGCATTTAGTTGTCCTTCACGACATTATGAGTGGCTTGTAATGTCCTTTGGGTTAAAACAAGCACCAAACATATTTCAAAGAAGAATGGATGATATCCTCAAACCATTCTTTAAATTTTGCTTAGTTTATGTTGATGACATCCTAGTCTTTTTAGAAACCAAGGATCAACATAAAGAGCAATTACTTAAGGTCTTAAATGCCTTAAAAACTGCTGGGATAGCACTCAGCAAAAAGAAATCAGAGTTGTTTAAAACCAAGATAGATTTCTTAGGTCTAAACATCTCAAAAGGAGAAATCATTCTTCAAAATCATATTTTGGAAAAACTAGCTGCTTTTCCAAATGAAATTGAAGATATAAAACAACTTCAACGTTTCTTAGGATGCCTAACATATGCTGAACAATTCATAAAGAATTTAGCAGAAATTAGGAAACCCTTTCAAAAGAAACTAAAGAAGACGTCAAATGGGAATGGACACCCAATGATAGTCTAGAAGTAATCCGGATCAAACAAATGATGAAACACCTCCCAGTGTTAACTCTACCCGATCCAGATGCAAAACTGATTTTAGAAACTGACGCCTCTGATCATACTTGGGCAACAGTCCTAAAATGTCAAATCAATGATTCTGAAAGAATATGCAAATATACATCAGGAACATTTTCATCTGCTGAAACAAACTATCATTCTTATGAAAAATAAATTTTAGCAGTAAAGAAAGGGATAAAAAAGTTTTATATTTATCTCGCTCCCAAAGAATTTCTGGTAAGAACTGACTGTAAAAATTTTGTCGGTTTTATAACAAGAAATTTAGAAGATTCACTTTGTCGCGGTAGATTACTCCGTTGGCAGCAATGGTTCTTTCAATTCTCTTTTACTATTGAACACATTAAAGGAGATAAAAACTATTTACCTGATACTCTTACTCGAGAATTTTCTTGTGTTACAGACAGGTAAAATGGATCCCCTCAGCAGTACCCTGACGGACCTAGCAGCAGCAACTGCCACACTCACGCTATTGCTCTCAACCCTATAGTCACTATTCGACAGTCTTTTAGTTCTTTCAGAACGAGGAGACATACATGAGAATTGTGCCCGTTACGGGTTAAGTGGAGAAGTCTTACAACTCAAGGTTAAAGAATTAACCAAAGAGTTAAAAGAACTCACTCAACGGCATGAAATGCCAAGCTCCTCCGGGACTTCTACCAGATATCTATCTACCACAACGTCAGCTAATTAGTAGACGGATGACTTTAGTGTTTTGATCAACACAGATCGACCCGGGATTTCTACCAGTCATGTCAGGCATGAGAAGGAAATCACAACCCAATCTTCTTTGAAGATAGGGGAATCAGGGATTTCTACCTGCCAGTCTAGAGCTGGAAAGGAAACCTTAACGATTTCATTGAAATTGTAATCAGGGACTTCTACCTGTCAGTCTCGAGCTGAAAAGGAAGTCTTAACGGATCCATCCCTGATGGAAACGGACTTGTCTAGTAATGAGAAATCATTCAAGACAAAATTGGTTACCCCGTCTGAGTTTACGAGGTTGAAAAGTCTAAATAAACCAGATAAAACTAGTTTTAATGAGTTTGAGTTTTTAAAGAAATTTAAACCTTTAAAACTTTCGGACATTATGTCTGAGGAACCTCGTTACGCCCTCAAAAGGTGGACAACGTTCGTTCAAAGATCGAATCCGATCATACTGTCCAATTCCAGAGATGGAATGAACAAATTGGAAAAGGGATGAACACTCCCTTCTTCACCATTGAGCCCAGCAACAGTTGGAATCAAGTGAAGCTGAGTCATGAAATAGACTCATAATATGCATCCATGCTTTATGCATATGGATTCATAAAATAGATGGTACTTCACTCCACCGACTTATCAGTGTTGAAGAAAATGCCAAAGGAAATTATGGAGGCTTGCAAAAGTTTCATCTGCATAACAAAGAGTAAAGGAATTCGACTTCATTTCGTTTCCTGTATTGCTGAAATTGTTACTGACACAAAGATGTTTTCGAGCATTTCTGTTGTGACACTTGAAGGCATCAAAGAAGGTGACGCAAATATGGAATATGATCCCAGACATGTTCCAAACACCAAGCCTTGCCCAAAAGCAGTCTGGCCAACCAGGCGTATCCGTGGGCTCAAGAACCTGATACAACTCATACAACAGCTTATTTAGAAAAAGAGAAGTTTTGTCTACAAGACCTCCGTCCCACTGACGATCATCTCAAAAAGCTATAAAGAGACTCCGGCATCCGTCCAGACCAGTCTCAAAGCTACGCTGAAGAAACTCCTCGAAGGAAATATCCCCTTCAGCAAAACAACAAAGGAAAGCTTCTGCCAGATGGCATAGAAGACTTTTCCAAAGGAGCACACCTGTAAATTGTGCACAGAAAGGCAGTTGTCTGAATGAGTAGTCAGCAGCCACATCAGCAGACTAGTCAGCAGCCATTACGGCCCACGACGAAATCAAAGTCAGCACATGCGGCTAAAAAGTCAGCAAAGGCGGCTACAAATGTCATCAATGACGGCTACACCAAGTCAACAATGATGGCTAAAAAAAAGATTTCTGCACGTCATCATCATGCTGTGACAAGCAGAAAAGACATTTCTACCCCTGCTTTCGGTGCCGAAAGGTAATAATGCAAGGGCACAAATGACACGCCAAAAAGACAAAAGTCACCCTTTGTCTTTAAACACACACCTTTCAATCAAGGGTAAAAGCGGAAGACATGAAAGATCTTCAGCTATAAATTCGACGCTCCTCCAGAGGTTGAGACATTCGAAATGGGAGACTCTAAATTCGAAATTAGAGCGACTCAAAAATTGATGAAGCATTAGCATTCGAAGAAGAAGGCAATTTCTGGCGATCTTTCTCTGGCAAGTTCCTCAAGCACGGTATGTGCTTAAATAGCCGTAATGGCTGAATAGAAAAGCGGGAACCGACCGGTGCCACGGTCGGTACCTTCGAGAGTTATGTAGCTAAGTAGTTTTTTCTTTTCCCTATTTTAAGGTATGTATTTAGTTATGTTTTTATTGTTTTTTGAACAATGTTTTTATATTTTCCGCATGTTTGTAATATTGTGATTCGTACAGTAGTTGCTATTACTGTTCATGTTCCGCATATATAAATATGATCTCCACAGTAGTTGTTCTTACTGTTCATATTCCACATCTTTATATATGATCTCCACAGTGTTTGTTTTTACTGTTCCAAAGTTACTATTCAAAAGTACTGATCATTTTACTCTTCACGGTTACTATTCATGTTTACTATTCACTCGTTAAAAAGAAATAGTATCAAAATAGTGCCAAATAGGACAGAAGCTAGAGATTTGGAATTATTCGGCTACGCTCCAAGGTAAAAAACGAAACGGAGTTGTGCTCTACCCTGCTGAAGCAGCCATGGAGCTGCAACGGTTAATAGGAACGGCTTGGGGCCCTCTGGAGACCGTGAGGACCACATCGACGGAATTGCCCACGTGGTGGTAAGCCGGCAGGAATAGGGTCAAACCCCGAAGAAGTTCTAAGTAGCAGCAGAAGTGATGTTGGGCCTATTAGATAGCTATGAAATAGACACAAACGAGTACAGAGCAGTGACATGTGGTAGGAAGCAGGAGTGATATGATAGTGAAATGATAGGACTGTCAAAATGTAACTGTAGGAATAGTATTGTGTGAGTCATCGATGTTTTCCGCTGCAGGTAGAAATTCCTAGGATTCTAGTTCCGTTGCCTTCATCCCTAGGTCCTCTTCCACCATGTGTACAAGTCTATTAGAGACTTTTTGTTGTTGATATCATAGAAATAGTGCTTTTGGTATAAGTATTCCACTGTAAAAACTCATCCCGGGACAGATAGAGATCGTCTTATACGAGACATCTGCGCCTTAACTCAAAACGAGGAATTGAGAGAACTAGTTATACAACACATCTCTCCTTTCATCACCTTGTATCAATTGGAACGATTAATTGAAATCTTCTTCCAAAAATTAGAAGAGACCTCAACTCATCTAAAATTCCTAAATGTCTGAACAAATAGGAATAGAATGTACTTCTCTCCAAAACAATGTTCATATACATCATGAAACACAGGGAGAATACGATGAACATCCTAATCTAATGCAGGATGGACAAAAGTGGACAATAAGTATCCCTCGGATAACTGAAGTCTACAACAAAGATTGGATTGAATTCCAAAAGAAATCCTTCGTCTTCCAGAAGGAATTATCTGTAGAAATACAGGATACCGACTCAGGTACTTTTTGCTGCAGATTATTAAGTGAATCTGATTTAGCTAAGCTAAAAATGATTCAAATATGTCCATTATGGACTAGTTCGTATAGGATTAGACCCTTTAATACGAATCAATTAGAATTTACCCTTCATATCAGCTATAGTAGATAACTCTGTGAAGAATAATTTTGAAAAAGCTCTACTCGGAGGAGTTAGAGCAAACTTAGGATTAGGCCCAGTATCCTTTACAACATGGCCCAATCTACAAATAGATTTAGAAGACAAGCACATCCAAGATACCTTGTCCCTAAATAACTATATAGACAACTGGTCGAAAAATGGAATTCAACCAGAACGAAGAGTTATGCGCATACTTGTATGCATAGTAGCCCGAGGAATCAACACTGGAAAGGTTCCAGTTAAAGATTCAAAGAAACTCACAGAATTAGCCAAAAACATTGGTTATTCTGAAAACTTGACCATAGAAGAACTCGACCCTAGAGAGTTAACATGGCCAACAGAATGGGTAGTCCAACCTTGGGCACCTAGACATCTTCCACTCTCTCGAAAAACCATAAAGGAGATAGAAGGAAAACTAGTGATCACAAACACTAGATCTAGCTTTTCCATTGAACAGGACAGACCCTCTACCTCAACAGGTAGAACCTCAAACAGTTCCCGTTTCGAAGGAATAGGAAATCCAAGGCCTAATGCTTATGTTCCTCTTCACATAGATGATGGCACAAAACCCATACAAAGCCTTAGGACCACCTATACGAAATAGTGACATTGTCATCAATTCCAATCAAACCTTAGAGTCTTTTGGTAAGACCCTTAATAGGTTAGAACAAACTGTTGAAAACCTCCAACAAAAAATAGATTTCCTCTATAATGACTATAAACATAGAGAAATATTAAAGTGTCAAAACATCCTAGAAAATATTCTAGAAAAGATTGACCATGGAAATAGTCTTATTTTCTTCAAAGAGTTAACAGAACTTAAACAACGTTTAGATAATCTAAACAAAGATAAAATGCAAGAACTTTTAACAGAAGTCTTAGCATTAAAAGAACATCTTGGTTCAAAAGAATGTCTCGGTTCTCCAGGTCCATCAAGGTATAAAACACCTTTTACACCTTGGACACCCGAATCATCTATAAAAGGAAACTTTTAGATCGTTTAAAATTAAAATGAGAAAGCCTTGACCTCGCTTTACTCCAGAGAAATACTCTTCAGCCAGAAGATAATACAATCCCACCAATGGTATGGTATTACTATTTTTGGGAAAGATATTCTGATCGCATCTATAACCTTAGATGTATGATCAAGAAAATTAAAAGAAAGCTAAACCTTTTAGCTTTGTAAAATGATCAGTAGAGCAAGACTACTAGATCAACTTCGTCTGGTACGGTCAATGCAAGCCCAAAATTGGCAAGCCAGAGAAACTCTCACACCAGTAAATGAAACCGATATAGCTTATCAAGTATATCTGAATGAATGGTGGAGATTGACCCGTAGAGAAATTCTACTACGGTATCTGATTAAAAAGGTTCAACGGAAGCTTCAAGAATTAGCTCTATGACAAAGTTTTTCTATTTAATGGATATGGAAACTCCATTACCATTAGGCCTTCCTGACATCACCGGATGGCTTAAAAATCTAGTGTACTTTGCAACACCTTGCATAGCACCTAGAAGAAAAAAGGATCCAGCACCACCTGCTTTTAGGATCGCATCAAAAGCATCATCCTCCACCGATGATGAAGTTTACATAGAATATAATACCTTTGATCGCCAACCGATTTATTATGTTCATGAGGAAAAACCTTCCTCTATTAAACAACAAGAGCAACACGACAGTGAACTAGAAGCCTGGTAATCTGATGAAGTTATAGAAGAAAATACCAAGAAAACAGATTACTCTGCTAAAAACAAAAAGGCAGATGATCTTGGTAAAAGATTTCGAATGCTTCGTGGTAGCGAACATTTTGAAGCAGAAACTTCAAGGGTACAACACACCCACATGGAAGATAACTTTCAAGATAACTTCCGAAACCGTACTATGGTTCACCCGCAAGAACGAGAAAGTTTCTCCCACTCCAAAATATCCTTGGGAGGACAAAGGTATTCGACAAAATACACAAATGTCGATCCCTCAAATGCTACTAAGGGACACCAAACCATAGATAGCATAAACCCTTTTGGATTTTACCTCAACTTGGATTGCCCAGAGGATGGAGAAAAGGTCCTTAAAGATTGGGAAAGATGCATGAGCAATGCTGCAAATATGCATGAATCTTGGAACCAAGAATCAACATTTAATTTCTTTACCCATGCTTTACAGGGTAATGTAGCTCATTGGTGGGACAACCTTCCCGATGACCAAAAACAAGTTAATACCTCAATATCGATAGCCAATATCTTGAAAGGATTAGTGGCTAAGATACCAAAGGAATTTCTAGGAATACATCCAACCCTAGAAGCCTACAATGAGAGTACTAAACAAAGAAAACGTTTAGAAACTCTTCATAAATTAAACAAGTTACAAATCTGTAACATTTGTTTTCATGAGAAGTATTACTGCGAGTTTGCAAGTTACTTTTATAAACTGCAAAAAGAAGACCAGAAACCGTATCTGTCTATTTTTTATGCAAAATTTCAGAACCATTTGCACATGTAGCTAAAAAAGACTACATTACAAAATATTGGCAAAAAAATCAGAACATGGTACTTTAACCATGGATAATTTCCTAAACATTGATACCTTAGGAAGAAGACATCGATTTGTATAGGACATGTTGGCAAATCTTTGTGAAGCCCAAAAACTACAAAAGAAAAGTAGTAAGGCAAATAAACAAATATTATGTTGTTCAAACCAGAACAAAAATGTAGGAGCTTATGGTTGTAAAACCACCTCCCATAAGCAACGAAAATATCCTAAGAAATTTCAACAAAAAAAATTTAGGATACAAAAACGTTCTACAACCAAGTATACTCCCAAAAAGAGATACTTTAAGAAAAGAAAAAATTTTGGCCCTACCACATCCAGTAAAGGGTCAAATGCATACTGCCCAAAGGGGAAAGCCCCAAGCAAATGAAAATGTTGGATGTGCCAAAAAGAAGGACATTTTGCAAAAGATTGTCCAAATGATAAACAACAACGGCGGTAAAGTTCTTACATGCTACTAGCCGAAGAAAAAGGATTGGAAATCATCCATTATGATGACATCCAGTCAGGAGATGAGGTCTATGAACTTCATCTAGACACTGAGTCTTCCTCCTCAGAAAACTCAGAAAATATGAGTGACTCTTCAGGCACATTCTTTGGCTAATATTCGGTTATGCTTTTGCCTTCCCGATATACAAATGGCAGCCAGCGTGGTGATTTATTTCCATTCCCACTATTGTCATAAACTTTCTCTGCTACTGCATCCTGCATTTATAGAAAACTTTATAATTAACCTGAACCTCTTACCACTCGAAGAATTTTCTTTCTTGTGTTACAGACAGGTAAAATGGATCCTGACGGACCTAGCAGCAGCAATTTCCACACTCATGGTATTGCTCTCAACCCTATAGTCACTATTCGACAGTCTTTTAGTTCTCTCAGAACGAGGAGACATACATGAGAACTGTGCCCGTTACGGGTTAAGTGGAGAAGTCTTACAACTCAAGGTTAAAGAATTAACCGAAGAGTTAAAAGAACTCACTCAACGGCATAAAATGCCCAGCTCCTCCGGGACTTCTATCGGATCTCCATCGCGAGAAAAGGAAGCCACAACGTCAACTAATAAGCAGACGGATGACTTTAGTGTTTTGATAAACACAGGTAGACCCGGGATTTCTACCGGTCATGCCAGGCATGAGAAGGAAATCACAACCCAATCTTCACTGAAGATAGGGGAATCAAGGATTTCTACCTGTCAGTCTAGAGCTGGAAAGCAAACCTTAACGATTTCGTTGAAATCGGAATCAGGGATTTCTACCTGTCGGTCTCGAGCTGAAAATGAAGTCTTAACGGATCCATCCCTGATGGAACCGGACTTGTCTAGTAATGAGAAATCGTTCAAAACAAAATTGGTTACCTCGTTCGAGTTAACAAGGTTGAAAAGCCTAAATAAACCAGATAAAACTAGTTTTAATGAGTTTGAGTTTTTAAAGAAATTTAAACCTTTAAAACTTTCGGACATTATGTCTGAGGAACCCTCGCTACGCCCTCAAAAGGTGGACAACATTCGTTCAAAGATCGAATCCGATCATACTGTGCAATTCCAGAGATGGAATGAACAAATTGGACAAGGGATGAACACTCCCTTCTTCACCACTGAGCCTAGCAACAGTTGGAATCAAGTGAAGCTGAGTCATGAAATAGACTCAAAATATTCATCCATGCTTTATGCATATGGATTCATAAAACAGATGGTACTCCACTCCACCAACTTATTAGTGTTGGAGAAAATGCCAAAGGAAATTATGGAGGCTTGCAAAAGTTTCATCTCCATAACAAAGAGTAAAGGAATTCGACTTCATTTCGTTTCCTGTATTGCTGAAATTGTAACTGACACAAAGATGTTTCCAAGCATTTCTGTCGTGACAATTGAAGGCATCAAAGAAGGTGACGCGAAGATGGAATATGATCCCAGACATGTTCAAAAAGCCAAGCCTTGCCCAGAAGTAGTCTGGCCAACCACGTGTATCTGCGGACTCAAGAACCTGATACAACTCATACAACATCTGATTCAGAAAAAGAGAAGCTTTTTCTACAAGACCTCCATCCCATTGATGATCGTCTCGAAAACCTATAAAGAGACTGCGGCATCCGTCCAGACCAGTCTCGAAGCTACCCTGAAGAAACTCCTCGGAGGAAATATCCCCTTTAGCAAAACAACAAAGGAAAGCTTCTGTCAGATGGCCCAAAAGACTTTTCTGAAGGAGCACACCTGTAAATTGTGCACAGAAAGGCAGCTATCCGAATGAGTAGTCAGCAGCCACGTCAGCAGACTAGTCAGCAGCCATTATGGCCCACGACGAAATCAAAGTCAGCAAAGGCGGCTACAAATGTCATCAATGACGGCTACTCCAAGTCAACAATGATAACTAAAAAAGATTCCTGCACGTCATCATCATGATGTCACAAGCAGAAAAGATATTTCTACCCCTGCTTTCAGTGCCGAAAAGTAATAATGCAAGGGCACAAATGACACGCCAAAAAGACAAAAGTTACCCTTTGTCTTTAAACACACACCTTTCAATCAAGGGTAAAAGCGGAAGACATGAAAGATCTTCAGCTATAAATTCAATGCTCCTCCAGAGGTTGAGACATTCGAAATGGGAGATTCTAAATTCGAAATTAGAGCGACTCGAAAATTGACGAAGCATTAGCATTTGAAGCAGAAGGCGATTTTCGGCGATCTTTCTCCAGCAAGTTCCTCAAGCACAGTATGTGCTTAAACAGCCGTAACGGCTGAGTAGAAAAGAGGGAACCGATCGGTGCCATGGTCGGTAACTTCGGGAGTTATGTAGCTAAGTAGTTTTTTCTTTTCCCTTTTTTAAGGGTATGTATTTAGTTATGTTTTTATTGTTTTTTGAACAATGCTTTTATATTTTCCGCATGTTTGTAATATTGTGATTTGTATAGTAGTTGTTATTACTATTCATGTTCCGCATATATAAATATGATCTCCACAGTAGTTGTTCTTACTGTTCATATTCCACATCTATATATATGATCTCCACAGTGTTTGTTTTTACTATTCCAAAGTTACTGATCATTTTTACTATTCATGGTTACTATTCATGTTTACTGTTCACTCGTAAAAAAGAAATAGTATCGAAATAGTGCCAAATAGGACAGAATCTAGAGACTTGGAATTATTCAGCTACGCTCCGAGGTAGAAAATGAAATGGAGCAGTGCTCTACCCTGCTGAAGCAGCCATGGAGCCGCAATGGTTAATAGGAACGGCTTGGGGCCCTCTGGAGACGGTGAGGACCGCATCGACAGAATTTCCCACGTGGTGGTAAGCTGGCAGGAATAGGGTCAAACCCCGAAGAAGTTCTAAGTAGCAGTAGAAGTGATGTTGGGCCTATTAGATAGCTATGAAATAGACACAAACGAGTACAGAGCAGTGACATGTGGTCGAAAGCAGGAGTGATATGATAGGACTGTCGAAAAGTAACTGTAGGAATAGAATTGTGTGAGTCATCGATGTTTTCCATTGCCTGTAGCTAGACTGGCAAGTAAAAATTCCTAGGATTCTAGTTCCGTTGCCTTCGTCCCTAGGTCCTCTTCCACCATGTGTACAAGTCTATTAGAGACTTTTTGTCGTTGATATCATAGCAATAGTGCTTTTGGTATCAGTATTCCGCTGTCAGAGTCTGCTAGAGACTCACTGTGTTTAAAATGTATCAGAGCTGAGTAGTAGACTTGGTTTCATATGTGTCAAAGAAGTCAAAGCTTAACTTTGATTCTTTCTGTTGAGGTATACATACTCCCAAACAGTTACGACCCATACCGGTCACATCCCATGTAACATTTGTAAGGAACAAATGTACTAATGTACCAAAGACCACAACTGGTTGGTCAGAAGGAACTCAATGGTCCTTCTTATGACACCGTGTTGAAAACTGGACACACAAATGTTTGTCCAATAATAGGCTATCCACATGGATGTCATGACAAAAATAATCCAATATTAAATAATATAATAGATTTAGTTGGTGCTATGCATCACAGCTTCTTTATGAAAAGATGCTGGGAAAAATACACCCCAGAAAGCGTTGCTTTCCTATGCTTAGGAATAGAGAGTGACGTTAATGAACAATACAGAAACTCAAGAGAATAATTAATGCCCATCTTGAGGTACTTAAAACAGGAAATACTGAAGAAACAGTACGTTTCCTTAAAGATCTACAAAGCTATGGGGATCAAGAAATAAATCCTTCTAGGATCTTAGAACCTATCCGAGAAGCGAAAATAAAAATGGTTAACAACAAACCATGTAAAAAAGAGTCACATTAAATTCTCAAGTGAACGTGCAATGGAATAATTACCCGAGTGAAACAAGCCATTATTTTGCCCATTTAAAAAAAAATTAACCTAACAATCATTGACGATTGTAAAGTGATTTTTCGGTCAATCGTATGTAACGGGCTATATTTTTGTAAGAAATGACTTAAAAATTGGAAGACCACGCGCAGTTAAAAATCCCCCGCCTCCCCCTTTTTCCCTACGATTGCAAAACCTGATATATAAAAACTACAAAAAGTTTACAATCCTTAAAAATTACAAAATATTTTTGGAATTATCTCTCTCTGCATTTGTGCATTTCCATTTTTAGATGTATACTTTTTTGTAAATCCAAACTTCTTTTTTCACTTTTCCCTTTATCTCGTAAAGAAAAAGATAAGAAGTCAAATAGATCACAACAAAACGAAAATTTTAGAGTTTATATATGCAAAAAATTTAAAACAACAACAAATGTATGTAAAGAAAATTTATTCACGCACCTCAAAAGAACACAAAAGTTTTGATATCCAAGTTTGAGAAATTCCATTACATAGCTTGGAATTTGATAAGAAAAAGATTTCTAATTGTTCCCACACATGTTTTAAACATGGATTATGCATGGTTGAAACTTGTTAAAGATGCAAATGACCTATGGATCCAAACCTCATTAAATTCTCAAGTGGACGTGCGGTGGGATATTTACCCGATAGTGAAACAAGCGTTTATTTTTCCCATTTAGAAAAAAGCTAACCTAACAATCAATGATGATTGTAAAGTGATTTATTGGTCAACCGTACATAACGGGAAATATTTTTTTAAGAAATGACTTATGGATTGGGAGTCCACACTCAGTCAAAAATTCCCTGCCTCCCCCTTTTTCCCGACTATTGAAAAACCTGATAGATAAAAACAAGAAAAAATTTACAATTCCGATAAATGACAGACACTTTTTGGAATTATCTCACTCTACATTTGTGCATTTCCATTTTAGATTTATTATTTTTTCTTAAATCAAAGCTAGAGTTTTCACTTTTCCATTTATCTCTCAAAAAAAAAAAGATAAGAAGGCAAATAGATCACAACAAAACGAAAACAAAAAATTTAAGACAACAACAAATGTAAGTGAATAAAATTTATTCACGCGCCACAAATGAACTCAAAAATTTAAATATCCAAGTTTGGGAAATTTCACTTGCTCAACCCTAATAGCTTGGAATTTGATAAGAAAGAGTTTTCTACTTGCTCCCACACATGTTTCAAACATGGATTATGCATGTCTGAAACATGTTAAAGATGCAAATTACCTATGGATCCCAACCTCATTAAATTCACAAGTGAACATGCGGTGGGATATTTACCCAAGTCATTATTTTTTCTATTTACAAAGAAGCTGACCTAACAATCATGATTGTAAAGAATTTGTCGGTCAAACATGCATAACGGGCAATATTTTTGTATGAAGTGACTTATGGATTGAGAGTCCACACTCAGTCAAAAATCCCCCGCCACCCCCTTTTTCCCGACGTTTTCAAAACCCGATATATAAAAACTAGAAAGAGTTTACAATACCTAAAATTTACATACACTTTTTGTAATTATCTCTCCCTACATTTTGTGCATTTCCATTTAGATGTATACTCTTTTCTTAAATAAAAACTAGTTTTCACTTTTCCCTTTATCTCGTAATCAAAACGATAAGACGACAAATAGATCAGAACAAAACAAAAATTTTAGAGTTTCTGTCTGCAAAAAATTAAAAACAACAACAAATGTAAGTAAAGAAAATTTATTCACGTGCCACAAATGAACTCAAAAGTTTTGATATCCAAGTTTTGGAAATTCCACTAGTTCAACCCTAATAGCTTGGAATTTGATAAGAAAGGGATTTCTAATTGGTCCCACACATGTTTTAAACATGGATTATGCAAGCCTGAAACATGTTAATGATGCAAAAGGGCTATGGATCCAAACCTCATTAAATTCTCAAGTGAAACATGCCATTATTTTGTACATTTATAAAAAATCTGACCTATGAATCATTGATGATTGTAAAGTGATTTATCAATCAATTGTGCGTAATAGGCTATATTTTTGTTAGAATTGACTTATGGACTAGGAGTCCACACTCAGTCAAAAATCCCCCTTAACGCTAAACCCTTTTTCCAAATGATTGCAAAACCTGACATATAAAAACTTCAAAGAGTTTACAATCTCCAATATTTTCAGACACTTTTTGGAATTAGCTCTCTCTTCATTTGTGCATTTCCATTTTAGAAGTATAATTTTTTCTTATATCAAAACTTAAGTTTTCACTTTCCCATTATCTCGTAAACATAAAGATAAGAAGGCAAATTGATCACAACAAAATGAAACTTTTAGAGTTTATGTATGCAAAAAATTTAAAACAAAAACAAATGTAAGATAAGAAAATTTATTCACGCTCCTCAAATGAACCCAAAAGTTTTGATATCAAAGTTTGGAAAATTTCCCCAACTCAACCCTAATAGCTTGGAATTTGATAAGAAAGAGATTTCAAATTCATCCCACACAAGTTTTAAACATGACTTATGCATGCCAGAAACATGTTAAAGATGCAAATGACCTATAGATCCAAACCGCATTAAATTCTATTGTTAACATCCGGTGGGATATTTACCCAAGAGTCAAACAAGCCATTATTTTGCCTATTTACAAAAAATATGTCCTAACAATCTTTGATGATTTTAAAGTGATTTATTGGTCAATCGTGTGTATCGGGCTATATTTTTGTAATAAATGACTTTTGGATTAGGAGACCACACTCAGTTAAAATTCCCCCGCCTACCCCTTTTTCCCGACGATTGCAAAACCTGATATATATCTCTCTCTTTCTGGAATTATCTCTCTCTGTACATTTGTGAATTTTCATTTTAGATGTATACATTTTTCTTAAAACAAAACTTGAGTTTTCACTTTTCCCTTTATCTCGTAAAAAAAGATAAGGAGGCAAAAAGATCACAACAAAACGAAAATTTTTGAGTTTAGGTATGCAAAAAATTTAAAACAACAACAAATGTTAGTAAATAAAGTTTATTCACGCGCCACAAATGAACACAAAAGTTTTGATATCCAAGTTTTGGAAATTCCACTAGTTCAACCCTAATAGCTTGGAATTTTATAAGAAAAAGATTTCTAAATGATCCCACAGATGTTTTAAACATGGGTTATGCATGCCTGAAACACGTTAAAGATGAGAATGACCTATGAATCCACACCTCATTAAATTCTCAAGTGAACATTTGGTGGGATATTAACCCAAGAGTGAAACAAGCCATTATTTTGCCCATTTACAAAAAAAAAGATGACCTAACAATCATTGACGATTGTAAAGTGATTTATTAGTCAATCGTGTGTAACGGGCTATATTTGTGTTAGTAATGACATATGGATTGGGAGCCCACACTCCGTCAAAAATCATCCCCCCCCCCCCCCCCCCCCCCCCCCTCCTCCCTCTTTTTCCCAACGATTGCAAAACCTGATATATAAAAACTAGAAAGGGTTTACAATCCCTAAAAATTACAGACACTTTTTGGAATTAACACTCCCTAAATTTTTGCATTTCCATTTTAGATGTATACATTTTTCTTAAATCAAAACTTGAGTTTTCACTTTTCCCTTTTTCTCGTAATAAAAAAGATAAGAATGCAAATAGATAACAACAAAAAAAAATTTCAGAGTTTATGTATGCAAAAGATTTAAAACAACAACAAATGTAAATAAATAAAATTTATTCGCGAGACACAAATGAACAACACAGGTTTGATATCGAAGTTTGGGAAATTCCACTAGTTCAACCCTAATAGCTTGGAATTTGATAAGAAAAGATTTCTAATTGATCCTACACATGTTTTAGACATGGATTATGCATGCTTGAAACATGTTAAAGATGCTAGAGAGCTATGGATCCAAACCTCATTAAATTCTCAAGTCAACGTGCGATGGGATATTTACCCGAGTGAAACAAGCCATTATTTTGCCTATTTACAGAAAAGTTGACCTAACAATCATTGATGAATGTAAAGTGATTTATCGGTTAATCGTGTGTAACGGGCTATATTTTTGTAAGAAATAACTTATGGATTGGGAGACCACACTCAGTCAAAAATCCCCCGCCTCCCCCTATTTCCAGACGATTGCAAAACCTGATATATAAAAACTAGAAAGAGTTTACAATCTAAAAAAATTACTGAAAATATTTGGAATTATCTCCCTCTACATTTGGTCATTACCATTTTAGATGTATACTTTTTTCTTAAATCAAATCTTCAGTTTTCAGTTTTCCCTTTATCTCCTAAACAAAAAGATAAGAAGTCAAATAGATCATAACAAAACAAAACTTTTAGAGTTTATCTATGCAAAAAATTGAAAACAACAACAAATGTGAGTAAAGAAAATTTATTCAAGCGCCACAAATGAACACAAAAGTTTTGATATCCTAGTTTTGGAAATTCCATTAGTTCATCCCTTATAGTTTGGAATTTGATAAGAAAGAGATTTCTAATTGATCCCACACATGTTTTAAACATGGATTATGCATGATTGAAACATGTTAAAGATGCAAATTGACCTATGGATCCAAACCTCATTAAATTCTCAAGTGAACTTGCGGTGGGTCATTTACCCGAGAGTGAAACAACCCTTTATTTTTCACATTTACAAAAAAGCTAAACTAACAATCAATGAAGTTTTTAAAGTGATTTATAGGTCAATCATGTGTAACGGGCTATATTTTTTTAAGAAATGACTGATGGACTGGGAGTCCACACTCACTCAAAAATCCCCTCCCCCCCTTTTTCCCGACAATTTCAAAACCATATATATAAAAACTAGCAAGAGTTTACAATCCCTAAAAATTACAGGCATGAAATATTCACTTTCTACATTTGTTCATTTCCATTTCAGATGTATACTTTTTTTCTAAAGCAAAACTTGAGTTTTCACTTTTCCCTTTATCTTGTAAAAAAAAAAAGATAAGAAGGCAAATAGATCACAACAAAACGAAAATTTTAGAGTTTATGTATACAAAAAATTTAAAACAACAACAAATGTTAGTAAAGAAAATTTATTCCCTAAAAATTACAAACACATTTTGAAATTAACGCTCTCTAAATTTTTGCTTTTCCATTTTAGATCTATACGTTTTTCTTAAATCTAAACTTAAGTTTTCACTTTTCCCTTTATCATATAATAAAAAAGATAAGAACGTAAATAGATCACAACAAAACAAAAATTTTAGGGTTTATGTATGCAAAAAATTTAAAACAACAACAAATGTTAATAAAAAAAAATATTCACGCGACACAAATGAACACAAAAGTTTTGATATACAAGTTTGGGAAATTCCACTAGTTCAACCATAATAGCTTGGAATTTGATAAGAAAGAGATTTCTAATTGATCCCACACATGTTATAAACATGGACTATGCATGCCTGAAACATGTTAAAGATGCAAATGACCTATGGATCCAAACCTCATTAAATTCTCAAGTGAACGTGCGGTAAGAGATTTACACGATAGTGAAACAAGCCATTATTTTTCCCATTTACAAAAAAAGCCAACCTAACAATCATTCATGATTGTAAAGTGATTTATCGGTCAATCATGCATAACGGGCTATATTTTTGTAAGAACAGACTTATGGATTGGGTGTCCACACTTAGTAAAATATCCACCGCCTCCCCCTTTTTCCCAACATTTGCAAAACTTGATTTATAAAAACTAGAAAGAGTTTACAATCCCTAAAAATTACAAACACTTTTTTGAATTAACTCTCTCTCATTTTTTGAATTTCCATTTTACATGTATACTTTTTTCTTAAATATTAACTTGAGTAATCACTTTTCCCTTTATCTCATAATCAAAAAGATAAGAAGGCAAAATTATCACAATAAAACAAAAATTATAGTGTTTATGTATGCAAAAAATTTAAAACAACAACAAATGTAAATAAAAAAAATGTATTCACGCGCCACAAATTAACACAAAAATTTTGATATCCAAGGTTGGGAAATTCCACTAGTTCAACCCTAATAGCTGGAATTTGATAAGAAAGAAATTTCTAATTGATCCCACACATGTTTTAGACATAGATTACGCATGCCAGAAACATGTTAAAGTTGCAAAAGACCTATGGATCCAAACCTCATTAAAATTCTCAAGTGAACATGCGATGGGTTATTTACCCGAGTGAAACAAGCCATTATCTTGCCCATTTACAAAAAAGCTGACCTACCAATCATTGATGATTGTAAAGTTATTTAACGGTCAATCATGCGTAACTGGCTATATTTTTTGTAAGAAATGACTTATGGATTGGGAGACCACACTCAGTAAAAAATCCCCTCCCTCCCCCTTTTTCCCGACGAGTGCAATACCTGATATATAAAAACTAGAAAGATTTTACAATCCTTAAAAATTACAAAAATTTTTGGACTTATCTCTCTCTACAATTGTGCGTTTCCATTTTAGATGTATACTTTTTTCTTAAATCAAATCTTCAGTTTTCACTTTTCCCTTTATCTCCTAAACAAAAAGATAAGAAGTAAAATAGATCACAAAAAAATGAAAATTTTTAGAGTTTATGTATGAAAAACATTTAAAACAACAACAAATGTATGTAAAGAAATTTTATTCACTCGCACAAATGAACACAAAAGTTTTAATTTCCTAGTTTGGGAAATTCCATTAGTTCAACCATAATAGCTTGGAATTTGATTAGAAAGAGATTTCTAATTGATCCCACACATGTTTTAAACATGGATTATGCATGCCTGAAACATGTCAAAGATGCAAACCTCATTATATTCTCAAGTGAACGTAGGGTGGGATATTTACACGAAAGCGAAACAAGCCTTTATACCATTTACAAAAAAGCTAACCTAATAATCAATGATGATTGTAAAGTGATTTATCGGTCAATCGTGTGTAAAGGTCTACATTTTTGTAAGAAATGAGTTATGGATTGGGAGTCCACACTAAGTCAAAAAATCCCCCACCTCCCCCTTTTTCCCCATGATTACAAAATCTGATATATAAAAACTAGAAAGTGTTCACAATCCCTTAAAATTATAGACACTTTTTGGAATTATATCTCTCTACATTTGTGCATTTCCTATTTAGATATATACCTTTTTCCTAAAACAAAACTTGAGTTTTCAGTTTTCCCTTTATCTCGTAAAAAAAAAGATAAGGCAAATAGATCACAAGAAAAGGAAAATTTTAGAGTTTTGCATGCAAAAAATATAAAACAACAACAAATGTTAGTAAAGAAAATTTATTCACGACCCACAAATGAACATAAAGTTTAGATATCCAAGTTTTGGAAATTTCACTAATTCAACCCTAATAGCTTGAAATTTGGTAAGAAAGAGATTTGTAATTGAGCCCACAAATGTTGTAAATATGGATTATGCATGCCTGAAACATATTAAAAATGCAAATGACCTATGGATCCAAACCTCATTAAATTCTCAAGTGAACGTGTGGTGGGATATTTACCCGAGAGTGAAAAGAGCCATTATTTTTCCCATTTACAAAAAAGCTAACCTAACAATCATTGATGATCATAAAGTGATTTATCGGTCAATCGTCCCTAATGGGCTATAATTTTGTAAGAAATGACTTATGGATTGGGAGTCCACACTCAGTCAAAAATCCCCCGCCTCCCCATTTTCCTGATGATTGCAAAACCTAACATATAAAAACTAGAAAGAGTTTACAATCCCTAAAAATTACAGTCACTTTTTGAAATTAACGTTCTCTAAATTTTTGCTTTTCCATTTTAGATCTATACGTTTTTCTAAAATCTAAACTTGAGTTTTCACTTTTCCCTTTATCATATAATAAAAAAGATAAGAAGGTAAATAGATCACAACAAAACAAAAATTTTAGAGTTTATGTTTGCAAAAAATTTAAAACAACAACAAATGTTAATAAAAAAAAATTATTCACGTGACACAAATGAAATCAAAAGTTTTGATATCCAAGTTTAGGAAATTTGACTATTTCAACCCTAATAGCTTGGAATTTTATAAGAATGAGATTTCTACTTGATCGCACACATGTTTTAAACATGGATTATGAATGCCTAAAACAGGTTAAAGATGCAAAAGACCTATGGATCAAAACCTCATTAAATTCTCAAGTTAACATGCGGTGGGATATTTACCCGAGTCAAACAAATCATTATTTTGCCCATTTACTAAAAAGCTGAGCTAATAATCATTGATGATTGTAAAGTGATTTATTGGTCTATCGTGCATAACGGGCTATATTTTTGTAAGAATATTGGGAGTCCACATTCAGACAAAAATCCCCCACCTCCCCCTTTTTCCCGATGATTGAAAAACCTGCTATATAAAAACTAGAAAGAGTTTACAGTCCCTAAAAATTACAGACACATTTTGGAATTATCTCCATCTACATTTGTGCATTTCCATTTTAGATGTATACTTTTTTCTAAAATCAATACTTGAGTTTTCACTTTTCCGTTTATCTCGTAAACAAAAGGAGAAGAAGGCAAATAGATCACAACAAAACAAAAATTTTAGAGTTTATGAATGCAAAAAATTAAAAACAACAACACCTGTAAATAAATAAAATTTATTCACATGCCACAAAAGAACAAAAAAAAATTGATATCCAAGTTTGGAAAATTCCACTAGTTCAACCCGAATCGCTTGGATTTTGATAAGAAATAGATTTCTAATTGATCCCACACATGTTTTAAACATGGATTATGCATGCCTAAAACATGTTAAAGATGCAAATGACCTATGGATCCAAACCTCATTAAATTGACAAGTGAACATGCGGTGGGATATATACCCAAGAGTGAAACAAGCCAATATTTTTCACATTTACAAAAAAACTAACCTAACAATCATTGATGATTGTAAAGTGATTTATCTGTCAATCATCCGTAACGGGCTATATTTTTGTAAGAAATGACTTATGGATTGGGAATCCACACTCAGTAAAAAATCCCACACCACCCCCTTTTTCTCGACGATTCCAAAACCTTATATATTTAAACAAGAAAGAGTTTACAATCCCTAAAAATTTTTGATATTTTTTGGAATTATCTCTCTCTACATTTGTGCATTTCCATTTTAGATGTATACTTTTTTCTTAAAACAAAACTTGAGTTTTCACTTTTCCCTTTATCTCATAAAAAAAAAGATAAGAAGCCAAAAATTTCAAACAAAATGAAAATTTTAGAGTTTAAGTATGCAAAAAATTTAAAACAACAACAAATGTTAGTAAAGAAAATATATTCATGTGCCACAAAGGAACACACAAGTTTTGATATCCAAGTTTGGGAAATTCCACTAGTTCAACCATAATAGCTTGGAATTTGATAAGAAAGAGATTTCTAATTGATCCCACACATGTTTTAAACATGGATTATGCTTGGTTGAAATATTTCAAAGATGCAAATGACGTATGGATCCAAACCTCTTTAAATTCTCAAGTAAACATATGGAGTGGGATAGTAAACATATGCAGTGGGATATTTACCCGATAGTGAAACAACCCATTATTTACCCAATTACAAAAAAGTTGACGTAACAATCATTGATGATTGTAAAGTGATTTATCGGCCAATCGTGCGTAATGGGCTATATTTTTGTAAGATCTGACTTATGGATTGGGAGTCCACACTCAGTCAAAAAATATCCCGCCTCCCCCTTTTTCCCGATGATTACAAAATTTGATATATAAAAACTAGAAAAAGATCACAATCCCTAGAAATTATAGACACTTTTTGGAATTATGTCTGTCTATATTTGTACATTTCCTATTTAGATATATACTTTTTTCTTAAAACAAAACTTGAGTGTTCACTTTTCCCTTTATCTCGTAATAAAAAAGATAAGAAGGCAAATTGATCAAAATAAAACGAAAATTAAAGAGGTTATGTATGAAAAAAAATGAAAACAAAAACAAATGTAAAAAAAAAAAAATTATTCTTGCGCCACAAATGAATACAAAAATTTTGATATGCAAAGTTTGGGAAATTCCACAAGTTCAACCCTAATAGCTTTGGAATTTGATGAGAAAGAGATTTCTAATTGATCCCACACTTGTTTTAGACATGGATTATGCATGCTTAAAACATGTTAAAGTTGCAAAAGACCTATTGATGCAAACCTCATTAAATTCTCATGTGAACGTACGATGGGATATTTACCCGAGTGCAACAAGCCATTATTTTGCCCATTTACAAAGAAACTAACCTAACAATCATTGATGATTGTAAAATAATTTATCGGTCAATCGTGTGTAATGGGCTATATTTTATTTAGAAATGACTTATGGATTGGGAGACCACACTCAGTCAAAAATCCCCCGCCTCCCCCTTTTTTCCCGATGATTGAAAACCTGATATATAAAAACTAGAAAGACCTTACAATCTGTAAAAATTACATAAACTTTTTGGAATTATCTCTCCCTACATTTGTGCATTTCCATTTTATATGTATACTTTTTTCTTAAATCAAATGTTCAGCTTTCACTTTTCTGTTTATCTCCTAAGCAAAAAGATAAGAAGTCAAATAGATGATAACAAAACGAAAATTTTAGAGTTTATGTATGGAAAAACTATAAAACAACAAGAAATGAAAGTAAAGAAAATTTATTCACAGGCCACAAATGAACACAAAAGTTTTGATATCCTAGTTTGGAAAATTCCATAAGTTCAACCCTAATAGCTTGGAATTTCATAAGAAAGAGGTTTCTAATTGATCCAACACATGTTTTAAACATGGATTATGCATGCCTGAAACTTGTCAAAGATGCAAATGACCTATGGATCCAAACCTCATTAAATTCTTAGGTGAATGTGCTGTGGGATATTTACCCGAGAGTGAAACAAGCCTTTATTTTTTCCATTGAAAAAAAGCGAACGTAACAATCAATGATGATCGTAAAGTGATTTATTGGTCAATCATGTGTAACGGGCTATATTTTTTTTAAGAAATGACTTATGGATTGGTAGTCCAAACTCAGTCAAAAATCCCTCGCCTCCCCCTTTTTCCCGACGATTACAAAATCTGATATATAAAAACTAGAAAGAGTTTACAATCTCTAAAATTACAAACACTTTTTGGAATTATCTCTCTCTACATTTGTGCATTTGCATTTTAGATTATACTTTTTTGTTAAAAAAAAACCTGAGTTTTCACTTTTCCCTTTATCTCGTAAAAAAAAAGATAAGAAGGCAAATAGATCACAACAAAACAAAAATTTTAGAGTTTAAGCAAAAAATATAAAACAACAACAAATGTTAGTAAAGAAAATTTATCCACGCCCCACAAATGAAAAATAAAGTTTTGATATCCAAGTATGGGAAATTCCACTAGTTCAACCCTAATTGCTTGGAATTTGATAAGAAAGTGATTTCTAATTGTTCCCACACATGTTTTAAACAAGGATTATCCATGCCTAAAATATGTTAAATATGCAAAAGATCAATGGATCAAAACCTCATTAAATTCTCAAATGAATGTGGGGTGGGATATTTGCCTGAGTCAAACAAGCCATTATTTTGCCCATTTACAAAAAAATTGACCTAACAATCATTGATGATTGTAAACTTCGGTCTATCATGCGTAATGGGCAATATTTTTGTAAGAAATGACTTACAGATTGGGAGTCCACACTTGGTCTAAAATCCCCCGCCTCCCCCTTTTTCTGACGATTTCAAAACCTGTTATATAAAAACTAGAAAGAGTTTACAATCCCTAAAAGTAGAGACACATTTTGGAATTATCTCTCTCTACTTTTTTGCATCTCCATTTTAGATCTACACTTTTTATTAAAACAAAACTTGAGTTTTCACTTTTTCCTTTACCTCGTAAATAAAAATATAAGAAGGCAAATAGATCACAACAAAAAGAAAATTTTAGAGTTTATGTATGCAAAAAATTTCAAACAACAAAAAATGTTAGAAAAGAAAATTTATTCATGCGACACAAATGAAAACAAGTTTTGATATCCAAGTTTAGGAAATTCCACTAGTCCAACCCTAATAGCTTGGAATTTGATAAGAAAGAGATTTCTAATTGATCCCACACATGTTTTAATCATGGCTTGTGCATGCTTAAAACATGTTAAATAAGCAAAAGACCTATGGATCAAAACCTCATTAAATTCTCAAGTGAACGTGCGGTGGCATATTTACCAGAGTCAAACAAGCCATTATTTTGCCCATTTACAAAAAAACTGACCTGACAATGATTGATGATTGTAAAGTGATTTATCGGTCAATCGTACCTAATTGGTTATATTTTTGTAGGAAATGACTTATGGATTTGGAGTTCACATTCAGTCAAAAATCCCCCGCCTCCCTCTTTTTCCCGACGGTTGCAAAACCTGATATATAAAAACTAGAAAGAGTTTACAATCACTAAAAAGGAAAGACAATTTTTTGAATTAATTCTCTCTAAAATTTTTCATATCCATTTTCTAAACTTGAGTTTTCACTTTTCCCTTTATCTCGTAAACAAAAAGATAAGAAGGCAAATAGATCACAACAAAACAAAATTTTTAGAGTTTATGTATTCATAAAATATAAAACAACAACAAATGTAAGTAAAGAAAATTTATTCACGTACCACAAATGAACACAAAAGTTTTGAAATCCAAGTTTGGGAAATTCCACTAGTTGAACCCTAATAGCATGGAATTTGATAACAAAGAGATTTCTAATTACATGTTGTAAACGTGGATTATGCATGCCTAAAACATGTTCAAGTTGCAAATGACTTGTGGATCCAAACCTCATTAAATTCTCAAGTAAATGTGCAATGGGATATTTACCCGAGTGTGAAACAAGCCATTATTTTTCCCATTTACAAATAAGCGAAACCTAACAATCATTGATGACTGTAAAGCGATTTATCAGTCAATTATCCAAAATGGGCTATATTTTTGTAAGAAATGACTTATGGGTTGGGAGTCCACTCTCAGTCAAAAATCCCCCGTCCCCCCTTTTTCTTGACGATTACCAAACCTGATATATAAAAACAAGAAAGAGTTTACAATCCCTAAAAATTACAAACACTTTTTGGAATTATCTCTCTTTACATTTGTGCATTTCCATTATAGAAGTATAGATTTTTCTTAAAACAAAACTTGTGTTTTTACTTTTTTTCCCTTGATCTCGTAAAAAAATGATACGAAGCCAAAAAGATCAAAAAAACGAAAATTTAAGAGTTTATGTATGCAAAAAATTCAAAACAACAACAAATGTTAGTAAAGAAATGATAATAAGCCAAAACATAAAAAAAAACGAAAATTTTAAAGTTTATGTATGCAAAAAATTTATAACAACAACAAATGTTAGTAAAGAAAATTTATTCACGCGCCACAAATGAACACAAAAGTTTTGATATCCAAGTTTGGGAAATTCCACTAGTTCAACCCTAATAGCTTGGAATTTGATGAGAAAGAGATTTCTAATTGAACCCACATATGTTTTAAACATGGATTATGCTTGGCTGAAACATGTTAAAGATGCAAATAACCCATGGATCCAAACCTCATTAAATTCTCAAGTGAACATGTGGTGGGATATGTACCTGTGAGTGAAACAGCCCATTATTTTTTCGATTTACAAAAGAGGTGACATAAGAATCATTGATGATTGTAAACTGATTTACCGATCAATCGTGCATAACAGGTTACATTTTTGTAAGAAATGACTTATGGATTCGGACTCCACACTCTGTCAAAAATCCCCCGCCTCCCCCTTTTACCCGACGATTGCAAAACCTAATATATAGAAACTAGAAAGAGTTTACAATCCCTAAAAATTACAGACAATTTTTCAAATTAACTCTCTCTAAATTTTTGCATTTCCATTTTAGATGTATACTTTTTTCTTAAATATTAACTTGAGTTTGCACTTTTCCCTTTATCTCTTACTCAAAAAGATAAGAAGGCAAATAGATCACAACAAAACTAAAATTTTACAGTTTATGTATGCAAAAAATTTAAAACAAAAACAAATATTAAATAAAGAAAATTTATTCACGCGCCACAAATGAACTCAAAGGTTTTGTTATGTAAGTTTGAGAAATTCCACTAGTTCAACCCTAATAGCTTGGAATTTTATAAGAAAGAGATTTATAATTGATTCAACACAAGTTTTAGACATAGATTATGCATGTCTGAAACATTTGTGCACTTTCATTTTAGAGGTATAATTTTTTCTTAAAACAAAACATAAGTTTTCACTTTTCCCTTTATCTTGTAAAAAAAAGATAAGAATGCAAATTGATCACAAGAAAATGAAAGTTTTAAAGTATATGAATGCAAAAAATATAAAACAACAACAAATGTTAGTAAAGAAAATTTATTCATGCGCAAATTAACACATAAGTTTTGATATCCAAGTTTGGGAAATTCCACTAGTTCAACCCTAATAGCTTGGAATTTTATAAGAAAGAGATTTCTTATTGACCCCACACATGTTTTAAACAAAGATTATGCATGCCTAAAACATGTTAAATTTTCAAAAGACCTATGGATCAAAACCTCTTTAAATTCTCAAGTGAACGTGTAGTGGGATATTTACCCTAGTCAAACATGCCATTATTTTGCCCATTTACAAAAAGATGATCTTACAATTATTGATGATTGTAATGTGATTTCTTGGTCAATCGTGCGTAACGGACTATATTTTATTAAGAAATGACTTACGGATTGGGAGTCCACACTGAGTGAAAAATCCCCCGCATCCCCTTTTTCCCGACGATTGCGAAATCTGATATATAAAAACTAGAAAGAGTTTACAATCCCTAAAAATTACAGAAACTTTTTGGAATTATCTCTCTCAACATTTTTGCATTTCCATTTTAGATGTACACTTTTTTTCTTAAAACAAAACTTGAGTTTTCACTTTTCCTATTATCTCATAAAAAAAAGGCAAAAAGATCACAACAAAACGAAAATTTCAGAGTTTATGTATGCAAAATATTTAAAACAACAAATAATGTTAGAAAAGAAAATTTATTCACGTGCCACAAATCAACACAAAATTTATGATATCCAAGTTTTGGAAACTCCAATAGTTCAACCCTAATAGCTTGGAATTTGATAAGAAAAACATATCTATTTTATCCCACACAAGTTTTAAACATGGATTCTTCTTGGCTGAAACATGTTAAAGATGCAAATAACCTATGGATCCCAACCTCATTAAATTCTCAAGTGAACATGCGATGGGATATTTACCCGAGAGTGAAACAACCCATTATTTTGCCCATTTACAAAAATGTTGACCTAACAATCATTGTTGATTGTAAAGATATTTATCGGTCAATCGTGCGTAATAGGCTATATTTTTGTAAGAACTGGCTAATGGATTGGGAGTCCACAGTCAGTCAAATATCCCCCGCCTCCCCCTTTTTCCTGACGATTGCAAAACCTGATATTTAAAAACTAGAAAGAGTTTACAATCCCTAAAAATTACTGACACTTTTTGGAATTAACTCTCTCTAATTTTTAGCATTTCCAATTTAGAAGTATAGTTTTTTCTTAAATATTAACTTGAGTTTTAACTTTTCCCTTTATCTCGTAATAAAAAAGATAAGAAGGCAAATAGATCACAACAATAGGAAAATTTTAGAGTTTATGTAAGCAAAAAATTTAAAACAACAACAAATGTAAATAAAGAAAATTTATTCACGCGCCACAAATGAACACAAAAGTTTGGATATTCAAGTTTGGGAAATTCCACTAGTTCAACCCTATTGTTTGGAATTTGATAAGAAAGAGATTTCTAATTGATCCCTCACATGTTTTAGACATGGATTATGCATGCCTGAAACATGTCAAAGATGCAAAAGACCTGTGGATCCAAACCTCATTAAATTCTCAAGTGAATGTGCGATGAAATATTTACCCGAGTGAAACAAGCCATTAATTTTTCAATTTACAAAAAAGCTGACCTAACAATCATTGATTATTATAAAGTGATTTATCGATCAATCGTGCGTAATGGGCTATATTTTTGTAAGAAATGACTTACGGATTGGTAGATCACAATTAGTCAAAAATCCCCCGCCTCTCCTTTTTTCCCAACGATTGCAAAACCTGTTATATAAAAATTACAAAGAGTTTTCAATCTTTAAAAATTATTGAAACTTTTTGGAATAATCTTTCACTACATTTGTGCATTTTCATTTTATATGTATACTTTTTTCTTAAATCAAGTCTTTAGTTTTCACTTTTCCCCTTATCTACTAAACAAAAAGATAAGAAGTAAAATAGATGACCACAAAACAAAAAATTTAGAGTTTATGTATGCAAAAAATTTAAAACAACAACAAATATAAGTAAAGAAAATTTATTCATGCGCGACAAATGAACACAAAAGCTTTGATATCCTAGTTTGGGAAATTCGATTAGTTCAACCCTAATAGCTTGGAATTTGATTAGAAAGAGATTTCTTATTGATCCCACACATGTTTTAAACAAGGATTATGCATGTGTAAAACATGTCAAAGATGAAAATGACCTATATATCCAAACCTCATTAAATTCCCAAGTGAATGTGCGGTGGGATATTTACCCGAGAGTGAAACAAGCCTTTATTTTTCCCATTTACAAAAAAGCTAACCTAAAAATCAATGATGTTTGTAAATTGATTTATCGGTCAATGGTGTGTAACGGTCTATATTTTTGTAAGAAATGACTTATGGATTGGGAGTCCACACTCAGTCAAAAATCCCCCGCCTCCCCCTTTTTCCTGACGATTACAAAATCTGATATATAAAAATTAGAAAGAGTTTACAATCCTTAAAAGTTATAGACAGTTTTTGGAATTATCTCTCTCTACATTTTTGCATTTCCATTTTAGATGTATACTTTTTTCTTAAAACAAAACTTGAGTTTTTGTTTTTACCTTTATCTCGTAAAAAATAAAGATAAGAAGGAAAATAGATTACAAGAAAACGAAAATTTTAGAATTTATGTATGCAAAAAATATAAAACAACAACAAATGTTAGTAAAGAAAATTTAATCACGCCCCACAAATGTACACAAAAGTTTTGATATCCAACTTTGGGAAATTCCACTAGTTCAACCCTTATTGCTTGGAATTTGATAAGAAAGAGATTTCTAATTGATCCCACACATGTTTTAAACATGGATTATGCATGCCTAAAACAAGTTAAATATGCAAAAGACCTATGGATCAAAATCTCATTAAATTCACAAGTGAACTTGCGGTGGGATATTTACCCGAGTCAAACAAGCCAATATTTTGCCCATTTACAAAAAAGCTGACCAAACAGTCATTTATGATTGTAAAGTGATTTATCAGTCAATCATTCGTAACGGGCCATATTTTTCTAAGAAATGACTTATGGATAGGGAGTCCACACTTAGTCAAAAATCCCCCGCCTCCGCCTTTTTCCCGACGATTGCAAAACCTGATATATAAAAACAAGAAATAGTTTACAATCCCTAAATATTCTAGACAGTTTTTGGAATTATCTCTCTCTACATTTTGCATTTCCATTTTAGAAGTATACTTTTTCTTAAAACAAAACTTGATTTTTCACTTTTCCCTTTATCTCGTAAAAAAAAAAAGATAAGAAGGCAAATATATCACAAGAAAACGAAAATTTAAGAGTTTATGTATGCAAAAAATATAAAACAACAACAAATGTTAGGAAAGAAAATTTATTCATATGACACAAATAAACACAAAAGTTTTGATTTCCAAGTTTGGGAAATTCCACTAGTTCAACCCTAATTGCTTGGAATTTGATAAGAAAGAGATTTTTAATTGATCCCACACATGTTTTAAACATGGATTATGCATGCCTAAAACATGTTAAATATGAAAAAGACCTATGGATCAAAACCTGATTAAATTCTCAAGTGAACGTGCGGTGGGATATTTACCCGAGTCAATCAAGCCATTATTTTTGCCATTTACAAAAAAGTAGACCTAACAATCATTGATGATTGTAAAGTAATTTATCGGTCAATCGTGCGTAATGGGCTATACTTTTGTAAGAAATGTCTTATGGATTGGGAGTCTACACTCAGTAAAAAATCCCCCACCTCCCCTTTTTCCCGATGATTGCGAAACCTGATATATAAAAACTAGATTGAGTTGACAATCCCTAAACATTATAGGCACTTTTTGGAATTATCACTCTCTACATTTGTGCATTTCCATTTTAGATGTATACTTTATTCTTAAAACAAAACTTCACTTTTCACTTTTCCCTTTATCTCGTAAAAAAAAAAAGGATAAGAAGGCATATTTATCACTACAAAACAAAAATTTTAAAGTTTATGTATGCAAAAAAATTAAAACAACGACAAATGTTAGTGAAGACAATGAACACAAAGGTTTTGATATCCAAGTTTGGGAAATTCCACTAGTTCAACCCTAATAGCTTTGAATTTGATAAGTAAGAGATTTGTAATTGATCCCCCACATGTTTTAAACATGGATTATGCATGCCTGAAACATGTTAACGATGCAAAAGACCTATGGATCCAAACCTCATTAAATATTCAAGTGAACGTGCGGTGGGATATTTACACGAGTGAAACAAGCGATTATTTTGCACATTTACAAAAAAGCTGACATAACAATTATTGATGATTGTAAAGTGATTTATAAGCAATTGTGCATAACCAGTTATATTTTTGTAAGAATTTACTAATGGATTGGGTGTCTACGCTCAGTCAAAAATCCCCCTAAACCCTAAACCCTTTTTCCTGACAATTGCAAAACTTGATATATAAAAACTAGAAAGAGTTTACAATCTCTAAAAATAATAGACATTTTTTGGAATTATATCTCTCTACATTTTTGCATTTCCATTTTAGATGTATACTTTTTTCTTAAATTCAAACTCAAGTTTTCACTTTTCTCTTTATCTCATAAACAAAAAGATTAGAAGGAAAATAGATCACAACAAAACGAAAATTTTATTGTTCATGTAAAACATTTAAAACAAGAACAAATACCAGTAAAGAAATTTATCAATGCGCTATAAATGAACACAAAAGTTTTGATATCCAGGTGTGGGAAATTCCACTAGTTCATACCTAATTGCTTGGAATGTGATAAAAAAGAGATTTCTAATTGATCCCATTGATGTTTTAAACATGGATTATGCGTGCCTGAAACATGTTAAAGATGGAAATGACCTTAGGATCCAAACCGCATTAAATTCTCAAGTGAATGTACGGTGGGATATTTACCCGAGAGTGAAACAAACCATTATTTTGCCCATTGACAAAAAAACTGACCAAACAATCATTGATGATTTTAAAGTGTTTTATCGGTCAACCATGCGTAATGGGTTATATTTTTGTAAGTAATGACTTATGGATTGGGAGTCCATACTCAATAAAAAATCCCCCGCCTCCCCCTTTTACCTGACGATTGCCAAAACTGATATATAAAAAATAGGAAGACATTACAATCCCTAAAAATTACTGACATTCCATTTTAGATGTACACTTTTTTCTTAAATCAAAACTTGAGTATTCACTTTTCCCTTTATATCCTAATAAAAAAGATAAGAAGGCAAATAGATCACAACAAAACGAAATTGTTAGAGTTTAAGTATGTAAAAAATTTAAAACAACTACAAATGTAAGTAAAGAAAATTTATTCACGCGCCACAAATGAACTCAAAAGTTTTGAGATCCAAGTTTGGGTAATTCCACTTGTACCACCCTAATAGCTTGGAATTTTATAAGGAAGAGATTTTTAATTGATCCCACACATGTTTTAAACTCGGATTATTCATGCCAGAAACATGTTAAAGATGCAAAAGACCTATGGATCCAAACCTCATTAAATTCTCAAGTGAACGTGCGGTGGGATATTTTTCTGAGTGAAACAAGCCACTAGTTTGCACATTTACAAAAAAGCTAACCTAACAATCATTGATGATTGTAAAGTGATTTATCAATCAATCGTGCGTAACCGGCTATATTTTTTTAAGAAATGACTTATGGATTGGGAGTCCACACTCAGTCAAAAATGCCCCTAAACCCTAAACCCTTTTTTCAGACAAATGTAAAACCTGATATATAAAAACTAGAAAGAGTTTACATTCTATAAAAATTACAGAAACTTTTAGGAAAAATCTCTAAGTACATTTATGCATTCCCATTTTAGATGTATACTTTTTTCTTAAATCAAGACTTGAGTTTTAACTTTTCCCTTTATCTCGTAAACAAAAAGATGAGAAGGCAAAGAGATCACAACAAAACGAAAATTTACGAGTTTAATATGCAAAAAATTTAAAACTAAAACAAACGTAAGTAATGAAATTTTATTCACGCACCACAAATGAACACAAAAGTTTTGATATCCAAGTTTTGGAAATTCCACTAGTTCAACCCTAATTGCTTGGAATTTTATAAGAAAGAGATTTCTAATTGATCCCACACATGTTTGAAACAAGGACTGTGCATACCTGAAACATGTTAAAGATGCAAATGACCTATGGATCCAAACCTCATTAAATTCTCAAGTAAACTTGCCGTGGGATATTTACCCAAGAGTGAAAATGGCCATTATTTTGAGAATTTAAAAAATAGCTGACCTAACAATCATTCATGATTGCAAAGTGATTTATCGGTCAATCATGCGTAACAGGCAATATTTTTGTAGGAAATGATTTATGGATTGGGAGTCCACTATCAGTCAAAAATCCCCCGCCTCCCCCTTTTTCTCAACAATTGCAAAACCTGATATATATCAAAACTTGAAAGAGTTTATAATCCCTAAGACACTTTTTGGAATTAAATCTATTTAAATATTTGCATTTCTATTTAAGATGTATACTTTTTTCTTAAATCAAAACTTGAGTTTTCACTGTTCCCTCTATCTCGTAATCAAAAAGATAAGAAGGCAAATAGATCACAACAAAATGAAAATTTTAGAGTTTATGTATGCAAAAAATTTAAAACAACAACAAATGTAAATAAAGAAAATTTATTCACGTGCCACAAATGAACTCAAAAGTTTTGATATCCAAGTTTGGGAAATTTCACTAGTTCAACCCTAATAACTTGGAATTTGATAAGAAAGAGATTTCTAATTGATCCAACACATGTTTTAAACATGGATTGTGTATGCTTGAAACATGTTAAAGATGCAAAAGACAAAAGAATCAAAACCTCATTAAATTCTCAAGTGAACGTGCAGTGGGATATTTACCCGAGGGAAACAAGCCATTATTTTGCCTATTTACAAAAAAGTTGACCTAACAATCATTGATGATTGTAAAGTGATTTATAGGTCAATCATGCATAACGGGCTATATTTTTGTAAGAAATGACTTATGGATTGAGAGTCCACAATCAGTCAAAAATCCCTCGCCTCCCCCTTTTTCAGAACGATTGTAAAACCTGATATATAAAAACTAGAATGAGTTTACAATCCCTAAAAATTACAGACACTTTTTGGAATTAACTCTCTCTAAATTTTTGCATTTCCGTTTTTTATGTATACTTTTTTTTTAAATCTAAACTTGAGTTTGCACTTTTCCCTTTTTCTCGTCATCAAAAAGATAAGAAGGCAAATAGATCACAACTAAACGAAAGTTTTAGAGTTTATGTATGCAAAAAATTTAAAACAACAATAAATGTAAGTAATGAAAATTTATTCACACGCCACAAATGAACACAAAAGTTTTGATATCCAAGTTTGGGAAATTCCACTAGTTCAACCCTAATAGCTTGGAATTTTCTAAGAAAGAGATTTCTAATTGATCCCACACATGTTTTAAAAATGGAATATGCATGTCTGAAACGTGTTAAAGATGAAAATGACCTATGGATCCAAACCTCATTAAATTCTGTGATATTTACCTGAGAGTGAAACAAGCCTTTATTTTTTCCATTTACAAAAAAGCTAACCTAACAATCATTTATGATTGTAAAGTGATTTACCGGTCAATCGTACGTAATGGGTAATATTTTTGTAAGAAATGAATTATGGATTGGGAGTCCACATGCAGTAAAAAATCCCCCCTCTCCCCCTTTTTCCCGACGATTACCAAACCTTATATATAAAAACTTGAAAGGGTTTAAAATCCTTAAAAATTACAGACACTTTTTGGAATTAACTCTCTGTAAATCTTTGCATTTCTATTTTTGATGTATACTTTTTTCTTAAATCAAAACTTGCGTTTTCCCTTTTCCCATTATCTCGTAATCAAAAAGATAAGAAGGCAAATAGATCACAACAAAACGAAAATTTTAGAGTTTATGTATGCAAAAAATTTAAAACAACAACAAATGTTAATAAAGAAAATTTATTCACGCGTGGCAAATGAACTCAAAAGTTTTGATATCCCAATTTTTAAAATTCCACTAGTTCAACAATAATAACATGAAATTTGATAAGAAAGAGACTTCTAATTGATCCCACACATGTTTTAAACATGAATTATGCATGCCTAAAACATGTTAAAGATGCAAAAATACCTACGGATCAAAACCACATTAAATTCTCAAGTGAACGTGCGGTGGGATATTTGCTCAAGTCAAACAAGCCATTATTTTGCCCAATTGTAAAAAAACTGACCTAACAATCATTGATGATTGTAAAGTGATTTATCGGTCAATCATCTGTAACGGGTTGTATTCTGTAAGAAATAATTTATGGATTGGGAGTCCACTCTCAGTCAAAAATCCCCCGCCTCCTCCTTTTTCCCGACGAGTGCAAAACCTGTTATATAAAAACAAGAAAGAGTTTACAATCCCTAAAATTTACAGACACTTTTAGGAATTATCTCTCTCTACATTTGTTCATTTCCATTTTAGATGCATACTTTTTTCTTAAATCAATACTTGAGTTTGATTTTTCACTTTTCCTTTTATCTCGTAAACGAAAAGATAAGAAGGCAAATAGATCACAACATAACGAAAATTTTAGAGTTTAAATATGGAAAAAATTTAAAATAACAACAAATGTAACTAAAGAAAATTTATTCGCCTGCCACAAATGCACACAAAAGTTTTGAAATCCATGTTTGGGAAATTTCACTACTTCAACCCTAATAGCTTGGAATTTGATAAGAAAGAGATTTCTAATTGATCCCACACATGTTTTAAACATGGATTATGAATGCCTAAAACATGCTAAAGATGCAAATCACCTATGGATCCAAACCTCATTAAATTCTCAAGTGAACGTGTGGTGGGATATTTACCCGAGAGTCAAACAAGCCATTATTTTTTGCATTTACAAAAAAGCTAACCTAACAATCATTGATAATTATAAAGTGATTTATCAGTATATCGTGCGTAACGGGCTATATTTTAGTAAGAAATGACTTATGGATTGGGAGTCCACACTCAGTCAAAAATCCCCTCCCTCCCCCTTTTACCCGACGATTGTAAAACCCGATATATAAAAAATAGGAAGACATTACAATCCCTAAAAATTACAAACACTTTTTGGAATTAAATCTCTCTAAATTTTTGCATTTCAATTTTAGATGTACACTTTTTTCTTAAATCAAAACTTGAGTATTCACTTTTCCGTTTTTCTCATAATAAAAAAGATAAGAAGGCAAATAAATCACAACAAAACAAAAATTTTAGAGTTTATGTATGCAAAAGATTTAAAACAACAACGAATTTAAGTAAAGAGAACACAAAAATGAACACAAAAATTTTGATATCCAAGTTTGGGAAATTCCACTAGTTCAACCCTAATAGCTTGGAATTTGATAAGAAAGAGATTTCTAATTGATCCCACACATGTTTTAAACTTGGATTATGCGTGTTTTAAACATGTTTTAAACCTGGATTATGCGTGCCTGAAACATGTTAAAGATGCAAATGACCTAAGGATCCAAACTTCATTAAATTATGAAGTGAACGTGCAGTGGGATATTTACCCTAGTCAAACAAGCCATTTTTTTGCCCATTTACAAAAAAAAGCTGACCTAACAATCATTGATGATTGTAAAGTGATTTATCGGTCAATCTTGTGTAACAGGCAATATTTTTGTAAAAAGTGTCTTATGGATTGGGAGTCCACACTTAGTAAAAAAATCCTCCGCCTCCCCCTTTTTCCCGACATTTGCAAAACCTGATATATAAAAACTAGAAAGATTTTAAAATCCCAAAAAATTACAGACAGTTTTTTGAATTAACTGTCTCTAAATTTTTGCATTTCCGTTTTAGATGTATACTTTTTTTCTTATATAAAAACTTGAGTTTTCACTTTTCACTTTATCTCGTAATAAAAAAGATAAGAAGGCAAATAGATCGCAACAAAACAAAATTTTTTAGAGTTGATGTATGAAAAAAATTTAAAACAACAACAAATGTTAATAAAGAAAATTTATTCACGCCCCACAAATGAACTCAAAAGTTTTGATATCCAAGTTTGTGAATTTCCACTAGTTCAACACTTATAGCTTGGAATTTGAAAAGAAAGAGACTTTTAATTGATCCCACACATGTTTTAAACATGGATTATGTATGTCTAAAACATGTTAAAGATGCAAAAGACCTATGGATCAAAAGCTCATTAAATTCTCAAGTGAACGTGCGGTGGGATATTTACTCCAGTCAAATAAGCCATTACTTTGCCCATTTTCAAAAAAGCTTACCTAACAATCATTGATTGTTGTAAAGTGATTTATCGGTCAATCGTGCGTAACGGGCTATATTTTTGTAAGAAATGACTAATGGATTGGGAGTCCACACTCAGTCAAAAATCCCCCGCCTCCTCCTTTTTTCACAACGATTGCAAAACATGATATATAAAAACTGGAAAGAGTTTACAATCCCTAAAAATTACAGACACTTTTTAGAATCATCTCTCTCTACAATTGTGCATTTCATTTTTAGATTTATAATTTTTTCTTAAATCAATACCTGAGTTTGAGATTTCACTTTTGTCTTTATCTTGTAAACAAAAAGATAAGAAGGCAAATAGATCACAAAAACACGAAAATTTCAGAGTTGATGTTTGCAAAAAATTTAAAACAACAAAAATGTAAGTAAATAAATTTTATTCACGCGCCACAAATGTACACAAAATTTTTGCTATCAAAGTTTGGGAAATTCCACTAGTTCAAACCTAATAGCTTGGAATTTGATAAGAAAGAGATTTCTAATTGATCCCACACGCGTTTTAAACATGGATTATGCATGCCTGAAACATGTGAAAGATGCAAATGACCTATGGATCCAAACATCATTAAATTCTCAAGTGAACGCGCGGTGGGTATTGACCTGAGAGTCAGACAAACAATTTTTTTGTGCATTTACAAAAAAGCTTACCTAACAATCATTGATGATTGTAAAGAGATTTATCGGTCAATCGTGTGTAACGGGCTATATTTTTGTAAGAAATGACTTATGTATTGGGAGTCCAACACTTAGTTAAAAATCCCCCGCCTCCTCCTCTTTCCCGATGTTTACAAAACATGATATAAAAAACTAGAAAGAATTTACAATCCATAAAAATTACAGATATTGTTTTGAATATCTCTTTCTACATTTGTGCATCTCCATTTTAGATGTATAATTTTTTCTTAAAACAAAACTTGAGTTTTCACTTTTCCCTTTATCTCGTAAAAAAAAAAAGATAGTAAGGCAAATAGATCACAACAAAACGAAAATTTAAGAGTTTATGTATGCAAAAAATTTAAAACAACAACAAATGATAGTAAAGAAAATTTATTCACACGCCACAAATGTACACAAAAGTTTTGATATCCAAAATTGAGAAATTGCACTTGTTCAACCCTAATAGCTTGAAATTTGATAAGAAAGAGATTCGTAACTGATCCCATACTTGTGTTTAAACATGGATTATGCTTGGCTGAAAGATGTTAATGATGCAAATGACCTATGGATCCAAACCTCATTAAATTCTCAAGTGAACATGCGGTGGGATATTTACCTGAGAATGAAAGAAGTCTTTTTTTTGCCCATTTACAAAAAAGCTGACCTAACAATCATTGATGATTATAAACTGATTTATAGGTCAATCGTGCATAACGGGCTATATTTTTTTAAGAAATGACTTATGGATTGGGAGACCACACTTAATAAAAAATCCCTCGCCTCCCCATTTCTCCCGTCGATTGCTAAACCTGATATATAAAAACTAGAAAGATTTTACAATCCCTAAAAATTACAAACACTTTTTGGATTTATCTCTCTCTACATTTGTGCAATTCCATTTGAGATGTATATTTTTTTCTTAAATCAAAAGTAGAGTTTTCACTTTTCCATTTATCTCATAAACAAAAAGATAAGAAGGCAAAAAGATCACAACAAAACAAAAAATTTAGAGTTTATGTATGCAAAAAAATTAAAACTGTTAACAAATGTAAGTAAATAAAATTTATTCAAGCGCCAAAATGAACACAAAAGTTTTGATATCCAAGTTTGGGAAATTCCACTTATTCAACCCTAATATGTTGGAATTTGAGAAGAAAGAGATTTCTAATTGATCCCACAAATGTTTTAAACACAGATTCTGCATGCATGAAACATGTTAAAGATGCAAATGACCTAAAGATCCAAACCTCATTAAATTCTCAAGTGACCTTGCAGAGGGATATTTAACGGAGTCAAAAAAGCCATTATTTTGCCCATTTACAAAGAATCTGACCTAACAATCGGTGAAGATTGTAAAGTGATTTGTCGGTCAATTGTGCGTAACGGCGAATATTTTTATAAAAAGTATCTTATGGATTGGGAGTCCACACTTAGTCTAAAATCCCCTGCCTCCCCCTTTTTTCCGATGTTAGCAGAACCTAATATATAAAAACGAGAAAGAGTTTACGATTCATAAAAATTACCAACACTTTTTTTAATTATATCTCTCTACATTTGTGCATTTCCATTTAGATGTATACGCTTTTCTTAAATCAATACTTGTGTTTTTAATTTTCCCTTTATCTCGTAAACAAAAAGATAAGAAGGCAAATAGATCACAACAAAACGAAAAATTTAGAACTTATGTATGCAAAAAAATTTAAACAACAACAAATGTAAGTAAATAAAATTTATTCACTTGCCACGTATGAACACAAAAGTTTTGATATCCATGTTTGAGAAATTCAACTAATTCAATCCTAATAGCTTGGAATTTGATAAGAAAGTTATTTCTAATTGATCCCACACATGTTTTAAACATGGATTATGTAGGCCTGAAACATGTTAAAGATGTAAAAGACCTATAGATGCAAACCTCATTAAATTCTCAAGTGAACTTGTGGTGGGATATTTACCCAAGTGAAACAAGCGATTGTTTTGCACATTAACAAAAAAGCTGACCTAACAATCATTGATGATTGTATAGTGATTTATCGGTCAATCGTGAGTTACCGGCTATATTTTTGTAAGAATTAACTTATGGATTGCGAGTCCACACTCAGTCAAAAATCCCCCTAAACCCTAAACAATTTTTCCAGAATATTGCAAAACCTGATATTTAAAAACTAGAAAGAGTTTACAATCCCTAAAACTTACAGAAACTTTTTGAAATTATTTCTCTCTTCATTTGTGCATTTCTATGTTACTTGTATACTTTTATTTAAATCAAAACACGAGTTTTCACTTTTCCCTATATCTTGTAAACAAAAAGATGACAAGGGAAATTGATCACAACAAAACAAAATTTTTAGAGTTTATGTTTGCAAAAAATTTAAAACTACAACAAATGTAAGTAAAGAAAATTTATTCAAGCGCCACAAATGAAATCAAAAGTTTTGATATCCAAATTTTGGAAATTCCACAAGTAGAACCTTAATAGCTTGGAGTTTGAAAAGAAAGAGATTTCTAATTGTTCCCACACATGTTTTAAAAGTGGATTACGCATGCCTGAATCATGTTAAAGATGCAAATGACTTATGGATTCAAACCTCATTAAGTTCTCAAGTGAACGTGTGGTGGGATATTTACCCGAGAGTCAAACAAGCCATTATTTTGCCCATTTACAAACAAGCTGACCTAACAATCATTGATGATTGTAAAGTGATTTATCGGTCAATCATGCGTAACGAGCTATATTTTTGTAAGAAATGACTTATGGATTGGGAGTCTAGCATCAGTTCAAAATCCCCCGCCCCCCCTTTTTTCTCGACGTTTGCTAAACCTGACATATAAAAACTAGAAAGAGTTTACAATCTCTAAAAATTACCGACACTTTTTGGAATTATCTCTCTCTACATTTGTACATTTCCTTTTTAAATGTACACTTTTTTCTTAAATCAAAACTTCAGTTTTCAGTTTTCCCTTTATCTAGTAAACAAAAAGATAAGAATGCAAATAAATCACAACATAACGAACATTTTGGAGTTTATCTATGCAAAAAATTTAAAACAACAAAATGAAAGTAAAGAAAATTTATTCATCACGAATGAACACAAAATTTTTGATATCCAAGTTTGGAAATTCTACTAGTTCAACCCTAATAGCTTGGAATTCAATAAGAAAGAGATTTCTAATTGATCCCACACATGTTTTAAACAAGAATTATGCATGCCTGAAACATGTTAATGATGCAAAAGACCAATGGATCCAAACCTCATTAAATTCTCAAGTGAACGTGCGGTGGGGTATTTACCCGAAAGTCAAACAAAGCCATTATTTTGCCCATTTACAAAAAAGCTGACCTAACAATCACTGATGATTGTAAAGTGATTTATAGAGATATTTACCCGAAAGTCAAACAAGCCATTATTTTGTCCATTTACAAAAAAAACTAACCTAACAATCATTAATGATTGTAAAGTTATTTATTGGTCACTCATGCGTAACGGACTGTATGTTTTTAAGAAATGACTTATGGATTTGGAGTCCAAACTCCATAAAAAATCCCACACCTTCTCCTTTTTCCTGATGACTTCAAAACTTGATATATAAAAACTAGAAAGAGTTTACAATCCATAAAAATTACAGAAACTTTTTGGAATTATCTCTCTCTACATTAGCATTTTAGATGTATACTTTTTTCTTAAATAAAAACTAAAGTTTTCACTTTTCCATTTATCTCGTAAAAAAAAAAGATAAGAAGGAAAATAGATCACAAAAAAACAAAAATTTTAGAGTTTATGTATGCAAAAAATTTAATACAAATACAAATGTCAACAAATAAAATTTATTTAGGCGCCAGAAATGAACACAAAAATTTTGATGTCCAAGTTTGGCAAAATCCAATGGTTCAACACCAATAGCTTGGAATTCGATAAGAAAGAGATTTCTAATTGATCCCACACATGTTTTAAACATGGATTATGCATGCCTGAAACATGTAAAGATGCAAATGACCTAAGGATCCAAACCTCATTAAATTCTCAAGTGAACGTGCGGTGGGATATTTACCCGAGTTAAACAAGCCATTATTTTTCCCATTTACAAAGAAGATGACCTAAAAGTCATTGATGATTGTAAGGTGATTTGTCAGTCAATTGTGCGTAACAAGCAATATTTTTGTAAGAAGTGACTTATGGATTGGGAGTCCACACTCAGTCAAAAATTCCCCGCCTCAGTCTTTTTCCCGATGTTTGCAAAACCTGATATTTAAAAACTAGAAAGAGTGTTAAATTCCTAAAAATAATAGACACTTTTTGTAATCATCTCTCCCTACAATTGTGCATTTCCATTTAGATGTATACAATTTTCTTAAATAAAAACTTGAGTTTTCACTTTTCCTTTATCTCGTAATAAAAAAGGAAAGAAGACAAAAAGATCACAACTAAATGAAAGATTTTGAGTTTATGTATGAAAAAAATTTAAAACAACAACAAATGTTAGTAAAGAAAATTTATTCACGCGCCACAAATGAAGGCAAAAGTTTTGGTATCCAAGTTTGGAAAATTGCACTAGTTCAACCCTAATAGCTTGGAATTTGATAAGATAGAGATTTCTAATTGATCCCACATATGGTTTAAACAGGGAATATGCATGCCTGAAACATGTTAAAGATGCAAATGACCTAAAGATCCAAACCTCATTAAATTCTCAAGTGAACGTGCGGTGGGATATTTACCAGAGTCAAACAAGCCATTATTTTGCTCATTTACAAAGAAGGTGACCTAACAATCATTGAAGATTGTAAATTGATTTGTCGGTCAATCGTGTGTAATGGCTAGTATTTTTGTAAGAAGTGACTTATGGATTGGGAGTCCACACTTAGCCAATAATCCCCCGCCTCCCCCTTTTTCCCGATGATTGCAAAACCTGATATATAAAAAAAAAAGATTTCACAATCCCAAAAAATTATAGACACTTTTAGGAATTATCTCTCTCTACGTTTGTGCATTTCAATTTTAGATGTAAACTTTTTTCTTAAATCCAAACTTGAGTTTTCACTTTTCTATTTATCTCGAAAAAAAAAAAGATAAGAAGGCAAATAGATCACAACAAAACGAAAATGTTTGTGTTTAAGTATGTAAATAATTTTAAACAACAAAAAATGTAAGTATATAAAATTTATTCACGCGCCACAAATGAACTCAAAAGTTTTGATATCCAAGTTTGGGAAATTCCACTAGTTCAACCCTAATAGCTTGGAATTTGATAAGAAAAAATTTCTAATTGATCCCACACATGTTTTAAACATGGATTATGCAAGCCTGAAACATGTTTAAGATGCAAAAAGGCTATGAAACATGTTTAAATTCTCAAGTGAACTTGCTATGGGATATTTACCCAAGTGAAACATGCCATTATTTTGCACGTTTACAAAAAAGCTGACCTAACTATCATTGATGATTGTGAAAGTGATATATTGGTCAATCGTGCGTAACCGGCTATATTTTTGTAAGAATTGAGTTATGGATTGGGAGTCCACACTCAGTCAAAAATCCCCCTAAACCCTAAACCCTTTTTTCTGTTGATTGCAAAACCTGACATATAAAAACTAGATAGAGTTTACAATCTCTAAAATTTACAGACACTTTTTGGAATTATCTCTCTCTACATTGGTGCATTTCATTTTTAGATGTATAATTTTTTCTTATATCAAAACTTGAGTTTTCACTTTTCCCTTTATCTCAAAAACAAAAAGATAAGAAGGCAAATTGATCACAAAAAAACAAAAATTTTGGAGTTTATTTATGCAAAAAATTTAAAACTAGAAAATAATGTAAGTAAAGAAAATTTATTCACGCGCCACAAATGAACACAAAAGTTTTGATATCCAATTTTGGGAAATTTCCCCAATTCAACCCTAATAGCTTGGAATTTGATAAGAAAGAGATTTCTAATTGATCCCACACATGTTTTAAACATGAATTATGCATGCCTGAAACATGTTGTAGATGCAACTGACCTATGGATCCAAACCTCATTTAATTCTCAAGTTAAACTATGGCGGGATATTTACCAGAGAGTGAAACAAGCCACTATTTTGCCCATTTAAAAAAAATTTTCCCAACAATCTTTGATGATTGTAAAGTGATTTATCAGTCAATCGTGTGTAACGACTATATTTTTGTAAGAAATGACTTGTGGATTGGAAGTCCACACTCAATTAAAAATCCCCCGCCTCCCCCTTTTTCCCAATGATTGCAAAACCTGATATATAAAAACTAGAAAGAGTTTACAATCTCTAAAAATTCTAGACACTTTTTGGAATTAACGCTCTTTAATTTTTGTATTTCCATTTTAGATGTTTACTTTTTTCTTAAATCAAAACTTGAGTTTTGACTTTTCCTTTTATCTCGTAAGGAAAAAAGTAAGAAGGCAAATAGATCACAAAAACACGAAAATTTAAGAGTTTATGAATGCAAAAAAATTAAAACAACAAAAAATGTAAATAAATAAAATTTATTCACACGCCACAAATTAACTCAAAAGTTTTGATATCCAAGTTTGGGAAATTCCACTAGTTCAACCCTAATAGCTTGGAATTTGATAACAAAGAGATTTCTAATTAACCCCACACAAGTTTTCAACATGGATTATGCATGCCTAAAACAAGTTAAATATGGAAAAGACCTATGGATCAAAACCTCTTTAAATTCTCAAGTGAACGTGCGGTGGGATATTTACTCGAGTCAAACAAGCCATTATTTTGCCCTTTTACAAAAATGCTGACCTAACAATCATGAATGATTGTAAAGTGATTTATTGATCAATCATACATAATGGGCTATATTTTTTTACGAAATGAATTATGGACTGGGAGTCCACCCTTAGTCAAAAATTCCCTGCTTCCCCCTTTTTCCCGATGATTACAAAACATGATATATTAAAACTAGAAAGAGTTTACAATCCCTAAAAATTACAGACACTTTTTGGGATTATATCTCTCTACATTTGTCCATTTCCATTTTAGATGTATACATTTTTCTTAAAACAAAACTTGAGTTTTCACATTTCCCTTTATCTCGTAAAAAAACAAGATAAGAAGGCAAATAGATCACAACAAAACAAAAATTTTAGAGTTTATGTATGCAAAAAATTGAAAACAACAACAAATGTTAGTAAAGAAAATTTTAGTCACGCCACAAATGAACACAAAAGTTTTGATAACCAAGTTTGGGAAATTCCACTAGTTCAACCTAATGGCTTGGAATTTGAAAAGAAAGAGATTTCTAAATGATCCCAGACATGTTTTAAACATGGATTATGCATATCTGAAACATGTTAAAGATACGAATGACCTATGGATCCAAACCTCATTAAATTCTCAAGCGAACATACGGTGGGATATTTACCCGAGAGTGAAATAAGCCATTATTTTGCCATTTATGAAAAAGCTGACCTAACAATCATTGATGATTGTAAAGTTATTTATCGGTCAATCATGCGTAACGGGCTATATTTTTTTAAGAAATGACTTATGGATTGGAACTCCTAGTCAAAAATCCCCCCCTCCACCTTTTTCCCGACAATGGCAAAACCTGATATATAAAAACTAGAAAGAGTTTACAATCCCTAAAAATTATAGACACTTTTTGGAATTCACTCTCTCTAAATTTTTGTATTTCCATTTTAGATGTATATTTTTTTCTTAAATATAAAGTTGAGTTTTGACTTTTCCCTTTGTCTCGTAATCAAAAAGATAAGAAGGCAAAAAGATCACTACAAAACGTAAATTTTAGAGTTTATGTATGCAAAAAATTTAAAACAACAACAAATGTAAATAAAAAAAATTATTTACACGCCGCAAATGAACACAAGAGTTTCGATATCTAAGTTTTGAAAATTCCACTAGTTCAGACCTAATAGCATGGAATTTGATAAGAAAGAGATTTCTAATTGATCCCACACATGTTTTAGACATGGACTATGCAAGCCTGAAACATGTTAAAGATTAAAAATACCTATGGATCCAAACCATTAAATTCTCAAGTGAACGTGCGATGGGATATTTACCCGATTGAAATAAGCCATTATTTTCCCCATTTACAAAAAAGCTTACCTAACAATCATTGATGATTGTAAAGTGATTTATCGGTCAATCGTGCGTAACAGGTAATATTTTTTTTCAGAAGTGACTTATGGATTGGGAGTCCAAACTCAGTTAAAAATTCTCGCCTCCCCCTTTTTCCTGACGATTGCAAAACCTAATATATAAAAACTAGAAAGAGTTTACAATCCCTAAAAATTACAGACACTTTTTGGAATTATCTCTCTCTACCTTTGTGCCTTTTTATTTTAGATCTATCCTTTTTTTTTTTAAAACAAAACTTGAGTTTTCACATTTCCCTTTATCTCGAAAAAAAAAGATAAGAAGGAAAATTGATCACAACAAAACAATTTTTTTTTGAGTTTATGTATGCAAAAAATTTAAAACAACAACAAATGTTAGTAAATAAAATTTATTCACGCGCCACAAATGAATACAAAAGTTTTGATATCCAAGTTTGGGAAATTTCACTAGTTCAACCTTAATAGTTTGGAATTTGATAAGAAAGAGATTTCTAAATGATCCCACACATGTTTTAAACATGGATTATGCATGCGTGAAACATGCTAAAGATGTGAATGACCTATGGATCCAAACCTTGTTAAATTCTCAAGTGAACATGTAGTGGGATATTGACCCGAGAGTGAAACAAGCCATTATTTTGCCCATTTACGAAAAAGCTGACCTAACAATCATTGATGATTTTAAAGTGATTTATCGGTCAATTGTGCATAACAGGCTATATTTTTGTAAGCAAATGAGTTATGGATTTGGAGTCCACACTCAGCCAAAAATCCCTCCTCCCCCTTTTCCCGACAATTGCAAAACCTCATATACAAAAACTAGACAGAGATTACAATCCCTAAAAATTACATAAATTTTTTGGAATTAACTCTCCCTAAATTTGTGCAATTCCATTTTAGATGTATATTTTTTTCTTAAATCAAAACTTAATTTTTTTCTTTTCCCTTTATCTCGTAAAAAAAAGATAAGAAGGCAAAGATCACAACAAAACAAAAAATTTAGAGTTTATGTATGCAAAAAATTTAAAACAACAAAAAATGTAAATAAAGAAAATTTATTCAAGCACGACAAATGAACTCAAAAGTTTTGATATCCAAGTTTTGGAAATTCCACTAGTACAACTGTAATGGTTTGGAATTTGAAAAGAAAGAGATTTCTAATCGATCCCACACATGTTTTAAACATGGATTATGCTTGGCTAAAACATGTTAAAGATGCAAATGACCTATGGATCCAAACTTCATTAAATTCTCAAGAGAACATGCGGTGGGATATTTACCCGAGAGTTAAACAAGCCATTATTTTGCCCATTTATAAAAGAGCTGACCTAACAATCATTGATGATTTTAAAGTGATTTATCGGTCAATCATGCGTAATGGGCTATATTTTTGTAAGAAATGACTTATGGATGGGAGTCCACACTCAATCAAAAATCCCCCGCTTCCCTCTTTTTTCCGACGATTGCAAAACCTGATATATAAAAACTAGAAATGGTTTACAATCCCTAAAAATTACAGACACTTTTTGGAATTAACTCTCTCTAAATTTTTGCATTTCCATTTTAGGATGTATATATTTTTCTTAAATCAAAACTTGAGTTTTCACTTTGCCCTTTTTCTCGTAATCAAAAAGATAAGAAGGCAAATAGATCACAACAAAACGAAAATTTTAGAGTTTATGTATGAAAAAAATTTAAAACAACTACAAATGTAAATAACGAAAATTTTTCCACATGCCACAAATGAACACAAAAATTTTGATATCCAAGTTTGGAAAATTCCACTAGTTCAACCCTAATAGCTTGGAATTTTATAAGAAAGAGATTTCTAATTGATCCCACACATGTTTTAGACATGGATTATGCATGCCTGCAACATGTTAAAAATGCAAAAGACCTATTGATCCAAACCTCATTAAATTATGAACTGAACGTGCATGATGGGATATTTACCTGAGTGAAACAAGCCATTAGTTTGCCCATTTACAAAAAAGTTGACGTAACAATCATTGATAATTGTAAAGTGATTTAACAGTCAATCATGCGTAAAGGGTTATATTTTTTTAAGAAATGACTTATGGATTGGGAGACCATACTCAGTCAAAAATCCCCTGCCTCCCCTTTTTCCCGACAATTACAAAACTTGATATATAAAAACTAGAAAGAGTTTACAATCCTTAGAAATAACATAAACTTTTTGGCATTATCTCTTTCTACATTTGTGCATTTCTATTTTAGATGTATACTTTTTTCTTAAATCAAATCTTCAGTTTTTACTTTTCCCTTAATCTCCTAAACAAAAAGATAAGAAGTCAAATAGATCACAAAAAGATGAATGTTTTAGAGTTTATATATGCAAAAAATTTAAAACAACAACAAATTTAAGTAAAGAAATTTTATTCACGTGCCACAAATGAACACAAAAGTTTTGATTTCGTACTTTTGAAAATTCCATTAGTTCAATACTAATAGCTTGGAATTTGATTAGAAAGAGATTTCTAATTGATCCCACACATGATTTAAACATGGATTATGCATGCCTGAAACATGTCAAAGATGCAAATGACCTATGGATCCAAACCTCATTAAATTCTCAAGTAAACGTGCGGTGGGATATTTACCCGAGTGTGAAACAAGCCTTTATTTTTCCCATTTACAAAAAAGCTAACCTAACAATCAATGATGATTGTAAAGTGATTTATCGGTCAATCGTGTGTAATGGTCTATATTTTTGTAAGAAATGACTTATAGATTGGGAGTCCACACTCAGTCAAAAATCCCCCACCTCCCCCTTTTTCCCGATGATTATAAAATCTATTATATAAAAACTAGAAAGAGTTCACAATCCCTAAAAACTATAGACACTTTTTGGTATTATCTCTCTCTAAATTTTTGCATTTCCTAATTAGATATATACTTTTTTCTTAAAACAAAACTTGGAGTTTTCACTTTTCCCTTTCTCTCGTAAAAAAAAGATAAGAAGGCAAATAGATCACAAGAAAACAAAAATTTTAGAGTTTATGTATGTAAAAAATATAGAAAAACAACAAATGTTAGTAAAGAAAATTTATTCACGCGCCACAAATGAACACAAAAGAGTAGATATCCAAGTTTTGGAAATTCCACTAGTTCAACCCTAATAGCTTGGAATATTATAAGAAAGAGAATTCTTATTGATCCCACACTTGTTGTAAATATGGATTACGCATGCCTGAAACATGTTAAAGTTGCAAATGACCTATGGATCTAAACCTCATTAAATTCTCAAGTAAACGTGTGGTGGGATACTTACCCAAGAGTGAAACAAGCCATTTTTTTCCCATTTAAAAAAAATCTAACCTAACAATCATTGATGGTTGTAAAGTGATTTATCGGTCAATCGTCCGTAATGGGCTATAATTTTTTAAGAAATGACTCATGGATTGGGAGCCCACACTCAGTTAAAAATCCCCCGCCTCCACCTTTTTCTCGACGATTGCAAAACCTGATATATAAAAACTAGAAAGAGTTTACAATCCCTAAAAATTACAGACACTTTTTGGAATTAATTCTCTCTAAATTTTGAATTTCTATTTTAGATCTATACTTTTTTCTTAAATCTAAACTTGAGTTTTCACTTTTCCCTTTATCATATAATAAAAAGGATAAGAAGGCAAATAGATCACAAAAAAACAAAAATTTTAGAGTTTATGTATGCAAAAAATTTAAAACAACAACAAATGTTAATAATGAAAATTATTCACGTGACACAAATGAACTCAAAAGTTTTGATATCCAAGTTTGGGAAATTCCACTAGTTCAACCCTAGAAGGCTGGAATTATAAGAAAGAGACGTCTAATTGATCGGACACATGTTTTAAACATGGATTATGAATGCCTAAAACAGGTTAAAGATGAAAAGGGCCTATGGATCAAAACCTCATTAAATTCTCAAGTGAACATGTCGTGGGATATTTACCCGAGTCAAAAAATCATTATTTTTCCAATTTACTAAAAAGCTGACCTAACAATCATTGATGATTGTAAACTGATTTATTGGTCTATCGTGCATAACGGGCTATATTTTTGTAAGAAATGACTTATGGTTTGGGAGTCCACACTCACGCAAAAATCCCCGCATCCTCCTTTTTCCCGACGATTGCAAAACCTGATATATAAAAACTAGAAAGAGTTTACAATCCCTAAAAATTAAAGACACTTTTTGGAATTATCTCCCTCTACATTTGTGCATTTCCATCTTAGATGTATACTTTTTTCTTAAATCAATACTTGAGTTTGAGTTTTCAGTTTTCCCTTTATCTCATAAACAAAAATATAAGAAGGCAAATAGATCACAACAAAACGAAAATTTTAGAGTTTATGTATGCAAAAAATTTAAAACAACAACAAATTTAAGTAAAAAAAATTTATTCACGTGCCAAAAATGAACCAAAAAGTTTAGATATCCAAGTTTGGGAAATTCCACTAGTTCAACCCTAATCGCTTGGAATTTTATAAGAAAGAGATTTCTAATTGATCCCACACATGTTGTAAACATGGATTATGCATGCCTTAAACATGTTAAAGATGCAAATGACCTATGGATCCAAACCTCATTAAATTCTTAAGTGAACGTGCGGTGGGATATTTACCCGAGAGTGAAACAAGCCATTATTTTCCCATTTACAAAATAGCTAACCTAACAATCATCGATGATTGTAAAGTAATTTATGAGTCAATCATCCGTAATGGGTTTTGTTTTTGTAAGAAATGACTTATGGATTGGGAGTCCACACTCAGTAAAAAATCCCCCGCCGCCCCCTTCTTCCCAACAATTACAAAACCTGATATATAAAAACTAGAAAGAGTTCACAATCCCTAAAAATTTTAGACACTTTTTGGAATTATCTCTCTCTACAGTTGTGCATTTCCATTTTAGGTGTATGCTTTTTTCTGAAAACAAAACTTGAGTTTTCACTATTCCCTTTATCTCGTAAAAAAAAGATAAGAAGGCAAAAAGTTCAAACAAAACGAAAATTTTTAGAGTTTAAGTATGCAAAAAATTTAAAACAACAACAAATGTTAGTAAAGAAAATATATTTATTGGCCACAAATGAACACAAAAGTTTTGATATCCAAATTTGGGAAATTCCACCAGTTCAACCCTAATTGCTTGGAATTTGTTAAGAAAGAGATTTCGAATTGCTCCCACACATGTTTTCGACATGCATTATGCTTGGCTGAAACATGTCAAAGATGCAAATGATGTATGGATCCAAACCACATTAAATTTTCAAGTGAACATGCGGTGAGATATTTGCCCGATAGTGAAACAACCCATTATTTTGCCCATTTTCAAAAAAGCTGACCTAACAATCATTCGTGATTGTAAAGTGATTTATCGTCCAATCGTGCATAACGGGCTACATTTTTGTAAGAACTGAGTTATGGATTGGGAGTCCACACTCAATCAAAAATCCCCCGCTTCCCCCTTTTTCCCGATGATTGGAAAACCTGATAGATAAAAACTAGAAAGAGTTTACAATCCCTAAAAATTACAGACACTTTTTGGAATTAACTCTCTCTAAATTTTTGCATTTCCATTTTAGTTGTACACTTTTTTCTTAAATATTAACTTGAGTTTTCACTTTTCCCATTATCTCGTAATAAAAAAGATAAGAAGGCAAAAAGATCTCAACAAAATAAAATTTGTAGAGTTTATGTATGCAAAAAATTTAAAACAACAACAAACATAAATAAAGAAAATGTATTCACTCGCCACAAATGAAATTCCACTAGTTCAACCCTAATAGCTTGGAATTTGATAAGAAAGTGATTTCTAATTGAACCCACACATGTTTTAAACATGGATTATGCATGCCTAAAACATGTTTAATATGCAAAAGACTTATGGATCAAAACCTCATTAAATTCTCAAGTGAATGTGCAGTGGGATATTTACATGAGTCAAACAAGCCATTATTTTTCCCATTTACAAAAAAGCTGACCTAGCAATCATTGAAGATTGTAAACTTTTGTTAATTGTACGTAACGGGCTATATTTTTGTAAGCAATGACTGATGGATTGGGTGTCCACACTCGGTCAAAAATCCCCCGCCTCCCCCTTTTTTCGACGATTTCAAAACCTGATATATAAAAACTAGAAAGTGTTTACAATCCCTAAAAATTACAGAAATTTTTTTGAATTATCTCTCTCTACTTTTTTACATTTCCATTTTAGATGTATACTTTTTTCTTAAAATAAAACTTGAGTTATCACTTTTCCCTTTACCCTGTCAAAAAAAAGATAAGAAGGTAAATAGATCACAAAAAAACAAAAATTTTAGAGTTTATGTATGCAAAAAATTTCAAACAACAACAAATGTTAGTAAAGAAAATTTATTCATGCGCCACAAATGAACATCAAAGTTTTAATATCCAAGTTTGGAAAATTCGACTAGTTCAACCCTAATAGCATGGAATTTGATAAAAAAGAGATTTCTAATTGATCCCACACATATTTTAATCATAGATTATGCATGCCTAAAATATGTTAAATAAGTAGAAGACCTATGGATCAAAACCTCATTAAATTCTCAACTGAACGTGCGGTGGGATATTTACCCGAGTCAAAAAAGCCATTATTTTGCCCATTTACAAAAAGCTGACCTAACAATCATTGATGATTGTAAAGTGATTTATCAGTCAATCGTACATAACGGGCTATATTTTTGTAGGAAATGACTTATGGAATGGCAGTCCCCCGCCTCCCCTTTTTCCCGACGATTGCAAAACCTGATATATAAAAACTAGAAAGTGTTTACAATCCTTAAAAATTATAGACACTTTTTGGAATTAAGTCTCTCTAAATTTTTTCATTTCTTTTTTAGATGTATACTATTTTCTTAAATCTAAACTTGAGTTTTCACTTTTCCCTTTATCTCGTAATCAAAAAGATAAGAAGGCAAATAGATCACAGCAAAACAAAAATTTTAGAGTTTATCTATGCAAAAAATTTAAAACAACAAAAATTTTTAATAAAGAAAATTTATTCACTTGACGCAAATGAACTCAAAAGTTTTCATATCGAAGTTTGGGAAGTTCCACTAGTTCAACCCTTATAGTTTGGAATTTGACAAGAAAGAGATTTCTAATTGATCCCACACATTTTTTAAACATGGTTTATGCATTCGTAAAACATGTTAAAGATCCAAACGACCTATGGATCAAAACCTCATTAAATTCTAAAGTGAACGTGCGGACCTGCGTCAAACAAGGCATTATTTTGTACATTTACTAAAAAGCTGACCTAACAATCATTGATGATTGTAAGTGATTTATTGGTTAATCGTGCTTCACGGGTAATATTTTTGTATGAAATGACTGATTGGGAGTTCACACTTAGGAAAAAATCTCCAGCCTCCCCCTTTTTCCCAACGATTGCAAAATCTTATATATAAAAACTAGAAACTGTTTACAATCCCTAAAAATTATAGACACTTTTTGGAATTATTTCTCTCTCCATTGGTTCATTTCTATTTTAGATGTATACCTTTTTTTCTTAAATCAATACTTGAGTTTGAGTTTTAACTTTTCCCTTTATCTCGTAAACAAAAAGATAAGAAGGTAAATAGATCACAACCAAAAGAAAATTTTAGAGTTTATGTATGCAAAAAATATAAAACAACAACAAATTTAAGTAAAGAAAATTTATTCACGCGGCACAAATGAACAAAAGTTTTGAAATCCACATTTTGGAAATTCCACTAGTTCAACCCTAATAGCTTGGAATTTGATAACAAAAATATTTCTAATTGATCCCACACATGTTGTAAACAAGGATTACGCATGCCTGAAACATGTTAAATATGCAAATGACCTATGGATCCAAACCTCATTAAATTCTCAATTTAACATGCGGTGGGATATTTACCTGAGTGTGAAACAAGCCATTTTTTCCCATTTACAAAAAAGCTAACCTAACAATCATTGATGACTGTAAAGCGATTTATCGGTCAATCTTCTGTAATGGGCTATATTTTTGTAAGAAATGACTTATGGGTTGGGAGTCCACTCTCAGTCAAAAATCCCTGGTCTCCCAATTTTTCCCGACGATTGCAAAACCTAATGTTTAAAAACAAGAAAGTGTTTACAATCCCTAAAAATTACAGACACTTTTTGGAATTATCTCTCTCTACATTTGTGCATTTCCATTTTAGATGTATTTATTTTTCTTAAAACAAAACTTGAGTTTTCAATTTTCCCTTGATCTCGTAAAAAAAATGATTAGAAGGCAAAAAGATCAAACAAAACAAAAATTTTAGAGTTTATGTATGCAAAAAATTTAAAACAACAACAAATGTTAGTTAAGAAAATTTATTCACGTACCACAAATGAACACAAAAGTTTTGATATACAAGTTTGGGAAATTCCACTTGTTCAACTCTAATAGCTTGGAATTTGATAAGAAAGAGATTTCTAATTGAACCCACACATGTTTTAAACATGGATTATGCTTGGTTGAAACATGTTAAAGATGCAAATGACCTATGGATGCAAACCTCGTTAAATTCTCAAGTGAACATGCGGTGGGATATTTAACTGAGAGTGAAGCATCCCATTATTTTGCCCATTTACAATAAAGCTGACATAACAATCATTGATGATTATAAAGTGATTTATCGGTCAATCGTGCGTAACAGGCTATATTTTTGTAAGAAATAACTTATGGATTGGGAGTCCACACTCAGTAAAAAATCCCCCGCCTCCCCCTTTTTCCGGACGATTGCAAAACCTAATATATAAAAACTAGAAAGAGTTTACAATCCCTAAAAATTACAGATACTTTTTGGAATTAACTCTCTCTAAATTTTTGCATTTGCATTTTAGATGAATACTTTTTTCTTAAATATTAACTTGAGTTTGCACTTTTCCCTTTATCTTGTATTCAAACAGATAAGAAGGCAAATAGATCACAACAAAACAAAAATTTTAGAGTTTATGTATGCAAAAAATGTAAAACAACAACAAATGTAAATAAAGAAAATTTATTCATGCGCTACGAATGAACTAAAAAGACAGAGATTTATAATTGATCCGACACATGTTTTAGACAAGGATTATGCATGCCTAAAATATGTTAAAGATGCAAAAGATCTATGGATCCAAACCTCATTAAGTTCTCAAGTGAACTTGCGATGGGATATTTACCCGGGTGAAACAAGCCATTATTTTGCCCATTTACAAAAAGAGTGATCTAACAATCATTGATGATTGTAAAGTGATTTATCGGTCAATCATACATCACGTGCTATATTTTTGTCAAAAATGACCTATGGATTGGGAGACAACAGTCAATCAAAAATACCCCGCCTCTCCCTTTTTCCCGACGATTGAAAAACTTGATATATAAAAACTAGAAAGAGTTTACAATCCTTGAAAATTACAGAAATTTTTTGGAATTATCTCTTTCTACATTTGTGCATTTCTATTTTAGATGTATATTTTTTTCTTAAATCAAATCTTCAGTTTTAACTTTTCCCTTTATCTCCTAAACAAAAAGATAAGAAGTCAAATAGATCACAACAAAATGAAAATTTTATAGTTTGTGTATGCAAAAAATTAAAATCAACAACAAATGTAAGTAAAGATAATTTATTCATGCGCCACAAATGAACACAAAAGTTTTGATATCCTAGTTTGGGAAATTCCATTAGTTCAACCCTAATAGCTTGGACTTTGATAAGAAAGAGATTACTAATTGATCCCACACATGTTTTAAACATGGATTATGCATGCCTGAAACATGTCAAAGATGCAAATGACCTATGGATCCAAACCTCATTAAATTCTCAAGTGAACGTGCGGTGGGATATTTACCCGAGAGTGAAACAAGCCATGATTTTTCCCATTTACAAAAAAGCTAACCTAACAATCAATGATGATTGTAAAGTGATTTAACGGTCAATCGTGTGTAACGGTCTATATTTTTGTGTGAAATGGCTTATGGATTGGGAGTCCACACTCAGTGAAAAATCCCCCACCTCCCTGTTTTTCCTGACGATTACAAAATCTGATATGTAAAAACTAGAAAGAGTTTAGAATCCCTAAAAGTTACATACAGTTTTTGGAATTATCACTCTCTACATTTTTGCATTTCCATTTTAGATGTTTACTTTTTTCTTAAAACAAAACTAGTATTCACTTTTCCCATTATCTCATAAATAAATAAAAAGATAAGAAGGCAAACAAATCACAAGAAAACAAAAATTTTAGAGTACAAGTATGCAAAAACTTTAAAATAACAACAAATGTTAGTAAAGAAAATTTATTCATGCACCACAAATGAACACAAGTTTTGATATCCAAGTTTTGGAAATTCCACTATTTCAACCCTAATTGCTTGGAATTTGATAAGAAAGAGATTTCTAATTGATCCCACACATGTTTTAAACTTGGATTATGCATGCCTAAACATGTTAAATATGCAAAAGACCTATGCATCAAAAACCTCATTAAATTCACAAGTGAACCCGCGGTGGGATATGTCAGTCAAACAAACCATTATTTTGCCCATTTACGAAAAAGCTGACCTAACAGTCATTGATGATTGTAAAGTGATTTATTGGTCAATCGTTCGTAATGGACTATATTTTTCAAAGAAATGACTTAAGGATTGGGAGTCCACATAGTCCAATATCCTTTGCCTCCCCCTTTTTCCCGACGATTGCAAAACCTGATATATAAAAAATAGAAAGAGTTTACAATCCTAAAATTACTGACACTTTTTGGAATTATTTCTCTCTATATTTGTGTATTTCCATTTTAGATGTATACTTTTTTCATAAAACAAAACTTGAGTTTTCACTTTTCCCTTTATCACGTAATAAAAAAGATAAGAAGGCAAATAGATCACAACAAAAAAAAATTATAGTTTATGTATGCAAAAAATTTTAAAGAACAACAAATGTTAATAAAGAAAATTTATTCATGTCACACAAATAAACTCAAAAGTTTTGATATCCAAGGTTGGGAAATTCCACTAGTTCAACCTTAATAGCTTGGAATTTGAGAAGAAAGAGATTTCTAATTGATCCCACACATGTTTTAATTATGGATTATGCATGCCTAAAACAGGTTAAAGATGCAAAGGATCTATGGATCAAAACCTCCTTAAATTCTCAAGTGAACGTGCGGTGGGATATTTACCCGAGTCAAAGAAGCCATTATTTTGCCCATTTACTAAAAGTTGACCTAACAATCATTGATGATTGTAAAGTGATATATATGTCAATTGTACATCAAGGGTTATATTTTTGTAAGAAATAACTTATCGATTGGGAGTCCACACTCAGGAAAAAATCCCTCGCCTCCCCCTTTTTCCTGACGATAGCAAAACTTGATATATAAAAACAAGAAAGAGTTTACAATCCCTAAAAAATTATAAATACTTTTTAGAATTATCTCCCTCTACATTTGTGCATTACCGTTTTAGATGTATATTTTTACTTAAATCATAAATATAGTTTGATTTTTCACTTTTCCCTTAATCTTGTAAAAGAAAAAGATAAATGGCAAATAGATCACAACAAAACGAAAATTTTAGAGTTCATGTATGCAAAAGAATTAAAACAACAACAAATGTAAGTAAAGAAAATTTATTCTAGGGCCACAAATGCACACAAAAGTTTTGATATCCAAATTTGGAAAATTCCATTAGTTCAACCCTTGTAGCTCGAAATTGATAAGAAAAATATTTCTAATTGATCCCACACATGTTTTAAAAATGCATTATGCTTGGTTGAAACATGTCAAAGATGCAAATGACCTATGGATCCAAACCTCATTAAATTCTCAAGCGAACATGCAGTGGGATATTTACCCGATAGTGAAACAACCCATTACTTTGCTTATTTAGAAAAAAGCTGACCTAACAATCATTGATGATTGTAAAGTGATTTATCAGTCCTTCATGTGTAACAGGCTATATTTTTGTAAGAACTTACTTATGGATTGGGAGTCCAGACTCAGTCAAAATCGCCCGCCTCCCCCTTTTTCCTGACAATTGGAAAACCTGATATATAGAAACTAGAAAGAGTTTACAATCCTTAAAAATTATAGAAACTTTTTGGAAATATCTCTCTCAAAATTTGTGCATTTCCATTTTAGATGTATACTTTTTCCTTAAATAATATCTTCAGTTTTCACTTTTCCCTTTTTCTCCTAAACAAAAAGATAAGAAGTCAAAAAGATCACAACAAAACAAAATTTTTAGAGTTTATGTATGCAAAAAATTTAAAACAACAACAAATGTATGTAAAGAAAATTTATTCACGTGCCACAAATCAACACAAAAGTTTTGATATCCTAGTTTGGGAAATTCCAATAGTTCAACCCTAATAGCTTGGAATTTGATAAGAAGGAGATTTCTAATTGATCCCACACATGTTTTAAACATGGATTATGCATGCGTGAAACATGTCAAAGATGCAAATGACCTATGGATCCAAACCTCATTAAATTTTCAAGTGAACGTGCGGTGGGATATTTACCTGAGAGTGAAACAAGCCTTTATTTTCCCATTTGCAAAAAGGTAACCTAACAATGAATGAAGATTGTAAAGTAATTTATCGTCCAATCGTGTCTAACGGGCTATATTTGTGTTAGAAAGGACCTATGGCTTGGGAGTCCACACTAAGTAAAAAATCCCCCACCTCCCCTTTTTTCTCGACGATTACAAAATCTGATATATCAAAACTAGAAAGAGTTTACAATCCCTAAAAATTACAGATACTTTTTGGAATTATCTCTCTACATTTGTGCATTTCCATTTTAGATGTATACTTTTTTTCTTAAATATTAACTTCAGTTTTCACTTTTCCCTTTATCTCGTAATATAAAAGATAAGAAGGTAATAAATCACAAAAAAACAAAAATTTTAGAGTTTATGTATGCAAAAAATTTAAAACAACAACAAACTTAAATAAAGAAAATTTATTCACACGCACAAATGAACACAAAAGTTTATATAACCAAGTTTGGGAAATTCCACTAGTTCAGCCCTAATAGCATGGAATTTGATAAGAAAGTGATTTCTAATTGATCCCACACATGTTTTAAACATGGATTATGCTTGGCTGAAACATGTTAAAGATGCAAATGACCTATGGATCCAAACCTCAATAAATTCTCAAGTGAGCAAGCGGTGGGATTTTTACCCGAGAGTGAAACAAGTCATTATTTTGCCCATTTACAAAAATGCAGACCTACCAATCATTGATGATTGTAAAGTGATTTATTTATCAATCGTGAGTAACGGGCAATATTTTTTTAAGAAATGACTTATGGATTGGGAGTCCACACTCAGTATAAAATCCCTCGCCTCCCCCTTTTTCCCGATGATTGCAAAACCTGATATATAAAAACTACAAAGAGTTTACAAACCCTTAAAATTACAGACACTTTTTAGAATTAACTCTCTCTAAATTTTTGCATTTACATTTTAAATGTATACTTTTTTTTTTTAAATCTAAACTTGAGTTTTCACTTTTCCCTCTATCTCGTAATCAAAAAGATAAGAAGGCAAAATAGATCACAACAAAATGAAATTTTTGGAGTTTACGTATGCAAAAAATTTAAAACAACAACAAATGTTAATAAAGAAAAATTATTCACGTGACACAAATGAACTCAAAAGTTTTGATATCCAAGTTTGGGAAATTTCACTAGTTCAACTCTAATAGCTTGGAATTTGATAAGAAAGATTTCTAATTGATCTCAGGTATGTTTTAAACATGGATTATGCTTGCCTAAAACATGTTAATGATGCAAAAGACCTATGGATCAAAACCTCATTAAATTCTTAAGTGAACGTGCGGTGGGATATTAATCCGAGTCAAATAAGCCATGATTTTGCCCATTTACTAAATAGCTGACCAAAAAATCATTGATGATTGTAAAGTTATTTATTGGTAAATCGTGCATAGAAGGCTATATTTTAATGAATTTACTTATGGATTTGGAGTCCACTCATGCAAAAATCCCCTGCCTCCCACTTTTTCCCAACTATTGCAAAAACTAGAAAGAGTTTACAATCCTTAAAAATTATAGACACTTTTTGGAATTATCTCTCTCTACATTTGTGCATTTTCATTTTAGATGTATACTTTTTTCTTAAATCATTACTTGAGTTTGAGTTTTCACTTTTCCCTTCATCTCGTAAACAAAAAGATAAGAAGGCAAATAGATCACAACAAAACGAAAATTTTAGAGTTTATGTATGCAAAAAATTTAGAACAACAACAAAGGTAAGTAAAGAAAATTTATTTACGCTCCACAAATGAACCCCAAAGTTTTGATATCCAGTTTGGGAAATTCCTCTAGTTCCATCCTAATAGCTTGAAATTTGATAAGAAAGAGATTTCTAATTGATCCCACACATGTTGCAATCATGGATTATGCATGCCTGAAATATGTTAAAGATGCAAATGACCTATGGATCCAAACTTCATTAAATTCTCAAGTGAACGGGCGGTGTGATATTTACCTGAGAGTGAATATTTTTCCCATTTACAAAACAGCTAACCGAACAATCATTGATGATTGTAAAGTGATTTTTCTGTCAATTGTCCGTAACGCGCTATATTTTTCTAAGAAATAACTTATGGATTGGGAGTCCACACTCAGTCTAAAATCCTCCGCCAACCCTTTTTTTCTGATGATTACAAAACCCGATATATAAAAACTAGAAAGATTTTACAATCCCTAAAAATTACAGACACTTTTTGGAATTATCTCTCTCTACATTTGTGCATTTCCATTTTAGATGTACACTTTTTTCTTAAAACAAAACTTGAGTTTTCACATTTGGCTTTATCTCGTAAAAAAAAAGATAAGAAGTCAAAAAAATCAAACAAAAGGAAAATTTTAGACTTTATGTATCCAAAAAAATTAAAAGAACAACAAATGTTATTAAAGAAAAATTATTCACGCACCACTAATGAACACAAAAGTTTTGATATCCTAGTTTGGGAAATCCCACACATGTTTTAAACATGGATTATGCTTGGCTGAAACATGTTAAAGATGCGAATGACCTATGGCTCCAAACTTCATTAAATTCTCAAGTGAACATGAGGTGGGATATTTACCCGAGAGTGAAACAACCCATTATTTTGCCCATTTACAAAAAAATAACCAAACAATCATTGATAATTGTAAAGGGATTTATCGGTCAATTGTTCGTAACGGGCTATATTTTTGTAAGAACTGACTTAAGGATTGGGAGTCCTCACTCAATCAAAAATCCCCCGCCTCCCCCTTTTTCCTGATGATTGCAAACCAGATATATAAAAACTAGAAAGAGTTTAAAATCGCTAAAAATACAGACACTTTTTGAAATTAAGTCTTTTCAAATTTTTGCATTTCCACTTTAGATGTATACTTTTTTCTTAAATATTAACTTGAGTTTTCACTTTTCCCTTTATCTCGTAATCAAAAAGATAAGAAGGCAAATAGATCACAACAAAACGAAAATTTCAGAGTTTATGCATTCAAAAAATTTAAAACAACAACAAATTTAAATAAAAAATTTTTCTTCTCACACCTCAAATGAACACAAAAGTTTGTATATTCATGTTTGGGAAATTCCACTTGTTCAACCCTAATAGCTTGGAATTGGATAAGGAAGAGATTTCTAATTGATGCCATACATGTTTTAGACATGGATTATGCATGCCTGAAACATGTTAAAGATGCAAAAGACTTAAGGATCCAAACCTCATTAAATTCTCAAGCGAACGTGGGATGGGATATTTACCAGAGTGAAACACGCCATTATTTTGTCCATTTACAAAAAAGTTGTCCTTCAAATCTTTGATGATTGTAAAGTGATTTGTCAGTCAATCAAGCGTAACGGGCTATATTTTTGTACAAAATGACTTATGGATTGGGAGACCACACTCAATAAAAAATCCCCCGCCTCCCCGTTTTTCCCGAAAAATGCAAAACCTGATATATAAAACCTAGAAAGAGTTTACAATCTCTAAAAATTACTGACACTTTTTTGAATTATCTCTCTCTACATTTGTGCATTTCCATTTTAGATGTATATTTTTCTTAAATCAAGACTTGAGTTTTCCCTTTTCCCTTTATCTCAAAAACAAAAAGATAAGAAGGCAAATTGATCACAACAAAATGAAAATTTTAGAGTTTATGTATGCAAAAAAATTAAAACTAGAACAAATGTAAGTAAAGAAAATTTATTCATGCGCCACAAATGACCACAAAAGTTTTGATATCCAAGTTTGGGAAATTCCACTAGTTCAACCCTAATAGCTTGGAATTTGATAAGAAAGAGATTTCTAATTGATCCTACACATGTTTTAAACAAGGATTACGCATGCCTGAAACATGTGAAAGATGTAAATGACCTATGGATCCAAACCTCATCAAATTCTCAAGTGAACTTGCGGTGGGATATTTACCCGAGAGTGAAACAAACCTTTATTTTCCCCATTTACAAAAAAGCTAACCAAACAATCAATGATGATTGCAAAGTTATTTATCGGTTAATCGTACGTAACGGGCAATATTTTTGTAAGAAATGGCTTTTGGATTGGGATCCCACACTCAGTCAAACCCCCGCATCCCCCTTTTTTCAGACGATTACAAAACCTGATTTGTAAAAACAAGAAAGATTTAACAATCCCAAAAAATTACAGACACTTTTTGAAATTATCTCTCTCTTCATTTGTGCATTTCCATTTAAGATGTATACTTTCTTCTTAAATAAAAACTAGACTTTTCACTTTTCCATTTATCTCGTAAAAAAAAGATAAGAAGGCAAATAAATCACAACAAAACAAAAATTTTAGAGTTTATATATGCAAAAAATTTAAAACAACAACAAAGGTAAGTAAATAAAATTTAATCACGCGCCACAAATGAACACAATTTTTTATATCCAAGTTTTGGAAATTCCACTAGTTCAACCCTAATAGTATGGAATTTGATAAGAAAGAGATTTATGATTGATCCCACACTTGTTTTAAACAAGGACAATGCAAGCCTAAAACAAGTTAAAGATGCAAATGACCTATGGATCCAAACCTCAATAAATTCTCAAGTGAACATGCGGTGGAAAATGTACCGAAGAGTGAAGCAAGCCATTATTTTTCCCATTTACAAAAAGCTAATCTAACAATCATTGATGATTGTAAAGTGATTTACATGTCAAACGTGCGTAACGGGCTATATTTTTGTAAGAAATGACTTATAGATTGGGAGTCCACACTCAGTCAAAAATGCCTCGCCTCCCCTTTTTTCCCAACGATTGCAAAACCTGATATATAAAAACTACAAAGAGTTTACAATCCCTAAAAATTACAAACACTTTTTAGAATTATCTCTCTCTACATTTGGGCATTTCCATTTTAGATGTATACTTTTTTCTTAAACCAAAACTTGAGTTTTCACTTTTCCCTTTATCTCGTAAGCAAAAAGATTACATGGAAAACAGATCAATCAAAGTGAAAATTTTAGACTGTATGCAAAAAATTTTAAACCAACAATAAATGTAAGTAAAGAAAATTTATTCACGCGCCACAACTGTACACAAAATTTTGATATCAATGTTTGGGAAATTCCACTAGTTCGACCGTAAAAGCTTGGAATATTATAAGAAAGAGATTTCTAATTGATCCCACACATGTTTTAAACATGGATTATGCATACCTGAAACATGTTAAAGATGTCAATGACCTATGGATCCAAACCTCATTAAATTCTCAAGTGAACGTGCGGTGCGATATTTACCCGAGAGTGAAACAAGATATTATTTTTCCCATTGACAAAAACGCAGACCAAAGTAACATTGATGATTGTAAAGTGATTTTTTTCGACGATTGAAAAACCTGATATATAAAAACTTGAAAGACTTTACAATCTCTAAAAATTACAGACACTTTTTGGAATTATCTCTCACTACATTTGTTCAATTCCATTTTAGATGTATACTTTTTTCTTAAATGAAAATTTGAGTTTTCACTTTTACTTTTATCTTGTAATAAATAAGATAAGAAGGCAAATAGATCACAACAAGAAGAAAATTTTAGAGATTTTGTATGCACAAAAATAAAAAAACTACAAATGTTAATAAAAAAATTTATTCACGCGACACAATTGAACTTAAAAGTTTTGATATCCAAGATTGGGAAATTCCACTAGTTTAACCCTAATAGAATGGAATTTGATAAGAATGAGATTTCTAATTGATCCCACACATGTTTTAAACAGGGATTATGCATGCCTAAAACATGTCAAATATGCAAAAGACCTTTGGATCAAAACGTCCTTAAATTCTCAAGTGAACGTGCGGTGGGATATTTACCCAAGTCAAACAAACCATTATTTTGCCCATTTACAAAAAAAATAGTCCTAAAAATCATTGATGATTGTAAATTAATTTATCAGTCAATCATGCATAACGGATTATACTTTTGTAAGAAATGACTTTTGGATTGAGAGTCCACACTCAGTAAAAAATCCCCTTCCTCCCCCTTTGTCCCGACGATTGCAAAACCATATATATAAAAACTAGAAAGAGTTTACAATCCCTAAAAATTACAGCCACTTTTTTCAATTATCTCTCTCTACATTTGTGGATTTCCATTTTAGATGTATACTTTTTTCTTAAAAAAAACTTGAGTTTTCACATTTCCCTTTATCTTGTAAAAAAAAAAAAGATAAGAAGGCAAATAGATGTCAACTAAACGAAAATTTTAGAGTTTATGTATGCAAAAAATTTAAAGCAACAACAAATGTTACTAAAGAAAATTTATTCATGTGCCACAAATGAACACAAAAGTTTTGATATCCAAGTTTGGGAAATTCCACTAGTTCAACCTTAATAGATTGGAATTTGACAAGAATGAATTTTTTAATTGATCCCCCACATGTTTTAAACATGGATTATGCATGCCTGAAACATGTTAACGATGCAAAAGACCTATGGATCCAAACCTCATTAAATATTCAAGTGAACGTGCGGTGGGATATTTACCCGAGTGAAACAAGCCATTATTTTGGACAGTTACAAAAATGTTGACCTCACAATCATTAATGATTGTAAAGTGATTTATCAGTCAATCTCATGCATAACCGGCTATATTTTTGTAAGAAATGACTTATGGATTGGGAGTCCACACTCTGTCAAAAATATCCCTAAACCCTAAACCCTTTTTCCACACAAATGCAAAACCTGATATATAAAACCTAGAAAGAGTTTACAATCTCTAAAAATTACTGACACTTTTTTTAATTATCTCTGTCTACATTTGTGCATATCCCTTTTAGATGTATATTTTTTCTTAAATCAAGACTTGAGTTTTCCCTTTCCCCTTTATCTCTAAAACAAAATGATAAGAAGGCAAATTGATCACAACAAAACGAAAATTTTAGAGTTTATGTATACAAAAATTTTAAAACTAGAACAAATGTAAGTAAAGAAATTTTATTCATACGCCACAAATGAACACAAAACTTTTGATATCCAAGTTTGGGAAATTCCACTAGTTCAACCCTAATAGCTTGGAATTTGATAAGAAAGAGATTTCTAATTGATCCTACACATGTTTTAAACAAGGATTATGCATGCTTGAAACATGTTAAAGATGCAAATGACCTATGGATCAAAACCTCATTAAATTCTCATGTGAACAAGCAGTGGGATATTTACCAAAGAGTGAAACAAGCCATTATTTTGACCATTTACAAAAAAGCTGACCTAACAATCATTGATAATTGTAAAGGGATTTATCGGGAAAACGTGAGCAACGGGCTATATTTTTGTAAGAAATGACTTATGGATAGGGAGTCCACACTTATTAAAAAATCCTAACTCCCCCTTTTTTCCCGATGATTGCAAAACCTTATATATATAAACTAGAAAGAGTTTACAATCCCTAAATATTATAGACACTTTTTGGAATTAACACTCTCTCAATTTTTGCATTTCAATTTTAGATGTATACTTTTTTGTTAAATCAAAACTTGAGTTTCACTTTTCTCTCTATCTTGTAATAAAAAAGATAAGAAGTCAAATAGATCACAACAAAGCGAAAATTTTAGAGTTTATGTATGAAAAAAATTTAAAACAAAAACAAATTTATTTAAAGAAAATTTCTTCACGAGCCACAAATGAACTCAAAAGTTTTGATACCCAAGTTTGGGAAATCCACTAGTTCAACCCTAATAGCTTGGAATTTGAAAAGAAAAAGATTTCTAATTAATCCCACACATGTTTTAAACATGGATTATGCATGACTGAAACATGTTAAAGATGGAAAAGACCAATGGATCAAAACATCATTAAATTCTCAAGTGAATGTGCGGTGGAATATTTACCCGAGGGTAACAAGCTATTATTTTGCCCATTTAAAAAAAAGCTGACCAAACAATCATTGATGATTTTAAAGTGATTTATTGATCAATCGTGCGTAACGGGCTATATTTTTGTAAGAAATGACTTATGGATTGGAGTCCACACTCAGTCAAAAATCCCTCGCCTCCCCCCTTTTCCGACGATTGCTAAACCTGATATATAAAAACTAGAAAGAGTTTACAATCCCTAAAAATTATAGACACTTTTTTGAATTATCTCTGTCTAAATTTTTGCATTTCCATTTTAGATGTATACTTTTTTCTAAACTTGAGTTTTCACCCCTCCCTTTATCTCGTAATCAAAAAGATAAGAAGGCAAATAGATCACAACAAAACGAAGTTTTAGAGTTTCTGTATGCAAAAAATTTAAAACAACAACAAATGTAAGAAAATAAAATTTAATCACACGCCACAAATTAACACAATAGTTTTGATATTCAAGTTCGGGAAATTCCACTTGTTCAACCCTAATTGCTTGGAATTTTATAAGAAAGAGATTTCTAATTGATCCCACACTTGTTTTAAAAAGGGATAATGCATGCCCGAAACATGTTAAAGATGCAAATGACCTATGGATCCAAACCTCATTAAATTCTCAAGTGAACATGCGGTGTATATTTAGCTAAGAGTGAAACAAGCCATTATTTTTCCAATTTACAAAAAAGCTAACCTAAAAATCATTGATGATTTTAAAGTGATTTACTGGTCAATCGTGCGTAATGGGCTATATTTTTGTACGAAATGATATATGGATTGGGAGTCCACACTCAGTCAAAAATCCCCCGCCTCCCCCTTTTTCCCGATGATTACAAAACCTCATATATAAAAACTAGAAAGAGTTTAAAATCCCTAAAAATTACAGACACTTTTTGGAATTATCTCTCTCTACAATTGTGCATTTCCATTTTAGATGTATACTTTTTTCTTAAATCAAAACTTGAGTATTCACTTTTTCTTTTAGCTCGTAAACAAAAAGATAAGAAGGCCAATAGATCTCAACTAAATGAATATTTCAGAGTTTATGCATGCAAAAAAATTAAAACAACAACAAATGTAAGTAAATAAAATATTTTCACGCGCCACAAATGAACACAAAAGTTTTGATATCCAGGTTTGGGAAATTCCACTAGTTCAACCCTAATAGCTTGGAATTTGACAAGAAAGAGATTTCGAATTGATCCCACACAAGTTTTAAACATGGACTATGCATGCCTGAAACATGTTAAAGATGAAAATGACCGATGGATCCAAACCTGGTTAAATTCTCAAGTAAACTTACGGTGGGATATTTACCCAACAATGAAACAAGCCATTATTTTGATCATTTAAAAAATGACCTAACAATCATTGATGATTGTAAAGTGATTTATCGATCAATCATGTGGAACGGGCTATATTTTTGCAGGAAATGACTTATGGATTGGGAGTCCACTCTCAGTCAAAATTCCCCGCCTCCCCCTTTTTCTCGACGATTACAAAACCTGATATATAAAAAGTTAAAAGAGTTTACAATCCCTAAAAATTACAGACGGTTTTTGGAATTAACTCTCTCTAAATTTTTGCCTTTCCATTTTAGATGTATACTTTTTTCTTAAATATAAACTTGAGTTTTCCCTTTTCCCTTTATCTCGTAATGAAAAAGATAAGAAGGCAAATAGATCACAACAAAATAAAAATTTTAGAGTTCATGTGTGCAAAAACTTTAAAACAACAACAAATTTAAATAAAGAAAATTTATTCACATGCCACAAATGAACACAAAAGTTTTGATATCCAAGTTTGGGAAATTCCACTAGTTCGACCCTAATAGCTTGGAATTGGACAAGAAAGAGATTTTTAATTGATCCCACAAATGTTTTAAACATGGACTATGCATGCCTGAAACATGTTAAAGATGCAAATGACCTATGGATCCAAACCTCATTAAACTCTCATGTGAACATGAAATGGGATATTTATCCGAGAGAAACAAGCAATTTTTTTGTCCATTTACAAAAAATCTGATCTTACAATAATTGATGATTGTAATGTGATTTATCGGTCAATCGTGCATAACGGGCTATATTTTTGGTAGAAATGACTTATAGATTGGGAGTCCACACTCAGTCAAAAATCCCCACCTCCCCCTTTTTCCCGACGATTGCAAAACCTAGTATATAAAAACTAGGAAGCGTTTAAAATCCCTAAAAATTACTGACACCTTTCCGAATTAACTCTCTCTACATTTGTGCATTTCCATTTTAGATATATTCTTTTTTCTTAAATCAAAACCTGAGTTTTACCTTTTCCCTCTATCTCATAATCAAAAAGATAAAAAGGCAAATAGATCACAACAAAACGAAACTTTTAGAGTTTATGTATGCAAAAAATTTTAAACAACAACAAATGTAAATAAATAAAATTTATTTACGCACCACAAATGACTTCAAAAGTTTTGATATCCAAGTTTGGGAAATTCCACTAGTTCAACCCTTATTGCTTGGAATTATATAAGACAGCGATTTCTAATCAATCCCACACATGTTTCAAACATGGACTATGAATGCCTGAAACATGTTAAAGATGCAAAAGACCTATGGATCCAAACCTCTTTAAATTCTCAAATGATTGTGCGATGGGATATTTACCCAAGAATCAAACAAGCCAATATTTTTCCCATTTACAAAAAAGCTGACCAAACAATCATTGATGATTGGAAAGTGATTTATTGGTCAAACGTGCGTAACCTGCTATATTTTTGTAAGAAATGACTTATGGATTGGGAGTCCACACTCAGTGAAAAATCCCTCTATACCCTAAACCCTTTATACAGACAAATGCAAAACTTGATATATAAAAACTAGAAAGAGTTGACAATCTCTAAAAATTACATATACTTTTTGAAATTATCTCTCTCATCATTTGTGCATTTCCATTGCAGATGTATACTTTTTTTTTAAATCAAGACTTGCGTTTTCACTTTTCCCCTTATCTCGTAAACAAAAAGATAAGAAGGCAAATAGATCACAACAAAACGAAAATTTTAGAGTTTATGTATGCCAAAAAATTAAAACTAGAACAAATTTTTGTAAAGAAATTTTGTACATAAACTTTTTACCCGAGCGATGGGATATTTACCCGTGTGAAACAGGTCATTTTCTTGCCCATTTACAAAAAAATTGACCTAACAATCATTGATGATTCTAAAGTGATTTATTGGTCAATCGTACGTGATGGGCTATATTTTGGTAAGAAATGACTTATGGATTGGAAGTCGACACTAAGCCAAAAATCCGCCGCCTGCTCCTTTTTCCTGACAATTGAAAAACCTGATATATAAAAGCTAGGAAGAGTTTACAATCCCAAAAAATTACAGACACTTTTTGGAATTATCTCTCTCTACATTTATGCATTTCCATTTTAGATGTATACATTTTTCTTAAATCAAAACTTGAGTTTTACCTTTTCCCTCTGTCTCGTAATAAAAAAGATAAGAAGCAAATAGATCACAACAAAACGAAAATTTTAGAGTTTATATATGCAAAAAAATTTAAACAACAAAAAATGTAAATAAATAAAATTTATTGACGCGCTACAAATGAACTCAAAATTTTTGATATCAAAGTTTGGGAAATTCCACTAGTTCAACCCTTATAGCATGGAATTATTTAAGAAAGAGATTTCTAATTGATTTCACACATGTTTAAAACATGGACTATGCATGACTTAAACGTGTTAAAGATGCAAATGACCTATGGATCAAAACCACTTTAAATTTTCAAGTGATCGTACGGTGGGATATTTACGCAAGAGTGAAACAAGCCATAATTTTTCCCATTTACAAAAAAGTTGATCAAACAATCATTGACGAATGTATAGTGATTTATCGATCAATCGTTCGTAACTGGCTATATTTTTGTAAGAAATGACTTATGGATTGGGAGTCCACACTCAGTCAAAAATCCCTCGCCTCCCCCTTTTTCTTGACGATTGCAGAATCTGATATATAAAAACTAGAAAAAGTTTACAATCCCTAAAAATTACAGACACTTTTTTGGAATTATCTCTCTCTACATTTGTTCATTTCCATTTTAGATGTATGATTTTTTTTGAAATCAAAACTTGAGTTTTCACTTTTCCCACTACTTTGTAATCAAAAAGATAAGAGGGCAAATAGATCGGAACTAAAAGAAAATTTTAGAGTTTATGTATGCAAAAATTTTAAAATAACAATAAATGTAAGTAATGAAAATTTATTCTCGCACCACAAAAGAACACAAACGTTTTGATATCCTAGTTTGGAAAATTTCACTAATTCAACCCTAATATCTTGGAATTTGATAAGAATGAGATATCTAATTGATCCCACACATGTTCTAAACATGGATTATGCCTGCCTAAAACATGTTAAAGATGCAAATGACCTATGGATTCAAACCTCAATAAATTATCAGGTGAACATGCAGTGGGATATTTACCCGAGAGTGAAAAAAGCCATTATTTTGACCATTTACAAAAACGCAGACCTAACAATCATTGAGGATTTTAAAGTGATTTATCCGTCAATCGTGCGTAATGGGCTATATTTTTGTAATAAATGACTTATGGATTGGGAGTCCACACTCAGTCAAAAATCCCCCGCCTCCTCCTTTTACCCGACGACTGCAAAACCTAATATATAAAAACTAGAAAGACTTTACAATCCCTAAAAATTACTGAAACTTGTTGGAAATAACTCTCTCTAAATTTTTGCATTTTCATTTTAGATGTATAATTTTTTCTTAAATCGAAACTTGAGTTTTCACTTTTCCCTCTATCTCATAATCAAAAAGATAAGAACGCTAATACATCACAATAAAAAAAAAATTTAGAGTTTAAGATTGCAAAAAATTAAAACAACAAAAAAAAAGTAAATAAACAAAATTTATCCATGCGCCACAAATGAACTCAAAAGTTTTGATATCCATATTTGGGAAATTCCACTAGTTCAACCCTAATAGCTTGGAATTATATATGAAGGAGATTTCTAATTGATCCCACACAAGTTTTGAACATGGACTATGCATGCCTGAAACATGTTAAAGATGCCAATGACCTATGGATCCAAACCTCTTTAAATTCTCAAGTGAACATGCGATGGGATATTCACCAAAGAGTGAAATAAGGCATTATTTTGCCCAGCCCATTTACAAAAAAGTTGACCTAACAATCATTGATGATTGTAATGTGATTTATCGGTCAATCGTTCGTAACGGGTTATATTTTTGTATGAAATGACTTATGGATTGGGAGTCCACACTCAATCAAAAATCCCTCGCCTCCCCCTTTTTCCCGACTACTGAAAAGCCTGCAATATAAAAACTAGAAAGAGCTTACAATCTCTAAAAAATACAAACACTTTTTGGAATTATCTCTCTCTACATTTGTACATTTCCATTTTAGATGTATACTTTTTTCTTATATCAAAACTTGATTTTTCTGTTTTCCCTTTATCTCAAAAACAAAAAGATAAGAAGGCAAACAGATCACAACAAAACAAAAATTTTAGAGTTTTGTATGCAAAAAATTTCAAACAACAACAAATGTAAGTAATGAAAATTTATTCACGCGCCACAATTGAACACAAAAGTTTTGATATCCTAGATTGGGAAATTCTACTAGTTCAACCCTAATAGCTTGGAATTTGATAAGAAAGAGATTTCTAATTGATCCCACACATGTTTTAAACATGGTTTATGCATGCCTGAAACATGTTAAAAATGCAAATGACCTATGGATCCAAACCTCTTTAAATTCTCTAGTGAACGTGTGGTGGGATATTTACCCAAGAGTGAAATGAGCCAATATTTTGCCCATTTATAAAAAATCTGACCTAACAATCATTGATGATTGTAAAGTGATTTATCGATCAATCGTGTGTAACAGGCTATATTTTTGTAAGAAAGGACTTATGGATTGGGAGTCTACACTCAGTCAAAAATCCCACGCCTCCCCCTTTTTCTTGACGATTGTAAAACCTGATATATAAAAACTAGAAAGAGTTTACATCCCATATAATTACAGACACTTTTTGGAATTAACTCTCTCTACATTTGTGCCTTTCCATTTGAGATGTATAATTTTTTCTTGATACAAAACTGAGTTCTCACTTTTCCCTTTCTCTCGTAATCAAAAAGATAAGAAGGTAAATAGATGACTGCAAAACTAAAATTTTAAAATTTATGTATGCAAAAAATTTAAAACAACAACAAATGTTAATAACAAAAATTTATTCACGCACCACAAATGAACTCAAAAGTTTTGATATCCAAGTTTTTGAAATTCCTTTAGTTCAACCCTAATAGCTTGGAATTTGATAAGAAAGAGATTTCGAATTGATCTCATACCTTTTTTAAACATGGATTATGCTTGGCTGAAACATGTTAAACATGCAAATGACTTACTGATCCAAACCTCATAAAATTCTCGAGTGAACATGCGATGGGATATATAGCCGAGAGTGAAACAAGCCATTATTTTGCCCATTTACAAAAAATCTTACCTAACAATCATTGATGATTGTAAAGTGATTGATCTGTCCATTGTGCGTAACGGGCTATATTTTTGTAAGAACCGACTTATGGATTGGGAGTCAACACTCAGTCAAAAATCCCCCGTCTCTTCGTTTTTCCCGAAGATTGCTAAACTTGATATATAAAAAATAGAAAGAATTTACAGTTCCTAAAAATTATAGACACTTTTTGGAATTAACTCTCTCTAAATTTTTGAATTTCCATTTTAGATGTATACTTTTTTCTTTAATATAAACTTCAGTTTTCTCTTTTGCTTTGTCTCGTAATAAAAAAGATAAGAAAGGCAAATAGATCTCAATAAATGAAAAAATTTAGAGTTTATGTATGCAAAAAATTTAAAACAACACCAAATGTAAGTATAGAAAATTTATTCATGCGCAACAAATGAACACAAAAGTTTTTATATCAGAGTTTGGGAAATTCCACTAGTTCAACCCTTATAGCTTGGAATTATATAAGAAAGAGATTTCTAATTAATCCCTGACATGTTTTAGACACGGATTATGCATTCCTGAAATGTTTTAAAGATGCAAAAGACCAATGGATCCAAACCTCATTAAATTCTCAAGTGAACGTGTGATGGAATAGTTACTCGAGTGAAACACGCCATTATTTTGCCCATTTACAAAAAAGCTGACCTAACAATCTTTGATGATTGTAAAGTGATTTATCGGTCAATCATGCGTAACGGGCTATATTTTTAGAAAAAAATGATTTATGGATTGGGAGGCCACACTCAGTCAAAAATCCCCCACCACCCTTTTTTTCCCAACGATTGCAAAACCTGATATATCAAAACTAGAAAGAGTTTACAATTCTTAAAAATTGCAGAAAATTTTTAAAATTATCTCTCTCTACTTTTGTGCATTTCTATTTTAGATGTACACTTTTTTCTTAAATCAAATCTTCATTTTTAACTCTTCCCTTTATCTACTAAACAAAAAGATTAGAAGTCAAATAGATCGCAACAAAACGAAAATATTAGAGTTTATGTATGCAAAAAATTTAAAGCAACAACAAATGTAAGAAAGGAAAATTTATTCACGCGCAACAAATGAACACAAAAGTTTTGATATCCTAGTTTAGAAAATTCCATTAGTTCAACACTAATAGCTAGAAATTTGATTAGAAAGAGATTTCTAATTAATCCTACACATGTTTTAAACATGGATTATGCATGCCTGAAACATATTAAAGATGCCAAAGACCTATGGATCCAAACCCCATTAAATATTCAAGTGAACGGGCAGTGGGATATTTTACTGAGTGCAACAAGTCATTATTTTGCACATTTACAAAAAAGCTGACCTAACAATCAATGATGATTGTAAAGTGATTTATTAGTCAATCGTGCGTAATCGGCTATATTTTTTTAAGAAATGACTTATGGATTGGGAGTCCACACTCTATCAAAAATCCCCCTAAACCCAAAACCATTTTTCCTTTTTCCAGACAATTGCAAAACCTGATATATAAAAACTAGAAAGAGTTTACAATCTCTAAAAATTACAAACACTTTTTGGAACTATCTTTCACTACATTTGTGCAATTCCATTTTAGGTGTATACTTTTTTTGTTAAATCAAAACTTGAGTTTTCACATTTTCCTTTATATCCTAATCAAAAAGATAAGAAGGAAAATGGATCACATCAAAATGAAAATTTGAGTTTAAGTATGCAAAAAATTTAAAACAACAACAAATGTAAATAAAGAAAATTTATTTACGCACCACAAATGTAACAAAAGTTTTGATATCCAAGTTTGGGAAATTCCTCTAGTTCAACCCTAATAGCTTAGAATTTGAGAAGAAAGTGATTTCTAATTGATCCCACACGTGTTTTAAACATGGATTATGCATTCCTGAAACATTTTAAAGATGCAACAGACCAAAGGATCCAAACCTCATTAAATTCTCAAGTGAACGTGCGATGGGATAGTTACCCGAGTGAAACAAGCCATTATTTTGTCCATTTACAAAAAAGTTGGCCTAACAATCATTGATGATTGTAAAGTGATTTATCGGCCAATTGTACGTAACAGGCTATATTTTTGTAAGAAATGACTTATAGATTGGAAGTCCACACTTAGTCAAATATCCCGCCTCCCCCTTTTTCCCGACGATTGCAAAACCCGATATATAAAAAGTAGAAAGAGTTTACAATCCCTAAAAATTACAGACACTTTTTGGAATTATCTCTCTACATTTGAGCATTTCCATATTAGATGTATACTTTTTTCTTAAATCAAAACTTCAAGTTTCACTTTTGCCTTTATCTCCTAAACAAAAAGATAAGAAGTCAAATAGATCACAACAAAACGAAAATTTCAGAGTTTATGTATGCAAAAAAATTTAAACAACAACAAATGTAAGTAAAAAAAATTTATTCACGTGTCACAAATGAACACAAAAATTTTGATATCCAAGTTTGGGAAATTCCACTAATTCAACCCTAATAGCTTGGAATTTTATAAGAAAGAGATTTCACTTTTTTCTTAAATCAAAACTAGAGTTTTCACTTTTCCATTTATCTCGTCAACAAAAAGTTATGAAGGCAAATAGATCACAACAAAACAAAAATTTAAGAGATTATGTATGCAAAAAATTTAAAACAACAACAAATGTAAGTAAATTAATTTAATCAGGCGATATACACAAAAGTTTTGATATCCAAGTTTGGGAAATTCCACTAGTTCAACCCTAATAGCTTGGAATTTGATAATAAAGAGATTTCTGATTGATCCCAGACATGTTTTAAACATGGACTATGCATGCCTGAAACATGTTAAAGATGCAAATGACGAATGGATCCAAACCTCATTAAATTCTCAAGTGAACATGAGGGGGGAAATTTACCCTAGAGTGAAACAAGTCATTATTTTGCCCATTTACAAAAAAGCTTACCTAACAGTCATTGATTGTTGTAAAGAGATTTATCTATCAATCGTGCGTAACGGGCTATATTTTTGTAAGAAATTACTTATGGATTGGGAATCCATACTTAGTCAAAAATCCCTCGCCTCCCCTTTTTTCCTTACGAAATCAAAACCTGATATATAAAAACTAGAAAGAGTTTACAATCCCTAAAAATTACAAACACTTTTTGGAATTATCTCTCTCTACATTTGTGCATTTCTATTTTAGATGTATACTTTTTTCTTAAATCAAAACTTGAGTTTTCACTTTTCATTTTATGTCATTAAATTCTTAAGTGAACATGCGGTAGGATATTTACCCGAGAGTGAAACAAGCCATTATTTTGCCCATTTACAAAAAAGCAGACCTAAAACTCATTGATGACTGTAAAGTGATTTATCCGTCAATCATGCGTAACGGGTAATATTTTTGTAACAAATGACTTATGGATTGAGAGTCCACACTAAGTCAAAAATCCCCCGCCTCCCCCTTTTTCCTGTCGATTGCAAAACTTAATATATAAAAACTAGAAAGAGTTTATAAACCCTAAAAATTACAGACACTTTTTAGAATTAACTCTCTAAATTTTTGCATTTACATTTTAGATGTATACTTTTTTATTAAATCTAGTTTTCACTTTTCCCTCTATCTCGTAATAAAAAACTATAAGTAGGCAAATATATCACAACAAAACAAAGAAAATTTCTCGGTACACAAATGCACTCAAAAGTTTTGATATCCAAGTTTGGAAATTCTACTAGTTCAACTGTAATTGCTTGGAATTTGATACGAAAGAGATTTCCAATTGATCCCACCCAAGTTTTAAACATGGATTTTGCTTGATAATGATGCAAAAGACCTATGGATCAAAACCTCATTAAATTTTCAAGTGAACGAAGCTATTATTTTGCCCATTTACTAAAAAGCTGACCTAACAATCATTCATGATTGTAAAGTGAATTATTGGTCAATCGTGCATAGTGGGATATATTTTTGTAAGAAATGACTTATGGATTAGGAGTCCGCTCAGGCCAAAATCCCCTGCCTACCCCTTTTTCCCGACGATTGTAAAACCTGATATATAAAAACTAGAAAGAGTTTACAATCTCTAAAAATTACAGACACATTTTGGAATTATCTTTCTCTACATTTGTGCATTTCCATTTTAGATGTATACTTTTTTCTTTAATCAATACTTGAGTTTGAGTTTTCACTTTTCCCTTTATCTCGTAAACAAAAAGATAAGAAGGCAAATAGATCACAACAAAACAAAAATTTTAGAATTTATGTATGCAATAAATTTAAAACAACAACAAATGTAAGTAAAGAAAATTTATTTACGCGCCACATTTGAACACAAAAGTTTTGACATCCTAGTTTTGGAAATTCCTCTAGTTCAATCCAAATAGCTTGGAATTGTATAAGAAAGATATTTCTAATTGATCCCGCACATATTTTAAACATGGATTATGCATGCTTAAAACATGTTAAAGATGCAAATGACCTATAGGTCTAAACCTCAATATATTTTCAATTGAACGTGCGGTTGAATATTTACACAAGAGTGAAACAAGCCATTATTTTGCCCATTTACAAAAAAATGACATAACAATCATTGATGATTGTAAATTGATTTATCATTCAATTGCGCATAACAGATTATATTTTTGTAAGAAATGACTTGTGGATTGGGAGTCCACACTCAGTCAATAATCCCCGCCTCCCCCTTTTTATCAACGATTACAAAAATTGATGTATAAAAACAAGAAAGTGTGCATAATGCCTAAAAATAACAGACACTTTTTGGAATTATCTCTCTCTCATATGTGCATTGCCATTTTAGATGTATACTTTTCTCTTGAATCAAAACTTGAGTTTTCACTTTTCCCTTTATCTTGTAAGCAAAACGATTACAAGGCAAATAGATCACAACAAAATGAAAATTTTAGAGTTTATCTATGAAAAAAATTTAAAACAGAAACAAATGTAAGTAAAGAAAATTTTTTTACATGCTTCAATTGAAGAAAAAAGTTTTGATATCGAAGTTTTGGAAATTCCACTTGTTCGACCGTAATACCTTGGTATATTATAAGAAAGAGATTTCTAATTGATTGCACACAAGTTTTAAACATGGATTATGCATGCCGAGAACATGTTAAAGATGCCAATGACCTATGGATCCAAACCTCATTAAATTCTCAAGTGAACGTGCGGTGGGATATTTACCCGAGAGTGAAATAAGCCATTATTTTGCCTAGTGAAAAAAAAGCTGACCAAACAATCATAGATCATTGTAAAGTGATTTATCGGTCAATCATGCGTAAAGGGCTATGTTTTAGTAAGAAATGACTTATGGATTGGGAGTACACACTCAGTAAAAAATCCCCCGCCACCCCCTTTTTCCCAAAGATTGCAAAACCTGATATATAAAAAATTGAAAGACTTTACAATCCCTAAAAATTATAGACACTTTTTGGAATTATCTCTCACTACATTTGTGCAATTCCATTTTAGATGTATACTTTTTTCTTAAATCAAAAATTGAGTTTTCACTTTCTCCTTTATCTCATAATTAAAAAGATAAGAAGGCAAATAGATCAAAGCAAAAAGAAAATTTTAGAGATAATGTATGAAAAAAAATAAAACAACATCAAATGTTAATAAAAAAAAATTTATTCACGCAACAGAAATGAACTCAAAAGTTTTGATAACCATGTTTGGGAAATTCCACTAGTTTAAGCCTTTTTGAATGGAATTTGATAAGAAAGGGATTTCTAATTGAGCCCACCCATGTTTTAAACATGGATTATGCATGCCTAAAACATGTTAAATATGCAAAAGACCTATGGATCAAAACTCATTAAATTCTCAAGTGAATGTCCGGTGGGATATTTACCTGAGTCAAACAAGCCATTATTTTGCCCATTTACAAAAAAGCTGACCTAACAATCATTGATGATGGTAAAGATATTTATCGGTCAAGCATGTGTAACGGGCAATACTTTTGTAAGAAATGACTTATGGATAGGGAGTCCACACTCAGTTGAAAATCCCCCGCCTCCCTCTTTTTCCCGACGATTGCAAAACCTGATATATAAAAACTACAAAGAGTTTACAATCCCAAAAAATTACAGACACTTTTTGGAATTATCTCTCTCTATTTCTTTCCATTTCCATTTTAGATGCAAGCTTTTTTCATAAAACAAAACTTGAGTTTATACTTTTCCCTTTATCTCGTAAAAAAAAAAAGATAAGAAGGCTAATACATCACAACAAAACGAATATTTTAGAGTTTATGTATACAAAAAATTTAAAACAAAAACAAATGTTAGTAAGGAAAATTTATTCACAAGCCACAAATGAACACAAAAGTTTTGATATCCAAGTTTGGGAAATTCCACTAGTTCAACCCTAATAGCTTGGAATTTAATAAGAACGAGATTTCTAATTGATCCCCCACATGTTTTAAGCATGGATTATGCATGCCTGAAACATGTTAAAGATGCAAAAGACCTACGGATCGAACCCGTATTAAATATTCAAGTGAACATGTGGGGGATATTTACCCGAGTAAAACAAGCCATTATTTTGCACATTTACAAAAAAGCTGACCTAATAATCATTGATGATTGTAAAACGATTTATCAGTCTATCATGTGTAACCGGTGATATGTTTGTAAGAATTAACTTATGGATAGGGAGTCCACACTCAGTCAAAAATCCCCCTAAACCCTTAACCCTTTCTCCAGTCGATTGCAAAACCTGATATATAAAAACTAGAAAGTGTTTACAATCTCAAAAAATTACTTACACTTTTTGGAATTATCTCTCTCTACATTTCTGCATTTCAATTTTAGATGTATACTTTTTTCTTAAATAAAAACTTGAGTTTTCACTTTTCCCTTTATCCCGTAAACAAAAAGATAAGAAGGAAAATAGATCACAACAAACCGAAAATTTTACAGTTTATGTATGCAAAAAAATTTAAACAAGAACAAATGTAAGTAAAGAAAATTTATTCATGCGCCACAAATGAACACAAAAGTTTTGATATCCAACTTTGGGAAATTCCACTTGTTCAACCCTAATAGCTTGGAATTTGATAACAAAGGGATTTCTAATTGATCCCACAGATGTTTTAAACATGGATTGTGCATGCCTGAAACATGTTAAAGATGCAAATGACCTAAGGATCAAAACCTCATTAAATTCTCAAGTGAACATGCGATGGGATATTTACCTAAGAGTGACATAAGCCATTAGTTTGCCCATTGACAAAAAAGATGACCAAACAATCTTTGATGAATGTAAAGTGATATGTCGGTCAATCATGCGTAACGGGCTATATTCTCGAATGAAATGACTAATGGATTGCGAGTCCACACACAGTAAAAAATTCCTCGCCTACCCCTTTTACCTGATAATTGCAAAACCTGATATATACAAACTTGAAAGACTTTACAATCCCTAAAAATTAGAGACTCTTTTTGGAATTATCTCTCTCTACATTTGTGCAATTCCATTTTAGATGTATACTTTTTTCTTAAATCAAAACTTGAGTTTTCACATTTCCCTTTATATCCTAATAAAAAAGATAAGAAGGCAAATAGATCACAACAAAATGAAAATGTTTGAGTTTAAGTATGTAAATAATTTAAAACAACAACAAATGAAAGTAAAGAAAATTTATTCACGCTCCACAAATGAATTCAAAAGTTTTGACATCCAAGTTTGAGAAATTCCACTAGTTCAACCCTAATAGCTTGGAATTTGATAAGAAAGAGATTTCTAATTGATCCCACAGATGTTTTGAACATGGATTATCCATGCCAGAAACATGTTAGAGATGCAAAAGACTTATGGATCCAAACCTCATTCAATTCTCAACTGCACGTGCGGTGGGATATTTATCAGAGTTAAACAAGCCATTACTTTACAAATTTACAAAAAAACTGACCTAACAATCATTGATGATTGTAAAGTGTTTTATCGGTCAATCATGCGTAGCCTGCTATATTTTTGTAAGAAATGATTTATGAATTGGGTGTCCACACTCAGTCAAAATCCTCCTTGAACCCTAAGCCCATTTTCTAGACAATTGCAAAACCTAATATATAAAAACTAGAAAGAGTTTACAATCTCTAAAAGTTACAGACACTTTTTGGAATTATCTTTCTCAACATTTGTGCATTTCAATTTTAGAGGTATTCTTTTTTCTTAAATCAAAACTTGAGATTTCACTTTCCCCTTTATTTCGTAAACAAAAAGATAAGAAGGCAAACAAATGACAATAAAACGAAAATTTTAGAGTTTATGTATGCAAAAAATTTAAAACTAGAACAAATGTAAGTCAAGAAATTTTATTCAAACGCCACAAATGAACACAAAAGTTTTGATATCCAAGTTTGGAAAATTCCACTAGTTCAACTCTAATATCTTGGAATTTGATAAGAAAGAGATTTTTAATTGATCCCACAAATGTTTTAAACATGGATTATGCATTCCTGAAACATGTTGAAGATGCAAATGACCTATGGATCCAAACCTCATTAAATTCTCATGTGAATGTGCGGTGGGATATTTACCCCAGAGTGAAACAAGCCATTTTTTTCCCTTTTACAAAAAATCTAACCTAATAATCATTGATGATTGTAAAATGATTTATCGGTCAATCGTGTGTAACGGGCTATATTTTTTGTAAGAAATGACTTATGGATTGGGAGTCCACACTCAATCAAAAATCCCCCGTCTCCCCCTTTTTCCCGATGATTACAAAACCTTATATATAAAAACTAGAAAGAGTTTACAATCCCTAAAAATTACATACACTTTTTGGAATTAACACTCTCTAAATTTTTGCATTTCCATTTTAGATGTATATCTAAACTTGAGTTTTCACTTTTCCTTTTATCTTGTAATCAAAAAGATAAGAAGGCAAATAGATCACAACAAAGCAAAAATTTTAGAGTTTATGTTTGAAAAAAATTTAAAACAACAACAAATGTAAATAAAGAAAATTTATTCACATGCCACAAATGAACACAATAGTTTTGATATCCAAGTTTGGGAAATTCCACTAGTTCAACCCTAATAGCTTGGAAGTTTATAAGAAAGAGATTTCTTATTGATCCCACACATGTTTTAAACATTGATTATGCATGCCTGAAACATGTTAAAGATTCAAATGACCTATGGATCCGAACCTCATTAAATTCTCATGTCAACTTGCGGTGGGATATTTACCTGAGAGTGAAACAAGCCATTATTTTGACCATTTACAAAAAAGAAAACCAAACAATCATTGATGATAGTGAAGTGATTTATCTGTCAATCGTACGTAACAGGATATATTTTTGTAAGAAATGTCTTATGGATAGGGAGTCTACACTCAGTAAAAAATCCCCCACCTCCCTCTTTTTTCCCAACGATTGCAAAACCTATATATATAAACTAGAAAGAGTTTACAATACCTAAAAATTACAAATACTTTTTGGAATTAACTCTCTCTCAATTTTTGCATTTCCATTTTAGATGTATACTTTTCTTAAATCAAAACTTAAGTTTTCAATTTTCCCTCTATATCGTAATCAAAAAGATTAAAAGGCAAATAGATCACAACAAAACGAAAATTTTAGAGTTTATGTATGCAAAAAAAGAAAATATAGAAAATTTATTCACGCGCCACAAATGAACTCAAAAGTTTTTATATCCAAGTTTCGGAAATTCCACTAATTCAACCCCAATAGCATGGAATTTGATAAGAAAGAGATTTCTAAATGATCCCACACATGTTTTAAAGTTGGATTATACTTGCCTGAAACATGTTAAGGATGCAAAAGACCAATGGATCAAAACCTCATTAAATTCTCAAGTGAACTTGCGGTGGGATATTTACCCAAGTGAAACAAGTCATTATTTTGCCCATTTTAAAAAAAATTGACCTAATAATCATTGATGATTGTAAAGTGATTTATCAGACAATCATTCGTAATGGGCTATATTTTTTAAAGAAATGACTTATGGATTGGGAGTCCACACTCAGTTAAAAATTCCCTGCCTAACCTTTTTTATCGACGATTGCAAAACCTGATATATAAAAACTAGAAAGAGTTTACAATCCGTAAAAATTACAGACATGTTGTTGAATTAATACTCTCTAAATATTTGCTTTTCCATTTTAGATGTATACTTTTTTCTTAAATCTAAACTTGAGTTTTCACTTTTCCCTTTATCTCGTAATAAAAAAGATAAGAAGGCAATTAGATCACAACAAAACGAAAATTTTAGAGTTTATGTTTACAAAAAAATTAAAACATCAACAAATGTGAATAAAGAAAATTTATTCACGTGATACAAATGAGCACAAAAGTTTTGATATCCAAGTTTGGAAAATTCCACTAGTTCAACCCTAATAGCATGGAAGTTTATAAGAAAGAGATTTGTAATTGATCCCACACATGTTTTAAACATGAATTATGCATGTCTCAAACATGTTAAATATGCAAATGAACTATGGATCCAAACCTCATTAAATTCTCAAGTGAACGTGCAGTGGGATATTTACCTGAGAGTGAAACAAACCTTTTTTTTCCTTTTACAAAAAAGCTAACCTTCCAATAATTGATTATTGTAAAGTGATTTATCAGTCAATCGTTCGTAATGGGCTATATTTTTGAAAGAAATGACATATGGATTGGGAGTCCACACTCAGTCAAAAATCCCTCGCCTCCCCCTTTTTTCCGACGGTTGTAAAGCCTGATAAAATAAAATAAGAAAGTGTTTACAGTCCCTCAAAATTACAGACACTTTTTGGAATTATCTCCCTCTATATTTATGCATTTCAATTTTAGATGTATACTTTATTCTTAAATCAAAACTAGAGCTTTCACGTTTTCCTTTATCTCGTAAACAAAAAGATAAGAAGGCAAATAGATCACAACAAAACGAAAATTTTAGAGATTATGTATGCAAAAAATTTAAAACAACAACAAATGTATGTAAATAAAACTTTTTCACACGCCACAAATAAACACAAAAGTTTTGATATCCATGTTTGGGTAATTCCACTAGTTCAATCCTAATAGCTTGGAATTTGATAAGAAAGAGATTTCTAATTGATCCCACACACGTGTTAAACATGGATTATGCATACCTGAAACATGTTAAAGATGCAAAAGACCAATGGATCAAAACCTTATTAAATTCTCAAGTGAACTTGTGGTGGGATATTTACCCAAGAGTGAAACAAGCCATTATTTTGACCATTTACAAAAAAGCTGACCTAACAATCAATGGTGATTGTAAAGTGATTTATCGGGGACTCGTACATAACGGGCTATAGTTTTTTAGGAAATGACTTATGGATTGGGATTCCACTCTCAGTCAAAAATCCCCCGCCTCTCTCTTTTTCTCAATGATTGCAAAACCTGATATATAAAAACTTAAAAGAGTTTACATTCCCTAAAAGTTACAGACATTTTTTGGAATTAACTCTCTCTAAATTTTTGTTTTTCCATTTTAGTTGTATACTTTTTTCTTAAATATAAACATGAGTTTTCACTTTATCTTGTAATGAAAAAGATAAGAAGGCAAATCAACAAAACAAAAATTTTAGAGTTCATGTGTGCAAAATATTTAAAACAACAACAAATGTAAATTAAGAAAATTTGTTTACGTGCGACAAATGAACACAAAAGTTTTGATATCCAAGTTTCGGAAATTCCACTAGTTCAACCCTAATAGCTTTAAATTTGATAAGAAAGAGATTCCTAATTGATCCCACACATGTTTTATACAAGGACAATGCTTGCCTGAAACATGTTAAACATGCAAATGACCTATGGATCCAAACCTCATTAAACTCTCAAGTGAACGTGCGATTGGATATTTACCCAAGTGAAACAAGCCATTATTTTGCCCATTTACAAAAAAACTGACCTAACAATGATTGATGATTGTAAAGTGATTTATCTGACAATTGAGCGTAACTGGCTATATTTTCGTAAGAAATGACTTATGGATTGGGAGTCCACACTCAGTCAAAAATCCCTCGCCTCCGCCTTTTTCTCGATGATTGCAAAACCTGATATATAAAACCTAGGAAGAGTTTACAATCCCTAAAAATTACAAACACTTTTTGGAATTATCTCCCTCTACTTTTGTGTATTTCCATTTTAGATGTATACTTTTTCCTTAAATCAAAACTTCAGTTTTACTGTTTATCTCTATCTTGTAATAAAAAAGATAAGAAGGCAAATATATCACAACAAAAAAAAATTTTTAGTTTTTATATATGCCAAAAATTTAAAATGACAACAAATGTAAATAAATAAAATTTATTCACATGCCACAAATGAACTCAAAAGTTTTGATATCCAAGTTTGGGAAATTCCACTAGTTCAACCCTAATAGCTTGGAATTTGATAAGAAAGAGATTATTATTTGATCCCACACATGTTTTAAACATGGATTATGCATGCTTGAAACATGTTAAAGATGCAAAAGACCAAAGGATCAAAACCTCATTAAATTCTCAAGTGAACTTGCGGTGGAATATTTAGCCTAGAGTGAAACAAGCCATTATTTTGACAATTTACAAAAAAGTTGACCTAACAATCAATGATCATTGTAAAGTGATTTATCGGTCAATCGTGTGTAATGGGCTATATTTTTTAAGAAATGACCTATGGATTGGGAGTGCACTCTCATTCAAAAATCCCCCACCTCCCCCTTTTTCTCAACGATTGCAAAACCTGATATATAAAAACTTGAAAGAGTTTACAATCCCTAAAAACTACAAACAATTTTTGGAATTAACTCTATCAAAATTTTTGTATTTCCATTTTAGATGTATACTTTTTTCTTAAATATAAACTTGAGTTTTCACTTTTCCCTTTATCTCGTAATGAAAAAGATAAGAAGGCAAATAGATTACAACAAAACAAAAATTTTAGAATTCATGTGTGCAAAAAAATTAAAACAAACAACAAATGTAAATTAAGAAAATTTATTCATGCCCACAAATGAACACAAAAGTTTTAATATCCAAGTTTGGAAAATTCCACTAGTTCAACCCTAATAGCTTTGAATTTGATAAGAAAGATATTTCTAATTGATCCCACACATGTTTCATACAAGGACTATGCATGCTTGAAACATGTTGAAGATGCAAATGACCTATGGATCCAAACCTCATTAAACTCTCAAGTGAATGTGCGATGGGATATTTACTCAAGTGAAACAAGCCATTATTTTGCCCATTTAGAAAAAAATTGACGTAACAATGATTGATTATTGTAAAGTGATTTATCGGTCAATCGTGCGTAACGGGTTATATTTCGGTAAGAAATGACTTATGGATTGGGAGCCCACACTCAGTCAAAAATTAACCGCCTCCACCTTTTTCACGATGATTCCAAAACTTGATATATAAAAACTTGGAAGAGTTTCAATCCCTAAAAATTACAGACGCTTTTTGGAATTATCTCTCTCTACATATATGCATTTCCATTTTAGATGTATACTTTTTTCTTAAATCAAAACTTGAGTTTTACGTTTTCCCTCTATCTCGTAATAAAAAAGATAAGAAGGAAAATAGGTCACGACAAAACGAAAAATTTAAGATTTTCTGTATGCAAAAAATTTAAAACAACAACAAATGTAAATAAAGAAAATTTAGTCATGCGCCACAAATCAACTCAAAAGTTTTGACATCCAAGTTTGGGAAATTTCACTAGTTCAATCCTAATCGCTTGGAATTATATAAGAAAGAAATTTCTAATTGATCCCACACATGTTTTAAACATGGACTATGCATGCCTGAAATATGTTAAAGAGGCAAATGACCTATGGATCCGAAACACTTTAAATTTTCAAGTGAACGTGCGGTGGGATATTTACCAAAGAGTGAAATAAGCCATTATTTTGCCAATTTACTAAAAAGCTGACCTAACAATCATTGATGATTGTCAAGTGATTTTTCGATCAATCGTTCCTAACGGGCTATATTTTTGTAAGAAATGACTTATGGATTGGGAGTCCACACTCAGTCAAAAATCCCCCGCTTCCCCTTTTTTCCCGACGATTGCAAAACCTGATATATAAAAACTAGAAAAAGTTTACAATCTCTAAAAATTACAAACACTTTTTGGAATTATCTCTCTCTACATTTTTCCATTTCCATTTTAGATGTATACTTTTTTCTTAAATGAAAACTTGAGTTTTGACTTTTCCCTTTATCTTGTAAACAAAAAGATAAGAAGGCAAATAACTCACAACAAAACGAAAATTTAAGAATTTATGTATGCAAAAATTTCATAAATTTTAAACAACAACAAATGTAAGTAATGAAAATTTATTCTCGCGCCACAAATGAACACAAAAGTTTTGATATCCTAGTTTGGGAAATACCACTAATTCAACCCAAATATCGTGGAATTTGATAAGAAAGAGATTTCTAATTGATCTCACACTTATTTTAAACATGTATTATGCTTGCCAGAAACATGTTGAAGAACCAAATGACCTATGGATCCAAACCTCGTGAAATTCTCAAGTGAACGTGCGTTGGGATATTTACTCGAGAGTGAAACAAGCCATTATTTTGCCTATTTACAAAAAAGATGACCTAACAATCATTGATGATCGTATGTGATTTATCGGTCCATCGTGCGTAATGGGATATATTTTTTTAAGAACTGACTTATGGATTGGAAGTCCACACTTTGTCAAAATTCCCCGCCTCCCCGTTTTTCCCAGCGAATGTAAAACCTGTTATATAAAAACTAGAAAGAGTTTGCAATCCCTAAATATTACTGATACGTTTTGGAATTATCTCTCTCTACATTTGAGCATTTTCATTTTAGATGTAAACTTTTTTCTTAAATAAAAACTTCAGTTTTAACTTTTCCCTTTCTCTCCAAAACAAAAAGATAAGAAGTCAAATAGTTCACAACAAAACAAAAACTTTAGAGTTTATGTATGCAAAAAAATTAAAACAACTACAAATGTAAGTAAAGAAAATTTATTCACGCGCCACAAATGCACACAAAAGTTTTAATATCCAAGTTTGGGAATTTCCACTAGTTCAACCCTAATTGCTTGGAATTTGATAAGAAAGAGATTTCTAATTGATCCCACACATGTTTTAAACATGGATTATGCATTCCTGAAACATGTTAAAGATGCAAATGACCTATGGATCCAAACCTCATTAAATTCTCAAGTGAACATGCGGTGGGATATTTACCTGAGAGTGAAACAAGCCTTTATTTTTCCCATTTGAAAAAAACCTAACCTAACCATCATTGATGATTGTATAGTTATTTATCGGTCAATCATTCGTAACGGGCAATATTTTTGTAAGATATGATTTATGGATGAGGAGTCCACACTCAATCAAGAATCCCCCGCGTCCCCCTTTTTCTCGACGATTGCAAAACCAGATATATAAAAACTAGAAAGACTTTACAATCCCTAAAAATTACAAACACTTTTTGGAATTATCTCTTTCTACATTTGTGCATTTCCATTTTTTATGAATTGTTATTTTTAAATCAAAACTAGAGTTTTCACTTTTCCATTTATCTCGTAAACAAAAAGATAAAAAGGCAAATAGACCACAAGAAAATGAAATATTTAGAGTTTATGTATGCAAAAAATTTAAAACAACAAAAAATGTAAGTAAATAAAATTTATTCACACGTCACAAATGAACACAAAAGTTTTGATATCCAAGTTTGGGAAATTCCACTAGTTCAACCCTAATAGCTTGGAATTTGCTAAGGAAGAGATTTCTAATTAATCCCACACAAATTTTAAACATGGACTATGCATGTCTGAACATGTTAAAGAAGCAAATGACCTATGGATCCAAACCTCATTAAATTTTCAAGTGAATGTGCGGTGGGATAACCCGAGTGAAACAAGCAATTATTTTGCCCATTTACAGAAAATCATGACCAAACAATCATTGATGATTGTAGAGTGATTTATTAGTCAATCGTGTGTAATGGGCTACATTTTTGTAAGAAATGACTTATGGATTGGGAGGCCGCATTCAGTCAAAAAAATCCCCCGCCTCCCCTTTTTTTCGACGATTACAAAACCTGATATAAAAACTAGAAAGAGTTTACAATCCCTAAAAATTAAAAAAAAATTTTGGAATTATCTTTCTCTACATTTGTGCATTTCCATTTTAGATGTATACATTTTTCTTAAATCAAAACTTGAGTTTTCACTTTTCCATTTATCTCGTAAACAAAAAGATAAGAAGGCAAATAGATCACATCAAAACAAAAATTTTACAGTTTATGTATGCAAAAAAATGAAAACAACAACAAATGTAAGTAAAGAAAATTTATTCACACGCCACAAAAGAACACAAAAGTTTTGATATCCAAGTTTGGGAAATTCCACTAGTTCAACCCTAATAGCATGGAATTTGATAAGAAAGAGATTTCTAATTGATCCCACACATGTTTTAAACATGGATTATGCATGCCTGAAACATGTTAAAGATGCAAATGACCTATGGATCCAAACCTCATTAAATTCTCAAGTGAACTTGCAGTAGGAAATTTACCCGAGTGTGAAAAAAGCCTTTATTTTTCCCATTTAAAAAAAACTAACCTAACAATCAATGATGATTATAAAGTGATTTATCGGTCTATCGTGTGTAATGGGTTATATTTTTGTTAGAAATGACATATGGATTGGGAGTTCACAGTTAATAAAACATCCCACGCCTCCCCCTTTTTCTCAACGACTGCAAAACCTAATATATAAAAACTAGAAAGAGTTTACAATCCCTAAAAATTACAGACACTTTTTGGAATTAACTCTGTCTACATTTGTGCATTTCCATTTTAGATGTATACTTTTTCTTAAATCAAAATTGTGGTTTAACTTTTTCCTTTATATCGTAATCAAAAAGATAAGAAGGCAAACAAATCACAACAAAACTAAAAAATTTAGAATTTATGTATGGCAAAAATTTAAAACAACAGCAAATGTAAATAAAAAAAATTATTCACGCCCCGCAATTTTACTGAAAAGGTTTGATATTTATGTTTGGGAAATTCCACTAGTTCAACCCTAATAGTTTGGAATTGGAGAAGAAAGAGACTTCTAATTGATCGCACACATGTTTTAAACTTGGATTAGACATGCCTGAAACATGTTAAAGATGCAAAAGACCTATGGATCTAAACCTCATTAAATTCTCAAGTGAATGTGTGTTGTGGACTCAATAGCACACCGAGTCACACAACGAAGGAGACAACAACAAACTCACTCATTAGGATTTATTTCTTACATTTCTTTGAGTAGGATTTATTTTTTATATTGTTTTATGTAGGAGTTATTTCTAATTACTTTATATGTAAGGGCATTATGGAGAATTATTATAACCCTAACCCTAAAACTCCTAGACTTGACCTATTTAAGGGAAAGGTATGAATCAAATAGGTAAGCTTTTAGATTTTAGAATAACCTAGTCTAAACAGGTTGAGATCACCTCTTGATCTCGAGTTTAGGGTTTACTCCAAAAATTCAACCTATCCTTCACCCTCTATTGCCATCCATCTTTACCCAAATTCACCCCTCATCATCCATACGAAGAAGAGGAGCTTCCTGCCCCTTTTTCGAGCCCAAAGAGAGGATCTTCTCTCATCACCAGCGTCAACAACAAATTGGGATCAATTTCCCTCTTGACGAGTAGCAAAAGAGGAAGAATTCTGGTTCTTTCACGTGAGGGTTAGAACAACTCTTCTTGCTGGGAATTCATCACTGAAATAGAGCAAGGACAGCCATCAATGTGAGCCAAGGCTGCCCCCCAAGCTAGGCCTTCAAGTACTAGAACGAGCTGCATCAAATCAGGGTTGAAACCCAGATTAACGTGAGCAAGAACAAGTATTCCTCCATTCTCTCTCCACCTGAATTACTTCCATTCTAGCTATAACTTTAGCACTAGAATGAGATCATAAAAAGGGAGACTGATCACTGGTGGAAGAGTACCCAAAGAAGGGATCTTTAACCCTCCTTACCGAGTCCAACAACTCAGTACCAGTGCTGGATTCAGAACTCCCACACCGTGTTACTCGATCCATGACCCGGGACCGTAACAACTTGGTATCAGAGCAGGGTAACATGGGGGATAATATCAGCAATGAAAAAATTCAAATCAGGATACCAAAGATAGAAGATAGCCTTGAAACAGTACAACCAGTGTTGGGAAAGGTTTGTGGTTTAGAAGAAGAGATGAGCCGAGTCATCTGCATGCTACAGGAGTTGAGGACAGAGAGACATCAGAGTCCAGAGGTGAGAGAGGTTTCTCAACCATATCACAGAAGAGGGGAGTAGTGGCATGGGTGCACTGCTGTCCAAGGACCTCAGCATGGAGGCACAGTCCCAAGGTACACCAAGTTAGAGTTTCCCTCTCTCAATGGTTCTGTGGATCCCTTAATTTGGTTGCATAGATGTGAATTTTTTTTTTGAACCAAGCGACTACTAAATGGGATAAGGTGAAACTAGCCTCTTTCCATATGATTGATGAAGACATGTTATGGGTCACTCAAGTAGATAAAGAGAGACCAGGAATGACTTGGGAAGAATTTAAAAATCTATGCACTGTTAGAATTGGGCCTCCCGCCAACAGCAACCCCTTGGGAGAGTTAGTCCTATTGAGACAAACAGGTTTGATGGAACAATATCAAAAACTATTCCAGGAAAAGTTGGATCATACTGGTGAGAGGGTATTGGTTGACCAACAAGTCTCCTTATTCACAGCAGGTCTCAATGAGTATTTACGGCTAGAGGTAGAACTCCTTATGCCCACGGATTTAGCTCATGCCATGAATATGGCCCGAACAATGGAACAACAACAACAATTGTAGCAACGTAAGCTGGGTTGGTCAAGTGAGAGGAACGCTTCCTCCACGTTGCAAGGGCACCGCTATAATTCATCTCAGGGAGCATCTACAACAACACCATCCAGACACACTCTAACTACGATTCAAGTAGCCGATCCCTGCCCTGGTAATTCCCTACTGAGCTTTATAAAAAAAATTGATGAGTGCAGAGATGGCAGAAAGGCAGTCCAGAAATCTATGTTATAACTGCGATGAGAAATATCGGGCCGGCCACCAATGTAAACGATTGTTTTGGCTCGAGGTGGAGGATTCAGAGCATCCAGAGGAGCCAGAGGATATTATCGAGGAGGAACTGATGTATAATTTTAGTTACATCGACTTTTATACCTCGCAACCGTACGAATCGTTCGTGTAATCTAGCAGTAAGCGAGGGTCATATCCACAGGGAGGATTGAATTTTGTGTATTCTTCAGTCAACTAGCCTAACCAAATATGATGAATTAATATGAACTAAACACTAATTATATCCTAAATTATCGAGCAATAATTTAATTAACTACTTGCACAATAGGAAACGTCAACTCTGGATTTTATCGTGATTCATACCTCTCTCGAGCGCCACGTAACCACGAATCCGGATTCTCAATCCTTGCGTGTAGCCCCTCTCGGGCGCCTAGAGTTAATGACAAAGATTGGATTTCAATAGAATGCAGAGAATCAATTTCCTATTGTGATGATGCTAAAATTATCAACTCTAGATTTTACCGTGATTCGTGCATCTCTCGAGCGCCACGTAATCACGAATCCGAATTCTCAATCCTTGCGTCTAGCCCCTCTCGGGCGCCTAGAGTTAAAGACATAAATCGGATTAAAATACCAAAATCCAACCTCAATTATAATCTTACCCTAATTAGCTAATTCAATCAAATATCAAGAAAACAAATCTTAAATAAACCTTAATTATCAAATCAGATTCAATTAACATTCAAAACCTAAGTTCAAACCATATAAAAACTAAATTCAATAATGATGAATTACTCCCCTTCTTCCTCCTCTTGCTCGGGCAGCAACTCATTCTCACGGGTGCTGTAATTTCCCGAAATCAATGGCTTCAGGTTGGCAAGAGTGAGTGGCCGGAGGTAGAGATGACGCCGGCGATGAAGGTTGGAAGCCGACGGACGGAGGGAACGTCCGGCGAAGAGTGAAACAGAGCTGACGTTCTCTAACCGGCTCTCTCGAGTCTCGATTGGAGTCGGAATAGCTCCGGGACTGGTCGGAAATACGTAACCGACGTCGGAGGATAGTCGGAAAGCGGAAGTGGCACCGGAGAAGCCCTCTCGGATCTCTTCTTGGCCTGGTGAGCGACTACTGTCGAACTCACCTCGACGGAGACTCTCTCGAGCTCTCCTCGGGTTTGTTCTCGGTTGCTGGATGGCGGTGGACGGCGGTGGACGACGGTGGCGCGGTGAAAGGTATTGGCCCGGCGAACGGCGGTGGGGAACTCCTCTCAGGTCCTCCCCTGTTTTGGTCGACGGTGCTCCTCTGTTTTTCGATACTCTATTTCTGTTTTCCTTTCACGCTCCCCTCTCGGGTTTTCCCTCTCGGGCCCCCCCTCTCGGGTCCCCTTTCGACCTCCTCTTTCGACGCCCCCCTTTTGCTTTAAATACCATCTTGTTTATTTTAAAACGATTTGACATAAAAATCATCTCCATTTCACTAAGGGCATTTTGGTAAATATCTCCTTCTCCACCATAATTCTCCTGAAATTCCATAATTAAATCTATAAAAAGCATTTCAGGAAGAAATAAACCATAAAAACAATGAAATATAATTCAGGAGAGAAAAATATGCAATATCGACAGTGATTAATGCCAAATTCAATAAATGCTCATTTCATTTGAAAACCGATAAATAACCACCTATAACACAATTATAAAGGTTATTCTATTATAATTAACTTAGTTCTCATGTCAGAATATAGCATCTATCAGGAACCACCAGAGATGTCCTTGCATGCTATTACTAGGGAGAAATTGCCTACTACAATGCAAGTCCAAGCTCATGTCATCAACCAAGAATTGGTGGGACTAGTCGACTCGGGGAGTACACACAATTTTCTGAGTTTGATAGCCGCACAACATCACCAGCTCCAGATACACACTCATCTGACAGCCACCGTCTCAGTGGCCAATGGCGAGAAGGTCCCTAGCTATGGGATTAGTAAGGCAATAACTTTTTCCATTGGATTCACTTCATTTAATGCGTATTTTTTTTGTTATTCCCTTGGACTGATTTGATATGGTATTAGGCATTAAATGGTTACAAATGTTGGGGCCCATTCTGTGGGACTTTTCTGCTTTAACCATGAGCTTTTATTTGACCGGAAGTTGGGTCCTCTTATAGGGCTGTAAGATGGACAGGGCCCATCGCATGCACACTTTGCAAACACAGGATCAGCCTGACAGTACTAGTGATGGTCTAGTTGAGGAGTTCTCTGACCTCTTCTAGAAGCCTTCAGGGTTGCCTCCCATGAGGCACTGTGACCACAGGATTTGTTTGAAACTAGATTCTGAGGTAGTGGTCGTGCGACCATACTGTACACACACCTTCAGAAGGACGAGATAGAGTGTCAATGCCATGAGATGTTGAAACAGGGTCTTATTCATCCTAGCCACTCCCCGTTCTCTTCGCCCGTCTTACTTGAAAAGAAACATGATGGGACATGGAGGTTCTGTGTGGATTATCGGGAGTTGAACGTTCAAACAGTAAAAGACAAGTTCCCGATTCCTGTAGTGGATGAGCTTCTGGATGAGTTACATGGGTCGTGGTTATTCACTAAACTCGACCTCCATTGGGGATACCATCAGGTCCGGATGCACCCCTCTGATATCGAGAAGACGGCGTTCCGCACGCACCATGGCCACTTTGAGTTCGTCGTCATGCCGTTTGGGTTATCCAATGCACCCTCCACTTTTCAAGCTTTGATGAACGAGGTATTTAGCCCCTATCTTCGAAAACTTGTTCTTGTATTTTTAGATGATATTTTGATACATAGCAAGTTAGTTGAGGAGCACTTGGCACACTTGAGGATTGTTTTCGACTTGTTAAGAGCACATCAACTCTATTTGAAACATTCCAAGTGTTCTTTTGCGCCTCACATGTGGGGTATCTGGGACACATTATCTCACATGAGGAGGTTACGGTGGATCCCGAGAAGATCCGAGCTATTCATGAGTGGCAGCAACCGCAGTCGTGTTCTACATTACAGGGTTTTTTGGGTCTTGCGGGCTACTACCGCAAATTTATTCAGAACTATGGGCCAGTGGCAGAACCATTGACGAGTCTAGTAAAGAAAAATTCCGTTATTTGGAATGAGGGGGCCACCACGTCGTTTGTGGCACTCAAAGCTGCCCTCGCATCCTCTCCAATATTACAACTTCCCCACTTTGACGAATTGTTCGTGGTAGAGTGCGACGCTTTGGGCGTGAGCATTGGGGCCGTTTTACAGTAATTGGGCCATCCTATTGCATATTTTAGCAGACTGTTGGCAGTCCGTCATCACAAGCTGGCAGCCTATGAGCGCGAATTGATTGGGTTGGCCAAAGCGGTCCAACATTGGAGGCCTTATCTCTGGGGCTGGGCTTTTCTCCTATGCATGGATCACTACAGCCTTAAATTCCTACTAGAACAGCGTTTGACGACGTTGCCACAGCAACACTGGATCAGTAAGTTGTTGGGGTTTGATTTCTCAATGGAGTATCGTGTGGGGAGATTAAATAAGGTGGCAAACGTCACGGTGTTTTGAAGATCAGCAATCGGTCTATTCTATCAGCCAGCCAAGATTTCTCATTCTGGACTTGGTGCGAGACACACATGCCACTAACCCTGCACTGTAGGAACTGCATCAGAAGATCTCGGAAGGAACAATGAATTTGAAGTGATCCATCCAAGGTTCACTTATTTATTACAAGCAGCGGATTTTCCTTTCACCTGAGTCCGAGTTGATTCCAGCTATTCTCTCAGCCTACCATGACAGTACACACGAGGGGATCTAGAAGACCTTGCATAGAATTCGAGTTGATTTTTACTGGCAAGCCATGAAACCCTCTGTTGTGAGTTATGTGGGTGACTGTCAAGTATGCCAGTGCAACAAAGCCGAGCACTTGAGTGCAGCCGGTCTTCTCCAACCTCTGGCCCTTCCTACGCAGGTTTGGGCCGACATTTCAATAGATTTTGTGGAAGGCCCACCCCTGTCCATTGGCAAATCCGCACTTTTAATAGTGTTGATAGATTCTCCAAGTACGGACATTTTATATCGATGGCTCATCCGTATACAGCAACACGGGTTGCTCGGACTTTCCTGGAGCAGATAGTCCGCTAACATGGCATTCCAAAATCCATTGTGAGTGACAGAGTTGAAGTTTTCACGAGCACCTTTTGGCGGGAACTGTTTCACTTGAGTGGGACGAAATGGAAGTTCTCCTCCGCCTATCATCCACAGAAAGACGGGTAGACTGAGGTGGTGAACCGTACCATTGAGATGTATCTACGGTGCTTGGTGGGGGATCATTCGCGGCAATGGGTTCAATGGCTTCCATGGGCCGAATACTGTTACAACACTTCGTTCCACTCCACCTTGCAATCCACTCCTTCCCGGGTTATATATGGTCGGGATCCACCTCACCTTCTCTCATAAAACCCAGCATCCACCCGTATGGACGTGATTGATCAGGCATTCATAGACCAGGATTTGCTGCTACAGAATATCATAGAACAGCTACGACCGGGCCCAAGCTCGGATGAAGGATGTCTATGACAGAGGCCAACGTGAGGTCTCTTTTAAGGTTGGGGAGTATGTGTGGCTATGGCTCCAGCCCTACCGTCAGCAGTCTCTTGCGGGACCTCCACATCATAAACTCTCACCCAGATTTTTCAGGCCGTTTCCCATTCTTCAATGCGTGGGACCAGTTGCCTATCAGCTCAAATTACCGGACTCAACTAGAATTCACGATGTGTTTTATGTCTCTCTTTTGAAGCCGCATTCTAGAGCATAGCCTACATCCACTCCATTTCTACCATTGGTTGATAATAGCGAGGTTATTCTTAACCCAGCTGCGGTGTTACGCCCCCGGCTGACCAATGACCATTCGGAGATTCTCGTTCAGTGGACGGACACTGACCCCAACGCTGCAACATGGGAACATGTGGACATCTTCAAACAAGTCTACCCAGCTTTTGAGCTTGAGGACAAGCTCTTTCTCCATGGGGAGGCAGATGTTGTGGACTCAATAGCACACCGAGTCACACAACGAAGGAGACAACAACAACTCACTCAATAGGATTTATTTCTTATATTTCTTTGAGTAGGATTTATTTCTTATATTGTTTTAAGTAGGAGTTATTTCTAATTACTTTATATGTAAGGGCATTATGGGGAATTATTGTAACCCTAACCCTAAAACTCCTGGACATGACCTATTTAAGGGAAAGGTATGAATCAAATAGGTAAGCTTTGAGTTTTTAGAATAACCTAGTCTAAACAGGTTGAGATCACCTCTTGATCTCGAGTTTAGGGTTTACTCCAAAAATCCAACCTATCCTTCACCCTCCATTGCCATCCATCTTTACCCAAATTCATCCCTCATCATCCATACTAAGAAGAGGAGCTTCCTGCCCCTTTTCCAAGCCCAAAGAGAGGATCTTCTCTCATCACCAGCGTCAACAACAAGTTGGGATCAATTTCCCTCTTGACAAGTAGCAAAAGAGGAAGAATTCTGTTTCTTTCACGTGAAGGGCTAGAACAACTCTTCTTGCTGGGAATTCATCACGGAAACAGAGCAAGGACAGCCATCAACGTGAGCCAAGGCTACCCCCCCCCCCCCCCCCCCGCCCCCCCAAGCTAGGCCTTCAAGTTCTAGAACGAGATGCATCAAATCAGGGTTGAAACCCTGATTAACGTGAGCAAGAACAGGTATTCCTCCATTCTCTCTCCACCTGAATTACTTCCATTCTAGCTATAACTTTAGCACTAGAATGAGATCATAAAAAGGAAGACTGATCACTGGTGGAAGAGTACCCAAAGAAGGGATCTTTAACCCTCCTTACCGAGTCTAGAAACTCAGTACCAGTGCTGGATTCACAACTCCCACATCGTGTTACTCGATCCTTGACCCGGGACCGTAACAACGTGCGATAGGATATTTACCCGAGTGAAACAAGTCATTATTTTTCCCATTTAAAAACAATCTGACCTAACAATCATTGATGATTGTAAAGTGATTTATTGGTCAATCGTGCGTAACAGGCTATATTTTTGTAAGAAATGACCTATGGATTGGGAGTCCACACTCCGTAAAAAATCCCATACCTCCCCATTTTTCTCGACGATTGCAAAACTTGATATATAAAAACTAGGAATAGTTTACAAATCCTAAAAATTAATGTCATTTTTGGAATTATCTCTCTCTGCATTTGCGCATTTCTATTTTAGATTTATACTTTTTTATTAAATCAAAACTTTATTTTTCACTTTTCCCTTTATCTCCTAAACAAAATGATAAGGAGGCAAATAAATAACATCGTAACGAAACATTTTAAGTTTATGTATAAAAAAATTTAAAAAAACAACAAATGTAAGTAATAAAAATTTATTCATGCACCACAAATGAACTCAAATTTTTTGAGATTCTAGTTTGCGAAATTCCACTAGTTCAAACCTAATAGCTTGGAATTTAATAAGAGAGATTTCTAATTGATCCCACAAATGTTTTAAACATGGATTATGCATGTCTGAAACATGTTAAAGATGCAAATGACTTATGGATCCAAGCCTCATTAGATTCTCAAGTGAACGTGCGGTGGGATATTTACCAAAGAGTGAAACAATCCATTATTTTGCCCATTTACAAAAAAACTGACCTAACAATCATTGATGATTGTCAAATGATTTATCGGTCAATCGTTCATAACGGGCTATATTTTTATAAGACATGACTTATGGATTGGGAGTCCACACTCAGTCAAAAATCCCGCGCCTCCCCCTTTTTCTTGACATTTGCAAAACCTGATATATAAAAGCTAGAAAGAGTTTACAATCTCTAAAAATTACAGACACTTTTTTGAATTATGTCTCTCTACATTTGTCCATTTCCATTTTAGACGTATACTTTTTTCTTAAAACAAAACTTGAGTTTTCACTTTTTCCTTTATCTCGTAAACAAAAAGATAAGAAGGCAAATAGATCACAATAAAATGAAAATTTTAGACTTTATGTATGCAAAAAATTTAAAACAACAACAAATGTAAGTAATGAAAATTTATTCACACGCCACAAATGAACACAAAAGTTTTGATATCCTAGTTTGGGAAATTCGATTAGTTCAACCCTAATAACTTGGAAGTTGATAAGAAAGAAATTTCTAATTGATCCCACACATGTTTTAAACATGGCTTATGCATGCCTGAAACATGTTAAAGATGCAAATGACCTATGGATCCAAACCTCATTAAATTCTCAAGCGAAGATGCTGTGGGATATTTACCCGAGTGTGAAACAAGCCTTTAATTTTCCCATTTAAAAAAAGCTAACCTAACAATCAACGATGATTGTAAAGTGATTTATCGGTCAATCGTGTGTAACGGGCTATATTTTTGTTAGGAATGACTGATGGATTTGGAGTCCACACTAAGTAAAAAATCCCACGCCTCCCCCTTTTTCTCGAAGATTGATAAACCTAATATATAAAAACTAGAAAGAATTTACAATCCCTATAATTACAGACATTTTTTGGAATTAACTCTCTCTACATTTGTGCATTTCCATTTTAGATGTATACTTTTTTTAAATCAAATTTGAGTTTTTACTTTTCCCTTTATCTCGTAATAAAAAAGATAAGAAGGCAAACAGATCACAACAAAACGAAAATTTTAGAATTTATGTATGCAAAATTTTTTGGAAAAAAACAAATGTAAATAGAAAAAAATTATTCACAATAATGAACTCAAAAGGTTTGATATCCAAGTTTGGGAAATTCCACTAGTTCAACCCTAATAACTTGGAATTGGAGAAGAAAGTGACTTCTAATTGAAGCAAGCCATTAATTTGCCCATTTAAAAAAAAGCTAACCTAACAGTCATTGATGATTGTAAAGTGATTTATCGGTCAATCGTGCGTAAAGGGCAATGTTTTTGTAAGGAATGACTTATGGATTGGGAGTTCGCACTCCGTCAAAAATCCCACGCCTCCCCCTTTTTCCCGACGATTGCAAAACCCTATATATAAAAACTTGAAAGAGTTTACAATCTCTAAAAATTGTAGACACTTTTTGGAGTTATCTCTCTCTACATTTGTGCATTTCCATTTTAGATGTATACTTTTTTCTTAAATCAAAAATTAAGTTTTCACATGTGCCTTTATCTCGTAAACATCAATATAAGAGGGCAAATAGATCACATTGAAACAAACAATTTAGAGTTTATGGCTGCAAAAAATTTAAAACAACAACAAATGAAAGTAAATAAAATTTATTCACACGCCAAAAAAGAATACAAAAGTTTTGATATCCAAGTTTTGGAAATTCCACTAGTTCAATCCTAATAGCTATGAATTTGATAAGAAAGAGATTTCTAATTGATCCCACACATGTTTTAACCATGAATTATGCATGCCTGAAACATGTTAAAGATGTAAATGACCTACGGATCCAAACCTCATTAAATTCTCAAGTGAACAAGCGGTGGGTTATTTACCTGAGAGTCAAACAAGCCATTATTTTGCCCATTTACAAAAAAAGCTGACCTAACTATCATTGATGATTGTAAAGTGATTTATCGATCAATCATTCGTAATGGGCTATATTTTTGTAAGATATGACTTATGGATTGGGAGTCCACAATCAGTCAAAAATTCCTCGCCTCCCCATTTTTCCTGATGATTGCGAAACCTGATATATAAAGACTGGAAAGAGTTGATAAACCCTAAAAATTAATGACATTTTTGGAATTATCTCTCTCTACATTTGTGCATTTCCATTTTAGATGTATTCTTTATTCTTAAATCAAATGTTGATTTTTCACTTTTCCTTTTATCTCTCAAACAAAATGATAAGGAGGCAAATAAATCACATCAAAACGAAAAACTTAGAGTTGAAGTATGCAAAAAATTTAAAACAACAACGAATGTAAGTAATGAAAATTTATTCATGCACCACAAACGAACACAAAATTTTTGATATCCTAGTTTGGGAAATTCCACTAGTTCCACCCTAATAGCTTGGAATTTGATAAGAAAGATATTTCTAATTGATCCCACACATGTTTTAAACATGGATAATGCATGGCTGAAACATGTTAAAAATGCAAATGACCTATGGATCCAAACCACATTAAATTCTCAAGTGAACGTGAGATGGGATATTTACCAAAGAGTGAAACAAGCCATTACTTTGCCCATTAACAAAAAAAGGCTGACCTAAAAATCATTGATGATTGTCACGTGATTTATCGGTCAATCATTCATAACGGGCTTTATTTTTTTAAGAAATGACTTATGGATTGGGAGTCCACACTCAGTCAAAAATCCCTCGCCTCCCCCTTTTTCCCAACAATTGCAAAACCTGATATATAAAAACTAGAAAGAGTTTACATTTTCTAAAAATTATAGACACTCTTTGGAATTTTCTCTCTATATATTTGTGGATTTCCATTTTAGATGTATACTTTTTTCTTAAATCAAAACTAGAGTTTTCACTTTTCCATTTATCTCGTAAACAAAAAGATAAAAAGGCAAATCGACCACAAGAAAACGAAATATTTAGAGTTTATGTATGCAAAAAATTTAAAACAACAACAAATGTAAGTAAATAAAATTTATTCACACGCCACAAATGAACACAAAAGTTTTGATATCCTAGTTTGGGAAATTCCACTAGTTCAACCCTAATAGCTTGGAATTTGCTAAGAAAGAGATTTCTAATTAATTCCACACATATTTTAAACATGGAATATGCATGCCTGAAACATGTTAAAGATGCAAATGACCTAAGGATCCAAACCTCATTAAATTCTCAAGTGAACGTACAGTGGGATATTTACTGTAGTGAAACAAGCCATTATTTTGCCCATTTACAAAAAAGCATGACCTAAAAATCATTGATGATTGTAGAGTGATTTATCTACCAATCATGTGTTGAATGAATGTAAAGGGATTTGTCATGTGTAACGGGCTATATTTTGTAAGAAATGACTTATGGATTGGGAGTCAACGCTCAGTTAAAAATCCCCCGCCTCCCCCTTTTTTCTGCGATTGCAAAACCTAAGATATAAAAACTAAAAAGAGCTTACAATCTCTAAAAACTAGTGACACTCTTTTCTTAAATCAAAACTTTGAGTTTTCGCACTCCCTTCATCATGTAAACAAAAAATGCAAATAGATCACATCAAAATGAAAATTTTAGAGTTTATGTATGGAAAATATTTAAAACAATAACAAATATAAGTAAAGAAAATTTATTCACACACCATAAATGAACACAAAATCTTTGTTATCCAAGTTTCGGAATTTCCACTAGATCAACCCTAATTGCTTGGAATTTTACAAGAAAGAGATTTCTTCTACACATGCTTTAAAAATGGATATGCATGCTTGAAATATGTTGAAGATGCAAATGGCATATGGATCCAAAGCTTTAAAAGAGAAAAACAAACGCTCACTGGAGTGAACTTGTGGTGGGATATTTACCCGAGTCAAATAAGCCATTATTTTGCCCGTTTGCAAAAAGTTGGCCTAACAATCATGTATGATTATAAAGTGAATTATCATGCGTAACGGGCTATATTTTTGTAAGAACTGCCTTATGGATTGGGAGTCAACGCTCAGTTAAAAATCCCTCGCCTCCCCCTTTTCCCGGCGATTGCAAAATCTGAGATATAAAAACTAAAAAGAGCTTAGAATCCCTAAAAATTACAGACACACTTTGGAATTATATCCCTCTACTTTTGTGCATTGTGCTTCTCCATTTTAGATGTACACTTTTTTCTTAAATAAAAACTTTGAGTTTTCGCTCTCCCTTCATACCGTAAAAAAAGGCAAATAGATCACAACAAAATAAAATTTTTAGAGTTTATTTATTGAAAAAGTTTAAAACAATAACAAATATAAGTAAAGAAAATTTATTCACACAGCACAAATGAACACAAAAGTTTTGTTATCCAAGTATTGGAAATTCCCCTAGTTCAACCCTAATAGCTTGGAATTTTACAAGAAAGATATTTCTTCTACACATGCTTTAAAAAAGGATATGCATGCTTGACACATGTTAAAGATGCAAATGAGCTATGGATCCAAAGCTTTTAAAGAGAATAAGAAACGCTCAATAATTTCTTGAGTGAACGTGCGGTGGGATATTTACCCGAGTCAAACAAGCCATTACTTTGCCTATTTGCAAAAAGCTATCCTAACAGTCGTGGATGATTGTAAAGTGATTTATCATGCATAAACGGAGTCAACACTCAGTTAAAAATCCCCAGCCTCCCCCTTTTCCCATCGATTGCAAGACCCGAGATATAAAAACTAAAAAGAGTTTACAATCCCTAAAAATTACAGACACTCTTTGGAATTATCTCACTCTACATTTGTGCATTGTGCAACTCCAATTTAGATCTACATTTTTTTCTTAAATCAAAACTTTGAGTTTTCGCTCTCCCTTCTTCTTGTAAACAAAAAAGGGGATCAAGACAAAATGAAAATTTTAGAGTTTATGTATAGAAAGAGTTTAAAAAATTAACAAATGTAAGTAAAGAAAATTTATTCACACACCACAAATGAACACAAAAGTTTTGTTATCGAAGTTTTGGAAATTTCACTAATTCAACCCTAATAGCATGGAATTTTACTAGAAAGAGATTTCTTCTACATATGCTTTAAAAATGGATATGCATGCTTGAAACAAGTTAAAGATGCAAATCACCTATGGATCCAAAGCTTTTAAAGAAAATAACAAACGCTCAACAAATACTAAAGTAAACGTGCAGTGGGATATTTTCCCGAGTCAAACAAGCCATTATTTTGCCCGTTAGCGAAAAGCTGAGCTAACAATCATGGATGCTTGTAAAGTGATTTTTCATGCATAACGGGCTATATTTTTGTAAGAAATGACTTATGGATTGGGAGTCAACACTCAGTTAAAAATCCCCCGCCTCCCCCTTTTCCCGACGATTACAAGACCTGAGATATAAAAACTAAAAACAACTTACAATCCCTAAAATTTACAGACACTCTGTGGAATTATCTCTCTCTACATTTGTGTATTGTGCATCTCCATTTTAGATGTATACTTTTTTCTTAAATCAAAACTTTGAGTTTTCGCTCTCCGTACATCCTGTAATAAAAAAAGGCAAATAGAACACAACAAAATGAAAATTTTTGAGTTTAAGTAAGAAATTTTTTTAAACAATAACAAATGTAAAAGATTTCTTAATTCAACATAATAGAAATTTTTTAGTTCAACCCTAATAGCTTGGAACTTTACAAGAAAGAGATTTCTTCTACACATACTGTAAAAATGGATATGCATGCATGAAACATGTTTAAGATGCAAATTACCTATTGATCCAAATCTTTTAAAGAGAATAACAAACGCTCATTAAATTCTGGATTGAACATGCGGTGGGATATTTGCCTGAGTCAAACAAGCCATTATTTAAGCCGTTTGCCAAAACTAGCCTAACAATCATGGATGATTGTAAAGTGATTTATCATGCGTAACGGGCTATATTTTTTGTAAGATATGACTTATGGATTGGGAGTCAACACTCAATTAAAAATCACCCACCTCCCTCTTTTCCCGATTATTGCAAGACCTGAGATATAAAAACTAAAAGGCCTTACAATCATGGATGATTGTAAAGTGATTTATCGTGCGTAACGGGCTATATTTTATTAAGAAATGACTCATGGATTGGGGGTCAACACTCAGTTAAAAATCACCCACCTCCCCCTTTTCCCTACGATTGCAAGACTTGAGATATAAAAGCTAAAAAGACCTTACAATTCCTAAATATTACAGACACTCTTTGGAATTATCTCTCTCTACATTTGTGATTGTGCATCACAATTTTAAACGTACACTTTTTTCTTTAATCAAAACTTTGAGTTTTCGTTCTCCCTTCATCTCGTAAACAAAAAAAGCAAATAGATCACAACAAAATGAAAATTTTAGAGTTTATGCACGGAAAAAGTTTAAAACAGTAACAAATGTGAGTAAAGAAAATTTATTCATACACCAAAAATGAACACAAAAGTTTTGTTATCCAAGTTTGGCAAATTCCACAAGTTCTACCCTAATAGCTTGGAATTTTACAAGAAAGAGATTTCTTCTACACATGCTTTAAAAAGGAATATGCATGCTTGAAACATGTTAAAGATGCAAATGACCTATGGATCCAAAGCCTTTAAAGACAATAACAAACGCTCATTAAATTCTCAAGTGTGGTGGGATATTTACTCGAGTAAAACAAGCCATTATTTTTCCAGTTAGCAAAATGTTGACCTAACAATCATGGATGATTGTAAAGTGATTTGTCTTGCGTAGCGAGCTATATTTTTGTTAGAAATGACTTATGGATAGGGAGTCAACACTCAGTTAAAAATCCCCCGCCTCTCCCTTTTCCCGACGATTGCAAGACCTGAGATATAAAAACTAACCAGAGCTTACAATCCCTAAAAATTACAGACACTCTTTGGAAATTTCTCTCTCTACATTTGTACATGGTACATCTCCGATTTAGATGGACACTTTTTTCTTAGATAAAAACTCTGTGTTTTCACTCTCCCTTCTTCCCGTAAAAAAATGGCCAATAGATCACACCAAAATGAAAATTTTAGAGTTTATGTTTCGGAAGAGTTTAAAAAAATAACAAATGTATGTAAAGCAAATTTCTTCACACACTACAAATGAACACAAATGTTTTTTTTGTAAAAGTTTGGGAAATTCCACTACTTCAACCCTAGTAGCTAGGAATTTTACAAGAAAGAGATTTCTTCTGCACATGCATTAAAAATGGATATGCATGCTAGAAACAAGTAAAGATGCAAATGACCTATGGATCCAAAGCTTTTCAAGAGAATAACAAACAGACATTAAATGCTTAAGTAAACATGTGGTGGGATATATTCCCGAGTCAAACAAGACATTATTTTGCCCGTTTGCAAAAAGCTGACCTAACAATCATGGACGATTGTAAAGTGATTAATCATGCCTAACGGGCTATATTTTTGTAAGAAATGACTTATGGATTGGGAGTCTACACTAAGTCAAAAATCCCCTACCTCCCCCTTCTCCCGACGATTGCAAAACCTGAGATATAAAAACTAAAAAGAGCTTACAATCCCTAAAAATTACAAACACTCTTTAAAATTATCTCTCTCTACATTTGTGCATTATGCATCTCCATTTTAGATGAACACTTTTCTTAAATCATAACTTTGAGTTTTCACTCTCTATTAATCCCGGAAACAAAAAAGGCAAAAAGATCAAAATAAAATAAAAATTTAATAGCTTATATATGGAAAAAGTTTAAAACAATAACAAATGTAAGTAAAGAAAATTTATTCATGCACCACAAATGAACAGAAAAGTTTTGTTAGCCAAGTTTGGGAAATTCCACTAGTTCAACCCTAATAGCTTGGAATTTTACAAGAAAGAGATTTCTTCTACACATGCATTAAAAATGGATATGCACACTTGAAACGTGTTAAAGATGCAAATGACCTATGGATCCAAAGCTTTTGAAGAGAATAACAAACGCTGATTAAATTCTCAAGTGAACGTGCAGTGGGATATTTGCCCGAGTCAAACAAGCCATTACTTTGCCCATTTGCAAAAAGCTGACCAAACAATTGTGGATGATTGTAAAGTGATTTATCATGCATTACGGGCTATATTTTTGTAAGAAATGACTTATGGATTTGGAGTCAACACTCAGTTAAAAATCCCTCACCTCCCCGTTTTCCGGACAATTTCAAGACTGGAGATATCAAACCTAGAAAGAGCTTACAATCCCTAAAAATTACTGACACTCTTTGGAATTATTTCTCTCTAAATTTGTGCATTGTACATCTCCATTTTAAATTTACACTAATTTCTTCAATCAAAATTTTGAGTTTTCGCTCTCCCTTCATCCTATAAACAAAAAAGGCAAATAGATCAAAAGAAAATGAAAATTTTTGAGTTTAAGTATGGAAAATTTTTAAAACAGTAACAATTGTAAATAAAGAAAATTTATTCACACACCACAAATGTACACAAAAGTTTTGTTATCCAAGTTTGGGAAATTCCACTAGTTCAACCCTTATAGCTTGGAATTTTACAAGAATGAGATTTCTTCTACACATGCTTTAAAAATGGATATGCATGCCTGAAACATGTTTAAGATGAAAATGACCTATGGATCCAAAGCTTTTAAAGAGAATAAAAAACGCTCATTAAATTCTCCACTAAACGTTCAATGGGATATTTACCCGAGTCAAACAAGCCATTATTTTGCCTGTTAGCAAAATGCTGACCAAACAATCATGGATGATTGTAAAGTGATTTATCATGCGTAACGAGCTATATTTCTGTAAGAAATGACTTATGGTTAGGGAGTCAACACTCACTTAAAAATACCCCGCCTCCCCCTTTTCCCGGCGATTGCAAGACCTGAGATATAAAAACTAAAAAGAGGTTACAATCCCTAAAAATTACAGACACTCATTGGAATTATCTCTCTCTACATTTGTGCATGGTGCATTTCCATTTTAGATGTACACTTTTTTCTTAAATCAAAACTTTGAGTTTTCGCTCACCCTTCATCTCGTAAACAAAAAAGGTAAATAGATCACAACAAAATGAAAATTTTAGAGTTTATATATGGAAAAAAATTTAAAACAATAAAAAATTTAAGAAAAGAAAATTTATTCACACACCCTAAATTAACACAAAAGTTTTGTGATCCAAGTTTGGGAAATTCCGCTAGTTCAACCCTAATAGCTTGGAATTTTACAAGAAAGAGATTTCTTCTACACATGCTTTAAAAATGGATATGCATGCTTGAAACATGTTAAAGATGCAAATGACCTAAGGATCCAAAGCTTTTAAAGAGAATAACAAACGCTCATTAAATTCTCAAGTGAAGAGGCGGTGGGATATTTTCTCGAGTAAAACAAGTCATTATTTTCCCGTTTGCAAAATGCTGACCTAACAATCCTGGATTATTGTAAAATGATTTATCATGCGTAACGGGCTATATTTTTGTAAGAAATGACATATGGATTGGGAATCAAAACTCAGTTAAAAATCCCCCGCCTCCCCCTTTTACCAACGATTGCAAGTGCTAAGATATAAAAATTAAAAAGAGCGTACAATCCTTAAAAATTACAGATACTATTTGGAATTATCTCTCTCTACTCTGCATTGTGCATTTCTATTTTTGATGTACACTTTTTTCTTAAATCAAAACTTTGAGTTATCGCTCTCCCTTATCCCCATAATCAAAAAAGGCAAATAAATCACAACAAAATGAAAATTTTAGATTTTATGTATGGAAAGAGTTTAAAACAATAACAAATGTAAGTAAAGAAAATTTATTCACACACCACAAATGAACACAAAAGTTTTTTTGTAAAAGTTTGGGAAATTTCACTAGTTCAACCCTAGTAGCTTGGAATTTTAAAAGAAAGAGATTTCTTCTGCATATGCATTAAAAATGGATATGCATGCTTGAAACAAGTTAAAGATGCAAATGACCTATGGATCCAAAGCTTTTCAAGCGAATAACAAAGAGACATTAAATGCTCAAGTAAACGTGCGGTGGGATATATTCCAGAGTCAAACAAGTCATTATTTTGCCCTTTTGCAAAAAGCTGACCTAAAAATCATGGATAATTTTAAAGTGATTTATCATGCATAATGGGCTATATTTTTGTAAGAAATGACTTATAGATAGGGAGTCAAAAATTTGTTAAAAATCCCCCACCTCCCCCTTCTCCCGAAGATTTCAAGACCTGAGATATAAAAACTAGAAAGAGCTTAAAATCCCTAAAAATTACAGACATTCTTTGGAATTATCTCTCTCTACATTTGTACATTGTGCCTCTCCATTTTAGATGTACAGTTTCTCCTTAAATCAAAATTTTGAGTTTTCGCTCTCCCTTCATCCTGTAACAAAAAAGGCACATAGATCACAACAAAATAAAAATTTAATAGTTTATGTAAGGAAAAAGTTTAAAACAATAACAAATGAAAGTAAAGAAAATTTATTCTCACACCACAAATGAACAAAAAATTTTTGTTATCCAAGTTTGGGAAATTCCACTAGTTCAACCCTAATAGCTTGGAATTTTACAAGAAAGAGATTTCTTCTAAACATGCTTTAAAAATGGATATGCATGCTTGAAACATGTTAAAGATGCAAATGACCTATGGATCCAAAGCTTTTGAAGAGAATAACAAACGCTGATTAAATTCTCAAATGAAAGGGCGGTGGGATATTTGCCCGAGCAAAACAAGCCATTATTTTGTCCGTTTGCAAAAAGAAGACCTAAAAATCATGGATGATTGTAAAGTGATTTATCAAGCATAGCGGGCTATATTTTCGTAAGAAATGACTTATGGATTGGGTGTCAACACACAGCTAAAAATCCCCCACCTCCCCCTTTTCCCGACGATTTCAAGACTGGAGATATAAAAACTAGAAAGTACTTACAATCCCTAAAAATTACAGACACTCTTTGGAATTAACTCTCTCTACGTTTGTGCATTTTGCCTCTCCATTTTAGATGTACACTTTTTTCTTAAATCAAAACTTTGATTTTTCGTTCTCCCTTCTTCCTCTAAACATAAAAAAAAATAGATCAAAACAAAATGAAAATTTTTGAGTTTAAGTATGGAAAAAGTTTAAAACAATAACAAATGTAAGTAAAGAAAATTTATTCACACACCACATATGAACACAAAAAAGTTTTGTTATCCAAGTTTGGGAAATTCCACTAGTTCAACCCAAATAGCTTCAAATTTTACAAGAAAGAGATTTCTCCTACACATGCTTTAGAAATGGATTTGCATGCTTGAAACATGTTAAAGATGAAAATGACCTACGGATCCAATGCTTTTAAAGAAAATAACAAACGCTCATTAAATTTAGGAATGAACGTGCGGTGGGATATTTGTTCGAGTCAAACAAATTTTGTCCATTTGCAAAAAGCTGGCCTAACAATCATGGATGATTGTAAAGTGATTTATAATGCGTTACGGGCTATATTTTTGTATGAAATGACTTATGGATTCGGAGTAAACACTCAGTTAAAAATCCCCCGCCTCCCACTTTTCCCGATGATTGCAAAACCTGAGATATAAAAACTAAAAATAGCTTACAATGCCTAAAGTTTACAGACACTCTTTGGAATTATTTCTCTCGACATTTGTGCATTGTGCATCTCCATTTTAAATATACACTTTTTTATTAAATTCAAACATTGAGTTTGCGCTCTCCCTTCATCCCGTAAACAAAAAAGGCAAATAGATCACAACAAAATAAAAAATTTAGAGTTTATGTAGGGAAAAAGTTTAAAACAATAAAAAATGTAAGTAAAGAAAATTTATTCACACACCACAAATGAAAACAATAGTTTCGTTATCCAAGTTTGGGAAATTCCAATAGTTCAAACCTAATAGCTTGGAATTTTACAAGAAAGAGATTTCTTCAACACATGATTTAAAAATGGATAAGCATGCTTGAAACATGTTAAAGATTCAAATGACCTATGGTTCCAAAGTTTGTAAAGAAAATAACAAACGCTCAGTAAATTCTCAAGTGAACATGCGGTGGGATATTTACCCGAGTCAAACAAGCCATTATTTTGCCCGTTTGCAAAAAGCTGACCCAATAATCATGGATGATTGTAAAGTGATTTATCATGCGTAATGGGCTATATTTTTGTAAAAAATGACTTATGGATTCGGAGTCAACACTCAATTAAAAATTCCCGCCTCCCCCTTTTCACAACGATTACAAAACCTGAGATATAAAAACTAAAAAGAGTTTACAATCCCTAAAAATTCCAGACACTCTTTTGAATTATCTCTCTCTACATTTGTGCATTTGCATCTCCATTTTTTATGTACACTTTTTTCTTAAATCAAAACTTTGAGTTTTCGCTCTCCCTTCATCCCATAAAGAAAAGGCACATTGATCACAACAAAATGCAAATTTTAGAGTTTAAAGAAAATTTATTCACACACCACAAATGAACACAAAAGTTTTGTTATCCAAGTTTGGGAAATTCCAGTAGTTCAACCCTAATAGCTTGGAATTTTACAAGAAAGAGATTTCTTCTAGACATGCTTTAAACATTGATATGCATGCTTGAAACATGTTAAAGATGGAAATGACTTATGGATCCAAAGCTTTTAATGAGAATAACCAACGCTTAGTAAATTCTCAAGTAAACGTGCGGTGGTTTATTTATCGGAGTCAAACAAGCCATTATTTTGCCCCTTTGCAAAAAGCTGACCTAGCAATCAAGGATGATTGTAAAGTGATTTATCTTGCATAACAGGCTACATTTTTGTAAGAAATGACTAATGGATTGGGAGTCAACACTCAGTTAAAAATCCCCAGTCTTCCCCTTTTCCCGACGGTTGTAAAACCTGAGATATAATAACTAAAAAGAGCTTACAATCCCTAAAAATTACAGACACTCTTTGGAATTATCTCTCTCTACATTTGTGCATTGCGAATCTCCCTTTTAGATGTACACTTTTTTCTAAAATCAAATCTTTGATTTTTCGCTCTCCCTTCATCCTGTAAATAAAAAATGAAAGTAGATCATAAAAAAATGAAAATTTTAGAGTTTATGTATGGAAAAAGTTTAAAACGATAAAAAATGAAGGTAATGAAAATTTATTCACACACCACAAATGAACACAAAAGTTTTGTTATCCAAGTTTGGGAAATTCCACTAGTTCAACCCAAATAGCTTGGAATTTTACAAGAAAGAGACTTCTTCTACACATGCTTTAAAAATTGATATGCATGCTTGAAACATGTTAAAGTTGCAAGTGACCTATAGATCCAAAACTTTTAAAGAGAATAACAAACGCGCATTAAATTCTCAAGTGAACACACGGTCGCATATTTCCCGAGTCAAACAATCCATTATTTTGTCCGTTTGCAAAAAGCTGACCTAACAATTATAGATGATTGGATAGTGATTTATCATGCCTAATGGGCTAAATTTTTATAAGAAATGACTTTCGGATTGGAAGTCAACACTCAGTTAAAAATCCCCTGCCTCCCCCTTTTTCCCGACGAGTGGAAGACTTGAGGTATAAAAACTAAAAAGAGCTTACAATCCCTAAAAAGTACCGAACTCTTTGGGATTATCTCTCTCTAAATTTATGCATTGTGCATCTCCATTTTAGATGTACGCTTTTTTCTTAAATCAAAACTTTGAGTTTTCGCTCTCCATTCTTTCCATAAACAAAAAAGGCAAAAATATCACAAAAAAATGGAACTTTAAGAGTTTATGTATGGAAAAAGTATAAAATGACAATAAATGTAGGTAAAGAAAATTTATTCACTCACCACAAAAGAAATCAAAAGTTTTGTCAACCATGTTTGGGAAATTCGACTAGTTCAATAGCTCGGAATTTTACAAGAAAGAGATTTCTTCTACACATGCTTTAAAATAGATATGCATGCTTGAAACATCTTAAAGATGCAAACGACCTATGGATAGAAAGCTTTTAAGGAGAATAACAAATGCTCTTTAAATTCTCAATTGAACGTGTGGTGGGATATTTACACAAGTCAAACAATCCATTATTTTGCCCATTATCCAAAGCAGACCTAAAAATCATGGATGATTGTAAACTGATTTATCATGCGTAACGGGATATTTTTGTAAGAAATGACTTATGGATTGGGAATCAACACTCATTTGAAAACCCCTCACCTCCCCCTTTTCCCGACGATTGCAAGACCTTGGATATAAAAATTAAAAAGAGCTTACAATCCCTAAAAATTACGGACACTCTCTGGAAATATCACTCTCTACATTTGTGCATTGTGCATCTCCATTTTAGATGTACACTTTTTTTTTAAATAAAAACTTTGAGTTTTAGCTCTCCTTTCATCCTGTAAACAAAAAAGGCAAAAAGATCACAAAAAAATGAAAATTTTAGAGTTTATGTATTGAAAAAGTTTAAAACAACAACAAATGTCAGTAAAGAAAATTTATTCACAAACCATAAATGAAATCAAAATTTTTATTATCCAAGTTTGGGAAATTCCATTAGTTCAACCTAATAGCTTGAAATTTTACAAGAAAGAGATTTCTTCTACACATGCTTTAAAAATGGATATGCATGCTTGAAACATGTCAAAGATGCAAATGACCTATGGATCCAAAGCTTTTAAAGTGAATAACAAGCGCTCATTAAATTCTCAAGTGAACCTGCGGTGGGATATTTACCCGAGTCAAACAAACCATTATTTTGCCCGTTTTCAAAATGCTGACTTAACAATCATGGATGATTGTAAAGTGATTTATCATGCGTAATGGGCAATATTTTTTTAAGAAATGACTTATGGATTGGGATTCAACACTCATTTAAAAATCCCTCGCCTCTTCCTTTTCCCGACGATTGCAAGACCTGAGATATAAAAACTAAAAGGAGCTTACAATCCCTAAAATTTATAGACACTCTGTGGAATTATCTCTCTCTACATTTGTGCATTGTGCATCTCCATTTTAGATGCACACTTTTTTCTTAAATCAAAACTTTCAGTTTTCGCTCTCCCTTCTTCCTATAAATAAAAAAGGAAAAAAGATCACAACAAGGTGAACTTTTTTGAGTTTATGTAAGGAAAATTTTTAATACAATAACAAATGTAAGTAAAGAAATTTTATTCACACACAACAAATGAACACAAAAGTTTTTTTATCCATGTTTGGGAAATTCCACTAGTTCAACCCTAATAGCATGAAATTTTACAAGAAAGAGATTTCATCTACACATGCTTTAAAAATGGATAAACATGCTTGAAACATGTTAAAGATGAAAATGACCTATAGATCCAAAGCTTTTAAAGAGAATAACAAACGCTCATTAAATTCTCAAGTGAACGTGCGTGGGATATTTACCCAAGTCAAACAAGCCATTATTTTGCCCGTTTGCAAAAAGTTGACCTAACAATCATGGATGATTGTAAAGTGATTTATCATGCGTAAAGGGCTATATTTTTGTATGGAAAGTCTTATGGATTGGGAGTCAACACTCAGTTAAAAATACCACGCCTACCCTTTTCCCGACGATTGTAAAACCTTAGATAGAAACTAAACAGAGCTTACAATCCCTAAAAATTATAGACACTCTTTGGAATTATCTTTCTGTACATTTGTGCATTGAGCATCTCCATGTTAGATGTACAATTTTTTCTTAAATTAAAACTTTGAGTTTTCACTCTCCCTTCATCCATAAAATTTTAGAGTTTATGTATGGAAAATGTTTAAAACAATAACAAATGTAAGTAAAGAAAATTTATTCACACACCAAAAATGAACAAAAATGTTTTCTAATCCAAGTGTGGGAAATTCCACTAGTTCAACCCTAATAACTTGGAATTTTACAAGAAAGAGATTTCTTCTACACATGCTTTAAAAATGGATATGCATGCTTGAAATATGTTAAAGATGCAAATGACCTATGGATTCAAAGCATTTAAAGAGAATAACTAACGCTCATTAAATTCTCAAGTGAAAGTGTTGTGGGATATTTACCCGAGTCAAACAAGCCATTATTTTGCCTGTTTGCAAAAAGTTGACCTAACAATCATGGTTGATTGTAAAGTGATTTATCTTGCGTAACGGGCTATATATTTTTAAGAAATAACTTATGGATTGGGAATCAACACCCAGTTAAAATTCCCCCGCCACGCCCTTTTATTGACGATTGCAAGACATGAGATATAAAAACTAAAAAGGGCATACAATCCCAAAAAATTACAAACACTCTTTGGAATTATCTCTCTCTACATTTGTTAATTGTGCATCTCCTTTTTTTATGTACACTTTTTTCTTAAATCAAAACTTTGAGTTTTCGCTCTCCCTTCATCCTATAAACAAAAAAGGCAAATAGATCACAACAAAATGAAAATTTTAGAGTTTATGTATGGAAAAATTAAAAAAAAAAACAAATTCAAGTAAATAAAATTTATTCACACACTACAAATGAACAAAAAAATTTTGTTATTCAAGTTTCGGAAATTCCACTAGTTCAACCCTAATAGCTTGGAATTTTACTAGAAATAAATTTCTTCTACACAAGCTTTAAAATTTGATATGCATGCTTGAAACAAGTTAACAAAGCAAATGACCTATGGATCCAAACCTAGTAAAGAGAATAACAAATGCACATTAAATTCTCAAGTGAATGTGCAGTGGGATATTTACCCGAGTCAAGCAAGCCTTTATTTTGCCCGTTTGCAAAAAGATGACCTAACAATCATGGATGATTATAAAGTGATTTATCATGCGAAATCGGCTATATTTTTGTAAGAAATGACTTATGGATTGGGAGTGAACACTCAGTTAAAAATCCCCTGCCTCCCCCTTTTCTCAACGATTGCGAAACCTGAAATATAAAAACTTAAAAGAGCTTAGAATCCCTAAAAATTACACACTCTTTGGAATTATCTCTCTCTACATATGTGCATTGTGCATCTCATTTTTAGATGTACAATTTTTCTGAAATCAAAACTTTGAGATTTCGCTATGCGTTCATCCCGTAAACAAAAAAGGCAAATAGATCTCAATAAAATGAAAATTTTAGAGTTTTTGTTAGGAAAATGTTTAAAATAATAACCAATGTAAGTAAAGAAAATTTATTCACACACCACAAATGAACACAAAAGTTTTGTTATCCAAGAGTGGGAAATTCCACTAGTTCAACCCTAATAGCTTGGAATTTTACAAGAAAGAGGTTTCTTCTACACATGCTTAAAAATGGATATGCATTGTTGAAACTTTTTAAAGATGCAAATGACCTATAGATCCAAAGCTTTTAAAGGTAATAACAAATGCTCATTAAATTCTCAAGTGAACGTGCGATGGGATATTGACCCGAGTCAAACAATCCATTATTTTGCCCGTTTGCAAAAATCTGATTTAACAATCATGGATGATGGTAAAATGATTTATCTTGCGTAATGGGCTATATTTATTTAAGAAATAACTTTTGGATTTGGAATCAACACTCAGTTAAAAATCCCCCGCCTCCATCTTTTCCCGACGATTGCAAGTCCTGAGATATAAGGGCTTACAATCCCTAAAAATTACATACACTCTTTGGAATTATCTATCTCTACATTTGAGCATTTTGCATCTCCATTTTTTATGTACACTTTTTTCTTAAATCAAAACTTTGAATTTTTCGCTCTTCCTTCATCCTGCAAACAAAAAAGGCAAATAGATCACAACAAAATGAAAATTTAATAGTTTATGTATGGAAAATGTTAAAAATATAAAAAATGTAAGTAAAGAAAATTTATTCACACACACAAAATGAACACAAAAGTTTTGTTATCCAAGTTTGGGAAATTCCACTAGTTCAACCCTAATAGCTTGGAATTTTACTAGAAAGAGATTTCTTCTACACATGCTTTACAAGTAGATATGCATGCTTGAAACATGTTAAAAATTCAAATGACCTATGGATCCAAAGCTTTTAAAGAGAATAACAAACGCTCATTAAATTCTACACAAAACGTGTGGTGGGATATTTACTCGAGTCAAACAAGCCATTATTTTGCCCGTTAGCAAAAAGCTGACCTAAGAGTCATGGATGATTGTAAAATGATTTCTCATGCGTAACGGGCTATATTTTTGTAAGAAATGACTTATGGATAGGGAGTCAATACTCACCTAAAAATCCCCCGCCTCCCCCTTTTCCCGACGATTGCAAGACCTGAGTTAGAAAAACTAAAAAGAGCTTACAATCCCTAAAAATTACAGACACTCCCCCGCCTCCTCCTTTTCTCGATGATTTCAAAACTTCAGATATAGAAACTAAAAACAGCTTACAATCCCTAAAAATTACAGACACTCTTTGGAATTCTCTCTCTCTCTATATTTGTGCAATGTGCATCTACATTTTAGATGTAAACTTTTTTCTTAAATCAAAACTTTGAGTTTTCGCTCTCCCTTCATCCCGTAAAAAAAAAGGCAAATAGATAACAACAAAATGCAAATTTTAGAGTTTAAGTATGGAAAAATTTTAATACAATAACAAATTTAAGTAAAGAAAATTTATTTTTACACCACAAATGAACACAAGTTTTTTTATCAGAGTTTGGGAAATTCCACTTGTTCAACCCTAATAGCTGAGAATTTTACAAGAAAGAGATTTCTTCTACACATGCTTTAAAAATGGATATGCATGCTTGAAACATGTTAAGGATGCAAATGACCAATGGATCCAAAGCATTTTAAGAGAACAACAAACGCTCATTAAATTTTCAAGTGAATGTGCGGAGGGATATTTACCCGAGTCAAACCAGCCATTATTTTGCCTGTTTGCAAAAGGCTGACCTAACAATCATGGATGATTGTAAAGTGATTTATCATGCATAACGAGCTATATTTTTGTAAGAAATGACTTATGGATTGGGAGTCAACACACAGTTAAAAATCCCCCACCTCCCCCTTTTCCCGATGATTTCAATACTGGTGATATAAAAACTAGAAAGTGCTTATAATCCCTAAAAATTACAGACACTCTTTGGAGTTATCTCTCTCTACATTTATGCATTGTGCCTCTCCATTTTAGATGTACAATTTTTTCTTAAATCAAAACTTTTAGTTTTCGCTCTCCCTTCATTCTGTAAACAAAAAAAGAAAACAGATAACAAAAAATGAAAATTTTGAGTATAAGTATTGGAAAAGTTTAAAACAAAAAACAAATCTAAGTAAAGAAAATTTATTCACACACTACAAATGAACACAAAATTTTTGTTATCAAAGTTTGGGAAATTCCACTAGTTCAACCCAAATTGCTTGGAATTTTACAAGAAAGAGATTTCTTCTACACATGCTTCAAAAATGGATATGCATGCTTGAAACATGTTAAAGATGCAAATGACCTATGGATCCAAAGCTTTTAAAGAGAATAACAAACGTTCATTAAATTTTGGAGTGAACGTGCTGTGGGAAAGTTACCCGAGTCAACAAGCCATTATTTTTCCTGTTTGCAATAAGCTGGCCTAACAATCATTGATGATTATAATGATTTATCATGCGTAACGGGCTAAATTTTTTTTAAGAAATGACTTTTAGATTGGGAGTCAACACTCAATTAAAAATCCCTCGCCTCCCCCATTTCCTGACAATTGTAAAACCTTAGATATAAAAAGTAAAAAGAGCTTACAATCCAAAAAAATTATAGACAATCTTTGGAATTATCTCTCTCTATATTTTTGCATTGTGCTTGTCCATTTTAGATCTACACTTTTTTCATAAATCGAAACTTTGATTTTTCGTTCTCCCTTCATCCTGTAAACAAAAAATGCAAATAGATCAAAACAAAATAAAAATTTTAGAGTTTATGTATGGAAAAAGTTTAAAACAATTAAAAATAAAAGTAAAAAAATTTTATTCACACACCACAAATGAACACAAAAGTTTTGTTATCCAAGTTTGGGAAATTCCACTAGTTCAACCCTAATAGCTTGGAATTTTACAAGAAAAAGATTTCTTCTACACATGCTATAAAAATGGATATGCATGCTTGAAACATGTTAAAGATGCAAATGACCTATGGATCCAAATCTTTTAAAGAGAATAACAAACGCTCATTAAATTCTCAAGTGAACGTGTGGTGGGATATTTACCCGAGTCAATGAAGCTATTATTTTGCCCGTTTGCAAAATGCTGACCCAAAAATCATGGATGATTGTAAAGTGATTTATCATGCGTAACAGGCTATATTTTTGTAAGAAATGACTTATGGATTGGAAGTCCACACTCAGTTAACAATCCCCCACCTCCACCTTTTCCCGACGATTGCAAAACTAGAGATATAACGAATAAAAATAGCTTACAATCCCTAAAAATTATCTCTCTCTACATTTGTGCAATGTGCATCTTAATTTTAGAAGTAAAATTTTTTCTTAAATCAAAACTTTGAGTTTTTGCCCTCCCTTCATCCCGTAAACAAAAAAGCCAAATAGATCACAACAAAATGCAAATTTTAGATTTTATGTATGTAAAAAGTTTAACACAATAAAAATTTTAAGTAAAGAAAATTTATTCTCACACCACAAATGAACACAAGTTTTTTTATCCAAGTTTTGGAAATTCCACTAGTTCAACCCTAATAGCTTGGAATTTTACAAAAAAGAGATTTCTTCTACACATGCTTTAAAAATGCATATGCATGCTTGAAACATGTTAAGGATCATAAAAATTTTAGAGTTTATGTATGGAAAAAGTTTAAAACAATAAAAAATAGAATTAAAGAAAATTTATTCACACACCACAAATGAACACAAAAGTTTTGTTATCCAACTTTGGGAAATTCCACTAGTTCAACCCTAATAGCTTGAAATTTTACAAGAAAGAGATTTCTTCTACACATGCTTTAAAAATGGATATGCATGCTTGAAACATGTTAAAGATGCAAATGAACTATCGATCAAAAGCTTTTAAAGAGAATAAAAAGGCTCGATAAATTCTCAAGTAAACGTGCGCTGGGATATTTACCCGAGTCAAACAAGCCATTATTTTGCCCGTTTGCAAAAAGCTGACCTAACAACAAGGATGATTGTAAAGTGATTTATCATGCATAACATGCTACATTTTTTTTAAAAATGACTTATAGATTGAGAGTCAATACTCTATTAAATAATCCCCCGCCTCCCCCTTTTCCCGACGATAGCAAAATCGAAGATATAAAAACTAAAAAGAGCTTAGAATCCCTAAAACTTACAGACACTCGTTGGAATTATCTCTCTCTACATATGTGCATTGTGCTTCTCTATTTTAGATATACAACTTTTTCTTAATTAAAAACTTTGAGTTTTCGCTGTCCCTTCATTCAGTAAAAAAAAAAGGCAAATAGATCATAAAAAAATAAATATTTTAGTGGTTATGTATGGAAAAAGTTTAAAAAAATAACAAATGTGAGTAAAGAAAATTTATTCACACACTACAAATGAACACAAAAGTTTTGTTAGCCAAGTTTGGAAAATTCCACTAGTTCAACCATAATAGCTTGGAATTTTACACGAAAGAGATTTCTTCTACACATACTTTAAAAATGGATATGCATGCTTGAAACATGTTAAAGATGCAAATGACCTATGGATCCAAAGCTTTTAAAAGAGAATAAAAACGCACATTAAATTCTCAAGTGAACGTGCGCTGGGATATTTACCCCGTTTTCGAAAAACTGACCTAACAATCAAGGATGATTTTAAAGTGATTTTTCATGCATATCAGGCTATATGTTTTAGAAAAATGACTTAAGGATTTGGAGTCAACACTCAGTTAAAAATCCCCCGCCTCCCCCTTTTCCAAACGATTGCAAAACCTGAGAAATAAAAACTAAAAGGAGCTTACAATCCCTAAAAATTATAGACACTCTTTGGAATTATCTCTCTCTACATTTGTGCATTGTGCATCTCCGTTTTAGATGTAAAATTTTCTCTTAAATAAAAACTTGAGTTTTCGCGGTCCCTTCATTCCGTAAACAAAAAAGTCAAATAGACCACAACAAAATGAAAATTTCAGTGGTTATGTATGGAAAAAATTTAAAACAATAACATATGTTAGTAAAAAAAATTTAATCACACACCTCAAATAAACACAAAAGTTTTAAAAATGGATATGCATGCTTTAAACCATGCTTTAAATATGTTAAAGTTTGAAATGACCTATGGATCCAAAGCTTTTAAAGAGAATAACAAACGCTCTTTAAATTGTCAAGTGAACGTGTGTTGGGATATTTACCCGAATCAAACAAGCTATTATTTTGCCCGTTTGCAAAATGCTAACCTAATAATCAAGGTTGATTGTAAAGTGATTATCAAGCGTAACGGGCTATATTTTTGTAAGAAATGGCTTATGAATTGGGAGTCAACACTCAGATAAACATCCCCCGCCTTGCCCTTTTCACTATGATTGCAAAACATGAGATATAAAAACTAAAAAGAGCTTACAAACACTAAAAATTACAGACACTCTTTGGAATTATCTCTATCTACATTTGTGCATTGTGCATCTCCATTTTAGAAGTAAATTTTTTTCTTCAATCAAAACATTGAGTTTTCGCTCTCCCTTCATCCCATAAACGAAAAAGGGAAATAGATCACAACAAAATGTAACTTTTAAAGTTTAAGTCTGGAAAAAGTTTTACAAAATAACAAATGTAAGTAAATAAAATTTATTGACACACCAAAATTGAAATAAAAAGTTTTGTTATCCAAGTTTGGGAAATTCCACTAGTTCAACCCTAATTGCATGGAATTTTACAAGAAAGAGATTTCTTCTACACATGCTTTAAAAATGGATATGCATGCTTGAAACATGTTAAAGATGCAAATGACCTATGGATCCAACACTTTTAAAGAGAATAACAAACGCTCATTTAATTCTCAAGTGAACATGTGGTGGGATATTTACTTGAGTCAAACAAGCCATTATTTTGCCCGTTTGCAAAAAGTTGACCTAACAATCAAGGATGATTGTAAAGTAATTTATCATGTGTAACGGGCTATATTTTTTTAAGAAATTACTAATGGATAGGGAGTCAACACTCAGTTAAAAATCCCCCGCCTCCCCCTTTCCTCGACGATTGCAAAACAAGAGATATAAAAACTAAAAAGAGCTTACAACCCCTAAATATTACAGACACTCTTTGGAATTACCTCTCTTTATATTTGTGCAATGTGAATCTCCATTTTAGATGTACATTTTTTTCTTAAATTAAAACTTTGGGTTTTCGCTCTCCCTTCATCCCATAAACAAAAAAGGCAAATAGAGCACAACAAAATAAAAATTTTAGAGTGTATGTTTAGAAAAAGTTTAAAACGACAACATATGTTAGTAAAGAAAATTTATTCACACAGCACAAATGAACACAAGTTTTGTTATCTACATTTGGGAAATTTTAGTAGTTCATCCCTAATAGCTTGGAATTTTACAAGAAAGAGATTTCTTCTACACATGCTTTAAAAATGAATATGCATGCTTGAAACATGTCAAAAATGCGAATGACCTATGGATCCAAAGCTTTTAAAGAGAATAAAAAATGCTCATTAAATTCTCAAGTGAACTTGCGATGCGATATTTACCCGAGTCAAAAAAGCCATTATTTTGCCCGTTTGCAAAAAGCTCACCTAACAATCAGGGATGATTATAAAGTGATTTATCATGCATAACGCACTATTTTTTTTTTAAGAAATAACTTATGGATTGGGAGTCAACACTCAATTAAAAATCTCCGCCTCCCCCTTTTCAAGATGATTACAAAACTTGAGATATAAAAACTAAAAAGAGCTTACAATCCCTAAAAATTGCAACCACTCTTTCGAATTATCTCTCTCTACATTTGTGCATTGTCCATCTCCATTTTAGATGTACACTTTTTTCTTAAATAAAAACGTTTAGTTTTCGCTCTCCCTTCATCCAGTAAACAAAAAAGGCACATTGATCACAACAAAATGAAAATTTTAGAGTTTAAAGAAAATTTATTCACACACCACAAATGAACACAAAATTTTTGTTAACCAAGTTTGGGAAATTCCAATAGTTCAACCCTAATTACTTGGAATTTTACAAGAAAGAGATTTCTTCTTGAGATACTTTAAAAATTTATATGCATGCTTGAAACATGTTAAAGATGGAAATGACCTATGGATCCAAATCTTTTTAAGAGAATAACCAACGCTCAGTAAATTCTCAAGTGAACGTGCAGTGGGATATTTACCGGAGTCAAACAAGCCATTATTTTGCCCCTTTGCAAAAAGGAGACCTAACAATCAATGATGATTGTAAAGTGATTTATTATGCATAACAGGATATATTTTACTAAGAAAAGACTTATGGATTGGGAGTCAACACTCAGTTAAAAATCCCCGGCCACCCCCTTTTCCCGACGATTGCAAAACCTTAGATATGAACGCTAAAAAGAGCTTACATTCCTAAAAAGTACAGACACTCTTTAGAATTATCTCTCTCTACATTTGTGCATTGTGCATCTCCATTTTAGATGTACACTTTTTTCTTAAATCAAAACTTTGAGTTTTCGCTCTCCCTTCATCCCGTAAATAAGAAAGGAAAATAGATCACCAAAAAATGAAAATTTTAGAGTTTATGTAAGGAAAAAGTTTAAAATGATAACAAATGTTAGTAATGAAAATTTATTCACACACTTCAAATGAACACAAAAGTTTTTTTATCCAAGTTTGGGAAATTCCACTAGTTGAACCCAAATAGCTTGGAATTTTACAAGAAAGAGACTTCTTCAACACATGCTTTAAAAATTGATATGCATGCTTGAAACATGTTAAAGTTGCAAATGACCTATGGATCCAAAACTTTTAAAGAGAATAACAAACGCGCATTAAATTCTCAACAGAACACATGGTGGGATATTTACCCGAGTCAAACAATTCATTATTTTGCCCGTTTGCAAAAAGCTGACCTAGCAATCATAGATGATTGGATAGTTACTTATCATGCATAACGGGCTAAATTTTTATAAGAAATGACTTTTGGATTGGAAGTCAACACTCAGTTCAAAATGCCCCGCCTCCCCCTTTTCTCAACGACTGGAAGACCTTAGATATAAAAACTAAAAAGAGCTTACAATCCCTAATAATTACAGACACTCTTTGGGATTATCTCTCTCTACATTTATGCATTGTGCATCTCCATTTTAGATGTACAATTTTTTCTTAAATCAAAACTTTGGGTTCTCGCTCTTCCTTCATCCTATTAACAAAAAAGGCAAATAGATCACAACAAAATGAAAATTTTATAGTTTATGTTTAGAAAAAGTTTAAAACAATAACATATGTAAGTAAAGAAAATTTATTAACACACCACAAATGAACACAAAATTATTGTTATCTACGTTTGGGAAATTCCAGTAGTTCATCCCTAATAGCTTGGAATTTTTCAAGAAAGAGATTTCTCCTACACATGCTTAAAAAATGGATATGCATGCTTGAAACATGTCAAAGATGCAAATGACTTATGGATCCAAAGCTTTTAAAGAGAATAACAAACGCTCATTAAATTCTCAAGTGAACTTGCAGTGGGATATTTACCCGAGTCAAAAAAACCATTATTTTGCCCGTTTGCAAGAAGCTCACCTAACAATAAGGGATGATTATAAAGTGATTTACCATGCATAATGGGCTATTTTTTAAGAAATGACTTGTGGATTGGGAGTCAACACTCAATTAAAAATCTCAGCCTCCCCCTTTTCCTAACGATTACAAAAGCTGAGATATAAAAACTAAAAAGAGCTTACAATCCCTAAAAATTACAAACACTCTTTGGAATTATCTCTCTCTACATTTGTGCACTGTGCATCTCCATTTCAGACGTACACTTTTTTCTTAAATAAAAACTTTGAGTTTTCGCTCTCCCTTCATCCCGTAAACAAAAAAGGCACATTGATCACAACAAAATTAAAATTTTAGAGTTTAAAGAAAATTTATTCACACACCACAAATGAACACAAAAGTTTTGTTATCCAAGTTTGGGAAATTCCACTAGTTCAACCCTAATTGCTTGGAATTTTACAAGAAAGAGATTTCTTCTTGACATGCTTTAAAAAATTTTATGCATGCTTGAAACATGTTAAAGATGGAAATGACCTATGGATCCAATGCTTTTAAAGAGAATAACCAACGCTCAGTAAATTCTCAAGTGAACATGCGGTGGGATATTTATCGGAGTCAAACAAGCCATTATTTTCCCCCTTTGCAAAAAGCTGACCTAACAATCATGGATGATTGTAAAGTGATTTATCATGCATAACAGGCTACATTTTTGTAAGAAAAGACTTTTGGATTGGGAGTCAACACTCAGTTAAAAATCCCCGGCCTCCCCCTTCTCCCGACGATTGCAAAACCTGATTTATGGAAGCTAAAAAGAGCTTACAATCCCTAAAAATTATATACACTCTATGGATTTATCTCTCTACATTTGTGCATTACGCATCTCCATTTTAGATCTACACTTTTTTTTTCAATCAAAACTTTGAGTTTTTGCTCTCCCTTCATCCCGTAAATAAAAAGGAAAATAGATCACAACAAAATGAAAATTTTAGAGTTTATGTATGGAAAAAGTTTAAAATTATAAAAAATGTAAGTAATAAAAATTTATTCACACACCAAAAATGAACAAAAATTTTTGTTATCCAAGTTTGGCAAATTCCACTAGTTCAACCCAAATAGCTTGGAATTTTACATGAAAGAGACTTCTTCTACACAAGCTTTAAAAATTGATATGCATGCTTGAAACATGTTAAAGTTGCAAATGACCTATGGATCCAAAACTTTTAAAGAGAATAACAAATGTCCATTAAATTCTCAAGTGAACACACGGTGGGATATTCACCTGAGTCAAACAATCCATTATTTTGCCCGTTTGCAAAAAGCTGACCTAACAATCACGGATGATTGGATAGTGATTAATCATGCATAACGGGCTAAATTTTTATAAGAAATGACTTTTGGATGGAAGTCAACACTCAATTAAAAATTTCCCGCCTCCCCCTTTTCTCGACGATTGGAAGACCTTAGATATAAAAACCAAAAAGAGCTTACAATCCCTAAAAATTACAAATACTCTTTGGGATTATCTCTCTCTACATTTATACAATGTGCATCTCCATTTTAGATGTACAATTTTTTCTTAAATCAAAACTTTGGTTTTTCGCTCTCCCTTCATCCCATAAACAAAAAAGGCCAATAGATCACAAACAAATGAAAATTTTAGAGTTTATGTTTAGAAAAAGTTTAAAACAATAACATATGTAAGTAAAGAAAATTTATTCACACACCACAAATGAACACAAAAGTTTTGTTATGTACGTTTGGGAAATTCCAGTAGTTCATCCCTAATAGCTTGGAATTTTACAAGAAAGAGATTTCTTCTACGCATGCTTTAAAAATGGATGTGCATGCTTGAAACATGTCAATGATGGAAATGACCTATGGATCCAAAGCTTTCAAAGAGAATAGCAAACACTCATTAAATTCTCAAGTGAACTTACGGTGGGATATTTACCCGAGTCAAAAAAGCCATTAGTTTGCCCGTTTGCAAAAAGCTCACCTAACAATCAGGGATGATTATAAAGTTTTTTATCATGCGTAACGGGATATTTTTTTTAAGAAATGACTTGTGGATTGGGAACCAACACTCAATTAAAAACCTCCGTCTCCCCCTTTTCACGACGATTACAAAAGCTGAGATATAAAAACTAAAAAGAGCTTACTATCCCTAAAAATTACAAACACTCTTTTGAATTATCCCTCTCTACATTTGTGCATTGTGCATCTCCATTTTAGATGTATACTTTTTTCTTAAATAAAAACTTTGTGTTTTCGCTCTCCCTTCATTCCGTAATAAAAAAAGGCACATTGATCACAACAAAATGAAAATTTTAGAGTTTAAAGAAAATTTATTCACACACCACAAATGAACACAAAAGTTTTGTTATCCAGGATTGGGAAATTCCACTAGTTCAACCCTAATTGCTTGGAATTTTACAAGAAAGAGATTTCTTCTTGACATGCTTCCAAAAATTATATGCATGCTTGAAATATGTTAAAGGTGGAAATGACCTATGGATCCAAAGCTTTTAAAGAGAATAACCAACGCTCAGTAAATTCTCAAGTGAACGTGCAGTGGCATATTTATCGGACTCAAACAAGCCATTATTTTGCCCCTTTGCATAAAGCTGACCTAACAATCAAGAATGATTGTAAAGTGATTTATCATGCATAACAGGCTACATTTTTGTAAGAAAAGACTTATGGATTGGGAGTCAACACTCAGTTAAAAATCCCTGGCCTCCCCCTTTTCCCGACGATTGTAAAACCTGAGATATGGAAGCTAAAAAGAGCTTACAATCCCTAAAAATTACAGACACTCTATGGAATTATCTCTCTCTACATTTGTGCATTGCGCATTTCCATTTTAGATGTACACTTTTTTCTTAAATCAAAACTTTGAGTTTTCGCTCTCTCTTCATCTCGTAAATAAAAAAGGAAAATAGATCAAAACAAAATGAAAATTTTAGAGTTTATGTATGGAAAAAGTTTAAAATGATAACAAATGTAAGTATAGAAAATTTATTCACAGACCGCAAATGAACACAAAAGTTTTGTTATCCAAGTTTGGGAAATTCCACTAGTCCAACCCAAATAGCTTGGAATTTTACAAGAAAGAGACTTCTTCTACACATGCTTTAAAAATTGATATGCATGCTTGAAACATGATAAACTTGCAAATGACCTATGGATCCAAAACTTTTAAAGAGAATAACAAACGTGCATTAAATTCTCAATTGAACACACGGTGGGATATTTACCCGAGTCAAACAATCCATTATGTTTGCCCATTTGAAAGAAGCTGACCTAACTATTATGGATGATTGGATAGTGATTTATCATGCATAACGGGCTAAATTTTTATAAGAAATGACTTTTGGATTGGAAGTCAACACTCAGTTAAAAATCCCCCGCCTCCCTCTTTTCCCGATGATTGGAAGACCTAATATATAAAAACTAAAAAGAGCTTACAACCCCTAAAAATTACAGACACTCTTTGGGATTATCTCTCTCTAAATTTATGCATTGTGCATCTCCATTTTAGATGTACACTTTTTTCTTAAATCAAAACTTTGAGTTTTCGCTCTCCTTTCATCCAGTAAACAAAAAAGGCAAAACAATTACAAAAAAATGAAAATTTAAGAGTTTATGTATGGAAAAAGTATAAAACAACAACAAATGTGGGTAAAGAAAATTTATTTACTCACCACAAATGAAATCAAAAGTTTTGGAAATTCCACTCCTTCAATAGCTAGGAATTTTACAAGAAAGAGATTTCTTCTACACATGCTTTAAAATGGATATGCATGCTTGAAACATGTTAAAGATGCAAACGACCTATGGATCCAAAGCTTTTAAAGAGAATAAGAAACGCTATTTAAATTCTCAATTGAACGTGTGGTGGGCTATTTACACGAGTCAAATAAGCCATTATTTTGCCCATTTTCTAAAGCAGACCTAACAATCATGGATGATTGTAAACTGATTTATCACACGTAACGGGAAATATTTTTCTAAGAAATGACTTATGGATTGGGAATAAACACACAGTTGAAAATCCCCCGCCTCCTCCTTTTCCCAACGATTGCAAGACCTAGGAAATTCCCTAAAAATTACGAACACTCTTTGGAAATGTCACTCTCTACATATGTACATTGTGCATCTCCATTTTATAAGTACACTTTTTTCTTAAATCAAAACTTTGTGTTTTCGCTCTCCCTTCATCCCGCAAACAAAAAAGGCAAATAGATCACAACAAAATGTCTATTTTAGTGTTTATGCATGAAAAAAGTTTAAAACGATAAAAAATGTAAGTAAATAAAATTTTTTTACACACCACAAATGGACACAAAAGTTTTGTTATCCATGTTTGGGAAATTCTACTAGTTCAACCCTAATAGCATGGAATTTTACAAGAAAGAGATTTCTTCAACACATGCTTTAAAAATGGATATGCCTGCTTGTAGCATGTTATAGATGCAAATGACCTATGGATCCAAATCTTTTAAAGAGAATAACAAACGCTCATTGAATTCTCAAGTGAACTCATGATGGGATATTTACCTGAGTCAAACAAGCAATTATTTTGCCCATTTGAAAAAAGCTGACCAAACAATCATAGATGATTGGATAGTGATTTATCGTGCGTAATGGGCTATATTTTTATAAGAAATGACTTTTGGATTGGGAGTCGATACTCAGTTCAAAATCCCCTGCCTCCCCCTTTTCCCAACGAATGGAAGACCTAAGAAATAAAAACTAAAAAGAGCTTACAATCCCTAAAAATTACAGACACTCTTTGGAATTATCTCTCTCTACATTTGTGCATTGTGCTTCTCCATTTTAGATGTACACTTTTTTCTTAAATCAAAACTTTGAGTTTTAGCTCTCCTTTCATACCGTAAACAAAAAAGGCAAAAAAGATCACAAAAAAATGAAAATTTTAGAGTTTATGTATTGAAAAATTTTTAAACAACAACAAATGTCGAAAAAGAAAATTTATTCACACACCAGAAATGAAATCAAAAGTTTTGTTATCCAAGTTTGGGAAATACCACTTGTTCAACCTAATAGCTTGGAATTTTACGAGAAAGAGATTTCTTCTACTCATGCTTTAAAAATGGATATGCATACTTGAAACAAGTTAAAGATGCAAATGACTTATGGATCCAATCTTTTAAACTGAATAAAAAACGCTCATTAAATTCTCAAGTGAACGTGCGGTCGGATATTTAATCGAGTCAAACAAACCATTATTTTGCCCATTTTCAAAAAGCTGACCTAACAATCGTGGATGATTGTAAAGTGATTTATCATGCATAACTGTCAATTTTTTTTTAAGAAATGACTTATGGATTGGGAGTCAGCACTCAGTTAAAAATACCCTGCCTACACCTTTTTCCCGACGATTGCAAAACCTTAGATATAGAAACTAAAAAGAGCTTACAATCCCTAAAAATTACAGATACTCTTAGGAATTATCTCTCTCTACATTTGTGCATTGTGCATCTCCAGGTTAGATGTACAATTTTTTCTTAAATCAAAATTTTGAGTTTTCGCTCTCCCTTCATCCATAAAATTTTAGAGTTTATGAATGGAAAAAGTTTAAAACAATAACAAATGTAAGTATAGAAAATTTATTCACACACCAGAAATGAACACAAAAGTTTTGTTATCCAAGTGTGGGAAATTCTACTAGTTCAGCCCTAATAGCATGGAATTTTACAAGAAGAGATTTCTTCTACACATGCTTTAAAAATGGATATGCATGCTTGAAACATGTTAAAGATGGAAATGACCTATGGATCCAAAGCTTTTAAAGAGAATAACAAACACTTATTAAATTCTCCACTGAACGTGCGGTGGGATATTTACCCGATTCAAGCAAGCCATTATTTTGCCTGTTAGCAAAAACCTGACCTAACAATCATGGATGATTGTAAAGTGATTTATCATGCGTAACGGGCAATATTTTTGTAAGAAATGACTTATGGATAGGGAGTCAACACTCACTTAAAAATCCCCTGACTCCACATTTTCCCGACGATTGCAAGACCTGAGATATAAAAACTAAAAAGTGCTTACAATCCCTAAAAATTACAGACACTCATTGGAATTATCTCTCTCTACATTTGTGCATTGTGCATCTTCATTTTAGATGTACACTTTTTTCTTAAATCAAAACTTTGAGTTTTCGCTCTCCCTTCATCCCGTAAACAAAAAAAGCAAAAAGATCACAACAAAATAAAAGTTTTAGAGTTTATGTATGGAAAAAGTTTAAAACAATAACAAATGTAAGTAAAGAAAATTTATTCACACATCACAAATGAACACAATAGTTTTGTTATCCAAGTTTGGGAAATTCCAATAGTTCAAACCTAATAGCTTGGAATTTTACAAGAAAGAGATTTCATCTACACATGATTTAAAAATGGATAAGCATGCTTGAAACATGTTAAAGATTCAAATGACCTATGGATCCAAAGCTTATAAAAAAAATAAAAAAACGCTCATTAAATTCTCAAGTGAACATGCGGTGGGATATTTACCCGAGTCAAAAAAACCATTATTTTGCCCGTTTGCAAAAAGCTGACCTAAAAATCAAGGATGATTAAAAAGTTTTTTATCATGCATAATGGGCTATTTTTCGTAAGAAATGACTTATGGATTGGGAGTCCACACTCAGTTAACAATACCCCGCCTCCTCCTTTTCTCGATGATTGCAAAATTTGAGATATAAAAAATAAAAACAGCTTACAATCCCTAAAAATTACAGACACTCTTTGGAATTATCTCTCTACATTTGTTCAATGTGCATCTCCATTTTAGATGTACACTTTTTTCTTAAATCGAAACTTTGAGTTTTCGCTCTCCCTTCATCCCGTAAACAAAAAAGGCAAATTGATCACAACAAAATGCAAATTTTAGAGTTTAAGTATGGAAAGAGTTTAACACAATAAAAAATTTATGTAAAGAAAATTTATTCTCACACCACAAATGAACACAAGTTTTTTATCCAAGTTTGGGAAATTCTACTAGTTCAACCCTAATAGCTTGGAATTTTACAAGAAAGAGATTTCTTCTACACATGCTTTAAAAATGGATATGCATGCTTGAAACATGTTAAAGATACAAATGACCTATGGATCCAAAGCTTTTTAAGAGAATAACAAACGCTCATTAAATTCTCAAGTGAACTTGCGGTAGGAAATTTACCCGAGTCAAAAAAGCCATTATTTTGCCCTTTTGCAAAAAGCTGACCTACCAATCAAGGATGATTATAAAGTTATTTATCATGCGTAACGGGCTATTTTTTGTAAGAAATGACATATAGATTCGGAGTCAACACTCAAATAAAAATCCCCGCCTCCCCCTTTTCACGACGATTTGAAAATCTAAGATATAAAAACTAAAAAGAGTTTACAATCCCTAAAAATTACAGACACTCTTTTGAATTATCTCTCTCTATATTTGTGCATTTGCATCTTCATTTTAGATGTACACTTTTTCTTAAATCAAAACTTTGAGTTTTCGCTCTCCCTTCATCCCATAAACAAAAAAGGCACATTGATCACAACAAAATGAAAATTTTAGAGTTTAAAGAAAATTTATTCCCACACCACAAATGAACATAATAGTTTTATTAACCAAGTTTGGGAAATTCCAGTAGTTCATCCCTAATAGCTTGGAATTTTACAAGAAAGAGATTTGTTCTAGACATGCTTTAAAAATTGATATGCATGCTTGAAACATGTTAAAGATGGAAATGACCTATGGATCCAAAGCTTTTAAAGAGAATAACCAACGGTCAGTAAATTCTCAAGTGAACGTGCGGTGGGATATTTATCGGAGTCAAACAAGTCATTATTTTGCCCATTTGCAAAAAGCTAACAGCAATCAAGGATGATTGTAAAGTGATTTATCTTGCCTAACCGGCTACATTTTTGTAAGAAATGACTTATGGATTGGGAGTCAACACTCAGTTAAAAATCCCCAGTCTCCCCCTTTTCCGGACGATTGCAAAACCTGAGATATAATAACTAAAAAGAGCTTACAATCCCTAAAAATTACAGACACTCTTTGGAATTGTCTCTCACTACATTTGTGCATTGCGAATCTCCCTTTTAGATGTACACTTTTTTCTAAAATCAAATCTTTGAGTTTTCGCTCTCCCTTCATCCCATAAATAAAAAATGAAGGTAATGAAAATTTATTCACACACCACAAATGAACACAAAAGTTTTGTTATCCAAGTTTGGGAAATTCCACTAGTTCAACCCGAATAGCTTGGAATTTTACAAGAAAGAGACTTCCTCTACACATGCTTTAAAAATGGATAAACATGCTTGAAACATGTTAAAGATGAAAATGACCTATAGATCCAAAGCTTTTAAAGAGAATAACAAACGCTCATTAAATTCTCAAGTGAACGTGCGGTGGGATATTTACCCAAGTCAAACAAGCCATTATTTTGCCCGTTTGCAAAAAGTTGACCTAAAAATCATGGATGATTGTAAAGTGATTTATCATGCGTAAAGGGCTATATTTTTGTATGGAATGTCTTATGGATTGGGAGTCAACACTCAGTTAAAAATACCCCGCCTACCCCTTTTCCCGACGATTGCAAAACCTTAGATATAGAAACTAAAATGAGCTTACAATCCCTAAAAATTACAGACACTCTTTGGAATTATCTCTCTTTACATTTGTGCATTGAGCATCTCCAGGTTAGATGTACAATTTTTTCTTAAATTAAAACTTTGAGTTTTCACTCTCCCTTCATCCACAAGCTTTAAAAATTGATATGCATGCTTGAAGCAAGCCTTATTTTGCCCGTTTGCAAAAAGATGACCTAACAATCATGGATGATTATAAAGTGATTTATCATGCGTAATGGGCTATATTGTTGTAAGAAATGACTTATGGATTGGGAGTGAACACTCAGTTAAAAATCCCCTGCCTCCCCCATTTCTCAACGATTGCGAAACCTGAAATATAAAAACTTAAAAGAGCTTAGAATCCCTAAAAATTACACACTCTTTGGAATTATCTCTCACTACATATGTGCATTGTGCATCTCATTTTTAGATGTACACTTTTTCTGAAATCAAAACTTTGAGATTTCGCTATCCGTTCATCCCGTAAACAAAAAAGGCAAATAGATCTCAATAAAATGAAAATTTTAGAGTTTCTATTAGGAAAAAGTTTAAAATAATAACCAATGTAAGTAAAGAAAATTTATTCACACACCACAAATGAACACAAAAGTTTTGTTATCCAAGAGTTGGAAATTCCACTAGTTCAACCCTAATAGCTTGGAATTTTAGAAGAAAGAGGTTTCTTCTACACATGCTTAAAAAGGGATATGCATTCTTGAAACTTGTTAAAGATGCAAATGACCTATAGATCCAAAGCTTTTAAAGAGAATAACAAACGCTCATTAAATTCTCAAGTGAACGTGCGATGGGATATTTACCCGAGTCAAACAATCCATTATTTTGCCCGTTTGCAAAAAGCTGATTTAACAATCATGGATGATGGTAAAATGATTTATCTTGCGTAATGGGCTATATTTATTTAATAAATAACTTGTGGATTTGGAATCAACACTCAGTTAAAAATCCCCCGCCTCTATCTTTTCCCGACGATTGCAAATCTTGAGACATAACGGCTTACAATCCCTAAAAATTATAGACACTCTTTGGAATTATCTATCTCTAAATTTTAGCATTTTGCATCTCCATTTTTTATGTACACTTTTTTCGTAAATCAAAACTCTGAATTTTTCGCTCTTCCTTCGTCCTGTAAACAAAAAAAGCAATAGATCACAACAAAATGAAAATTTAATAGTTTATGTATGGAAAATGTTTAAAAATATAATAAATGTAAGTAAAGAAAATTTATTCACACACACAAAATGAACACAAACGTTTTGTTATCCAAGTTTGGGAAATTCCACTAGTTCAACCCTAATAGCTTGGAATTTTACAAGAAAGAGATTTCTTCTACACATGCTTTAAAAGTGGATATGCATGTTTGAAACATGTTAAAAATTCAAATGACCTATGGATCCAAAGCTTTTAAAGAGAATAACAAACGCTCATTAAATTCTACATAAAACATGCGGTGGGATATTTACCCGAGTCAAACAAGCCATTATTTTGCCCGTTAGCAAAAAGCTGACCTAAGAGTCATGGATGATTGTAAAATGATTTCTCATGCGTAACGGGCTATATTTTTGTAAGAAATGACTTATGGATAGGGAGTCAATACTCACTAAAAAATCCCCTGCCTCCCCCTTTTCCCGACGATTGCAAGACCTGAGATAGAAAAACTAAAAAGAGTTTACAATCCCTAAAAATTACAGACACTCCCCTGCCTCCTCCTTTTCTCGATGTTTTCAAAACTTCAGATATAAAAACTAAAAACAGCTTACAATCCCTAAAAATTACAGACACTCTTTGGAATTCTCTCTCTCTACATTTGTGCAATGTGCATCTCCATTTTAGATGTATACTTTTTTCTTAAATCAAAATTTTGAGTTCTTGCTCTCCCTTCATCTCGTAAACAAAAAAGGCAAATAGATCACAACAAAATACAAATTTTAGAGTTTAAGTATGGAAAAAGTTTAATACAATAACAAATTTAAGTAAAGAAAATTTATTTTCACACCACAAATGAACTCAAGTTTTTTTATCAGAGTTTGGGAAATTCCACTAGTACAACCCTAATAGCTTGGAATTTAACAAGAAAGAGATTTTTTCTACACATGCTTTAAAAATGGATATGCATTCTTGAAACATGTTAAAGATGTAAATGACCGATGGATCCAAAGCATTTTAAGAGAACAACAAACGCTCATTAAATTTTCAAGTGAACGTGTGGAGGGATATTTACCCGAGTCAAACCAGCCATTATTTTGCATGTTTACAAAAAGCTGACCTACAATCATGGCTGATTTTAAAGTGATTTATCATGCATAACGAGCTATATTTTTGTAAGAAATGACTTATGGATTGGGAGTCAACACACAGTTAAAAATCCCCCACCTCCCCCTTTTCCCGACGATTTCAATACTGGTGATATAAAAACTAGAAAGTGCTTACAATCCCTAAAAATTACAGACACTCTTTGGAGTTATCTCTCTCTACATTTGTGCATTGTGCCTTTCCATTTTCGATGTACAGTTTTTTCTTAAATCAAAACTTTTAGTTTTCGCTCTCAGTTCATCATGTAAACAAAAAAAGAAAACAGATCAAAACAAAATAAAAATTTTTTAGTATAATTATTGAAAAAGTTTAAAGCGAAAAACAAATGTAAGTAAATAAAATTTATTCACACACCACAAATGAACACAAAAGTTTTGTTATCCAAGTTTGGGAAATTCCACTAGTTCAACCCAAATTGCTTGGAATTTTACAAGAAAGAGACTTCTTCTACACATGCTTTAAAAATTGATATGCATGCTTGAAACATGTTAAAGTTGCAAGTGACCTATGGATCCAAAACTTTTAAAGAGAATAAAAAACGCGCATTAAATTCTCAAGTGAACACACGGTCGGATATTTCCCGAGTTAAACAATCCATTATTTTTTATGTTTGCAAAAAGCTAACCTAACAATTATAGATGATTGGATAGTGATTTATCATGCATAACGGGCTAAATTTTTATATGAAATGACTTTTGGATTGGAAGTCAACACTCAGTTAAAAACCCCTTGCCTCCCCCTTTTTCCCGACGAGTAGAAGACCTGAGATATAAAAACTGAAAAGAGCTTACAATCCCTAAAAATTACAGACACTCTTTGGGATTATCTCTCTCTACATTTATGCATTGTCCATCTCCATTTTAGATGTACACTTTTTTCTTAAATCAAAACTTTGAGTTTTCGCTCTCCATTCATCCCATAAACAAAAAAGGCAAAAAGATCACAAAAAAATGGAACTTTAAGAGTTTATGTATGGAAAAAGTATAAAACAACAATAAATGTAGGTAAAGAAAATTTATTCACTCACCACTAAAGAAATCGAAAGTTTTGTCAACCATGTTTGGGAAATTCCACTAGTTCAATAGCTCGGAATTTTAGAAGAAAGAGATTTCTTCTACACATGCTTTAAAAATGGATATGCATGCTTGAAACAAGTTAAAGATGCAAACGACCTATGGATCGAAAGCTTTTAAGGAGAATAAAAAATGCTCTTTAAATTCTCAATTGAACGTGCGGTGGGATATTTACACAAGTCAACAATCCATTAATTTGCCCGTTATCTAAAGCAGACCTAAAAATCATTGATGATTGTAAACTGATTTATCATGCGTAATGGGATGTTTTTGTAAGAAATGACTTATGGATTGGGAATCAACACTCAGTTGAAAACCCCCCACCTCCCACTTTTCCCGACGATTCCAAGACCTTGGATATAAAAATTAAAAAGAGCTTACAATCCCTAAAAATTATGGACACTCTCTGGAAATATCACTCTCTACATTTGTGCATTGTGCATGTCCATTTTAGATGTACATTTTTTTCTTAAATAAAAACTTTGAGTTTTAGCTCTCCTTTCATCCCGTGAACAAAAAAGGCAAAAAGATCACAAAAAACAGGAAAATTTTAGAGTTTATGTATTGAAAAAGTTTAAACCAACAACAAATGTCAGTAAAGAAAATTTATTCACACACCAGAAATGAAATCAAAAGTATTGTTATCCAAGTTTGGGAAATTCCACTAGTTCAACCTAATTGCTTGGAATTTTACAAGAAAGAGATTTCTTCTACACATGCTTTAAAAATGGATATGCATGCTTGAAACATGTCAAAGATGCAAATGACCTATGGATCCAAAGCTTTTAAAGTGAATAACAAGCGCTCATTAAATTCTCACGTGAACCTGCGGTGGGATATTTACCCGAGTCAAACAAACCATTATTTTGCCCGTTTTCAAAAAGCTGACCTAACAATCATGGATGATTGTAAAGTGATTTATCATGCGTAACGGGCAATATTTTTTTAGGAAATGACTTATGGATTGGGATTCAACACTCAGTTAAAAATCCACCGCCTCTCCCTTTTCCCAAAGATTGCAAGACCAGAGATATAAAAACTAAAAAGAGCTTACAATCCCTAAAATTTGTAGACACTCTGTGGAATTATCTCTCTCTACATTTGTGCATTGTGCATCTCCATTTTAGATGCACACATTTTTCTTAAATTAAAACTTTGAGTTTTCGCTCTCCCTTCTTCCTCTAAACAAAAAAGGAAAATAGATCACAACAAGGTGAACATTTTTGAGTTTATGTAAGGAAAATTTTTAATACAATAACAAATGTAAGTAAAGAAATTTTATTCACACACGACAAATGAACACAAAAATTTTGTTATCCATGTTTGGGAAATTCCACTAGTTCAACCCTAACAGCTTGAAATTTTACAAGAAAGAGATTTCATCGACATATGCTTTAAAAATGGATAAACATGCTTGAAACATGTTAAAGATGAAAATGACCTATAGATCCAAAGCTTTTAAAGAGAATAACAAACGCTCATTAAATTCTCAAGTGAACGTGCGGTGGGATATTTACCCAAGTCAAACAAGCCATTATTTTGCCCGTTTGCAAAAAGTTGACCTAAAAATCATGGATGATTGTAAAGTGATTTATCATGCGTAAAGGGCTATATTTTTGTATGGAATGTCCTATGGATTGGGAGTCAACACTCAGTTCAAAATACTCCGCCTACTCCTTTTCCCGACGATTGTAAAACCTTAGATATAGAAACTAAAAAGAGCTTACAATCCCTAAAAATTACAGACACTCTTTGGAATTATCTCTCTTTACATTTGTGCATTGAGCATCTCCAGGTTAGATGTACAATTTTTTCTTAAATTAAAACTTTGAGTTTTCACTCTCCCATTATCCATAAAATTTTAAAGTTTATGTATGGAAAATGTTTAAAACAATAACAAATGTAAGTAAAGAAATTTTATTCACACACCAGAAATGAACACAAATGTATTCTAATCCAAGTGTAGGAAATTCCACTAGTTCAACCCTAATAGCTTGGAATTTTACAAGAAAGAGATTTCTTCTACACATGCTTTAAAAATGGATATGCATGCTTGAAACATGTTAAAGATGCAAATGACCTCTGGATCTAAAGCTTTTAAAGAGAATAACAAACGCTCATTAAATTCTCAAGTGAACCTGCGGTGGGATATTTACCCGAGTCAAACAAGCCATTATTTTAGCTGTTTGCAAAAAGCTGACCTAACAATCATGGTTGATTTTAAAGTGTTTTATCTTGCATAACGGGCTATATATTTTAAAGAAATAACTTATGGATTGGGAATCAACACTCAGTTAAAATTCCTCCGCCACCCCCTTTTCTTGACGATTGCAAGACATGAGATATAAAAGGGCATACAATCCCAAAAAATTAAAAACACTCTTTGGAATTATCTCTCTCTACATTTGTTCATTGTGCATCTCCTTTTTTTATGTACATTTTTTCTTAAATCAAAACTTTGAGTTTTCGCTCTCCCTTCATCCCGTAAACAAAAAAGGCAAATAGATCACAAAAAAATGAAAATTTTAGAGTTTACGTTTGAAAAAATTAAAAAAAAATGCAAGTAAAGAAAATTTATTCACACACTACAATGGAACACAAAAATTTTGTTATTCAAGTTTCGGAAATTCCACTAGTTCAACCCTAATAGCTTGGAATTTTACTAGAAAGAAATTTCTTCTACACAAGCTTTAAAAATTGATATGCATGCTTGAAATAAGTTAACAAAGCAAATGAACTATGGATCCAAAGCTAGTAAAGAGAATAACAAATGCACATTAAATTCTCAAGTGAATGTGCAGTGGGATATTTACCCGAGTCAAGCAAGCCTTTATTTTGCCCGTTTGCAAAAAGATGACCTAACAATCATGGATGATTATAAAGTGATTTATCATGCGTAATGGGCTATATTTTTGTAAGAAATGACTTATGGATTGGGAGTGAACACTCAGTTAAAAATCCCCTGCCTCCCCCTTTTCTCAACGATTGCGAAACCTGAAATATAAAAACTTAAAAGAGCTTAGAATCCCTAAAAATTACACACTCTTTGGAATTATCTCTCTCTACATATGTGTATTGTGCATCTCATTTTTAGATGTACACTTTTTTTGAAATCAAAACTTTGAGATTTCGCTATCCGTTCATCCCGTAAACAAAAAAGGCAAATAGATCTCAATAAAATGAAAATTTTAGAGTTTCTGTTAGGAAAAAGTTTAAAATAATAACCAATGTAAGTAAAGAAAATTTATTCACACACCACAAATGAACACAAAAGTTTTGTTATCCAAGAGTTGGAAATTCCACTAGTTCAACCCTAATAGCTTGGAATTTTAGAAGAAAGAGGTTTCTTCTACACATGCTTAAAAAGGGATATGCATTCTTGAAACTTGTTAAAGATGCAAATGACCTATAGATCCAAAGCTTTTAAAGGGAATAACAAACGCTCATTAAATTCTCAAGTGAACGTGCGATGGGATATTTACCTGAGTCAAACAATCCATTATTTTGCCCGTTTGCAAAAAGCTGATTTAACAATCATGGATGATGGTAAAATGATTTATCTTGCGTAATGGGCTATATTTATTTAAGAAATAACTTGTGGATTTTGAATCAACACTCAGTTAAAAATCCCCCGCCTCCATCTTTTCCCGACGATTGCAAGTCTTGAGATATAACGGCTTACAATCCCTAAAAATTATAGACACTCTTTGGAATTATCTATCTCTACATTTTAGCATTTTGCATCTCCATTTTTTATGTACACTTTTTTCTTAAATCAAAACTCTGAATTTTTCGCTCTTCCTTCGTCCTGTAAACAAAAAAGGCAATAGATCATAACAAAATGAAAATTTAATAGTTTATGTATGGAAAATGTTTAAAAATATAATAAATGTAAGTAAAGAAAATTTATTCACACACACAAAATGAACACAAAAGTTTTGTTATCCAAGTTTGGGAAATTCCACTAGTTCAACCCTAATAGCTTGGAATTTTACAAGAAAGAGATTTCTTCTACACATGCTTTAAAAGTGGATATGCATGCTTGAAACATGTTAAAAATTCAAATGACCTATGGATCCAAAGCTTTTAAAGAGAATAACAAACGCTCTTTAAATTCTACACAAAATGTGCGGTGGGATATTTACCCGAGTCAAACACGCGATTATTTTGCCCGTTAGCAAAAAGCTGACCTAAGAGTCATGGATGATTGTAAAATGATTTCTCATGCGTAACGGGCTATATTTTTGTAAGAAATGACTTATGGATAGGGAGTCAATTCTCACTAAAAAATCCCCCGCCTCCCCCTTTTCCCGACGATTGCAAGACCTGAGATAGAAAAACTAAAAAGAGCTTACAATCCCTAAAAATTACAGACACTCCCCTGCCTCCTCCTTTTCTCGATGATTTCAAAACTTCAGATATAAAAACTAAAAACAGCTTACAATCCCTAAAAATTACAGACACTCTTTGGAATTCTCTCTCTCTACATTTGTGCAATGTGTATCTCCATTTTAGATGTAAACTTTTTTCTTAAATCAAAACTTTGAGTTCTCGCTCTCCCTTCATCCCGTAAACAAAAAAGGCAAATAGATCACAACAAAATGCAAATTTTAGAGTTTAAGTATGGAAAAAGTTTAATACAATAACAAATTTAAGTGAAGAAAATTTATTTTCACACCACAAATGAACACAAGTTTTTTTATCAGAGTTTGGGAAATTCCACTAGTACAACCCTAATAGCTTGGAATTTAACAAGAAAGAGATTTCTTCTACACATGCTTTAAAAATGGATATGCATGCTTGAAACATGTTAAAGATGTAAATGACATATGGATCCAAAGCATTTTAAGAGAACAACAAACGCTCATTAAATTTTTCAGGTGAACGTGTGGAGGGATATCTACCCGAGTCAAACCAGCCATTATTTTGCATGTTTGCAAAACGCTGACCTAACAATCATGGATGATTTTAAAGTGATTTATCATGCATAACAAGCTATATTTTTGTAAGAAATGACTTATGGATTGGGAGTCAACACACAGTTAAAAATCCCCCACCTCCCCCTTTTCCCGACGATTTCAATACTGGTGATATAAAAACTAGAAAGTGCTTACAATCCCTAAAAATTACAGACACTCTTTGGAGTTATCTCTCTCTACATTTGTGCATTATGCCTCTCCATTTTTGATGTACAGTTTTTCTTAAATCAAAACTTTTAGTTTTCGCTCTCCCTTCATCCTGTAAACAAAAAAAGAAAACATATCAAAACAAAATGAAAATTTTTGAGTATAATTATTGAGAAAGTTTAAAGCGAAAAAAAAATCTACGTAAAGAAAATTTATTCACACACCACAAATGAACACAAAAGTTTTATTATCCAAGTTTGGGAAATTCCACTAGTTCAACCCAAATTGCTTGGAATTTTACAAGAAAGAGATTTCTTCTACACATGCTTCAAAAATAGATATGCATGCTTGAAACATGTTAAAGATGCAAATGACCTATGGATCCAAAGCTTTTAAAGAGAATAACAAACGTTCATTAAATTTTGGAGTGAACGTGCTGTGGGAACGTTACCCGAGTCAAACAAGCCATTATTTTGCCTATTTGCAAAAGGCTGACCTAACAATCATTGATGATTATAATGATTTATCATGCGTAACGGGCTAAATTTTTTTTTGAAATGACTTTTGGATTGGGAGTCAACACTCGATTAAAAATCCCCCGCCTCCCCCATTTCCCGACAATTGTAAAACCTTAGATATAAAAACTAAAAAGAGCTTACAATCCAAAAAATTATAGACAATCTTTGGAATTATCTCTCTCTATATTTTTGCATTGTGCTTGTCCATTTTAGATGTACACTTTTTTCTTAAATTGAAACTTTGAGTTTTCATTCTCCCTTCATCCCGTAAACAAAAAATGCAAATAGATGAAAACAAAATAAAAATTTTAGAGTTTATGTATGGAAAAAGTTTAAAACAATTACAAATGTAAGTGAAAAAATTTTATTCACACACCACAAATGAACACAAAAGTTTTGTTATCCAAGTTTGGGAAATTCCACTAGTTAACCCTAATAGCTTGGAATTTTACAAGAAAAGGATTTCTTCTACACATGCTATAAAAATGGATATGAATGCTTGAAACATGTTAAAGATGCAAATGACCTATGGATCCAAATCTTTTAAAGAGAATAACAAACGCTCATTAAATTCTCAAGTGAACGTGCGGTGGGATATTTACCCGAGTCAAACCAGCCATTATTTTGCATGTTTGCAAAATGCTGACCCAATAATCATGGATGATTGTAAAGTGATTTATCATGTGTAATGAGCTATATTTTTGTAAGAAATTACTTATGGATTGGATGTCCACACTCAGTTAACAATCCCTCGCCTCCTCCTTTTCCGGACGATTGCAAAACAAGAGATATAAAGAAAAAAACAACTTACAATCCCTAAAAATTATAGACAGTCCTTGGATTTATCTCTCTCTACATTTGTGCAATGTGCATCTTAGTTTTAGATGTAAATTTTTTTCTTAAATCAAAACTTTGAGTTTTCGCTCTCCCTTCATCCCATAAACAAAAAAGCCAAATAGATCTCAACAAAATGCAAATTTTAGATTTTATGTATGGAAAAAGTTTAACACAATAACAAATTCAAGTAAAGAAAATTTATTCTCACACCACAAATGAACACAAGTTTTTTTATCCAAGTTTGGGAAATTCCACTAGTTCAACCCAAATAGCTTGGAATTTTACCAAAAAGAGATTTCTTCTACACATGCTTTAAAAATGCATATGCATGCTTGAAACATGTTAAAGATCCAAAGCTTTTTAAGAGAACAACAAACACTCATTAAATTCTCAAGTGAACGTGCGGAGGAATATTTACCCGAGTCAAACCAGCCATTATTTTGCCTATTTGCAAAAAGGCTGACCTAACAATCATGGGTGATTGTAAAGTTATTTATGATGCGTAACGGGTTATATTTTAGTAAGAAATGACTTTTGGATTGGGAATGAACACTCAGTTAAAAATCCCCTGCCTCCCCATTTTCCATACGAATGGAAAACCTGAGAAACAAAAACTATAAAGAGCTTACAATCCCTAAAAATTACAAACACTGTTTTGAATTATCACTCTCTACATTTGTGCATTGTGCATCTCCATTTTAGATGTACACTTTTTTCTTAAATCAAAACTTGGAGTTTCGCTCTCCCATTATCCCGTAAAAAAAAAGGGCAAGTAGATCACAATAAAATAAAAAAATTAGAGTTTATGTATGGAAAAAGATTAAAATAATAACAAATGTAAGTAAATAAAATTTATTGACACACCACAAATGAACACAAAATTTTTGTTATCCAAGTTTGGGAAATTCCACTAGTTCAACCCAAATAGCTTGGAATTTTACAAGAAAGAGATTTCTTCTACACATGCTTTAAAAATGGATATGCATGCTTGAAACATGTTAAAGATGCAAAGGACCTATGAATCCAAAGCTTTTAAAGAGAATAACAAACGTTCATTAAATTCTGGAGTGAATGTGCGGTGGGAAAGTTACCCGAGTCAAACAAGCCATTATTTTGATTGATTGCAAAAAGCTGGCCTAACAATTATGGATGATTATAAAGTGATTTATCATGCGTAACAGTCTATATTTTTTTTAAGAAATGACTCATGGATTGGGAGTCAACACTCAATTAAAAATCCCCCGCCTCCCCCTTTTCCCGACAATTGTAAAACCTTAGAGCTTACAATCCTAAAAAATTATAGACAATCTTTGGAATTATCTCTCTCTATATTTTTGCATTGTGAATCTCCTTTTTAAATGTAAACTTTTTTCTTAAATTAAAACTTTGAGTTTTCGTTCTCCCTTCGTCCCGTAAACAAAAAAGGCAAATAGATAATAACAAAATAAAATTTTTAGAGTTTATGTATGGAAAAAGTTTAAAACAATAAAAAATAGAATTAAAGAAAATTTATTCACACTCCACAAATGAACACAAAAGTTTTGTTATCCAACTTTGGGAAATTCCACTAGTTCAACCCTAATAGCTTGGAATTATACAAGAAAGAGATTTCTTCTACACATGCTTTAAAAATGGATATGCATGCTTGAAACATGTTAAAGATGCAAATGAACTATGGATCAAAAGCTTTTAAAGAGAATAAAAAGGCTCATTAAATTCTCAAGTAAAGGTGCGGTGACATATTTACCCTAGTCAAACAAGCCATTATTTTTCCCGTTTGCAAAAACTGACCTAACAACAAGGATGATTGTAAAGTGATTTATCATGCGTAACATGCTATATTTTTTAAAAAAATGACTTATGGATTGGGAGTCAACACTCAGTTAAAAAATCCCCCGCCTCCCCCTTTTCCCTACGATAGCAAAACCGAAGATATAAAAACTAAAAAGAGCTTACAATCCCTAAAACTTACAGACACTCATTGGAATTATCTCTCTCTACATTTGTGCATTGTGCATCTCCGTTTTAGATATACAACTTTTTCTTAATTAAAAACTTTAAGTTTTCGCTGTCCCTTCATTCTGTAAAAAAAAAAGGCATATAGATCACAACAAAATGAAAATTTTAGTGGTTATGTATGGAAAAACTTTAAAACAATAACAAATGTGAATAAAGAAAATTTATTCACACACCACAAATGAACACAAAAGTTTTGTTAGCCAAGTTTGGAAAATTCCACTAGTTCAACCATAATAGCTTGGAATTTTATACGAAAGAGATTTCTTCTACACATGCTTTAAAAATGGATATGCATGCTTGAAACATGTTAAAGATGCAAATGACCTATGGATCCAAAGCTTTTAAAAGAGAATAAAAACGCACATTAAATTCTCAAGTGAAACGTGCGTTGGGATATTTACCCGAGTCAAACAAGCCATTATTTCCCCCGTTTGCAAAAAGCTGACCTAACAATCATGGATGATTTTAAAGTGATTTATCATGCATATCAGGCTATATTTTTTAGAAAAATGACTTAAGGATTTGGAGTCAACACTCAGTTAAAAATCCCCCGCCTCCCCCTTTTCCAAACGATTACAAAACCTGAGAAATAAAAACTAAAAAGAGCTTACAATCCCTAAAAATTATAGACACTCTTTGGAATTATCTCTCTCTACATTTGTGCATTGTGCATCTCCGTTTTAGATGTACAATTTTCTCTTAAATAAAAACTTGAGTTTTCGCTGTCCCTTCATTCCGTAAACAAAAAATTCAAATAGACCACAACAAAATGAAAATTTTAGTGGTTATGTATGGAAAAAGTTTAAAACAATAACATATATTAGTAAAACAAATTTAATCACACACCTCAAATAAACACAAAAGTTTTGTTATCCATGTTTGGGAAATTCCAGTAGTTCAACCCTAATAGGTTGGAATTTTACAAGAAAGAGATTTCTTCTACACATGCTTTAAAAATGGATATGCATGCTTTAAACCATGCTTTAAATATGTTAAAGTTTGAAATGACCTATGGATCCAAAGCTTTTAAAGAGAATAACAAACGCTCTTTAAATTGTCAAGTGAACGTGCGTTGGGATATTTACCCGAATCAAACAAGCCATTATTTTGCCTATTTGCAAAATGCTAACCTAACAATCAAGGATGACTATAAAGTGATTATCAAGCGTAACGGGCTATATTTTTGTATGAAATGGCTTATGAATTGGGAGTCAACACTCAGATAAACATCCCCCGCCTCGCCCTTTTCACTATAATTGCAAAACGTGAGATATAAAAACTAAAAAGAGCTTACAAACACTAAAAATTACAGACACTCTTTGGAATTATCTCTATCTACATTTGTGTATTGTGCGTCCCCATTTTAGAAGTAAAATTTTTTCTTCAATCAAAACGTTGAGTTTTCGCTCTCCCTTCATCCCATAAACGAAAAAGGGAAATAGATCACAACAAAATGTAATTTTTAAAGTTTAAGTCTAGAAAAAGTTTTACAAAATAACAAATGTAAGTAAAGAAAATTTATTCACACACCAAAATTGAAATAAAAAGTTTTGTTATCCAAGTTTGGAAAATTCCACTAGCTCAACCCTAATTGCATGGAATTTTACAAGAAAGAGATTTCTTCTACACATGCTTTAAAAATGGATATGCGTGCTTGAAACATGTTAAAGATGCAAATGACCTATGGATCCAAAACTTTTAAAGAGAATAACAAACGCTCATTTAATTCTCAAGTGAACATGTGGTGCGATATTTACTCGAGTCAAACAAGCCATTATTTTGCCCGTTTGCAAAAAGTTGACCTAGAAATCAAGGATGATTGTAAAGTAATTTATCATGTGTAACGGGCTATATTATTTTAAGAAATGACTAATGGATAGGGAGTCAACACTCAGTTAAAAATCCCCCGCCTCCCCCTTTTCCCGACGATTGCAAAACAAGAGATATAAAAACTAAAAAGTGCTTACAACCCCTAAAAATTATAGACACTCTTTGGAATTATCTCTCTCTATATTTGTGCAATGTGAATCTCCATTTTAGATGTACATTTTTTTCTTAAATCAAAACTTATGGTTTTCACTCTCCCTTCATCCCATAAACAAAACAGGCAAATAGATCACAACAAAATAAAAATTTTAGAGTGTATGTTTAGAAAAGTTTAAAACGATAACATATGTTAGTAAAGAATATTTATTCACACACCACAAATGAACACAAAAGTTTTGTTATCTACGTTTGGGAAATTCTAGTAGTTCATCCCTAATAGCTTGGAATTTTACAAGAAAGTGATTTCTTCTACACATGCTTTAAAAATGGATATGCATGCTTGAAACATGTCAAAAATGTGAATGACCTATGGATCCAAAGCTTTCAAAGAGAATAACAAACGCTCATTAAATTCTCAAGTGAACTTGCGATGCGATATTTACCCGAGTCAAAAAAGCCATTATCTTGCTCGTTTGCAAAAAGCTCACCTAACAATCAGGGATTATTATAAAGTGATTTATCATGCATAACGCGCTATTTTTTTTAAGAAATGACTTATGGATTGGGAGTCAACACTCAATTTAAAATCTCCGCCTCCCCCTTTTCATGATGATTACAAAACCTGAGATATAAAAACTATAAAGAGCTTACAATCCCTAAAAATTACAAACACTATTTGGAATTATCTCTCTTTACATTTGTGCATTGTGCATCTCCATTTTAGATGTACAACTTTTTATTAAATAAAAACGTTGAGTTTTCTCTCTCCCTTCATCCAGTAAACAAAAAAGGCACATTTATCGCAAAAAAATGAAAATTTTAGAGTTTAAAGAAAATTTATTCACACACAACAAATGAACACAAAGGTTTTGTTAACTAAGTTTGGAAATTTCCAAAAGTTCAACCCTAATTGCTTGGAATTTTACAAGAAAGAGATTTCTTCTTGACATGCTTTAAAAATTTATATGCATGCTTGAAACATGTTAAAGATGGAAATGACCTATGGATCCAAAGCTTTTAAAGAGAATAACCAACACTCAGTAAATTCTCAAGTGAACGTGCGGTGGGATATTTACCGGAGTCAAACAAGCCATTATTTTGCCCCTTTGCATAAAGCTGACCTAACAATTAATGATGAATGTAAAGTGATTTATTATGCATAACAGGCTATATTTTTGTAAGAAAAGACTTATGGATTGGGAGTCAACACTCAGTTAAAAATCCCCGGCCACCCCCTTTTCCCGACGATAGCAAAACCTTAGATATGAACGCTAAAAAGAGCTTACAATCCCTAAAAATTACAGACACTCTCTGGAATTATCTCTCTCTACATTTATGCATTGTGGATCTTCATTTTAGAGGTACACTTTTTTCTTAAATCAAAACTTTGAGTTTTCGCTCTCCCTTCATCCCGTAAATAAAAAAGGAAAATAGATCACAACAAAATGAAAATTTTAGAGTTTATGTATGGAAAAGTTTAAAATGATAAAAAATGTTAGTAATGAAAATTTATTCACACACCACAAATGAACACAAAAGTTTTTTTATCCAAGTTTGGGAAGTTCCACTAGTTCAACCCAAATAGCTTGGAATTTTACAAGAAAGAGACTTCTTCAACACATGCTTTAAAAATTGATATGCATGCTTGAAACATGTTAAAGTTGCAAATGACCTATGGATCCAAAACTTTTAAAGAGAATAACAAACGCGCATTAAATTCTCAAGTGAACACACGGTGGGATATTTACCCGAGTCAAACAATCCATTATTTTGCCCGTTTGCAAAAAGCAGATCTAGCAATCACAGATGATTGGATAGTTATTTATCATGGATAACGGGCTAAATTTTTATAAGAAATGACTTTTGGATTGGAAGTCAACACTCAGTTAAAAATGCCCCGCCTCCCTGTTTTCTCAACGATTAGAAGACCTTAGATATAAAAACTAAAAAGAGCTTACAATCCCTAAAAATTACAGACACTTTTTAGGATTATCTCTCTCTAAATTTATGCATTACGCATCTCCATTTTAGATGTATAATTTTTTCTTAAATCAAAACTTTGGGTTTTCGCTCTCCCTTCATCCCATTAACAAAAAAGGCAAATAAATCACAACAAAATGAAAATTTTAGAGTTTATGTTTAGAAAAAGTTTAAAACAATAACATATGTAAGTAAAGAAAATTTATTCACACACCACAAATGAACACAAAAGTTTTGTTATCTACGTTTGGGAAATTCCAGTAGTTCATCCCTAAAAGCTTGGAATTTTTCAAGAAAGAGATTTCTACTACACATGCTTAAAAAATGGATATGCATGCTTGAAATATGTCAAAGATGCAAATTACTTATGGATCCAAAGCTTTGAAAGAGAATAACAAACACTGATTAAATTCTCAAGTGAACTTGCAGTGGGATATTTACCCGAGTCAAAAAAGCCATTATTTTGCCCGTTTGCAAAAAGCTCACCTAACAATCAGGGATAATTAAAGTGATTTATCATGCGTAACGGGCTTCTTTTTTAAGAAATGACTTGTGGACTGGGAGTCAACACTCAATTAAAAATCTCAGTCTCCCCCTTTTCATGACGATTATAAAAGCTGAGATATAAAAACTAAAAAGAGCTTCCAATCCCTAAAAATTACAAAGACTCTTTGGAATTATCTCTCTCTACATTTGTGCATTGTGCATCTCCAGTTTAGACGTATACATTTTTCTTAAATAAAAACTTTGAGTTTTCGCTCTCCCTTCATCCTGTAAACCAAAACGGCACATTGATCACAACAAAATGAAAATTTTAGAGTTTACAGAAAATTTATTCACACACCACAAATGAACACAAAAGTTTTGTTATCCAAGTTTGGGAAATTCCACTAGTTCAACCCTAATTGCTTGGAATTTTACAAGAAAGAGATTTCTTCTTGACATGCTTTAAAAAATTATATGCATTCTTGAAACATGTTAAAGATGGAAATGACCTATGGATCCAAAGCTTTTAAAGAGAATAACCAACGCTCAGTAATTTCTCAAGTGAACGTGCGGTGGGATATTTACCAGAGTCAAACCAGCCATTATTTTGCCCGTTGGCAAAAAGCTGACCTAACAATCAAGGATGATTGTAAAGTGATTTATCATCAAGCAGGCAACAATTTTGTAAGAAAAGACTTATGGATTGGGAGTCAACACTCAGTTAAAAATCCCTGGCCTCCCCCTTCTCCCGACGATTGCAAAACCTGAGATATGGAAGATAAAAAGATCTTACAATCCCTAAAAATTACAGACACTTTATGGAATTATCTCTCTCTACAATTGTGCATTGCGCATCTCCATTTTAGATGTACACTTTTTCCTTAAATCAAAACTTTGTGTTTTCGCTCTCCTTCATCCTGTAAATAAAAAAGGAAAATAGATCACAAAAAAATGAAAATTTTAGAGTTTATGTATGGAAAAATTTTAAAATGATAACAAATGTAAGTAATGAAAATTTATTCACACACCACAAATGAACACAAAAGTTTTGTTATCCAAGTTTGGGAAATTCCACTAGTTGAACCCAAATAGCTTGGAATTTTACAAGAAAGGGACTTCTTCAACACATGCTTTAAAAATTGATATGCATGCTTGAAACATGTTAAAGTTGCAAATGACCTATCGATTCAAAACTTTTAAAGAGAATAACAAACGCGCATTAAATTCTCAAGTGTACACACGGTGGGATATCTACCCGAGTCAAACAATCCATTATTTTGCCCGTTTGCAAAAAGCTGACCTAACAATCATGGATGATTGGATAGTGATTTATCATGCATAACGGGCTAAATTTTTATAAGAAATGACTTTTGGATAGGAAGTCAACACTCAGTTAAAAATCCCCCACCTCCCCCTTTTCTCGACGATTGGAAGACCTTAGATATAAAAACTAAAAAGAGCTTACAATCCCTAAAAATTACAGACACTCTTTGGGATTATCTCTCTCTACATTAATCCATTGTGCATCTCCATTTTAGATGTACAATTTTTTCTTAAATCAAAACTTTGGGTTTTCGCTCTCCCTTCATCCCATAAACAAAAAAGGCAAATAGATCACAACAAAATGAAAATTTTAGAGTTTATGTTTAGAAAAAGTTTAAAACAAAAACAAATGTAAGTAAAGAAAATTTATTCACACACCACAAATGAACACAAAAGTTTTGATATCTACGTTTGGGAAATTCCAGTAGTTCATCACTAATAGCTTGGAATTTTACAGGAAAGAGATTTCTACTACACATGCTTTAAAAATGGATATGCATGCTTGAAACATGTCAAAGATGCAAATGACTTATGGATCCAAAGCTTTTAAAGAGAATAACAAACACTCATTAAATTCTCAAGTGAACTTGCGGTGGGATATTTATCCGAGTCAAAAAAACCATTATTTTTCCCGTTTGTAAAAAACTCACCTAACAATCAGGGATGATTATAAAGTGATTTATCATGCGTAACGGGCTATTTTTTTTTTAAAAATGACTTGTGGATTGGGAGTCAACACTCAATTAAAAATCTCCGCCTCCCCCTTTTAATGATGATTACAAAACCTGAGATATAAACACTAAAAAGAGCTTACAATCCCTAAAAATTACAAACACTCTTTGGAATTATCTCTCTCTACATTTATGCATAGTGCATCTCCATTTTAGACGTATACTTTTTTCTTAAATAAAAACTTTGAGTTTTCGCTCTCCCTTCATCCCGTAAACAGAAAAGACACATTGATCGCAAAAAAATGAAAATTTTAGAGTTTAAAGAAAATTTATTCACACGCCACAAATGAACACAAAAGTTTTGTTATCCAAGTTTGGGAAATTCCACTAGTTCAACCCTAATTGCTTGGAATTTTACAAGAAAGAGATTTCTTCTTGACATGCTTTAAAACATTATATGCATGTTTGAAACATGTTAAAGATGGAAATGACCTATGGATCCAATTCTTTTAAAGAGAATAACCAACGCTCAGTAAATTCTCAAGTGAACATGCGGTGGGATATTTACCGGAGTCAAACAAGCCATTATTTTGCCCCTTTGCAAAAAGTTGCCCTAACAATCAAGGATGATTGTAAAGTGATTTATCATGCATAACAGACTACAGTTTTGTAAGAAAAGACTTAAGGATTGGGAGTCAACACTTAGTTAAAAATCCCCGGCCTCCCCCTTCGCCCGACGATTGCAAAACCTGATATATGGAAGCTAAAAAGAGCTTACAATCCCTAAAAATTACAGACACTATGGAATTATCTCTCTACATTTGTGCATTGCGCATCTCCATTTTAGATCTACACTTTTTTCTTCAATCGAAACTTTGAGTTTTCGCTCTCCCTTCATCCCGTAAATAAAAGGGAAAATAGATCACAACAAAATGAAAATTTTAGAGTTTATGTATGGAAAAATTTTAAAATTATAACAAATGTAAGTAATAAAAATTTATTCACACACCACAAATGAACACAAAATTTTTGTTATCCAAGTTTGGGAAATTCCACTAGTTCAACCCAAATAGCTTGGAATTTTACAAGAAAGAGACTTCTTCTACACATGCTTTAAAAATTGATATACATGCTTGAAACATGTTAAAGTTGCAAATGACCTATGGATCCAAAACTTTTAAAGAGAATAACAAATGTTCATTAAATTCTCAAGTGAACACACGGTGGGATATTCACCTGAGTCAAACAATCCATTATTTTGCCCGTTTGCAAAAAGCTGACCTAACAATCATGGATGATTGGATAGTGATTTATCATGCATAACGGGCTAAATTTTTATAAGAAATGACTTTTGGATTGGAAGTTAACACTCAATTAAAAATTCTCCGCCTCCCCCTTTTCTCAACGATTGGAAGACCTTAGATATAAAAACTAAAAATAGCTTACAATCCCTAAAAAATACAGATACTCTTTGGGATTATCTCTCTCTACAGTTATGCATTGTGCATCTCCATTTTAGATGTACAATTTTTTCTTAAATCAAAACTTTGGGTTTTCGCTCTCCCTTCATCCCATAAACAAAAAAGGTAAATAGATCACAAAAAAAATGAAAATTTTAGAGTTTATGTTTAGAAAAAGTTTAAAACAATAACATATGTAAGTAAAGAAAAATTATTCACACACCACAAATGAGCACAAAAGTTTTGTTATCTACGTTTGGGAAATTCCAATAGTTCATCCCTAATAGCTTGGAATTTTACAAGAAAGAGATTTCTTCTACGCATGCTTTAAAAATGGATATGCATGCTTGAAACATGTCAAAGATGCAAATGACCTATGGATCCAAAGCTTTTAAAGAGAATAACAAACGCTCATTAAATTCTCAAGTGAACTTGCGGTGGGATATATACCCGAGTCAAAAAAGCCATTATTTTGCCGGTTTGGAAAAAGCTCACGTAACAATCAAGGATGATTATAAAGTTTTTTATCATGCGTAACGGGCTATTTTTTTTAAGAAATGACTTGTGGATTGGGAGTCAACACTCAATTAAAAATCTCCGCCTCCCCCTTTTCACTATGATTACAAAAGCTGAGATATAAAAACTAAAAAGAGCTTACTATCCCCAAAAATTACAAACACTCTTTGGAATTATCTCTCTCTACATTTGTGCATTGTGCATCTCCATTTTAGACGTATACTTCTTTCTTAAATAAAAACTTTGAGTTTTCGCTCTGCCTTCATCTCATAAACAAAAAAGGCACATTGATCACAACAAAATGAAAATTTTAGAGTTTAAAGAAAATTAATTCACACACCACAAATGAACACAAAAGTTTTGTTATCCAGGTTTGGGAAATTCAACTAGTTCAACCCTAATTGCTTGGAATTTTACAAGAAAGAGATTTCTTCTTGACATGCTTCCAAAAATTATATGCATGCTTGAAACATGTTAAAGGTGGAAATGACCTATGGATCCAAAGCTTTTAAAGAGAATAACCAATGCTCAGTAAATTCTCAAGTGAACGTGCGGTGGGATATTTATCGGAGTCAAACAAGCCCTTATTTTGCCCCTTTGCATAATGCTGACATAACAATCAAGAATAATTGTAAAGTGATTTATCATGCATAGCAGGCTACATTTTTGTAAGAAAAGACTTATGGATTGGGAGTCAACATTCAGTTAAAAATCCCTGGCCTCCCCCTTTTCCCGACGATTGCAAAACCTGAGATATGGAAGCTAAAAAGAGCATACAATCCCTATAAATTATAGACACTCTATGGAATTATCTCTCTTTACATTTGTGCATTGCGCATTTTCATTTTAGATGTACACTTTTTTCTTAAATCAAAACTTTGATTTTTCGCTATCCCTTCATCTCGTAAATAAAAAAGGAAAATAGATCACAACAAAATGAAAATATTAGAGTTTTATGTATGGAAAAAGTTTAAAATGATAACAAATGTAAGTAATGTAAATTTATTGACAGACCACAAGTGAACACAAAAGTTTTGTTATCCAAGTTGGGAAATTCCACTAGTCAACCCAAATAGCTTGGAATTTTACAAGAAAGAGACTTCTTCTACACTTGGTTTAAAATTTGATATGCATGCTTGAAACATGTTGAAGTTGCAAATGACCTATGGATCCAAAACTTTTAAAGAGAATAACAAACGTGCATTAAATTCTCAAGTGAACACACGATGGGATATTTACCCGAGTCAAATAATCCATTATTTTGCCCATTTGCAAGAAGCTGACCTAACTATTATGGATGATTGGATAGTGATTTATCATGCATAACGGGCTAAATTTTTATAAGAAATGACTTTTGGATTGGAAGTCAACACTCAGTTAAAAATCCCCCGCCTCCCCCTTTTCCCGACGATTGGAAGACCTTAGATATAAAAACTAAAAAGAGCTTACAACCCCTAAAAATTACAGACACTCTTTGGGATTATCTCTCTAAATTTATGCATTGTGCATCTCCATTTTAGATGTACACTTTTTTCTTAAATCAAAACTTTGAGTTTTCGCTCTCCTTTCATCCAGTAAATAAAAACGGCAAAAATATTAAAAAAAATGAAAATTTAAGAGTTTATGTATGGAAAAAGTATAAAACAACAACAAATGTGGGTAAAGAAAATTTATTTACTCACCACAAATGAAATCAATAGTTTTGGAAATTCCACTAGTTCAATAGCTAGGAATTTTACAAGAAAGAGATTTCTTCTACACATGCTTTAAAAATGGATATGCATGCTTGAAACATGTTAAAGATGCAAACGATCTATGGATCCAAAGCTTTTAAAGATAATAAGAAACGCTATTTAAATTCTCAATTGAACGTGTGGTGGGATATTTACACGAGTCAAACAAGCTGTTATTTTGCCCATTTTCTAAAACAGACCTAACAATCATGGATGATTGTAAACTGATTTATCACGCATAACGGGAAATATTTTTCTAAGAAATGACTTATGGATTGGGAATAAATACTCAGTTGAAAATCCCCCGCCTCTTCCTTTTCCCGACGATTGCAAGACCTGGGATGTAAAAAGTTAAAAGAGCTTACAATCCCTAAAAATTACGAACACTCTTTGGAAATGTCACTCTCTACATATGTACATTGTGCATCTCCATTTTAGTTGTACACTTTTTTCTTAAATCAAAACATTGTGTTTTCGCTCTCCCTTTATCCCGCAAACAAAAAAAGCAAATAGATCACAACAAAATGTATATTTTCGTTTTTATGTTTGGAAAAAGTTTAAAACGATAACAAATGTATGTAAATAAAATTTATTTACACACCACAAATGAACACAAAAGTTTTGTTATCCATGTTTGGGAAATTCCACTAGTTCAACCCTAATAGCATGGAATTTTTGCAAGAAAGAGATTTCTTCAACACATGCTTTAAAAATGGATATGCCTGCTTTTAGCATGCTAAAGATGCAAATGACCTATGGATCCAAGCTTTTTAAACAGAATAACAAACGCTCATTAAATTCTCAAGTGAACTCGCGGTGGGATATTTAATTGAGTCAAACAAGCAATTATTTTGCCCATTTGAAAAAAGCTGACCTAACAATCATAGATGATTGGATAGTGATTTATCATACGTAATGGGCTATATCTTTACAAGAAATGACTTTTGGATTGGGAGTCAATACTCAGTTAAAAATACCTTGCCTCCCCCTTTTCCCGACAAATGGAAGACCTGAGAAATAAAAACTAAAAAGAGCTTACAATCCCTAAAAATTACAGACACTCTTTGGAATTAGCTCTCTCTACATTTGTGCATTGTGCTTCTCCATTGCAGATGTCCACTTTTTTCTTAAATCAAAACTTTGAGTTTTAGCTCTCCTTTCATCCCGTAAACAAAAAAGGCAAAAAGATCACAAAAAAATGAAAATTTTAGAGTTTATGTATTGAAAAAGTTTTAAACAACAACAAATGTCAGAAAAGAAAATTTATTCACACACCAGAAATGAAATCAAAAGTTTTGTTATCCAAGTTTGGGAAATTCCACTTGTTCAACCTAATAGCTTGGAATTTTACAAGAAAGAGATTTCTTCTACACATGCTTTAAAAATGGATATGCATACTTGAAACAAGTTAAAGATGCAAATGACCTATGGATCCAAGCTTTTAAACTGAATAACAAACGCTCATTAAATTCTCAAGTGAACGTGCGGTGGGATATTTAACCAAGTCAAACAAACCATTATTTTGAACGTTTTCAAAAAGCTGACCTAAAATTCGTGGATGATTGTAAAGTGATATATCATGTGTAACTGGCAATTTTTTTTAAGAAATGACTTATGGATTGGGAGTCAACACTCAGTTAAAAATACCCCGCCTACACCTTTTCCCGACGATTGCAAAACCATAGATATAGAAACTAAAAGGAGCTTACAATCCCTAAAAATTACAGATACTCTTAGGAATTATCTCTCTCTACATTTGTGCATTGTGCATCTCCAGGTGAGATGTACAATTTTTTCTTAAATCAAAATTTTGAGTTTTCGCTCTCCCTTCATCCATAAAATTTTAGAGTTTATGTATGGAAAAAGTTTAAAACAATAACAAATGTAAGTAAAGAAAATTTATTCACACACCAGAAATGAAAGAAAAATTTTTGTTATCCAAGTGTGGGAAATTCCACTAGTTCAACCCTAATAGCATGGAATTTTACAAGAAAGAGAATTCTTCTACACATGCTTTAAAAATGGATATGCATGTTTGAAACATGTTAAAGATGCAAATGACCTATGGATCCAAAGCTTTTAAAGAGAATAACAAATGCTCATTAAATTCTCAAGTGAACGTGCTGTGGGATATTTACCCGAGTAAAACAAGCCATTATTTTGCCCGTTTGCAAAAAGTTGATCTAACAATCATGAATTATTGTAAAGTGATTTATCTTACTTAACGGGCTATATTTTTTTAAGAAATAACTTATGGATTGGGAATCAACACTCAGTTAAAAATCCCCCGCCTCCCCCTTTTCTCGACGATTGCAAGACCTGAGATATAAAAACTGAAAAGAGCTTACAATCCCAAATAATTACAAACACTATTTGGAATTATCTATCTCTACATTTGTGCATTGTGCATCTCCATTTTTTATGTACAATTTTTTCTTAAATCAAAACTTTGAGTTTTCGCTCTCATTCATGTTGTAAACAAAAATGGCAAATAGTTCACAACAGAATGAAAATTTTAGATTTTATATATGGAAAAAGTTTTAATAAATAACAAATGCAAGTAAAGAAAATTTATTCACACACTACAAATCAACACAAAAGTTTTGTTATTCAAGTTTGGGAAATTCCACTAGTTCAAGCCTAATAGCTTGGAATTTTACAAGAATGAAATTTCTTCTACACATGCTTTAAAAATGGATATGCATGCTTGAAACATGTTAACAAAGCAAATGTCCTATGGATCCAAAGCTAGTAAAGAGAATAACAAATGCACATTAAATTCTCAAGTGAATGTGTGGTGGGATATTTATTCGAGTCAAGCAAGCCATAATTTTTCCCGTTTGCAAAAAGATGACCTAAAAATCATTCATTCACACTCCACAAATGAACACAAAAGTTTTGTTATCCAAGTTTGGGAAATTCCAGTAGTTCAACCTTAATAGTTTGGAATTTTACAAGAAAAAGATTTCTTCTACACATGCTTTAAAAATGGATATGCATACTTGAAACATGTTAAAAATTCAAATGACCTATGGATCCAAAGCTTTTAAACAGAATAACAAACGCTCATTAAATTCTCAAGTGAACGTGTGGTGGGATATTTACCCGAACAAGCCTTTATTTTGCCTGTTTCCAAAAAGCTGACCTAACAATCATAGATGATTTGTAAAGTGATTTATCATGCGTAACGAGTTATATTTTTGTAAGAAATGACTTATGGATTGGGAGTCAACACTTAGTTAAAAATCCCCCACCTCCCCCTTTTCCCGACGATTGCGAGACCAGATATATAAGAACTAAAAAGCGTTTACAATTCCTAAAAATTACAGACACTCTTTGGAATTAACTCTCTCTACATTTGTGCATTGTGCATCTCCATTTTAGATGTACACTTTTTCCTTAAATCAAAACATTGAGTTTTCGCTCTCCCTTCATCCTGTAAACAAAAAAGGTAAATACATTACAACAAGATGAAACTTTTAGGGTCTTTGTATGGAAAAACTTTAAAAAAAAAATTTACATAAAGAAAATTCATTCACACACCACAAATGAACACAAAAGTTTTATTATCCAAGTTTTGGAAATTCCTCTAGTTCAACCCTAATAGCTTGGAATTTTACAAGAAAGAGATTTCTTCTACACATGCTTTCAAAATGGATATGCATGCTTGAAACATGTTAAAGATGCAAATGACCTATAGATCCAAAGCTTTTAAAGAGAATAACAAACGCTCATTAAATTCTCAAATGAACGTGTGGTGGGATATTTACCCAGGTCAAACAAGGCATTATTTTGCCCGTTTGCAAAAAGTTGACCTAACAATCATTGATGATTGTAAAGTGATTTATCATGCATAAAGGGCTATATTTTTGTAAAAAAACTAAAAAGAGCTTACAATCCCATAAAATTACAGACATTCTTTGGAATTATCACTCTCTACATTTGTGCATTATGCATCTCCATTTTAGATGTACACTTTTTTCTTAAATCAAAACATTGAGTATTCGCTCTCCCTTCATCCTGTAAACCAAAATAGCAAATATATCACAAAAAAATGAAACTTTTAGACTTTTTGTATCGAAAAAGTTTAAAACTATACCAAATGTAAATAAAGAAAATTTATTCACACCACAAATGAACACAAAGGTTTTGTTATCCAAGTTTGGGAAATTCCACTAGTTCAACCGTAATAGCTTGGAATTTTACGAGAAAGAGATTTCTGCTACACATGCTTTAAAAAAGGATCTGCATGCTTGAAACATGTTAAAGATGCAAATGACCTATGGATCAAAAATATTTAAAGAGAATAAAAAACGCTCATTAAATTCTCAAGTGAACGCGTGGTGGGATATTTACCCGAGTCAAACAAGCCGTTATTTTGCCCGTTTGCATCAATCTGACCAAAAAATCATAGATGATTTGTAAAGTGATTTATAATGCGTAACGTGCTTTATTTTTGTAAGAAATGACTTATGGGTTGGGAATCAACACTCGGATAAATATCCCTGCCTCCCTTTTTTCCATTCGTTTGCTAAACCTGATATATAAAAACTAAAAAGAGTTTACAATCCCTTAAAATTACAGACACTCTTTAGAATTATCTTTCCCTACATTTGTTCATTGTGCATCTCTATTTTAGATGTACATTTTTTTCTTCAATCAAAACATTGAGTTTTTGCTCTCCCTTGATCCCGTAAACAAAAATGGCAAATAGATCACAAAAAAATTAAAATTTTAGAGTTTATGTATGGAAAAGGTTTAAAACAATAAAAAATGTCAATAAAGAAAAATTTTCACAAACCACAAATGAACACAAAAGTTTTGTTTTCCAAGTTTGGGAAATTCCACTAGTTCAACCCTAATAGCTTGGAATTTTAAAAGAAAGTGATTTCTTCTACACATGCTTTAAAAATGGATATGCATGCTTGAAACATGTTAAAGATGCAAATGACCTATGGATCCAAAGCTTTTAAAGAGAATAACAAATGCTCAATAAATTCTCAAGTGAACGTGTTGTGGGATATTTACCCGAGTCAAACAAGCCATAATTTTGCCTATATGCAAAAAGCTGACCTAACAATCATTAATGATTGCATAATAATTTAACATGTGTAACGGGCTATATTTTTGTTAGAAATGACTTTTGGATAGGAAGTCAACACTCAGTTAAAAATTCCCCGCTCCCCCTTTTCTCGACGATTGCAAGACCTGAGATATAAAAACAAAAAAGAGCTTACAATCCTTAAAAACTATAGTCACTCTTTCGAATTATATCTCTCTACATTTTTGCATTCTTCATCTCCACATTAGATGTACACTTTTTTCTTAAATAAAAACTTTGAGTTTTCGCTCTCCCTTTATCCTGTAAAACAAAAAGGCAAATAGATCACAACAAAATGAAACTTTTAGAGTTTATGTATGGAAAAATTTTCAAACAATAAAAAATGTAAGTAAAGAAACTTTATTCACACACCACAAATGAACACAGAAGTTTTGGTATCCAAATTAGAGAAATTCCTCTAATTCCACCCTAATAGCTTGGAATTTTACAAGAAAGAGATTTCTTCTACACATGCTTTAAAAATGGATATGCATGCTTGAAACATGTTAAAGATGCAAATGCCCTATGGATCTAAAGCTATTAAAGAGAATAACAAACGCTCATTAAATTCTCAAGTGAACATGCGGTGGGATATTTACCCGAGTCAATCAAGCCTTTATTTTGCCCGTTTGCTAAAAGCTGACCTAACAATCTTGGATGATTATAAAGTGATTTATCAAGCGCAACGGGATATATTTTTTTAAGAAATGACTTATGGATTTGGAGTCAATACTCAGTTAAAAATCCCCTGCCTCCCCCTCTTTTCGACGATTACAAGACCTGAAATATAAAAAATAAAAAGAGCTGACAATCCGTAAAAATTACAGACACTCTTTGGAATTATCTCTCTCTACATTTATGCAATGTGCTTCTCCATTTTAGATGTACACATTTTTCTTCAATCAAAACATTGAGTTTTCGTTCTCCCTTCATCCCGTAATCAAAAAAGGCAAATAGATCACAACCAAATAAAATTTTTAGAGTTTATGTATGGAAAATGTTTAAAATAATAAAAATTTTAAGTAAAGAAAATTTATTCACACACGACAAATGAACACAATAGTTTTGTTATCCAAGTTTGGGAAATTCCAATAATTCAAACCTAATAGCTTGGAATTTTACAAGAAAGAGATTTCTTCTACACATCCTTTAAAAATGGATATGCATGCTTGTAACATGTTAAAAATGCAAATGACCTATGGATCCAAAGTTTTTAAATTGAACAACAAACGCTCATTAAATTCTCAAGTGAACGAGCGATGGGATATTTACCCGAGTCAAACAAGCCATTATTTTTCCCGTTTTCTTAAAGCTGACCTAACAATCATGGATGATGTTAAAGTGATTTATCATGCATAATGGACAATATTTTTTTAACAAATGACTTATGGATTGGGAGTTAGCACTCAGTGCAAAATCCCCCGCCTCCCCCTTTACCCGACGATTGCAAGACCTGAGATATAAAAACTAAAAAGAGCTTACAATCCTTAAAAATTACTACCACTCTTTGGAATTATCTCTCTACATTTGTGCATTGTGCATCTCCATTTTAGATGTATACTTTTTCTAAAATAGAAACTTATAATTTTCGCACTTCCTTCATCCCGTCGACTAAAAAGGAAAATAGTTCACAACAAAATGAAAATTTTACAATTAATGGACGGAAAAAGTTTAAAACAATAACAAATGTAAGTAAATAAAATTTATTCACACTCCACAAATGAACACAAAAGTTTTGTTATCCAAATTTGGGAAATTCCACTAGTTTAACCCTAATAGTTTGGAATTTTACAAGAAAGAGATTTCTTCTACACATGCTTTAAAAATGGATATGCATACTTGAAACATTTTAAAAATGCAAATGGCCTATGGATCCAAAGCTTTTAAACAGAATAACAAATGCTCATTAAATTCTCAAGTGAATGTGTGGTGGGATATTTACCCGAGTCAAACAAGCCTTTATTTTGCCCGTTTGTAAAAAGCTAACCTAACAATCATAGATGATTTGTAAAGTGATTTATCATGCGTAACGGGTTATATTTTTGTAAGAAATGACTTATGGATTGGGAGTCAACACTCAATTAAAAATCCCCCACCTCCTCCTTTCCTCGACGATTGCGAGACCTGATATATAAGAACTAAAAAGCACTTACAATTCCTAAAAATTACTGACACTCTTTGGAATTAACTTTCTCTACATTTGTGCATTGTGCATCTCCATTTTATATATTCACTTTTTTCTTAAATCAAAACTTTGAGTTTTCGCTAAACAAAAAAGGCAAATAGATTACAACAAAATGAAACTTTTAGAGTTTATGTATGGAAAAAATTTTAAACAATAAAAATTGTGCATAAAGAAAATTTATTCACACTCCACAAATGAACACAAAAGTTTTGTTATCCATGTTTTGGAAATTCCACTAGTTCAACCCTAATATCTTGAAATTTTATAAGAAAGAGATTTCTTCTACACATGCTTTTAAAATGGATATGCATGCTTGAAACATGTTAAAGATTAAAATGACCTATGGATCCAAAGCTTTTAAAGAGAATAAAAAACGCTAATTAATTCTCAAGTGAATGTGCAGTGGGATATTTACCCTAGTCAAACAAGTTATTATTTTGCCCGTTTGCAAAAAGCTGACCTAACAATCATAGATGATTTGTAAAGTGATTTATCATGCATAACAGGTTATATTTTTGTAAGAAATGACTTCGGGATTGGGATTCAACACTCAGTTAAAAATCTCCTACCTCCCCCTTTTCCTAACGATTGCAAGACCAAAGATATAAAAACTAAAAAAAGCTTACAATCCCTTAAAATAACAGACTTTGGAATTATCACTGTCTACATTTTTGCATTATGCATCTCCATTTTAGATGTACACTTTTTTCTTAAATCAAAACTTTGAGTATTTGCTCTCCCTTCATCCTGTAAACCAAAATGGCAAATATATCACAACAAAATGAAACTTTTAGAGTTTATGTATCGAAAAAGTTTTAAAAAATAACAAATGTAAATAAAGAAAATTTATTCACACCACAAATGAACACAAAATTTTTGTTATCCAAGTTTGGGAAATTCCACTAGTTCAACTATAATTGCTTGGTATTTTACAAGAAAGAGATTTCCTCCACACATGCTTTAAAAATGGATATGCATGCTTGAAACATGTTAAAGATGCAAATCACCTATGGATCCAAAGCTTTTAAAGAGAATAACAAATGCTTAATTAATTCTCAAGTGAACGTGCTGTGGGATATTTACCTGAGTCAAACAAGCAATTATTTTGCCCATTTGCAAAAAGTTGACCTAATCATCATTAATGATTGTACAGTAATTTAACATGCGTAACGGGCTATATTTTTGTTAGAAATGACTAACAAAATTAAAATTTTAGAGTTTATGGATGGAAAAAGTTTAAAACAATAACAAATGTCAATAAAGAAAATTTTTCACACACCACAAATGAACAAAAAAGTTTTGTTTTCCAAGTTTGGGAAATTCCACTAGTTCAACCCTAATAGCTTGGAATTTTACAAGAAAGAGATTTTTTCTACTCATGCTTTAAAAATTGATATGCATGCTTGAAACATATTAAAGATGCAAATGACCTATGGATCCAAAGCTTTTAAAGAGAATAACAAATGCTCAATAAATGCTCAAGTGGACGTGCTGTGGGATATTTACCTGAGTCAAACAAGCATTTATTTTGCCCATTTGCAAAAAGTTGACCTAATCATCAGTAATGATTGTACAGTAATTTAACATGCGTAACGGGCTATATTTTTATTAGAAATGACTTTTGGATAGGAAGACAACACTCAGTTAAAAATCCCCCGCCTCCCCTTTTTCCCGACGATTGCAAAACCTTTTATATTAAAACTAAGAAAAACTTACAATCCCTAAAAATTACAGACACTCTTTGGAATTAACTCTCTCTACATTTGTGCATTGTGCATCTCCATTTTAGACATACACTTTTTTCTTAAATCAAAACTTATGAGTTTTCGCACTCCCTTCATCCCTTAAACAAAAAAGGCAAATAGATCACAACAAAATGAAAATTTTAGAGTTTATGTATGGAAAAAGTTTAAAACAATAACAAATGTAAGTAAAGAAAATTTTATCACACACCACAAATGAACACAAAAGTTTTGTTATCCAAGACCTGAGATATAAAAACTAAAAAGAGCTTACAATCCCTAAAAACTACAGACATTCTTTGGAATTATCTCTCTCTATATTTGTTGATTCTGCATCTCCACTTTAGATGTACACTTTTTTCTTAAATCAAAACTTTGAGTTTTCGCTCTCCCTTCATCCTGTAAAAAAAAAAAAGCAAATAGATCATAACAAAATTAAAATTATGGAGTTTATGTATGGAAAAGTTTAAACAATAACAAATGTCAACAAAAAAAAATTTTCACACACCACAAATGAGCACAAAAGTTTTGTTTTCCAAGTTTGGGAAATGACCTATGGATACCTTTTTTCCATACGTTTGCAAAACCTGAGATATAAAAAATAAAAAGAGCTTACAATCCCTTAAAATTATAGACACACTTTGCAATTATCTCGCTCTACATTTGTGCATTGTGCATCTCTATTTTAGATGTACATTTTTTTCTTCAATTAAAACTTTGAGTTTTCACTCACCCTTCATCCCGTAAACAAAAAAGGCAAATTGATCACAACAAAATGAAACTTTTAGAGTTTATGGATGGAAAAAGTTTAAAACAATAACAAATCTCAATAAAGAAAATTTTTCACACACCACAAATGAACACAAAAGTTTTTTTTTCCAAGTTTGGGAAATTCCACTAGTTCAACCCTAATAGCTATGAATTTTACAAGAAAGAGATTTCTTCTACACATTCTTTAAAAATGGATATGCATGCTTGAAACATGTTAAAGATGCAAATGACCGATGGATCCAAAGCTTTTAAAGAGAATAACAAACGCTGATTAAATTCTCAAGTGAACGTGAGGTGGGATATTTAGCCGTGTCAAACAAGCCATTATTTTGTCCTTTTGCAAAAGCTGACCAAACAAACATAGATGATTTGTAAAGTGATTTCTCAATCGTAATGGGTTATATTTTTTTAAGAAATGACTTATGGATTGGGAGTCAACGCTCAGTTAAAAATTGCCTCCCACTTTTCCCGACGATTGCAAAACCTTATATATAAAAACTAAAAAGAACTTACAATTTCTAAAATATACGGCCACTGTTTGGAATTAACTCTCTCTACATTTGTGCATTGTGCATCTCCATTTTAGACATACATTTTTTTCTTAAATCAAAACTTATGAGTTTTCGCACTCCCTTCATCCCTTAAACAAAAAAGGCAAATAGATCACAACAAAACGAAAATTTTAGAGTTTATGTATGGAAAAAGTTTAAAACAATAACAAATGTAAGCAAAGAAAATTTTATCGCACACCACAAATGAACACGAAAGTTTTGTTATACAAGTTTGCGAAATTCCACTTGTTCAACCCTAATAGCTTGGAATTTTATAAGAAAGCAATTTCTTCTACACATGCTTTAAAAATGGATAAGCATGCTTGAAACATGTTAAAGATACAAATGACCTACGGATCCAAAGCTTTTATAGAGAATAAAAAACACTCATTAAATTCGCAAGTGAACATGCAGTGGGATATTTACCTATGTCAAACAAGCCATTATTTTGCCCATTGGCAAAAAGTTGACCTAACAACAAAAAAAATTAAATAAAGAAAATTTATTTACACTTCACAAATGAACACAAAATTTTGTTATCCAAGTTTTGGAAATTCCACTAGTTCAACCCTAATAGATTGGAATTTTACAAGAAAGAGATTTCTTCTACACATGCTTTAAAAACTGATATGTAAGCTCGAAACATGTTAAAGATGAAAATGACCTATGCATCCAAAGATTTTAATGAGAATAAAAACCGCTCATTAAATTCTCAAGTGAACGTGCGGTGGAATATTTACCCGAGCCAAACAAGCCATTATTTTGCCCATTTACAAAAATCTGACCTATCAATCATAGATGATTTGTAAAGTTATTATTCATGTGTAACGGCTATATTTTTGTAAGAAATGACTTATGGGTTGGGAGTCAACACTCAGTTAAAAATCCCTTGCCTCCCCCTTTTCCCGATGATTGCAAAACCTAGTATATAAAAACTAAAAAGAGCTTACAATCGCTAAAAATTATAGATACTCTTTGGAATTATCTCTCTCTACATTTGTGCAATGTGCATCTTAATTTTAGATGTACACTTTTTTCTTAAACCAAAAATTTGAGTTTTCGCTCTCCCTTCATCCCGTAAACAAAAAAGGCAAATAGATCACACCAAAATGAAAATTTTAGAGTTTATGTATGGAAAAAGTTTAAAACAATAACAAATGTATGTAAAGAAAATTTATTCTCACACCACAAATGAACACAGAAGTTTTGTTATCCATGATTTGGAAATTCCACTAGTTCAACCCTAACAACTTGGAATTTTACAAGAAAGAGATTTCTTCTACAGATGCTTTAAAAATGGAGTTGCATGCTTGAAACATGTTAAAGATGCAAAGGACATATGTATCCAAAGCTTTTAAAGAGAATAAAAAATGCTCATTAAATTCTCAAGTGAAAGTGCGGTTGGATATTTACCCGAGTCAAACAAGCTATTATTTTTCCTGTTTGCAAAAAGCTGACCTAACAATCATGGGATATTGTAAAGTGATTTATCATGTGTAACGGGCTATGTTTATGTAAGAAATGACGTATGGATTGGGAGTCAACACTCAATTAAAAATCCCTCACCTCCCCCTTTTCCCAACGATTGCAAAACAAGAGATATAAAATCGTAAAAGAGCGTACAATCACTAAAAGTTACAGACACTCTTTGGAATTATCTCTCTCAACATTTGTGCATTGTGCTTCTCTATTTTAGATGTACACTTTTTTCTTAAATCAAAACTTTGAGTTTCACTCTCCCTTCATCCCGTAAAAAAAAAAGGCAGATAGATCCAACAAAATGAAAATTTTAGAGTTTACGTATGGAAAAAGTTTAAAACAATAACAAATGTACGTAAATAAAATTTATTCACAAACCACATATGAACACAAAATTTTTGTTATCATAGTTTGGGAAATTCCACTAGTTCAATCTTAATTGCGAGGAATTTTACAAGAAAGAAATTTCTTCTACACATGCTTTAAAAATGGATATGCATGCTTGAAACATGTTAAAGATGCAAATGACCTATGTATCCAAAGCTTTTAAAGAGAATAAAAAACACTCATTAAATTTTCAAGTGAACGTGCGGTGGGATATTTACCCGAGTCAAACAAGCCTTTATTTTGCCTGTTTGCAAAAAGCTGACCTAACAATCATAGATAATTTGTATAGCGATTTATCATGCGTAACCGGCTATATTTTTGGAAGACACGACTTATGGTTTGGAAGTCAACACTCAGTTGAAAATCCCCCACCTCCCTCTTTTCCGAATGATGGCAAAACCTGAGATATAAAAATTAAAAAGAGCTTACTATCCCTAAAAATAAATGAAACTCTTTGGAATTTTACAATAAAGAGATTTCTTCTACACATGCTTTAAAAAAGGATATGCATGCTTGAAACATGTTAAAGATTAAAATGACCTATGGATCCAAAGCTTTTAAAGAGAATAAAAAACGCTCATTAAATTCTGAAGTGAATGTCCGGTGGCATATTTACCCAAGTCAAACAAGCCATTATTGTTCCCGTTTGCAAAAACATCACCTAACAATCGTAGAGGATTTGTAAAGTGATTTATCATGCGTAACGGGCTATATTTTTCGAAGAAATGACTTATGGATTGGGAGTCAACATAACGATCGCAAAAGCTGGGATATAAAACTAAAAAGAGCGTACAGTCCCTAAAAATTACAAACACACTTTGGAATTATCTCTCTCTACATTTTTGCATTGTGCATCTCCATTTTAGATGTACACTTTTTTCTTAAATCAAAACTTTGAGTTTTCGCTCTCCCTTCATCCTGCGAACAAAAAAGGCAAATAGATTACAACAAAATGAAAATTTTAGAGTTCAGGAATCGAAAATTTTTAAAACAATAACAAATGTAAGTAAAGAAAGTATATTCACACACCACAAATGACCACAAAAGTTTTGTTATCCAAGTTTGGAAATTCCACTAGTTCAACTCCAATAGCTTGAAATTTTACAAGAAAGAGATTTCTTCTACACATGCTTTAAAAATGGATATGCATGCTTGAAACATGTTAAAGATGCACATGACCTATGGATCCAAAGCTTTTAAAGAGAACAATAAACGCTCATTAAATTCTCAAGTGAACGAGCGGTGGGATAGTTACCCAAGTCAAACAAGCCATTATTTTGCCCGTTTGCAAAAAGCTGGCCTAACAATCATGGATGATTGTAAAGTGATTTCTCATGTGTAACATGCTATATTTGTAATAAATGACTTATAGATTGGGAGTCAACACTCAGTTAAAATCCCCCGCTTCCCCTTTTCTCGACGATTGCAAAACCTGAGATATAAAAACTAAAAAGAGTTTACAATCCCTAGAAATTAGAGACACTCTTTGGAATTATTTTCTCTACATTTGTGTATTGTGCATCTCTATTTTTTATGTACACTTTTTTCTTTAATGAAAACTTTCAGTTTTTGCTCTCCCTTTATCCTGTAAAAAAAAAGGCAAATAGATCACAACAAAATGAAACTTTTAGAGTTTATTTATGGAAAAAGATTAAAACAGTACAACTTTAAATAAAGAAAAGTTTTTTACACACCAAAAATGAACACAAAAGTTTTGTTATCCAAGTTTGGGAAATTCCACTAGTTCAACCCTAATTGCTTGGAATTTTACAACAAAAAGATTTCTTCTGCACATGCTATAAAAATGGATATGCATGCTTGAAACTTGTTAACGATGCAAATGACCTATGGATCCAAAACTTTTAAAGAGAATAACAAACGCTCATTAAATTCTCAAGTGAACGTGTGGTGGGATATTTACCCGAGTCAAACAAGCCATTTTTTTGCTTGTTTGCAAAAAGCTGACCTAACAATCATAGATTATTTGTGAAGTGATTTATCATGCGTAACGGGCTATATTTTTTTAAGAAATGACTTATGGACTGGGAGTCAACACTCAGTTAAAAATCCCCCGCCTCCTACTTTTCCCGACAATTATAAAACCTGGTATATACGAACTAAAAAAAGCTTACAATCCCTAAAAATTATAGACACTCTTTGGAATTATCTCTTTCTACATTTGTGCATAGTGCTTCTCCTTTTTAGATGTACACTTTTTTCTTAAATCAAAACATTGAGTTTTTGCTCTCCCTTCATCCAGTAAACAAAAAAGGCAAATAGATCACAAAAAAATGAAAATTATAGAGTTTATGTTCGGAAAAAGTTTAAAACAATAAAAAATGTAAGTAAATAAAATTTATGCACACACCACAAATGAACACAAAATTTTTGTTATCCAAGTTTGGGAAATTCCACTAGTTCAACCCTAATAGCTCTTAATTTTACAAGAAAGAGATTTCTTCTACACATGCTTTAAAAAAGGATACGCATGCTTGAAACGTGTTATAGAGGCAAATGACCTATGGAACCATAGCTTTTAAAGATAATGCCAAACGCTCATTAAATTCCCAAGTAAACATGAGGTGGAATATTTACCCGAGTCAAACAAGCCATTATTTTGGCCTTTTTCAAAAAGCTGACCAAACAAACATAGATGATTTGTAAAGAGATTTATCATGCGTAATGGGCTATATTTTTGTAAGAAATGACTTAAGGATTTGGAGTCAACACTCATATAAAAATCCCACAGGTCCCCCTTTTCCAGACGATTGCAAAACCTGAGATATAAAAACTAAAAAGACCTTACAATCCCAAAAAATTACAGACACTCTTAGGAATTATCTTTATCAACATTTTTGCATTGTGCATTTCAATTTTACATGTACACATTTTTCTTAAATCATAACTTTGAGTTTTCGCTCTGCCTTCATCCCATAAACAAAAAAGGCAAATAGATCGCAACAAAATGAAAAATTTAGAGTTTATGTTTGGAAAAAGTTTAAAACAATAACAAATGTAAGTAAAGAAAATTTACGCACACACCACAAAGGAACACAAAAGTTTTGTTATCAAAGTTTGGGAAATTTCACTAGTTCAAACCTTATAGTTTGGAATTTTACAAGAAAGAGATTTCTTCTACACATGCTGTAAAAATGGATATGCATGCTTGAATCATGTTAAAGATGTAAATGACCTATGGATCCAAAGCTTCTAAAGAGAATAACAAACGCTCAATAAATTCAGGAGTGAACGTGCGGTGGGATATTTACCCGAGTCAAACAAGCCATTATTTTGCCCGTTTGCAAAAAGCTAGCCTAACAATCATGGATGATTGTAAAGTGATTTATCATGTGTAACAGGCTATGTTTTTGTAAGAAATGACTAATGGATTGGGTGACAACACTCAGTAAAAAATCCCTTGCCTTCCCCTTTTCCCGACAATTGCAAAACTTGAGATATAAAAACTAAAAAGAGCTTACAATCCCTAAAAAATACAGACACTCTTTGGAATTATCTCTCTCTACATTTGTGCATTGTGCATCTCCATTTTAGATGTACACTATTTTCTTAAATCCAAACTTTGGGTTTTCCCTCACCCTTCATCCTGTAAACAAAAAAGGCAAATTGATCACAATAAATTGAAATTTTTAGAGTTTATGTATGGAAAAGTTTAAAACAATAACGAATGTAAGTAAAGAAAATTTATTCACACACCACAAATGAACACAAAAGTTTTGTTATCCAAGTTTGCGAAATTCCACTTGTTCAACCCTAATTGGTAAGAATTTTACAAGAAAGAGATTTCATCTACCCCTGCTTTAAAAATAGAGAAGCAAGCTTGAAACATGTTAAAGATGCAAATGACATATGGATCCAAAGCTTTTAAAGAGAATAACATACGCTCATTAAATTCTCAAGTAAACGTGCGGTGGGATATTTACGTGAGTCAAACTAGCAATTATTTTGGCCGTTTGCAAAAAGGTGACCTAACAATAACAAATTTAAATAAATAAAATTTATTTACACACCACAAATGAACACCAAAGTTTTGTTATCCAAGTTTGGGAAATACCACTAGTTCAACCGTAATAGCTTGTAATTTTACAAGAAAGAGATTTCTTCTACACATGCTTTAAAAATGGATATGCATGCTTGAAACATGTTAAAGTTGAAAATGACTCACCCATGCATCCAAAGCTTTTAAAGGGAATAAAAACTGCTCATTAAATTCTGAAGTGAACGTACGGTGGGATATTGACCCGAGTCAAACAAGCCATTATTTTGCCTGTTTTCAAACTGGTGACCTATCAATCATAGATGATTTGTAAAGTGATTTATCATGCGTACCGGGCTATATTTTTGTAAGAAATGACTTAAGGATTGGGAGTCAACACTCAGTTAAAAATCCTCTGCTTCCCCCTTTTTTCGATGATTGCAAAACCTGGGTTATAAAAACTAAAAAGAGTTTACAATCCCTAATAATTATAGACACTCTTTGGGATTATCTCTCTCTACATTTGTGCATTGTGCATCTCCATTTTAGATGTACACTTTTTTCCTTAAATCAAAACTTTGAGTTTTCACTCTCCCTTCATCCCATAAAAAAAAAGTCAAATAGATCACAACAAAATGAAAATTTTAGAGTTTATGTACGGAAAAAAATTAAAACAATAACAAATGTAAGTAAAGAATATTTTTCACACACCACAAATGAGCACAAAAGTTTTGTTACCCAAGTTTGGGAAATTCCACTAGTTCAACCCTAATAGCTCTGAATTTTACAAGAAAGAGATTTCTTCTACACATGCTTTAAAAATGAATATGCATGCTTGAAACATGTTATAGATGCAAATGACCTATGGATCCATAGCTTTTAAAGAGCATAACAAATCCGCATTAAATTCTCAAGTGAACGTGAGGTGGGATTTTTACCCGAGTCAAACAAGCCATTATTTTTGCAGTTTGCAAAACGCTGACCAAACAAACATAGATGATTTCTAAAGTAATTTATCATGCGTAACGGGCTATATTTTTTTAAGAAAGGAGTTATGGATTGGGAGTCAACACTCAGATAAAAATCCCGTAGCTCCCCCTTTTCCCGACGATTGCAAAACCTGAGGAATTATCTCTCTCTACATTTGTGCATTGTGCATTTCCAATTTAGATGTACACTTTTTTCTTAAATAAAAACTTTGAGTTTTCACTCTCCCTTCATCTCGTGAAGAAAAAAGGCAAATAGACCGCATCAAAAAGAAAAATTCAGAATTTATGCATGGAAAAGTTTAAAACAATAACAAATGTAAGTAAAGAAAATTTACGCACACACCAAAAATGAACACAAAAGTATTGTTATCCAAGTTTTGGAAATTCCACTAGTTCAACCCTAATAGCTTGGAGTTTTACAAGAAAGATGTTTCTTCTTCACATGCTTTAAAAATGGATATGCATGCTTGAAACATGTTAAAGATGCAAATGACCTATGGATCCAAAGCTTCTAAAGAGAATAACAAACGCTCATTAAATTCTGGAGTGAACGTGCGATGGGATATTTACCCGAGTCAAACAAGCCATTATTTTGCCCGTTTGCAAAAAGCTGGTTAACAATCATGGATGATTGCAAAGTCATTTATCATGCGTAACGGGCTATATTTTTGTAAGAAATTACTTATATATTAGGAGTCAACACTGAGTTAAAAATCCCCCGCCTCCCCCTTTTCCAGACAATTGCAAAACCTGAGATATAAAAACAAAAAAGAGCTTACAATCCCTAAAAATTACAGACACTCTTAGGAATTATCTCTCTGTACATTTGTGCATTGTGCATTTCCATTTTAGATGTAAACTTTTTTCTTAAATCAAAACTTTGAATTTTCGCTATCCCTTCATCCCATAAACAAAAAAGGCAAATAGATCACAACAAAATGAAAATTTTAGAGTTTATGTATGGAAAAAGTTTATAAAAATAACAAATGTTAATAAAGAAAATTTATTCACTCACCACAAATGAACACAAAAGTTTTGTTATACAAGTTTGGGAAATTCCACTAGTTCAACCCTAATAGATTGGAATTTTACTAGAAAGAGATTTCTTCTACACATGCTTTAAAAAAGGATATGCTTGCTTGAAGGATGTTAAAGATGAAAATGACCTATGGATCAAAAGCTTTTAAAGAGAATAACAAACGCACATTAAATTCTGAAATGAACGTGCGGTGGGATATTTACCCGAGTCAAACAAGCCATTATTTTGCCCGTTTGTAAAAATCTGACCAAAAAATCATAGATGATTTGTAAAGTGATTTACAATGCGTAAAGGGCTATATTTTTTAAGAAATGACTTATGGATTGGGAGTCAACACTCAGATAAATATCCCCCACCTCCCTCTTTTCCCGATGATTGCAAAACTTGAGATATAAAAGCTAAAAAGAGCTTACAATCAATAAAAATTACAGACACTCTTTGGAATTATCTTTCTCTACATTTGTGCATTGTGCATCTCCATTTTAGATATTCTCTTTTATCTTCAATCAAAACTTTGAGTTTTCGCTATCCCTTTATCCCGTAAACAAAAAAGGCACATAGATCACAACAAAATAAAAATTGTAGAGTTATGTAAGGAAAATTTTTAAAACAAAAACTAAAGTAAGAAACGAAAATTTATTCACACATCACAAAGGATCACAAAAGTTTCGTTATCCAAGTTTAGGAAATTCTACTAGTTCAACCCTTATAGCTTGGAATTTTACAAGAAAAAGATTTCTTCTACACATGCTTTAAAAAATGATATGCTTGCTTGAAACATGTTAAAGATGCAAATGACCTATGGATGAAAAGATTTTAAAGAGAATAACAAACGCTCATTAAATTCTCAAGTGATCGTGCGATGGGATGTTTATCCGAGTCAAACAAGCCATTATTTTGCCCGTTTGCAAAAATCTGACCTAAAAATTATAGATGATATGTAAAGTGATTAACAATGAATAACGGGCTATTTTTTTTTAAGAAATGATTTATGGATTGGGAGTCAACAGTCAGATAAATATCCCCCGCCTCCCTCTTTTCCCGACAATTGCAAAACCTGATATATAAAAACTAAAAAGAGCTTACAATCCCTTAAAATTACAGACACTCTTTGGAATTACCTCTCTCTACATATGTGCATTGTGCATCTTCATTTTAGATGTACACTTTTTTCTTAAATCAAAACTTTGAGTTTTCGCTCACCCTTCATCCCCAAAACAAAAAAGGCAAATAGATCACAACAAAATGAAAATTTTAGAGTTTATGTATTGAAAAAGTTTAAAACGTTAACAAATGTAAGTAAAGAAAATTTATTCACACACCACAAATGAACACAAAAGTTTTGTTATCCAAGTTTGGGAAATTCCACAAGTTCAACCCTAATAGCTTGGAAATTTACAAGAAAGAGATTTCTTCTACAATCCTTTACAAATGGATATGCAAGCTTCAAATATGTTAAAGATGCAAATGACCTATGGATCCAAAACTTTTAAAGAGAGTAACAAACGCTCATTAAATTCTCAACTGAACATGCGGTGGGATATTTACCCGAGTCAAACATGCCATTTGCCTATTTGCAATAAGCTGACCTAACAATCGTAGATGATTTGTTAAGTGATTTATAAGAAATGATTTATGGCTGGGGAGTCAACACTCATTTAAAAATCCCCCGCCTCCCCTTTTCCTGACAAATGCAAAACATGAGATATAAAAACTAAAAAGAGCTTACAATCCCTAAAAATTACAGACACACTTTGGAATTATCTCTCTCTACATTTGTGCATTGTGCATCTCCATTTTAGATGTACACTTCTTTCTTAAATTAAAACTTTGAGTTTTCGCTCTCCCTTCATCCCGTAAACCAAAAAGGCAAATAGATCACAACAAAATGAAACTTTTTGAGTTTATGTATCGCAAAAGTTTAAAACAATAAAAAATGTTAATAAAGAAAATTTATTGTCACACCATAAATGAACACAAAAGTTTTGTTTTCCATGTTTGGAAAATTCCACTAGTTCAACCCTAATAGATTTGAATTTTACTTGAAAGAGATTTCTTCTACACATGCTTTAAAAAAGGATATGCTTACTTGAAGCATGTTAAAGATGCAAATAACCTATGCATCAAAAGCTAATAAAGAGAATAACAAATGCACATTAAATTCTATTATGAATGTGCAGTGGGATATTTACCCGAGTCAAACAAGCCATTTTTTTTCCTGTTAGCTAAAATCTGACCAAAAAATCTTAGATGATTTGTAAAGTGATTTACAATGCGTACAGGCTATATTTTTTTAAGAAATGACTTATGGATTGGGAGTCAACATTCAGATAAATATCCCCCGCCTCCCTCTTTTCCCGACGATTGCAAAACCTGATATATAAAAACAAAAAAGATCTTACGATCCCTTAAAATTACAGACACTCTTTTGAATTATCTCTCTCTACATTTGTGCATTGTGCATCTCCATTTTAGATGTACACTTTTTTCTTATAACAAAACTTTTAGTTTTTCGCTCGCCCTTCATCCCGTAAACAAAAAAGGCAAATAGTTCACAACAAAATGAAAATTTTAGTGTTTATGTATTGAAAAAGTTTAAAAAAATAACAAATGTAAGTAAAGAAAATTTATTCACACACCACAAATGAACACAAAAGTTTTGTTATCCAAGTTTGGGAAATTCCACAAGTTCAACCCTAATAGCTTGGAATTTTACAAGAAAGAGATTTCTTCTAGACATCCTTTAAAAATGGATATGCAAGCTTCAAATATTTTAAAGATTCAAATGACTTATGGATCCAAAGTTTTAAATAGTATAACAAAAGCTCATTAAATTCTTAAGTGAACATGCGGTGGGATATTTACCCGAGTCAAACAAGCCATTATTTTGCCTGTTTGCAAAAAGCTAACCTAACAATAGTAGATGATTTGTTAAATGATTTATCATGGGTAACGAGCTATATTTTTGTAAGAAATGATTTATGGATTGGGAGTCAACACTCATTTAAAAATTCCCCGTCTCCTCCTTTTCCCAACGATTGCAAAACCTGAGATCAGAAAACTAAAAAGAGCATAAAATCCCAAAAATTATAGACGCTCTTTGGAATTATCTCTATCTACATTTGTGCATTGTGCATCCCCATTTTAGATGTACACTTTTTTCTTAAATCAAAACTTTGAGTTTCGCTCTCGCTTCATCCTGTAAAAAAAAGGCAAATAGATCACAACAAAATGAAAATTTTAGACTTTATGTAAGGTAAAAAATAAAACAATAATAAATGTAAGTAAAGAAACTTTATTCACACACCAAAAATGAACACAAAAGTTTTGTTCTCCAAGTTTACGAAATTCCACTTGTTCAACTCTAATAGCTTGGAATTTTACGAGAAAGAGATTTCTTCTACACACGATTTAAAAATGGATAAGCATGTTTGAAACATGTTAAAGATGGAAATGACCTACGGATCCAAAGTTTTAAAGAGAATAAACATACGCTCATTAAATTCTCAAGTGAATGTGCGGTGGGATATTTACCCTAATCAAACTAGCCATTATTTTGCCCATTTTCAAAAAGTTGACCTTGCAATAAAAAATTTAAATAAAGAAAATTTATTTACACACCACAAATGAACACAAAAGTTTTGTTATCCAAGTTTGGGAAATACCACTAGTTCAACCTTAATAGCTTGGAATTTTACAAGAAACAGATTTCTTCTACACATGCTTTAAAAACGGATATGCATGCTTGAAACATGTTAAAGATGAAAATGAGCTATGGATCCAAAAGCTTTTAAAGAGAATAAAAAATGCTCATTAAATTCTCAAGTGAACGTACGGTGGGATAATGACCCGAGTCAAACAACCCATTATTTTACCCATTTGCAAATAGCTATCCTATCAGTCATAGATGATTTGTAAAGTTATTTATCATGCGTAAGGGACTATATTTTTGTAAGAAATGACTTAAGGATTGGGAGTCACCACTCAGTTAAAAATCCCCTGCCTCCCCCTTTTCCCGATGATTGCAAAACCTGGGATATAAAAACTAAAAAGAGCTTACAATCTTTAAAAATTGCAGACACTCTTTGGAATTATCTCTCTCTACATTTTTACATTGTGCATCTCCATTTTAGATGTAAATTTTTTTTTTAATCAAAACTTTGAGTTTTCACTCTCCCTTCATCCCGTAAACAAAAATGTCAAATAGATCACAACAAAATGAAAATATTAGAGTTTATGTATGGAAAAAGTTTAAAACAATAACAAATGTAAGTAAAGAAAATTTATTCACACACGCAAATGAACACAAAAGTTTTGTTATCCAAGTTTGGGAAATTCCACTAGTTCAACCCTAATAGCTAGGAATTTTAAAAGAAATAGATTTCTTCTACACATGCTTTAAAAAAGGATATGCATGCTAGAAACATGTTAAAAATGTAAATGACCTATGGATCCAAAGCTTTTAAAGAGAATAACAAATGCTCATTAAATTCTCAAGTGAACGTGCGGTTTGCAAAAAAGGGCCATTATTTTGCCTGTTTACAAAAATCTGATGTAACATTCATGGATGTTTGTAATTTGATTTCTCATTTGTAACAGGCTATTTTTTTGTAAGAAAAGAATTATAGATTGGCAGCCAACACTCGGTTAACAATCCCTGCCTCCCCCTTTTACCGCCGATTGGAAAAACTGAGATATAAAAACTAAAAGGAGCTTACAATCCCTAAAAATTATAGACAGTCTATGGAATTATCTCTCTCTACATTTGTGCATTGTGTATCTCAGTTTTTGATGTAAACTTTTTTCTTAAATCTAAACTTTGAGTTTTCGCTCTCCCTTCATCGCGTAATCAAAAAAGGCAAATAGATCACAACAAAATGAAACTTTTAGAGTTGATGTGTGGAAAGAGTATAAAAAAATAAAAAATTTAAATAAAGAAAATTTATTTACACACTACAAATGAACACAAAAGTTTTGTTATCCAAGTTTTGGAAATTCCACTAGTTCAACCCTAATAGCTTGGAATTTTACAAGAAAGAGATTTCTTCTCCACATGCTTTAAAAATGGATATGCATGCTTGAAACATGTTAAAGATGCAAATGAACTATGGATCCAAAGCTATTAAAGAGAATAAAAACCGCTCATTAAATTCTCAAGTGAACGTGCAGTGGGATATTTACCTGAGTCAAACAATCCATTTTTTGGCCCGTTTGCAAAAAGCTGACCTAACAATCATCGATGATTTGTAAAGTGATTTATCATGCAGAACGGGCTATATTTTTTTAAGAAATGACTTATGGATTAGGAGTCAACACACAATTAAAAATTCTCCGCCTCAAACTTTTCCCTACGATTGCAAAACCTAATATATAAGAACTAAAAAGAGCTTAAAATTCCAAAAAATTACAGACAGTCTTTGGAATTATCTCTCTATATTTGTGCATTGTGCGTCTCCTTTTTAGATGTACACTTTTTTCTTAAATCAAACCTTTGAGTTTTCGCTCACCCTTCATCTCGTAAACAAAAAAGGCAAATAGATCACAACAAAATGAAAATTTTAGAGTTTATGTATGGAAAAAGTTTAGAACAATAACAAATGTAAGTAAATAAAATTTATTCTCACACCACAAATGAAGAAATAAGTTTTGTTATCCAACATTGGGAAATTCCACAAGTTCAACCCTAATACCTTGGAATTTTACAAGAAAGAGATTTCTTCTACACATGCTTTAAAAATGGATATGCATGCTTGAAACATGTTAAAGATGCAAATGACCTATGGATCCAAAGCTTTTAACGAGAATTAAATACGCTCATTAAATTCTCAAGTGAACGTGCTGTTGGATATTTACCCGAGTCAAACAAGCCATTATTTTTCTTGTTTGTAAAAAGCTGACCTAACAATCATGGATGATTGTAGAGTAATTTATCATGCGTAACGGGCTATATTTTTGTAAGAAATGACTTATGGATTGGGGGTCAACACTCTGTTAAAAATCCCCCGCCTCCCCCTTTTCCCGACGATTGCAACACTTGAGATATATAAACTCAAAAGAGCTTACAATCCCTAAAAATTACAGACACTCTTTGGAATTATCTCTCTCTACATTTGTGCATTGTGCATCTCCATTTTAGATGTACACTTTCTTCTTAAATCAAAACTTTGAGTTTTCGCTCTTCCTTCATCACGTAAACAAAAATGACAAATAGATCACAACAAAATAAAATTTTTAGAGTTTATGTATGGAAAAAGTTTAAAACAATAACAACTGAAAGTAAATAAAATTTATTCACACACCACAAATGCACACAAAAGTTTTGTTTTCCAAGTTTTGGAAATTCCACTAATTCAACCCTTGTAGCTTGGAACGTGCGGTGGGATATTAACCCAAGTTTTCTTAAAGATGCAAATGACCTATGGATCCAAGGATTTTTAAGAGAATAACAAACGCTCATTAAATTCTCAAGTGAACGTGCGGTGGGATATTAACCCGAGTCAAACAAGCCATTATTTTGCCCGTTTGCAAAAAGCTAACCTAACATTCGTGGATGATTGGAAAGTGAATTATCACGCGTAACGGGCTATGTTTTTGTAATAAATGACTTATGGATTGGGAGTCAACACTCAGTTAAAAATTCCTCGCCTCCCCCTTTTCCCGATGATTGCAAAACCTGTGATATAAAAACTAAAAAGGTCTTACAATCCCCAATAGTTACAGACACCTTTCCGAATTATCTCTCTCTACATTTGTGCATTTTGAATCACCATTTTAGACGTGCACTTTTTACTTATATCAAAACTTTGAATTTTCGCTCTCCCTTCATCCCGTAAACAAAAAAGGCTTTGATCACAACAAAATGAAAATTTTAGAGTTTATGTATGGAAAAAGTTTAAAACAATAAGAAATTTAAGTAACGAAAATTTATTTACACACCACAAATGAACAAAAAAGTTTTGTTATCATAGTTTGGCAAATTCCACTAGTTCATCCCTACTAGCTTGGAATTTTACAAGAAAGAGATTTATTCTACACATGCTTTAAAAATGAATATGCATGTTTGAAACATGTTCAAGATGCAAATGACCTATGGATCCAAAGCTTTTAAAGAGAATAACAAATGCTCATTCAATTCTCAAGTGAACATGCGGTGGGATATTTACCCGAGTCAAACAAGCCATTATTTTCCCGTTTGCAAAATACTGACCTAACAATCATAGATGATTTTTATAGTGATTTATCATGCGTAATGGGCTATATTTTTGGTAGAAACGACTGATGGTTTGGGAGTCAACACTCAGTTAAAAATCCCCTGCCTCCCCCTTTTCCCGACTATTGCAAAACCTTAGATATAAAAACTAAAAAGAGCTTACAATCCCTAAAAATTACAAACACTTCTTCAAATTATCTCTCGCTACATTAGTGCATTGTGCATCTCCATTTTATATGTACACTTTTTTCTTAAATCAAAACTTTAAGTTTTCACTATCCCTTGATCTCGTAAACAAAAAAGGTAAATAGATCACAACAAAACAAAAATTTTAGATTTTATGTAAGGAAAAAGTTTAAAAGAACATCAAATGTAAGTAAAGAAAATTTATTCACACACCACAAATGAAGCTGACCTAACAATCGTAGATGATTTTTAAATTGATTTATCATGCATAACGGGCTATATTTTTGAAAGAAATGACTTATGGATTGGGAGTCAACACTCAGTTAAAAATCCCCCGCCTCCCCCTTTTCACGACGATTGCAAAACCGGAGATGTAAAAGCTAAAAAGAGCTTACAATCCCTTAAAATTATAGACACTCTTTGGAATTATCTCTCTACATTTGTGCATTGTGCATCTCCATTTTAGATGTGCACTTTTTTCTTCAATAAAAAAACTTTGAGTTTCGCTCTCCCTTCATCCCGTAAACTAAAAAGGCACATATATCATAAAAAAAATGAAACTTTTAGAGTTTATTTATCGAAAAAGTTTTAAAAAATAACAAATTTAAATAAATAAAATTTATTCACACACCACAAAATGAACACAAAAGTTTTGTTATTCAAGTTTGGAAAATTCCACTAGTTCAACCCTCGTAGCTTGGAATTTTACAAGAAAGAGATTTCTTCTACACATGCTTTAGAAATGGATATGCATGCTTGAAACATGTTAAAGATGCAAATGAGCTATAGATCCAAAGCTTTTAAAGAGAATAACAAACGCTCATTAAATTCTCAAGTGAACGTGCGGTGGAATATTTGGAAAAAACTGACCTAACAATCATGGATGATCGTGAAGTGATTTCTCATGCGTAACAGGCTATATTTGTGTTTGAAGTGACTTATAGATTGGAAGTCAACACTCAGTTAAAAAACCCCCGCCTCCCCATTTTCTCGACGATTGCAAAACCTGAGACATAAAAACTAAAAAGAGCTTACAATCCCTAAAAATTAAACTCTTTGGAATTATCTCTCTCTAAATTTGTGCATTGTGCATCTCCATTTTTTATGTACACTTTTTTCTTAAATCAAAACTTTGAGTTTTCGCTCTCCCTTTATCCCGTAAACCAAAAAGGCATACAAATCACAACAAAATAAAAATTTGAGAGCTTATGTATGGAAAAAGTTTAAAATAATATCAAATGTAAGTAAAGAAAATTTATTCACACAACACAAATGAACACAAAATTTTTGTTATCCAAGTTTGGGAAATTCCACAAGTTAAACCTTTATAGATTGGAATTTTACAAGAAAGAGATTTCTTCTACACATGCTTTAAAAATGGATATGCATGTTTGAAACATGTTAAAGATGCAAATGACCTATGGATCCAAAACTTTAAAAGAAAATTACAAACGCTCATTAAATTCTGGAGTTAATGTGCGGTGGGATATTTACCCGAGTCAAACAAGACAATATTTTGCCCGTTTGCAAAAAGCTGACCTAACAAACGTAGATGATTTTTAAATTTATTAATCACGCGTCATGGGCTATATTTCTTAAAGAAATGACTTATGGATTGGGAGTCAACACCTAGTTAAAAATACCCCGCATCCCCCTTTTCACGACGATTGCAAAACCAGAGTTATAAAAACCAAAAAGAACTTACAATCCCTTAAAATTACAGACACTCTTTGGAATTATCTCTCTCCAAATTTGTGCATTGTGCATCTCCATTTTAGCTGTACACTTTTTTCTTAAATCAAAACTTTGAGTTTTCACTCTCCCTCCATCCAGTAAACCAAAAAGGCACATAGATCTTAACAAAATGAAACTTTTAGAGTTTATGTATTGAAAAAGTTTAAAACAATCACAAATGTAAAAAAAGAAAATTTATTCACACACATGAAAAGAATACAAAAGTTTTGTTATCCAAGTTTGGGAAATTCCACTAGTTCAACCCTAATAGCTTGGAATTTTACAAGAAAGAGATTTCTTCTACACATGCTTTAAAAAAGGATATGCATGCTTGAAACAAGTTAAAGATACAAATGACTTATGTATCAAAAGCTTTTAAAGAGAATAACAAAAGCTCTTTAAATTCTCAAGTGAACATGCGGTGGGATATTTACCCCAGTCAAACAAGCCATTATTTTGCCCGTCTGCAAAAAGCTGACCTAACAATCATAGATGATTTGTAAAGTAATTTAAAATGCGTAATGGGCTACATTTTTTTAAGAAATGTCTTATGGATTGGGAGTCAACACTCCGTTAAATATCCCCCGCCTCCCATTTTTCCCTACGATTGGAAAACCTGAGATATAAAAACTAAAAAGAGCTTAAAATCCCTAAAATTTATAGACACTCTATTGAATTATCTCTCTCAACATTTGTGCATTGTGCCTCTCAATTCTAGATGTACAACGTTTTCCTAAATAAAAGCTTTGTGTTTTCGCTCTCCCTTCATATGGTAAAAAAAAAAAAAAGGCAAATAGATCACAACAAAATGAAAATTTTAGATTTTACGTGTGGAAAAATTTTCAAACAATAAAAAATGTAAATAAAGAAAATTTATTCACACACCACAAATGAACACAAAAGTTTTGTTATCCAAGTTTGGGAAATTCCACTAGTTCAACCCTAATAGCTTGGAATTTTATAAGAAAGAGATTTCTTCTACACATCCTTTAAAAATGGATATGCATGCTTGAAACATGTTAAAAATTCAAATGACCCATTGATCCAAAGCTTTTAAAAAGAATAACAAACGCTCAATAAATTCTCAAGTGAACGTGCGGTGGGATATTTACCTGAGTTAAACAATCCATTATTTTGCCCTTTTCCAAAAAACTGACCAAACAATCATAGATGATTTGTAAAGTGAATTATCATGCTTAACGGGCTATTTTTTTTTAAGAAATGAATTATGGATTGGGAGTCAACACTCAGTTAAAAATCCCCCGCCTACAACTTTTCCCGACAATTGCAAAACTTGATATGTAAAAACTAAAAAGAGCTTACAATCCCTAAAAATTACAAACACTCTTTGGAATTATCTCTCTCTACGTTTGTGCATTGTGCATCTCCATTGTAGATGTACACTTTTTTCTTAAATCAAAACTTTGAGTTTTCGCTCTTTTTTCATCCCATAAACAAAAAAGGCAAATAGCTCACAACAAAATAAAATGAAAATTTTAGAGTTTATGTATGGAAAAAGTTTAAAACAATAATAAATGAAGTAAAAAAATTTATTCACAGACCACAAATGAACAAAAAAGTTTTGTATCCAAGTTTGGGAAATTCCACTAGTTCAACCCTAATAGCTTGGAATTTTAAAGAAAGAGATTTCTTCTACACATGCTTTAAAAATGGATATACATGCTTGAAACATGTTAAAGATGCAAATGACCTATGGATCCAAAGCTGTTAAAGAGAATAACAAACGCTCATTAAATTCTCAAGTGAACGTGCGGTGGGATATTTATCTAAGTCAAACAAGCCATTATTTTGCCCGTTTGCAAAAAGCTAACCTAACAATCATGGATGATTGTAAAGTGATTTCTCATGCATAACGGGCTATATTTATGAAAGATGTGACTTATAGATTGGGAGTCAACACTCAGATAAAAATCCCCTGCCTTCCCCTTTTCCCGACCATTGCGAAACCTGAGATATAAAAACTAAAAAAATCTTACAATCTCTAATAATAACAGACACTCTTTGGAATTATCTCTCTCTACATTTGTGCATTGTGCATCTCCATTTTTTATGTACACTTTTTTCTTAAATCAAAACATTGAGTTTTCGCTCTCCCTTCGTCCTATAAAGAAAAAAGGCAAATAAATCACAAAAGATGAAACTTTCAGAGTTTATTTGTGGGAAAATTTTAGAACAATAAAAATTTAAATAAATAAAATTTATTTACACACCACAAATGAGCCCAAAAGTTTTGTCATCCAAGTTTGGCAGATTCCATTAGTTGAACCCTAATAGCTTGGAATTTTACAAGAAAGAGATTTCATCTACACATGCTATAAAAATGGATCTGCATGCTTGAAACATGTTAAAGATTCAAATGACCAATGGATCCAAAGCTTTTAAAGAGAATAACAAACACTCATTAAATTCTCAAGTGAACGTGCGGTGGGATATTTACCCAAGTCATACAAGCCAATTTTTTGCCTGTTGGCAAAAAGCATGCCTAACAACCATAGATAATTTTTGAAGTGATTTATCGTGCGTAACAAGAGTGATTTATCATGCGTAGCAGGTTATATTTTTTAAAAAAATGACTTTTGGATTGGGAGTCAACACTCAGTAAAAAATCCCCTGCCTCCCACTTTTCCCGATGACTGCAAAACCTGATATATAAGAACTCAAAAGAGCTTACAATCCCTAAAAATTATAGAAACTCTTTGGGATTATCGCTCTCTACATTTTTGCATTGTTCATCTCCATTTTAGATGTACACTTTTTTGTTAATTCAAATTTTTAGTTTTCGATCTCCCTTCATCCAATAAACAAAAAAGTCAAATAGATCACAACAAAATAAAAATTTTAGAGTTTATCTGAGGAAATTTTTTAAAATAATAACAAATGTAAGTAAATAAAATGTATTCACACTCCACAAATGAACACAAAAGTTTTGTTATCCAAATTTTGGAAATTCCACTAGACCCTAATAGATTGGAATTTTACAAGAAAGAGATTTCTTCTACACATGCTTTAAAAATGGATATGTATGCTTCAAACAAGTTAAAGATACAAATGACCTATGGATCTAAAACTTTTAAAGAGATTAAGAAACGCTCATTAAATTCTCAGAAGAACATGACGCTGGATATTTACCTGAGTCAAACAAGCTATTATTATGCCCGTTTGCAAAAAAGCTGACCTAACAATCGTAGATGATTTGTAAAGTGATTTATCATGCGTAACGGGCTATATTTTTGTAAGAAATGACTTATGGATTGGAAGTCAACACTCAGTTAAAAATCCACCTCCCCCTTTTCCCGACGATTGAAAAACTAAAGATATATAAAAAAAGAGTTTACAATCCCTAAAAATTACAGAAACTCTTTGGAATTATCTCTCTCTACATTTGAGCATTGTGCATCTCCACTTTAGATGTACACTTTTTACCAAAATCAAAACATTGAGTTTTCGCTCTCCCTTCATCCCGTAAACAAAAAAGGCAAATAGATCACAACAAAATGACAATTTTAGAGTTTATGTATGGAAAAAGTTTAAAACAATAACAAATGGATGTAAAGAAAATATATCCACACACCACAAATGAATACAAATGTTTTTTTATCCAAGTTTGGGAAATTCTACTAGTTCAACCCTAATAGCTTTGAACTTTACAAGAAAGGGATATCTTCTACACATCCTTTAAAAATGGATATGCATGCTTGAAACATGTTAAAGATGGAAATGACCTATGGATCCAATGCTTTTAAAGAGAATAAAAAACGCTGATTAATTTCTCTAGTGAACGTGCGGTGGGATATTTACCCGAGTCAAATAAGCCACTATTTTTCCCGTTTGCAAAAGGCTGACCTAAAAGTCGTAGATGATTTGTCAAGTGATTTATCATGCGTAATGGGCTATATTTTTGTAAGAAATGACTTCTTGATTGGGATTCAACACTCAGTTAAAAATCCGTTGGCTCCAAAACCTGAGATATAAAAACTAAAAAGTTCTTACAATCCCTAAAAATTACAGACACTATATGGAATTATCTCTCTCAACATTTGTGCATTGTGCATCACCATTTTAGATGTACACTTTTTTTCAATCAAAACTTTTAGTTTTCGCAATAACTTAATCCCGTATACGAAAAAGGCAAATAGATCACAACAAAATAAAAATTTTATAGTTTATGTTCGGAAAACTTTTCTAACAATAAAAAATGTAAGTAAATAAAATTTATTCACACACCACAAATGAACACAAAAGTTTTTTTATCATAGTTTAGGAAATTCCACTATTTCACCGCTAATGGCTTGGAATTTTACAAGAAAGAGTTTTCTTCTACACATGCTTTAAAAATGGAAATGCATGTTTGAAACATGTTAAAGATGCGAATAACATATGGATCCAAACCTTTTAAAGATAATAACAAACGCTCATTAAATTCTCAAGTGAACGTGCGGTGGGATATTTACCCGAGTCAAACAAGCCATTATTTTGCCCGTTTGCAAAAAGCAGACCTAACAATCGTAGATGATTTGTAAAATGATTTATCATGCATAACGGGCTATATTTTTGGAAGAACTGATTTATGGATTGGGGGTTCACACTCATTTAAAAATCCCTCGCCTCCCCCTTTTCCCGACGATTCCAAAACCCGAGATATAAAAACTAAAAAGAGCTTACAATCCTTAAAAACTATAGACACTCTTTGGAATTATCTCTCACTATGTTTGTCCATTGTGCATCTCAATTTTAGATGTACACTTTTTTCTTAAATCAAAACTTTGAGTTTTTGCTCGCCCTTCATCCGGTAAAAAAAAAAAGGCAAATAGATCACAACAAAATGAAAATTTTAGAGTTTATGTATGGAAAAAGTTTAAAACAATAAAAAATGTAAGTAAAGATAATTTATTCACACACCACAAATGAATAAAAAAGTTTTGTTATCCAAGTTCTGGAAACTCCACTAGTTCAACCCTAATAGCTTGGAATTTTACAGGAAAGAGATTTGTTCTACACATGCTTTAAAAATGGATATGCATGCTTGAAACATGTTAAAGATTCAATTGACCTATGGATCCAATGATTTTAAAGAGAATAACAAACGCTCATTAAATTCTCAAGTAAACATGCGGTGGTATATTTACCTGAGTCAAACAAGCCATTATTTTGCCCGTTTGCAAAAAGTTGACCTAACAATCTTAGATGATTTGTAAAGTGATTTATCATACGTTACGAGAAATATTTTTTTAAGAAACGACTTATGGATTGGGAGTCAACATTTAGATAAAAAGCCCCTGCCAGCCCCTTTTCGCGACGATTGCAAAACCTGGGATATAAAAACTAAAAAGAGCTTACAATCCCTAAAAATTATTGACACTCTTTGGAATTATCTCTCTCTAATTTTGAGGATTGTGCATCCCTATTTTAGATGTAAACATTTTTCTTAAATCAAAACATTGAGTTTTCACACTCCCTTCATCCCATGAAGAAAAAAGGCAAATAGATTAGAACAAAATTAAAATTTTAGAGTTTATGTATGGAAAAAGATTAAAACAATAATAAATGTAAGTAAAGTAAATTTATTCACACACCACAAATGAACACAAAAGTTTTATTATCCAAGTTTGGGAAATTCCAATAGTTCAACCCTAATAGTCGTGAATTTTACAAGAAAGAGATTTCTTCTACACATGCTTTAAAAATTGATGTGCAAGCTTCAAACATGTTAAAGATGCAAATGACCTATGGATCCAAAGCTTTTAAAGAGAATAACAAACGCTCATTAAATTCTCAAGTGAACATGCGGTGGGATATTTGCCTGAGTCACACAAGCCATTATTTTGACCATTTGCAAAAAGTTGACCTAACAATCGAAGATGATTTGAAAAGTGATTTATCATGCGTAACGGGCTTTTTTTTTAAGAAATGATTTAAGGATTGGGAGTCAAATCATTTAAAAATCCCCCTCCTCCCCCTTTTCCCGACGATTGCAAAACCTAAGATCTAAAAACTAAAAAGAGCTTACAATCCCTAAAAATTATAGACACTTTTTGGAATTATCTCTCTCGACGTTTGTATATTGTGCATCTCCATTTTAGATGTACACTTTTTTCTTAAATCAAAAGTTTGAGTTTTCGCTCTCACTTCATCCTATAAAAAAAAAGGCAAATAGATCACAACCAAATGAAAATTTTAGAGTTTATGTATGGAAAAAGTTTAAAACAATAAAATGTAAGTAAAGATAATTTCTTCACACACCACAAATGAACATAAAAGTTTTCTAGTCCAAGTTCTGGAAACTCCACTAGTTCAACCCTAATAGCTTGGAATTTGACAGGAAAAAGATTTCTTCTACACATGCTTTAAAATGAACATGCATGCTTGAAACATGTTAAAGATGCAAATAACCTGTGGATCCAAAGCTTTTAATGAGAATAACAAACGCTCATTAAATTCTCAACTGAACTTGCGGTGGGATATTTGCCCGAGTCATACAAGCCATTATTTTGCCCGTTTGCAAAAAGTTGACCTAACAATCATAGATAATTTGTAAAATGATTTATCATGCATAATAGGCTATATTTTTGGAAGAAACGACTTATGGATTGGGAGTCTATACTCAGTTAAAAAGCCCCCACCTCACCCATTTCCTGACCATTGCAAAACCAGAGATATAAAGAGTAAAAAGTGCTTACAATCCCTTAAAATTGTAGACACTCTTTGGAATAATCTCTCCCTACATTTGTGCATTGTGAAGCTCCATTTTAGATGTACACTTTTTTCCTAAATTAAAACTTTGAGTTTTCGCTCTCCCTTCATCCCGAAAACAAAAAAGGCAACTAGATCAGAACAAAATGAATATTTTAGAGTTTATGTATGGAAAACATTAAAAACAATAACAAATGTAAGTAAATAAAATTTTCACACACCACAAATGAACACTAAGGTTTTGTTATCCAAGTTTGGAAAATTCCACTAGTTCAACCCTAATAGCTTGGTATTTTACAAGAAAGAGATTTCTTCTACATATGCTTTATAAATGGATATGCATGCTTGAAACATGTTAAAGATGCAAATGACCTATGGATCCAAAGCTTATAAAGAGAATAACAAACACTCATTGAATTATCAAGTGAACGTGCAGTAGGATATTTTCCCAGGTCAAACAAGCCATTATTTTGCCTGTTTGCAAAACACTGAGCTAACAATCATAGATGATTTATAAAATGATTTATCATGCGTAACATGCTATATTTTTGTAAGAAATGACTTATGGATTGGGAGTCCACACTCAGTTATAAATCCCCTGCCTCCTCCTTTTCCCGATGTTTGCAAAACCTGAGAGATAAAAACTTAAAAAAGCTTACAATCCCTAAAAATTACAGACACTATTTGGAATTAGCTCTCTCTACATTTGTGCATTGTGCATCTCCATTTTAGATGTATACTTTTTTCTTAAATCAAAACTTTGAGTTTTCGCTCACCCTTCATCACGTAAACAAAAAAGGTAAATAGATCACAAAAAATTGAAAATTTTAGAGTTTATGTATGGAAAAATTTTAAAAAAATAATAAATGTAAGTAAAGAAAATTTATTCACACACCACAAATTAACAGAAAAGTTTTGTTATTCAAGTTTGTAAAATTCCACTAGTTCAACCCTAATAGCTTGGAATTTTACAAGAAAGAGATTTCTTCTACACATGCTTTAAAAATGGATATGCAAGCTTCAAACATGTTTAAGAAGAAAATGACCTATGGATCCAAAGCTTTTAAAGAGAATAACAAACACTCATTAAATTATCAAGTGAACATGCGGTGGGATATTTACCCGAGTCAAACAAGCCATTATTTTGCCTATTTGCAAAAAACTGACCAAACAATCATAGATGATTTTTATATTGATTTACCATGCGTAACGGGCTATATTTTTGGTAGAAATGACTTATGGATTGGGAGTCTACACTCAGTTAAAAAGCTCCCTACCCCCCTGTTTCCTAACGATTGCAAAACCTGAGATATAAAAACTAAAAAGAGTTTACAATCCCTAAAAATTACAAGACACTCTTTGGAATTATCTCTCTCTACACTTGTACATTGTGCATCTCCATTTTAGATGTACACTTTTGTCTTAAATCAAAACTTTGAGTTTTCATTCTTCCTACATCCCGTAAAAAAAGGCAACCAGATCTCAACAAATGAAAATTTTAGAGTTTATGTATGGAAAAAGTTTAGAACAATAACAAATGTAAGTATATAAAATTTATTCACACACCAAAAATGAACACAAAAGTTTTGTATCCAAGTTTGGGAAATTCCACTAGTTCAACCCTAATAGCTTGGAATTTTACAAGAAAGAGATTTTTTCTACACATGTTTTAAAAATGGATATGTATGCTTCAAACAAGTTAAAGATACAAATGACCTATGGATCTAAAGCTTGTAAAGAGAATAAGAAACGCTCATTAAATTCTCAAGTGAACGTTTGGATATTTACCCGAGTCAAACAAGCCATTATTATGGCCGTTTGCAAAAAGCTGACCTAACAATCGTAGATGATATGTAAAGTGATTTTTCATGCGTAACGGGCTATATTTTTGTAAGAATTATGGATTGGGAGTCAACACTCAGTTAAAAATCCATGCCTCCCCCTATTCCTGACAATTGCAAAACCAAAGATACAAAAACTAAAAAGAGCTTACAATCCCTAAGAATTACAGACACTCTTTGGAATTATCTCTCTCTACATTTGTGCATTTTGCATCTCCATTTTAGATGTACACTTTTTACTAAAATCAAAACTTTGAGTTTTCGCTCTCCCTTCATCCAGTAAAAAAAAAAGGCAAATAGATCACGATAAAATGAAAATTTTAGAGTTTATGTATGGAAAAAGTTTAAAACAATAACAAATGTATGTAAAGAAAATATATTCACACCACAAATGAATAATAAAGTTTTGTTATCCAAGTTTGGGAAATTCCACTAGTTCAACCCTTATAACTTGGAATTTTACAGCAAAGAGATTTCTTCTACACATGCTTTAAAAATGGATATGCATGTTTAAAACATGTTAAAGATGTAAATGACCTATGGATCCAAACCTTTTAAAGATAATAACAAACGCTCACTAAATTCTCAAGTGAACGTGCGGTAGGATATTTACCCGACTCAAACAAGCCATTATTTTGCTCATTTTCAAAAAACGGACCTAACAATCATAGATGATTTGTAAAAAGATTTATCATGCATAACGGGCTCAATTTTTGGAAGATATGATTTATGGATTGGGAGTTAACACTCATTTGAAAATCCCACGCCTCCCCCTTCTTCTGACGATTGCAAAACTCGAGATATATAAACTAAAAAGAGTTTACAATCCCTAAAAATTATAGACTCTCTTTGGATTTATCTCTCTCTACGTTTGTGCATTGTGCCACTCAATTTTAGATGTACACTTTTTTCTTAAATCAAAACTTTGAGTTTTCGCTCTCCCTTCATTCTGTAAAAAAAAAAAAAGGCAAATAGATCACAGCAAAATGAAAATTTTAGATTTTTTTATGGAAAAAGTTTAAAATAATAAAAAATATAAGTAAAGATAATTTATTCATACACCACAAATGAACCCAAAAGTTTTGTTATCCTAGTTCTGGAAACTCCAGTAGTTCAATCCTAATAGCTTGGAATTTTACAGGAAAGAGATTTCTTCTACACATCCTTTAAAAATGGATATGCATACTTGAAACATGTTAAAGATGCAATTGACTTATGGATCCAAAGCTTTTAAAGAGAATAACAAACGCTCATTAAATTCTCAAGTGAACGTGAGGTGGGATATTTACCCGAGTCAAACAAGCCATTATTTTGCTCGATTTAAAAAAACTGACCTAACAATCTTAGATGATTTGTAAAATTTAAAACAATACCAAAAGTAAGTAAAGAAAATTGATTCACACACCACAAATGAGCACAAAAGTTTTTTTATCCAAGTTTTCGAAATAACACTAGTTCAACCCTAATAGCTAGGAATTTTACAGGAAAGAGATTTCTTCTACACATGCTTTAAAAATGGATATGCTTGCTTGAAGCAAGTTAAAAATGCAAATGGCCTATGGATCCAGAGCTTTTAAAGAGAATAAAAAACGCTCATTAAATTCTCAAATGAACATGCGGTGGGATATTTACATGAGTCAAACAAGCCATTATTTTGCTTGTTTGCAAAAATCTGACGAAACAATCATTGATGATTTGTATATTGATTTTCCATGCATAACGGGCTATATTTTTGGAAGAAACGACTTATGGATTGGGAGTCTACACTCAGTTAAAAAGCCCCCGCCTCCCCCATTTCATGACGATTGCAAAACCTGAGATATAAAAACTAAAAAGAGCTTACAATCCAAAAAAATTACAGATACTCTTTGGAATTATCTCTCTCTATATTTGTACATTGTGGATCTCCATTTTAGATGTACACTTTTGTCTTAAATCAAAACTTTGAGTTTTCACTCTCCCTTCATCCCGTAAAAAAAAAATACAACTAGATCAAAACAAAATGAAAATTTTAGAGTTTAAGTATGGAAAATTTTTAAAACAATAACAAATGTAAGTATATAAAATTTATTCACACACCACAAATGAACACAATAGTTTTTTGATCCAAGTTTGGGAAATTGCACATGTTCAACCCTAATAGGTTGGAATTTTACAAGAAAGAGATTTCTTCAACAGATGCTTTAAAAATGGATATGTATGCTTCAAACAAGTTAAAGATACAAATGACCTATGGATCTAAAGCTTTTAAAGAGGATAAAAAACGCTCATTAAATTCTCAAGTGAATGTGCAGTGGGATATTTACTCGAGTCAAACAAGCCATTATTATGCCCATTTGCAAAAACTTGACTTAACAATCGTAGATGATTTTTAAAGTGATTTATCATGCGTAACGGGCAATATTTTTGAAAGAAATGACTTATGGATTGGGAGTCAACACTCAGTTAAAAATCCCACGCCTCCGCCTTTTCCCGATGATTGCAAAACCAAAGATATAAAAACTAAAAAGAGGTTACAATCCCTAAAAATTACTGACACTCTTTGGAATTATCTCTCTCTACATTTGTGCATTGTACATCTTCATTTTAGATGTACCCTTTTTACTAAAATCAAAACTTGAGTTTTCGCTCTCCTTTCATCCCGTAAACAAAAAAGGCAAATAGATCACAACAAAATGACAATTTTATAGTTTATGTATGGAAAAAGTTTAAAACAATAACAAACGTATGTAAATAAAATATACTCACACACCACAAATGAATACAAAAGTTTTGTTATCCAAGTTTGGGAAGTTCCACTAGTTCAACCCTAATAGTTTTGAATTTTACAAGAAAGGGATTTCTTCAACACATGCTTTAAAAATGGATATGCATGCTTGAAACATGTAAAAGATGCAAATGACCTATGGATCCAATGCTTTTAAAGAGAATAAAAAATGCTCATTAATTTCTAAAGTGAACGTGTGGTGGGATATTTACCCGAGTCAAACAAGCCACTATTTTGCCCGTTTGCAAATACCTGACCTAAAAATCATAGATGATTTGTAAAGTTATTTATCATGCGTAATGGGCTATATTTTTGTAAGAAATGACTTCTGAATTTGAAGTCAACACTCAGTTAAAAATCCCACGCCTCCAAAACCTGAGATATAAAAACTAAAAAGAGCTTACAATCCCTAAAAATTACAGACACTATATGGAATTATCTCGCTCTACATTTGTGCATTGTGCATCTCTATTTTAGATGTATACTTTTTTCTTAAATCAAAACTTTGAGTTTTCGCCCTCCCTTCATCCCGTAAACGAAAAAGGCAAATATATCATAACCAAATGAAAAATTTAGAGTTTATGTTTGGAAAAATTTTCAAACAATCACCAATGTAAGTAAAGAAAATTTATTCACATGCCACAAATGAACACAAAAGTTTTGTTATCATAGTTTGGGAAATTCCACTATTTCAACCCTAATAGCTTGGAATTTTACAAGAAAGAGATTTCTTCTACACATGCTTTAAAAATGGATATGCATGTTTGAAACATGTTAAAGAAGAAAATGACCTATGGATCCAAACCTTTTAAAAAGAATAACAAACGCTCAATAAATTCTCAAGTGAATATGCGGTGGGATATTTACCCGAGTCAAAGAAGCCATTATTTTGCCTATTTGCAAAAAGCACACCTAAAAATCATAAATGATTTGTAAAATGATTTGTCATGCGTAACGGGCTATATTTTTGGAAGAAATGATTTATGGATTTGGAGTTAACACTCATTTAAAAATCCCTCGCCTCCCCCTTTACCCGACGCTTGCAAAACCCGAGATATAAAAACTAAAAAGAGCCAACAATCCCTAAAAATTATAGACACTCTTTAGAATTATCTCTCACTACGTTTGTGCATTGTGCATCTCAATTTTAGATGTACACTTTTTTCTTAAATCAAAACTTTGAGTTTTCACTCTCCCTTCATCCTGTAAAAACAAAAGGCAAATAGATCACAAAAAAATGAAAATTTTAGAGTTTATGTATGGAAAAAGTTTAAAAAAATAAAAAATGTAAGTAAAGATAATTTATTCGCACACCACAAATGAACAGAAAAGTTTTGTTATCCAAGTTCTGGAAACTCCACTAGTTCAACCCTAATAGCTTGGAATTTTAAAGGAAAGAGATTTCTTCAACATATGCTTTAAAAATGGATATGCATGCTTGAAACATGTTAAAGATGCAAATGAGTTATGGATCCAAAACTTTTAAAGAGAATAACAAACGCTCAATAAATTTCCAAGTGAACGAGCGGTGGGATATTTGCAAAAAATAGACCTAACAATCATGGATGATTGTGAAGTGATTTCTCATGCGTAACGGGCTATACTTGTGTTAGAAGTGACTTATAGATTGGGAGTCAACACTCAGTTAAAAATCCCCCGCCTCCCCCTTTTCCCGACGATTGTAAAACCTGTGATATAAAAACTAAAAAGAGCTTACAATCCCAAAAAATTAAAGACACTCTTTGGAATTATCTCTCTCTAAATTTGTGGATTGTGCATCACCATTTTAGATGTACACTTTTTTATTAAATCAAAACTTTGAGTTTTCGCTCTCCCTTTATCCTGTAAACAAAAAAACCAAATAGTTCACAACAAAATGAAACTCTTAGATTTTATGTATGGAAAAGGATTAAAACATTAACCAATGTAAGTAAAGAAAATTTATTCACACACCACAAATGAACACAAAAGTTTTGTTATCCAAGTTTGGGAAATTACACTAGTTCAACCATAATAGCTTGGAATTTTACAAGAAAGAGATTTCTTCTACACATGCTTGAAAAATGGATATGCATGCTTGAAACATGTTAAAGATGCAAATGACCTATAGATCCAAAGCTTTTAAAGAGAATAACAATCGCTCATTAAATTCTCAAAAGAACGTGCAGAGGGATATTTACCTTAGTCAAACAAGCCATTGTTTTGCCAGTTTGCAAAAGACTAACCTAACAATTATACATGATTTGTAAAGTGATTTATCATGTGTTACGGGCTATATTTTTGTTAGAAATGACTTATTGATTGGGAGTCAATACACAGTTAAAAATCCCCCGCCTCCCCATTTTCCTGACGATTGCAAAACCTGAGAAAAAACTAAAAAGAGGTTACAATCCCTAAAAATTACAGACACTCTTTGGAATTATCTCTCTGTACATTTGTGCATTGTGCATCTCCATTTTATATGTACACTTTTTTTCTTAAATCAGAACTTTGAGTTTTCGCTCACCCTTCATCCCATAAAGAAAAAAGGTAAATAGATCACAACAAAATAAAAATATTAGAGTTTATGTATGGAAATAGTTTTAAACAATAAGAAATTTAAGTAAAGTAAATTTATTCACACACCACAAATGAACACAAAAGTTTTGTTATCCAAGTTTGGGAAATTCCACATGCTTTAAAAATTGATATGCAAGCTTCAAACATGTTAAAGATGCAAATGACCTATGGATCCAAAGCTTTTAAAAAGAATAACAAATGGTCATTAAATTCTCAAGTGAACATGCGGTGGGATATTTACCCGAGTCAAACATGCCATATTTTGCCCGTTTGCAAAAACCTGACCTAACAATCGTAGATGATTTGCAAAGTGATTTATTATGCATAACAGGCTATATTTTTGTAAGAAATGATTTATGGATTGTGAGTCAACACTCAATTAAAAATCCCCTGACTCCCCTTTTTCCCGACGATTGCAAAACCTGAGATCTTAAAACTAAAAAGAGCTTACAATCCTTAAAAATTATAGACAATCTTTGGGATTATCACTCTTTACGTTTGTGCATTGTGCATCTCCATTTTAGATGCATACTTTTTTCTTAAATCAAAACTTTGAGTTTTCGCTCTCCCTTCATCCTGTAAAAAAAAAGGCAAATAGATCACAACCAAATGAAAATTTTAGAGTTTATGTATGGAAAAAGTTTAAAACAATAACAAATGTAAGTAAAGATAATTGATTCCCACAACACAAATCAACACAAAAGTTTTGTTATCCAAGTTCTGGAAACTCCACTACTTCAACCCTAATAGCTTGGAATTTTCTAGGAAAGAGATTTCTTCTACACATACTTTAAAAATGTATATGCGTTCTTGAAATATGTTAAAGATGCAAATGACCTATGGATCCAAAGCTTTTAAAGAGAATAACAAACGCTCATTAAATTCTCAAGTAAATGTGCGGTGGGATATTTACCCGAGTCAAACAAGCAATTATTTTGCCCGAATGCAAAAGCTGACCTAACACTCATAGATAATTTGTAAAGTGATTTATCATGCGTAACGGGCTATATTTTTGGAAGAAACGACTTATGGATTGGGAGTCTACACTCATTTAAAAAGCCCTCGCCTCGACCTTTTCCTGACGATTACCAAACCAGAGATATAAAAAGTATAAAGTGCTTACAATCCTTAAAAATTAGGGACACTCTTTGGAATTATCTCTCTCTACATTTGTGCATTGTGCATCTCCATTTTAGATGTACACGTTTTTCTTAAATCGAAACTTTGAGTTTTCGCTCTCCCTTCATCCAGTAAACAAAAAAGGCAACTAGATCACAACAAAATGAATATTTTAGAGTTTATGTACGAAAAATTTTAAAACAATAACAAATGTAAGGAAAGAAATTTTTTTCACAGACCACAAATAAACAAAAAAGTTTTGTTATCCAAGCTTGGGAAATTCCACTACTTCAACCCTAATAACTGGGTATTTTACAAGAAAGAGATTTCTTCTACACATGCTTTATAAATGGATATGTAAGCTTGAAACATGTTAAAGATTCAAATGACCTATGGATCCAAAGCTTATAAAGAGAATAACAACCACACATTGAATTCTAAAGTGAACGTGCGGTGGGATATTTACCCGAGTCAAACAAGCCATTATTTTGCCCGTTTGCAAAATGCTGACCTAACAATTGTAGATGATTTTTAAAGTGATTTACCCTGCGTAACAGGCAACATTTTTGTAAGAAATGACTTATGGATTGGGAGTCATCACTCAGTTATAAATCCCCCACCTCCCCCTTTTCCCAACGATTAAAAAACCTGAGAGATAAAAACTAAAAAGAGCTTACAATCCCAAAAAATTACAGACACTCTTCGGAATTATCTCTCTCTACATTTATGCATTTTGCATCTCCTTTTTAGATGGACACTTTTTTCGTAAATGAAAACTTTGAGTTTTCACTCAGCCTTCAACCTGTAAAGAAAAAAGGTAAATAGATCACAACAAAATAAAAATTTTAAAGTTTATGTATGGAAAAGTTTAAAACAATAACAATGAAAGTAAATAAAATTTATTCACACACCACAAATGAATTGAAAGGTTTCGTTATCCAAGTTTTGGAAATTCCACTAGTTCAACCCTAATAGCTTGGAATTTTTTACAAGAAAGAGATTTTTTCTACACATGCTTTAAAAATGGATATGCAAGCTTTAAACATGTTAAATATGCAAATGACCTATAGATCCAAAGCTTTTAAAGAGAATAATAAACACTCATTAAATTCTATGTAAACATGCGGTGGGATATTTACCCGAGTCTAACAAGCCATTATTTTTCCCATTTGCAAAAAGCTAACCTAAAAATCGAAGATGATTTGTAAAGAAATTTATCAAGCTTAACGGGCTATATTTTTGTAAGAAATGATTTATGGATTGGGAGTTAACACTCATTTAAAGATCCCTTGCCTCCCCCTTTTCCCGACGATTGCAAAACCCGAGATATAAAAATTAAAAAGATCTTACAATCCCTAAAAATTATAAACACCCTTTTATCCAAAGCTTTTAAACAGAATAATAAACGCTCATTAAATTCTATGTGATTATGCGGTGGGATATTTACCCGAGTCTAACAAGCCATTATTTTGCCCGTTTGCAAAAAGCTGACCTAAAAATCGAAGATGATTTGTAAAGAAATTTATCAAGCTTAACAGGCTATATTTTATTAAGAAATGATTTATGGATTGGGAGTTAACACTCATTTAAAGATCCCTTGGCTCCCCTTTTTCCCGACGATTGCAAAACCAGAGATATAAAAATTAAAAAGAGCTTACAATCCCTAAAAATCATAGACACTCTTTTGAATTATCTCTCTCTATGTTTGTGCAATGTGCATCTCAATTTTAGATGTACACTTTTTTATTAAATCAAAACTTTGAGTTTTCGCTCTTCCATCATCCTGTAAAAAAAAAAAAAAGGCAAATAGATCACAACAAAATGAAAATTTTAGAGTATATGTATGGAAAAATTTTTAAACAATAAAAAATGTAAGTAAATATAATTTATTTACACACCACAAATGAACACAAAAGTTTTGTTATCCAAGTTCTGGAAACTTCACTAGTTCAACCCTAATAGCTTGGAATTTTACAAGAAAGAGATTTCTTCTACACATGCTTTAAAAATGAATATGCATGCTCCAAACATGTTAAAGATGCAAATGACCAATGGATCCAAAGCTTTTAAAGAGAATAACAAACACTCATTAAATTCTCTAGTGAATGTGCGGTGGGATATTTACCCGAGTCAAACAACCGTTATTTTGCCTATTTTCAAAAAGCTGACCAAACAATCATAGATGATTTGTAAATTGATTTACCAGGCATAACGGACTATACTTTTGGAAGAAACGACTTATGGATTGGTAGTCTACACTCAGTGAAAAAGTCCCCGCCTCCCCCATTTCCTGACGATTGCAAAACCTGAGATATAAAAACTAAAAAGAGCTCGCAATCCTTAAAAAATACAGACACTCTTTAGAATTATCTCTCTCTACATTTGTGCATTGTGCATCTCCGTTTTAGATGTACACTTTTGTCTTAAATCAAAACATTGAGTTTTCACTCTCCCTTCATCCCGTAAAAAAAAAGGCAACTAGTTTATGTATGGAAAAAATTTAAAACAATAATGAATGTATGTATAGAAAATTTATTCACACACCACAAATGAACACAAAAGATTTGTTATCCAAGTTTGGGAAATTCTGCTAGTTCAACCCTAACAACTTCAAATTTTACAAAAAAGATATTTCTTCTACACATTCTTTAAAAATGGATATGCTTGCTTGAAACATGTTAAAGATGCCTATGGATCCAAAGGTTTTAAAGAGAATAACAAACGCTCATTAAATTCTCAAGTGAACATGCGGTGGGATATTTACCCGAGTCAAACAAGCCATTATTTTGGCCGTTTGCAAAAAGCTGACCTAACAATCATAGATGATGTGTAAAGTCATTTATCATTCGTAATGGGCTTTATTTTTTTAAGAAATGACTTATTAATAGGGAGTAAACACTCTGTTAAAAATCCCTCTCCTCCCCCTTTCCCCCACGAATACAAAACTTGAGATATAAAAACTAAAAAGAGCTTACAATCCCTAACAATTACAGACACTCTTTGGAATTATCTCTCTCTACATTTGTGCGTTGTGCATCTCCATTTTAGATGTACTATTTTTTCTTAAATTAAAACTTCCAGTTTTCGCTCTCCCTTCATCCCGAAAACAAAAAGGCCAAATAGATCGCAACAAAATGAAAAATTTAGAGTTTATGTATAGAAAAAGTTTAAAAAAATAACAATTTTTTGTCAAGAAAATTTATTCACACACCACAAATGAACACAAAAGTTTTGTTATCCAAGTTTTGGAAATTCCACTAGTTCAACCGTAATAACTTGCAATTTTACAAGAAAAAGACTTCTTCTACGCATGCTTTAAAAATGGATATGCACGCTTGAAACATGTTAAAGATGCAAATGATCAATGCATCTAAAGTTTTTAAAGACAATAACAAACACTCATTAAATTCTCAAGTGAACGTGCGGTGGGATATTTAACAGAGTCAAACAAGCCATTATTTTGCCCGTTTGCAAAATGCTGACCTAACAATCATTGATGATTTGTAAAATGATTTATCATGCGTAACGGGCTATATTTATGTAAGATATGACTTATGGATTGGGAGAACACACTCAGTTAAAAATCCCCCACCTCCACCTTTTCCCAACGATTCCAAACTTGAGATATAAAAACAAAAAAGTGCTTACGGTCAATAAAAATTACAGGCACTCTTTGGAATTATCTCTCTCTACTTTTGTGGATTGTGCATCTCCATTTTAGATATACTCTTTTTTCTTCAATCAAAGCTTTGAGTTTTCGCTATCCCTCCATCCCGTAAACAAAAACGGTAAATAGATCACAACAAAATAAAAATTTTAGAGTTTATGTATAGAAAAATTTAAAACAAAAACTAATGTAAGAAACGAAAATTTATTCACACATCACAAAGGAACACAAAAGTTTTGTTATCCAAGTTTAGGAAATTCTACTAGTTCAACCCTAATAGCATGGAATTTTACAAGAAAGAGATTTCTTCTACACTAGCTTTAAAAATGGATATGCATGCTTTAAACATGATAAAGATGCAAATGACCTATTGATCCAAAGCTTTTAAAGAGAATAACAAACGCTCATGAAATTCTCAAGTGAACTTGTGGTGGGATATTTACCCGAGAAAAACAAGCCATTATTTTGCCAATTTGCAAAAAGCTGACCTAACAATTGTAGATGATTTGTAAAGTGATTTATCATGTATAACAGGCTATATTTTTGTAAAAAATCACTTATGGATTGGGAGTCAACACTCAGTTAAAAATCCCCCACCTCCCCCTTTTCCCGACAATTGCAAAACCTGAGATATAAAATCTAAAAAGAGCTTACAATCGCTAAAAATTATAGACACTCTTTGGAATTATCTCTCTCAACATTTGTGCATTGTGCATCTCCACGTTAGATGTACACTTTTTTCTTATATAAAAACTTTGAGATTTCACTTTCCCTTCATCCCGTAAACAAAAAAGGCAAATAGATCTCAACAAAATGAAAATTTTTGAGTTTATGTATGGAAAAAGTTTAAAACAATAACCAATGTAAGTAAAGAAAATTTATTCACACACCACAAATGAACACAAATGTTTTGTTATCCAAGTTTGCAAAATTCCACTAGTTCAACCCTAATAGCGTGGAATTTTACAAGAAAGAGATTTCTTTTACATATGCTTTAAAACTGGATATGCATGCTTGAAACATGTTAAGGATGCAAATGACCTATGGATCCAAAGCTTTTAAAGAGAATAAAAATCGCTCATTAAATTCTCTAGAGATCGTGCGGAGGGATATTTACCCGAGTCAAACAAGCCATTGTTTTGCCTGTTTGCAAAAAGCTGACCTAAGAATAAGATGATTTGTAAAGTGATTTGTCATGCGTTACAGGCTATATTTTTGTAAGAAATGACTTATGGATTGGGAGCCAACACTATGTTAAAATTCCCCCACCTCCACCTTTTCCCGACGATTGCAAAACCTGAGAGATAAAAACAAAAAAGAGCTTACACTCCCTAAAAATTACAGACACTCTTTGGAATTATCTCTCTCTACATTTGTGCATTTTGCATCTCCATTTTAGATGTACACTTTTTTCTTAAATCAAAAGTTTTAGTTTTCGCTCACCCTTCATCCCGTAAACACAAAAGGTAAATAGATCACAACAAAATTAAAATTTTAGAGTTTATGTATGGAAAAAGTTTAAAACAATAAAAAATTTAAGTAAAGATAATTTATTCACACACCACAAATGAACACAAAAGTTTTGTTATCCAAGTTTGGGAAATTCCACTAGTTCAACCCTAATAGCTTAGAATTTTACAAAAAAGAGATTTCTTCTACACATGCTGTAAAAATGGATATGCAAGCTTCAAACATGTTCAAGATGCAAACCGATGTATCCAAAGCTTTTAAAGAGAATAACAAACGCACATTAAATTCTCAAGTGAACATGTGGTGGGATATTTACCCGAAGCAAACAAGCCATTATTTTGCCCGTTGGCAAATAGCTGACCAAATAATCGTAGATGATTTGTTAAGTAATTTATCATGCATAACGGGCTATATTTTTGTAAGAAATGACTTATGGATTGGGAGTCAATACTCATTTAAAAATCCCCCACCTCCCCCTTTTCTCGACGATTTCAAAACCTGAGATATAAAAACTAAAAAGAGCTTACAATCCCTAAAAATTATAGACACTCTTTGGAATTATCTCTCTCTACATTTGTGCATTGTGTATCTTAATTTTAGATGTACACCTTTTTCTTAAATCAAAACTTTGAGTTTTCGCTCTCCCTTCATCTCGTAAACAAAAAAGGCTAATTGATCACAAGAAAATTAAATCTTAGAGTTTTTGTATGGAAAAAGTTTAAAAAAATAACGAATGTATGTGAAGAAAATTTATTCACACACCACAAATGAACACAAAAGTTTTGTTAACAAAGTTTGGGAAATTCCACTAGTTCAACCGTAATGGCTTGGAATTTTACAAGAAAGAGATTTCTTGGACACACGCTTTAAAAATGGATATGCATGCTTGAAACATGTTAAAGATGCAAATGACCAATGGATCCAAAGCTTTTAAAGAGAAAGACAAACGCTCATTAAATTCTCAAGTGAACCTCCGATGGGATATTTACCCGTGTGAAACAAGCTATTATTTTGCCTGTTTGCAAAAAGCTGAACTACCAATCATAGATGATTTGTAAAGTGATTTATCATACGTTATGAGCTATATTTTTGTAAGAAATGACTTATGGATTGGGAATAAACACTCAGTTATAAATCCCCCACTTCCCCCTTTACTCCCCCAATTGTGAAACCTGAGAGATAAAAACTAAAAAGAGCTTACAATCCCTAAAAATTATAGACACTCTTTAGAATTCTCTCTCTACACTAGTGCATTGGTCATCTCCATTTTAGATGTACACTTTCTATTTAAATCAAAACTTTGAGTTTCGCTCACCCTTCATCCCTTAAACAACAAAGGCAAATAGATCACAAAAAAATCAAAATTTTAGAGTTTTGTATGGAAAAAGTTTAAAACAACAACAAATGTAAGTAAAAAAATTTATTCACACACCACAAATGAACACAAAAGTTTTGTTATCCAAATTTTGGAAATTCCACTAGTTCAACCCTAATAGCTTGGAATTTTAAAAGAAAGAGATTTATTCTACACATGCTTTAAAAATTGATAAGCAAGCTTCAAACATGTTAAAGATGCAAATGACCTATGGATCCAAAGCTTTCAAAGAGAATAACAAACGCACATTAAATTCTCAAGTGAACATGCGGTGGGATATTTACCCGAGTCAAACAAGCCATTATTTTGCCCGTTTGCAAAAAGCTGACCTAAAAATTGTAGATGATTTGTAAAGTGATTTGTCATGCGTAACACGCTATATTTTTTTAAGAAATGACTTATGGATTGGGAGTCAACACTCATCTTAAAATTCCCAGCCTCCCCCTTTTCCCGACGATTGCAAAACCTGAGATATAAAAACTAAAAAGAGCTTACAATCCCTAAAAATTACAGACACTCTTTGGAATTATTTCTCTCTGCATTTGTGCCTTGTTCATCTCCATTTAGATGTACCCTTTTTTTTTTAAATCAAAACTTTGAGTTTTCGCTCTTCTTTCACCACGAAAACAAAAAAGGCAAATAGATCACAACAAAATGAAAATTTATGAGTTTATGTATGGAAAAATTTTAAAACAATAAAAAATGTAAGTAAATAAAATTTATTCACACACCACAAATGAACACAAATGTTTTGTTATCCAAGTTCTAGAAATTCCACTAGTTCAACCCTAATGGCTTGGAATTTTACAAGAAAGATATTTCTTTTACACATGCTTTAAAAATGGATATGCATGCTTGAAACATGTTAAAGATGCAAATGACCTATGGATCCAAAGCTTTTAAAGAGAATAAAAAATGTCATTAAATTCTCAAGTGAACGAACTGTGGGATATTTACCCGAGTCTAACAAGCCATTATTTTGCCCATTTGAAAAAGGCTGACCGAACAACCATAGATGTTTTTTAATGTGATTTATCATGCGTAATGGGCTATATATTTGGAAGAAACGACTTATGGATTGCGAGTCTACAATCAGTTAAAAATCCCCCGCCTCCCCTTTTTCCTGATGATTGCAAAACCTGAGATATAAAAAGTAAAAGGAGCTTACAATCCCTAAGAATTAAAGACACTCTTTAGAATTATTTCTCTCTGCATTTGAGCAGTGTGCATCTCCATTTTAGATGTGCACTTTTTTCTTAAATCAAAACTTTGAGTTTTCGCTCTCTATTCATCCCGAAAACAAAAAAGGCAACTAGATCACAACAAAATGAAAATTTTAGAGTTTATGTATGGAAAGAGTTTAAAAAAATAACAAATGAAAGTAAAGAAAATTTATTAACACACCACAAATGAACTCAAAAGTTTTGTTATCCAAGTTTGGGAAATTCCACTAGTTCAACACTAATATCTTGAATTTTACAAGAAAGAGATTTTTTCTACACATGCTTTATTAATGGATTTGCATGCTTGAAACATGTTAAAGATGAAAATGACCTATGGATCCAAATCTTTTAAAGAGAATAACAAACACTCATTGAATTCTCAAGTGAACGTGCGGTTGGATATTTACCCGAGTGAAACAAGCCATTATTTTGCCCGTTTGCAAATATCTGACCTAACAATCATAGATGATTTGTAAAGTGATTTATCATGTATTACGGGCTATATTGTTTTAAGAAATAACTTGTGGATTGGGAGTCAACACTCAGATAAAAATCCCCCGCCTCCCCCTTTTCCCGTCGATCGCAAAACCTGAGATATAAAAACTTAAAAGAGCTTACAATCCCTAAAAATTACATACACTCCTTGGAATTATCTCTCTCTACATTTGTGGAATGTGCATCACCATTTTAGTTGTACACTTTTCTCTTAAATCTAAACTTTGAATTTTCGCTCTTCCTTCATCCCGTAAACAAAAAATGCAAATAGATCACAACAAAATGAAACTTTTAGAGTTTCTGTATGGAAAAAATTTAAAACAATAACAAATTTAATTAAAGAAAATTTATTCACACACCACAAATGAACACAAAAGTTTTGTTATCCAAGTTTGGGAAATTCCACTAGTTCAACCCTAATAGCTTGGAATTTTATAAGAAAGAGATTTCTTCTAGACATGCTTTAAAAATGGATATGCAAGCTTCAAACATGTTAAAAATGCAAATGACCTATCGATCCAAAGCTTTTAAAGAGAATAACAAACGCACATTAAATTCTCAAGTGAACATGCAGTGGGATATTTACTCGAGTCAAACAAGCCATTATTTTGCCTGTTGGCAAAAAGCTGACCAAAAAATCGTAGATGATTTGTTAAGTGATTTATCACGCATAATGGGCTATATTTTTGTAAGAAATGACTTATGGATTGAGAGTCAACACTCAGTTAAAAATCTGGAGTGAGTGTGCGGTGGGATATTTACCTGAGTGAAACCAGCCATTATTTTGTCCGTTTGCAAAAAGCTGTCCAAACAATCATGGATGATTGTAAAGTGATTTATCATGCGTAATGGGCTATATTTTTGTACGAAATGACTTATGGCATGGGAGTCAACACTCAGTTAAAAATCCCCCGCCTCTCCCTTTTCTTGACGATTGCAAAACCTAAGATAAAAAAACTAAAAAGAGCTTACATTCCCTAAAAATTACAAACACTATTTGGAATTTTCTCTCACTACATATGTGCATTGTGCATCTCCATTTTAGATGTACTCTTTTTTCTTAAATTAAAACTTTGAGTTTTCGCTCTCCCTTCATCCTGTAAGCAAAAAAGGAAAATAGATCACAACAAAATGAAAATTTTAGAGTTTATGTATGAAAAAAGTCTAAAAAAAAACGAATGTAAGGAAAATTTTACACACACCACAAATGAACACAAAAGTTTTGTTATCCAAGTTTGGGAAATTGGACAAGTTGAACAACCCTAAAGGATTGGAATTTTACAAGAAAGAGATTTCTACTACACATGCTTTCAAAATGGATATGCATGCTTGAAACATGTTAAAGATTCAAATGACCTATGCATCCAAAGCTTTCAAAAGAGAATAAATAACGCTCATTAAATTCTCAAGTGAACGTGTGGTGGAATATTATTTATCTGAGTCAAACAAGCCATTATTTTGCCCATTCACAAAAAGATGACCTAACAATCATAGATGATTTTAAAGTGATATATTATGCTTAACGGGTTATATTTGTGTAAGAAATGACTTACGGATTGGAAGTCAACTCTTAGTTAAAAATCCCCCGCCTCCTCCTTTTCCCGACGATTGCAAAACCTAAGAGATATAAACTAAAAAGAGCTTACAATCCCTAAAAATTATAGACACTCTTTGAAATTATCTCCCTCTACATTTGTGCATTGTGCTTATCCATTTTAAATTTATAATTTTATTTAAATCAAAACTTTTAGTTTTCCCTCTCCCTTCTTATCGTAAAATAAAAAAGGCAAATAGATCACAAGAAAATAAAATTTTATAGTTTATGTACAGAAAAAGTTTAAAACACTAACAAATGTAAGTAAATAAAATTTATTCACATCCCACAAATGAACACAAAAGTTTTGTTATCAAAGTTTGGGAAATTCCACTAGTTCAACCCTAATAGCTTGGAATTTTACAAGAAAGAGATTTCTTCTACACATGCTTTAAAAATGGATATGCATGCTTGAAACATTTTAAATATGCAAAAAACCTATGGATACAAACCTTTTAAAGAATGACAAACGCTCATTAAAATCTCAAGTGAACGTGGTATATTTACACGTGTCAAACAAGCCATTATTTTGCCCGTTTGCTAAAAGCTGACCTAACAATTGTAGATGATTTGGAAAGTGATTTATCATGCGTAATGGGCTATATTTTTGTCATAAATGACTTATGGATTGGGATTCAACACTCAGTTAAAAATCCCCCACCTCCAATATTTCCCGACGATTGTAAAACCTGAGATATAAAAACTAAAAAGAGCTTACAATCACTAAATTACAGACACTCTTTGGAATTATCTCTCTCTATATTTTTCCATTGTGCATGTCCATTTTATATGTACACTTTTTTCTTTAATCAAAACTTTGAGTTTTCGCTCTCCCTTCATCCCATAATCCAAAAAGACAAATTGATCGCTACAAAATGAAAATTTTAGATTTTATGTACAGAAAAAGTTTAAAACAATAAGAAATGTAAGTTAAAAAAATGTATTCATACGCCACAAATGAACACAAAAGTTTTTTTATCCAAGTTTGGGAAATTCCACTCGTTCAACCCTAAGAGCTTGGAATTTTACAAGAAAGACATTTCTTCTACACATGCTTTAAAAATGGGTATGAATGCTTGAAACATGTTAAAGATTCAAACGACCAACGGATCCAAAGCTTTTAAAGAGAATAACAAACACTCATTAAATTCTCAAGTGAATGTGCGGTGGGATATTTATCCGAGTCAAACATGCTATTATTTTGCCAGTTTGCAAAAAGCTGACCTAACAATCATAGATGATTGTAAAGTGATTTATCACGCATAATGGGCTATATTTTTATAAGAAATGACTTATGGATTGGGAGTCAACACTCAATTAAAAATCCCCCGCCTCCCCCTTTTCCCAATGATTGCAAAACCAGAGATATAAATACTAAAAAGAGCTTACAGTCCCTAAAAATTATAGACACTCTTTGGAATTATCTCTGTCTACAATTGTGCATTGTGCATTTCCATTTTAGATGTACACTTTTTTCTTAAATCAAAACTTTGAGTTTTTGCTCTCCCTTCATTCCGTAAACAAAAAAGGCAAATAGATCACAACAAAATGAAAATTTAAGAATTTATGTACGGAAAAAGTTTAAAACAATAACAAATGTAAGTGAAGAAAATTTATTCACACGCCACAAATGAACACAAATGTTTTTTTATCCATGTTTGGGAAATTCCAATAGTTCAACCCTAATAGCTTGGAATTTTACAAGAAAGAGATTTCTTCTACACATGCTTTAAAAATGGATATGCATGCTTGAAACATGTTAAATATACAAATGACCTATCGATCGAAAGAATTTAAAGAGAATAACAAACGCTCATTAAATTCTCATGTAAATGTGCCGTGGGATATTTACCCGAGTCAAATAAGTTATTATTTAGCCCATTTTCAAAAAGCTAACCTTACAATCATAGATGATTGTAAAGTGATTTATCCTGCATAACGGGCTATATTTTTGTGAGAAATGTGTTATGGATTGGGAGTCAACACTCTGTTAAAAATCCGCTGCCTCCCCCTTTTCCCGACGATTGCAAAATCTGAGATATAAAAACTAAAAAGAGCTTACAATCCCTAAAAATTATAGACACTCTTTGGAATTATTTCTCTCTGCATTTGTGCATTGTGCATCTCCATTTTAGATGTACACTTTTTTCTTAAATCAAAGCTTTGACTTTTCGCTCTCCCTTCATCCCGTAAACAAAAAAGGCAAATAGATCACAACAAATTGAAAATTTTAGAGTTTATGTATGAAAAAAGTTTAAAACAATAACAAATGTAAGTAAAGAAAATTTATTCACATGCCACAAATGAACACAAAAGTTTTGTTATCCAAGTTTGGCAAATTCCTCTAGTTCAACCAAAATAGATTGGAATTTTACAAGAAAGAGATTTGTTCTACACATGCTTTAAAAATAGATATGCATGCTTGAAACGTGTTAAAGATGCAAATGACCTATCGATGCAAAGCTTTTAAAGAGAATAAGAAATGCTCATTAAATTCTCTTGTGCACGTGTAGTGGGATACTTACCCGAGTCAAACAAGCCATTATTTTACCTGTTTGCAAAAAGCTGACCTTACAACCTTACAATCATAAATGATTGTAAAGTGATTTATCCTACATAACGGGCTATATTTTTTTAAGAAATGACTTATGGATTGGGAGTCAACACTCAGATAAAAATCGACCTCCTCCCCATTTTCACGACGATTGCAAAACCCGAGATATAAAAACTACAAAAAGCTTACAATCCCTAAAAATTACAAACACTCTTTGGAATTATCTCTCTCTAGATTTGTGGATTGTGCATCTCCGTTTTAGATGTAAGCTTTTTTCATAAATCGAAACTTTGAGTTTTCGCTCTCTCTTCATCCCGTAAACAAAAAAGGCAAATAGATCACAACAAAAAAAAATTTAGAGTTTATGTATGGTAAAATTTTATAACAATAACAAATGTAAGTAAGGAAAATTTATTCACACGCCACAAATGAACACAAAAATTTTGCTATCCAAGTTTGGGAAATTCCACGTTCAACCCTAATAGTTTGGAATTTTACAAGAAAGAGATTTCTTCTACACATGCTTTAAAAATGGGTATGCATGCTTGAAACAAGATAAAGATGCAAATGACCTATGGATCGAAAGCTTTTAAAGAGAATAACAAACGCTCATTAAATTCTCAAGTGAACGTGTGGTGGGATACTTACCCGAATCATACAAGCCATTATTTTGCCCGTTTGCAGAAAGCTAACCTAACAATCATAAATGATTGTAAAGTGATTTATTCTGCGTAACGGGCTATATTTTTTTAAGAAATGACTTATGGATTGGGAGTCAACACTCAGTTAAAAATCCCCCGCCTCCTCCTTTTCCCGACGATTGCAAAAGATGAGATATATAAACTAAAAAGAGCTTACACTCCTTAAAAATTACAGACACTCTTTGGAATTATCTCTCTCTACATTTGTCCATTGTACGTCTCCATTTTAGATGTACACTTTTTTCTTAAATCAATACTTTGAGTTTTCGCTCTCCCTTCATCCCGTAAACTATAAAGGCAAATACATAACAAAATGAAAATTTTAGAGTTTATGTACGAAAAAATTAAAAAAAATAAATGTAAATAAAGAAAATGTATTCACACGCCATAAATGAACACAAAATTTTTGTTGTCCAAGTTTGAGAAATTCCACTAGTTCAACCCTAATAGGTTTGAATTTTAGAAGAAAGAGATTTTTTCTACACATGCTTTAGAAATGGGTATGCATGCTTGAAAAATGTTAAAGAATCAAATGACCTATGGATCCAAAGCTTTTAAAGAGAATAACAAACGCTCATTAAATTCTCAAGTGAACGTGCGGTGGTATATTTACCTGAGTCAAACAAACCATTATTTTGCCTGTTTTTAAAAAGATGACCTAACAATGATAGAGGATTGTAAAGTGATTTATCATGCGTAACGGGCTATATTTTTGTAAGAAATGAGTTATGGATTGGGAGTCTACACTCAGTCAAAAATTCCCTGCCTCCCCCTTTTCCCGACGATTGCAAAACCTGAGATATAAAAACTAAAAAGAGCTTAAAATCCCCTAAAATTACAACACTCTTCAAAATTACCTCTCTCTACATTTTTGCATTGTACATCTCCATTTTACATGTACTCTTTTTCCTTAAATCAAAATTTTGAGTTTTTGCTCTCCCTTCATCCCGTAAACAAAAAAGGAAACAAGATCACAACAAAATGAAAATTTAAGAATTTATGTACAGAAAAAGTTTTAAAAAATAACAAAAGTAAGTAAAGAAAATTTATTCACACTCCACAAATTAACACAAAAGGTTTTTTATCCAAGTTTTGGAAATTCTACTAGTTCAACCCTAATAGCTTGGAATTTTACAAGAAAGAGATTTCTTCTACACTTGCTTTAAAAGTGGATATGCATACTTGAAACATGTTAAGGATGCAAATGACCTATCGATCCAAAGCATTTAAAGAGAATAACAAACACTCAATAAATTCTCATGTGAACGTGTGGTGGGATATTTACTCGAGTCAAACAAGCCATTATTTTACCCGTTTGCAAAAAGTTGACCTTACAATCATAGATGATTGTAAAGTGATTTATCCTGCGTAACGGGCAATATTTTTGTAAGAAATGACTTATGGATTGGGAGTCAACACTCAGTTAAAAATCCCCCGCCTCCCCATTTTCGCGACGATTGCAAAACCTGAGATATAAAAACTAAAAAAAGCTTATAATCCCTAAAAATTACAAAAACTTTTTGGAATTATCTATCTCTAAATTTGTGGTTTGTGCATCTCCGTTTTAGAAGTACACATTTTTCTTAAATCAAAACTTTCAGTTTTCGTTCTCCCCTCATCCCGTAAACAATAGAGGCAAATAGATCACAACAAAAAGAAAATTCTAGAGTTTATGTACCCAAAAAGTTTAAAACAATAACAAATGTAAGTAAAGAAAATTTATTCACACGCCACAAATGAACACAAAAATTTTGTTTTCCAAGTTTGGGAAATTCCACTAGTTCAAACCTAATAGCTTGAAATTTTTCAAGAAAGATATTTCTTCTGCACATGCTTTAAAAATGGGTATGCATGCTTGAAATGAGATAAAGATGCAAATGACCTATATGTCGAAAGCTTTTAAAGAGAATAACAAACGCTCATTAAATTCTCAAGTGAATGTGCTGTAGGATATTTACCCAAATCATACAAGCCATTATTTTGCCTGTTTGCAAAAAGCTAATGTAACAATCATAGATGATTGTAAAGTGATTTATCCTGCGTAACGGGCTATGTTTTTTTAAGAAATGACTTATGGATTGGGAGTCAACACTCAGTTAAAAATCCCCCGCCTCCCCCTTTTCCAGACGATTGTAAAACCTGAGATATATAAACTGACAAGAGCTTACAATCCCTAAAAATTACAGAAACTCTTTTGAATTATCTCTCTCTACATTTGTGCATTGTGCATCTCCACTTTAGATGTACACATTTTTCTTAAATAAAAAATTTGAGTTTTCACTCTCCCTTCATCCCGTAAACAATAAAGGCAAATAGATCAAAACAAAATGAAAATTTTAGAGTTTATGTACGGAAAAATTTTAAAACAATAACAAATGTAAGTAAAGAAAATGTATTCACACGCCACAAATGAACACAAAAGTTTTTTTATCCAAGTTTTGGAAATTCCACTAGTTCAACCCTAATAGCTTGGAATTTTACAAGAAAGAGATTTTTTCTACACATGCTTTAGAAATGGGTATGCAAGCTTGAAACATGTTAAAGTTGCAAATTCCCTATGAATCCAATGATTTTAAAGAGAATAACAAACGCTCATTTTATTCCCAAGTGAACGTGCAGTAGGATAGTTACCCGAGTCAAACAATCCATTATTTTGCCCGTTTGCAAAATGCAGACCTAACAATCATAGATGATTCTTAAAGTGATTTACCATGCGTAACAGGTTACATTTTTGTAAGAAATGACTTATGGATTGGGAGTCATCACTCAGTTATAAATCCCCCACCTCCCCCTTTTCTCAACGATTACAAAACCTAAGAGATAAAAAATAAAAAGAGCTTACAATCCCTAAAAATTACAGACACACTTTGGAATTATCTCTTTCTATATTTGTGCATAGTGCATCTCCATTTTAGATGAACACTTTTTTCTTAAATTAAAAATTAGAGTTTTCACTCTCCCTTCATCCCGAAAAAAAAAGGCAAATAGATCACAAAAAAATGAAAATGTTGGAGTTTATGCATGGAAAAAAAATTAAAGCAATAACAAACGTAAGTAAATAAAATTTATTCACAGGACACAAATGAACAAAAAAAATTTGTTATCCAAATTTGGGAAATTCCACTAGTTCAACCCTTATAGCTTGAAATTTTACAAGAATAAGATTTCTTCTACACATGCTTTAAAAATGGAAATGCATGCTTGAAACAAGTTAAAGATGCAAATGACCTATGGATTCAAATTTTTTAAAGAGAATAACAAACACACATTAAATTCTCAAGTGAACGTGTGGTCGGATATTTACCTGAGTCAAACAAGCCATTATTTTGCCCGTTCTCAAAAAGCTAACCTAACAATCATAGAGTATTTTAAAGTGATTTATCATGCGTAACGGACTATATTTTTATAGGGCAACTCATGGATTGGGAGTCAACACTAAGTTAAAAATCCCCCACTTCCCCCTTTTCCCGACGATTGAAAAACTTGATATATAAAAACTTAAAAGAGCTTACAATCCCTAAAAATTATAGACACTCTTTGGACATATCTCTCTCTACATTTGTGCAATGTGCATCTCCATTTTAGATGTATAATTTTTTCTTAAATCAAAACTTTGAGTTTTCGCTCCTCGTTCGTGCCGTAAACAAAAAAGGCAAATAGATCACAACAAATGGAAAATTTTAGAGTTTGTGTATAAAAAAAATTTAAAACAATAACAAAGCTAAGTAAAGAAAATTTATTCAAACACAACAAATGAACTGAAAATTTTTGTTATCAAAGTTTGGGAAATTCCACTAGTTCAACCCTAATAGCTTGGAATTTTCCAAGAAAGAGATTTCTTCTACACATGTTTTAAAAATGGATATACATGCTTGAAACATGTTAAAGATGCACATGATCTCTGGAGCCAAAGCTTTTAAAGAGAATAACAAACTCTCATTAAATTCTCAAGTGAACGAGAAGTGGGTTATTTACCCAAGTCAAACAAGCTATTATTTTGCCCATTTGCAAAACGCTGACCTAACAATCATAGATGATTGTAAAGTGATTTATCATGCGTAACGGGCTATATTTTTTTAAGAAATGACTGATGCATTGGGAGTCAACACTCAGTTAAAAATTCCCCGCCTCCCTCTTTACCCGACCATTGCAAAACTTGAGATATAAAAACTAAAAAGAGCTTAAAATCCCTAAAAATGAAAGATACTATTTGGAATTATCTCTCTCTACATTTGTGCATTGTGCCTCTCCATTTTATATGTACATTTTTTTCTTAAATCAAAACTATGATTTTTCGCTCGCCGTTTATCCCGTAAACAAAAAACACATATAGATCACAAAAAAGGAAAATTGTAGATTTTATGTATGGAAAAAATTTAAAAAATTAACAAAAATAAGTAAATAAAATTTATTCACAGACCACAAATGAACACAAAAAGTTTAGTTATCCAATGTAGGAAAATTCCACTAGTTCAACCCAAATAGCTTGGAATTTTACAAGAACGAGATTTCTTCTATACATGTTTTAAAAATGGATATGCATGCTTGAAACATGTTAAAGATGGAAATGACCTATGGTTCCAAAGCTTTTAAAGAGATTCACAAACGCTCATTAAGTTCTCAAAGTGAACTTGCGGTGGGATATTTACCCGAGTCTAACAAGCCATTACTTTGCCCGTTTTTAAAAAGTTGACCTAACAATCATAGATGATTGTAAAGTTATTTATCATGCGTAATGAGCAATATTTTTGTAAGAAATGACTTATGGATTGGGAGTCTACACTCAGTTAAAGATCCCTCGCCTCCACCTTTTCCCAACGATTGCAAAACTTGAGATATAAAAACTAAAAAGAGCTTACAATCCCTAAAAATTACAGACATCTTTGGAATTATCTCTCTCTACATTTGTGCATTGTGCATCTCCATTTTAGAAGTACACTTTTTTCTTCAATCAAAACTTTGAGTTTTCGCTCCGTTCATCCCGTAAACAAAAAAGCCAAATAGATCACAACAAAATGACAATTTTAGAATTTATGTATGGAAAATTTTAAAACAATAAAAAATGTAAGTATATAAAATTTATTCACACGCCACAAATTAACTCAAAAGTTTTGTTATCCAAGTTTGGAAAATTCCACTACTTCAACCCTTATAGCTTAGAATTTTACAAGAAAGAGATTTCTTCTACACATGCTTTAAAAATGAAAATGGATGCTTGAAACATGTTAAACTTGCAAATGACCTATGGATCCAAAGCTTTTAAAGAGAATAACAAACACTCATTAAAATCTCAAGTGAACGTGCGGTGGAACATTTACCCGAGTCAAACAAGCCATTATTTTGCCCGTTTGCAAAAAGATGATTGTAAAGTGATTTTTCATGCGTAACGGGCTATATTTTTCTAAAAAATGACTTATGGATTGGGAGTCAACACTCAGTTAAAAATCCCTACCTCCACCTTTTCCCGACGAATGCAAAACCTGAGATATAAAAAGTAAAAAGAGCTTACAATCCCTAAAAATTAAAGACACTATTTGGAATTATCTCTCTCTACATTTGTGCATTGTGCATCTCCATTTTAGATGTACACTTTTTTCTTAAATCAAAACTTTGAGTTTTCGCTCTCCCTTCATCCCATAAACAAAAAAGGCAAATAGATCACAACTGAATGAAAATTTTAGAGTTTATGTTTGGAAAAAATTTAAAATAACAAATTTAAGTGAAGAAAATTTATTCTCACGCCTGAAATGAACAGAAAAGTTTTGTTATCCAGGTTCTGGAAATTCCACTAGTTCAACCCTAACAGATTGGAATTTTATAAGAAAGAGATTTCTTCTACACATGTTTTAAAAATGTATATGCATGCATGAAACATGTTAAAGATGCAAATGACCTATGGATCCATACCTTTTAAAGAGAATAACAAACACTCATTAAATTTTCAAGTGAGCATGCGGTGGGATATTTACCCGAGTCAAACAAGCCATTATTTTGCCTGTTTGCAAAAAGCTGACCTAACGATCAAAGATCATTGTAACGTGATTTATCATGCGTAATGGGTTATATTTTTTTAAGAAATGATTTGTGGATTGGGAGTCAACACTCAGTTAAAAATCCCCAGCCACCCCCTATTCCCGATGATTGCAATACTTGCAATATAAAAACTAAAAAGAGCTTATAATCCCTAAAAATTAAAAAAACTCTTTGGAATTATCTCTCTTTAAATTTGTGCAATGTGCAACTCTATTTTAGATTTACACATTTTTCTTAAATCAAAACTTTGAGTTTTCCCTCTCCCTTCATCTAGTAAACAAAAAAGGCAAATAGATCACAACAAAATGAAAATTTTAGATTTTATGTATGGAAAAAATTTAAAAATATAAAAAATTTAAGTAAAGAAAATTTATTCACACACTACAAATGAACAGAAAAATGTTTTGTTATCCAAGTTTTGAAAATTCCACTATTTCAACCCTAATAGCTGGGAAGTTTACACGAAAGAGATTTCTTCTACACATGTTTTAAAATGGATAAGCATGCTTAAAACATGTTAAAGATGCAAGGACCTATGGATCCAAATATTTTAAAGAGAATAACAAACGCTCATTAACTTCTCAAGTGAACGTGCGGTGGGATATTTACCCAAGTCAAAAGTGTCATTATTTTGCCCGTTTGGAAAAAGCTGACCTAACGATCGTAGATGATTGTAAAGTGATTTATCATACATAACGGGATATATTTTTGTAAGAAATGACTTATGGATTGGGTGTCACACTCAGTTAAAAATCCCCCGCCTCCCCCTTTTCCCGACGATTGGAAAACCTGAGAGATAAAAACTAAAAAGAGGTTAAAATCCCTGAAAATTACAGACACTCTTTGGAATTGTCTCTCTCTACATTTGGGCATTGTGAATCTTCATTTTATTTTTAAAATTTTTTTAAATCAAAACATTGAGTTTTTGTTCTCGTTTCATCCCGTAAATAAAAAAGGCAAATAGGTCACAGCAAAATGAAATTTTTAGAGTTTATGTATGGAAAAAATTTTAAATAATAAAAAATTTAAGTAAATAAAATTTATTCACACACCAAAAATGAACACAAAAGTTTTGTTATCCAAGTCTTGGAAATTCTACTAGTTCAACTCTAATAGCTTGGAATTTTACTAAAAAGAGATTTCTTCTACACATGTTTTAAAAATGGATATGCATGCTCGAAAATTGTTAAAGATGCAATGACCTATGGATCCAAAGCTTTTAAAGAGAATAATAAACGCGCATTAAGTTCTCAACTGAACGTGCGGAAGGATATTTACCCGAGTAAAAAAAGCCATTATTTTGCCCATTTGCAAAAGACTGACGTAACAATCATAGATTGTAAAGTGATTTATCATGTGTAATGGGCTATATTTTTTTGTAAAAAATGACTTATGGATTGGGAGTCAACACTCGGTTAAAAATCCCCTGCCTCCCCATTTTCCCAACGACCGCAAAACCTGAGATATAAAAAACTTAAAAGAGCTTACAATCCCTAAAAATTACAGACACTCTTTGGAGTTATCTCTCTCTACATTTTTGCAATGTGCATCTCTATTTTAGATGTACACTTTTTTCTTAAATAAAAACTTTGAGTTTTCGCTCTCCGTTCATCCCATAAAAAAAAGGGAAAAACATCACAACAAAAAAAAAATTTAGAGTTTCTGTATGGAAAAAATTTAAAACAATAACAAATTTAAGTAAAGAAAATTTATTCGCAGACCACAAATGTACACAAAAGTTTTTTTATCCAATTTTTGGAAATTCCACTTGTTCAACCCTAATAGCTTGAAATTTTACAAGAAAGGGTTATCTTCTACACATGGTTTAAAAAAGGATATGCATGTTTGAAACATGTAAAAGATGCAAATAACAAACGCTCATTAAATTCTCAAGTGAACATGCGGTGGGATATTTAACCAAATCAAACAAGCCATTAATTTTCTCGTTTGCAAAGAGTTGACCTAACAATCATACATGAATGTAAAGTGATTTATCATGCGTAACGGGGTATATTTTTGTAAGAAATGACTTATTGATTGGGAGTCAACACTCAGTTAAAAATACCCCACCTCCCCCTTTTCCCGATGGTTGCAAAACCTGAGATGTAAAAACTAAAAAGAGCTTACAATCCCTAAAAAATATAGACACTCTTTGGAATTATCTCTCTCTACATTTGAGCATTATGCATCTCCATTTTAGATGTCCACTTTTTTCTTAAAACAAAACTTTGAGTTTTCGCTCTCCCTTCATCCCATAAACAAAAAAGGCAAATAGATCACAACAAAATCAAAATTTTAGAGTTTAGGTACGGAAAAAGATTAAAACAATAACAAATGTAAGTAAAGAAAATTTATTCACATGCCACAAATGAACACAAAAGTTTTGTTATCCATGTTTGGGAAATTCCACTAGTTCAACCCTAATAGCTTGGAATTTTACAAGAAAGAGATTTCTTCTACACATGCTTTAAAAATGGGTATGCATGCTTGAAACCTGTTAAAGATGCAAATGACATATGGATCCAAAGCTTTTAAAGAGAATAAAAAATGCTCATTAAATTCTCAAGTGAACGTGCGGTGGGATATTTACCCAAGTCAAACCAGCCATTATTTTGCCCGTTTGCAAAAAGTTGACCTAACAATCATAGATGATTGTAAAGTGATGTATCATTAGTAACGGGCTATATTTTTCTAAGAAATGACTTATGGATTTGGAGTCAACACTAACTTAAAAATCCCCCACCTCACCCTTTTCCCGATGATTGCACAACCTGAGATATAAAAACAAAAAAGAGCATACAATCCCTAAAAATTATAGACACACTTTGGAATTATCTCTCTCAACATTTGTGCATTGTGCATCTCCATTTTAGATGTACACTTTTTTCTTAAATCAAAACTTTGAGTTTTCGCTCTCCCTTCATCCCGTAAACAAAAAAGGCAAATAGATCACAACAAAATGAAACTTTTAGAGTTTATTTATGGAAAAAGATTAAAACAGTACAACTTTAAATAAAGAAAAGTTTTTTACACACCAAAAATGAACACAAAAGTTTTGTATGGAAAAAATTTTAGAGTTTATGTACGGAAAAAATTTAAAACAATAACAAATGTAAGTAAAGAAAATTTATTCACACACCATAAATGAACACAAAAGTTATGTTATCCAAGTTTGGGAAATTCCACTAGTTCAACCCTAAAAGCTTAAAATTTTACAAGAAATAGATTTATTCTACTCTTGTTTTAAAAGTGGATATGTATGCTCGAAACATGCTAAAGATGCAAATGACCTACTAATCCAAAGCTTTTAAAGGGAATAATAAACGCTCATTAAATTCTCAAGTGAATGTGCGGTGGGATATTTACCCGAGTCAAACCATCCATTAGATTGCCCGTTTACAAAAAGCTGACCTAATAGTCATAGATGATTGTAAAGTGATTTATCATGCGTAATGGACTATATTTTTGTAAGAAATAACTTATGGATTTGGAGTCAACAGTCAATTAAAAATCCCCTGCTTCCCCTTTTTCCCAACAATTGCAAAACCTGAGATATAAAAACTAAAAAAGCTTACAATCCCTAAAAATTATAGACACTCTTTGGAATTATCTCTCTCAACATTTGTGCATTGTGCATCTCCATTTTAGATTTAAACTTTTTTCTTAAATCAAAACTTTGAGTTTTTGCTCTGCCTTCATCTCGTCAACAAAAAAAGCATATAGATCACAACAAAATGAAGATTTTAGAGATTTCTTCTATGACTAAAAGAATAAAAAATGTAAGTTAAGAAAATTTATCCACACACCACAAATGAACACAAAATTTTTGTTATTCAAGTTTTGGAAATTCCACTAGTTCAACCCTAATAGGTTGGAATTTTACAAGCAAGAGATTTCTTCTACACATGTTTTAAAAATGGAAATGCATGCTTGAAACATGTTAAAGATGCATATGACCTATGGATCCAAATATTTTTAAAAAGAATAAGAAATGCTCATTAAATTCTCAAGTCGTGCGGTGGCATATTTACCCGAGTCAAACAAACCATTATTTTGGCCGTTTGCAAAAAGCTGACCTTACAATAATAGATGATTGTAAAGTGATTTATCACTTGAGAATTTAATGAGTGTTTGTTCTTCATTTTAAAAGGTTTGGATCCATGGGGAATTTGCATCTTTAACATGTTTCAAGCATGTGTATCCATATTTAAAACATGTTAGGATCAGTTAGAAATCTCTTTCTTATCAAATTCGAAGCCATTAGGGTTGAACTAGTGGAATTTCCCAAACTTGGACAACAAAACTTTTGTGTTCATTTGTTGTGTGTTAAAAAATTTCATTACTTACACTTGTTATTTTTTTTTAATTTGTTCCATACATAAACTCTAAATTTTCATTTTGTTGTGATCTGTTTTGCCTTTTCTTCTTGTTTACGAGAGAATTGGAGTGTGAAAACTAAAAGTTTTGCTTTAATAAAAAAGTGTACATCTAAAATGGAATGGAAATGCACAAATGTAGAGAAAGATAATTCCAAAAAGTCTCTTTAACTTTTAGGGACTGCAAACTTTTTTAGTTTTATACATTAAGTTTTGCAATGATCAGGAAAAAAGGGAGACGGGGGATTTTTAACTGAGTGGTAACTCGCAATCCATAACTAATTTCTTACAAAAATACAGCCCGTTACACTTGATTGACATATAAATCACTTTAAAAATCATCTGCAATTGTTAGCTCAACTTTTTGTAAATGGGCAAAATAATGGCTTGTTTGACACAGGTAAATATCCCATTGCACGTTCACTAGAGAATTTAATGAGCATTTTTTGTTCACTTTAAAAGGTTTGGACAAATTGGGCATTTGCATCTTTGACATGTTTCAAGCATGCATATCCAGATTTAAAACATGTTAGGATCAATTAGAAGTCTTTTTTTTATCAAATTCCAAGCCATTAGGGTTGAACCAGTGGAATATCCCAAACTTGGACAACAAAACTTTTGTGTTCGTTTTTGGTGTGTGAATAAATTTTCTTTACTTACATTTTTTTTTTGTTTTAAATTTTTTCCATACATAAACTCTAAAATTTTCATTTTGTTGTGATCTACTTTGCCTTTATGTCCTTGTTTACGAGAGAATCGGAGAGTGAAAACTCAAAATTTTGATTTAAAAAAAAAGTATACATCTATAATGGAATGGAAATGCTAAAATGTAGAGAGAGATAATTCCAAAAGTTTCTGTAACTTTTAGGGACTACAAACTCTTTTAGTTTTTATACATTAGGTTTTGAAATGATCGAGAAAAGGGGGAGGCGGGGGATTTTTAACAGAGTGTTGACTCCCAATCCATAAGTCATTTCTTAAAAAAACATAGCCTATTACACATGATTGACCGATAAATCACTTTACAAATCATCTGCGATTGTTAGCTCAACTTTTTGTAAATGGGCAAAATAATGGCTTGTTTGACACGGGTAAATATCCCATTGCACGTTCACTAGAGAATTTAATGAGCATTTTTTGTTCGCTTTAAAAGGTTTGGATCCGTAGGGCATTTGCATATTTAACATGTTTCAAGCATGCATATCCATATTTAAAACATGTTAGGATCAGTAAGAAATCTCTTTCTTATCAAATTCCAAGCCATTAGGGTTGGACTTGAGGAATTTCCCATACTTGGACAACAAAACTTTTGAGTTCGTTTGTGGTGTGTGAATATATTTTATTTACTTAAATTTTTTATTGTTTTTAATTTTTTCCAAACTAAAACTCTAAAATTTTCATTGTGTTGTGAACTGGTTTGCCTTTAGTTCCTTGTTTATGATAGAATCGGAGAGTGAAAACTCAAAGTTTTTATTTAAAAAAAAAATAGTGTACATCTAAAATGGAATGGAAATTCGCAAATGTAAAGAGGGATAATTCCAAAAAATCTCTATAACTTTTATGGATTGCAAACTCTTTTAGTTTTTATACATTAGGTTTTGCAATGATCGGGAAAAGAGGAGGCAAGGGATTTTTAACTGAGTGTTGACTCCCAATCCATCAATCATTTCTTGCAAAAAAGAGAGCCCGTTACGCATGATTGACCGATAATTCACTTTACAAATCATCTGCGATGGTTAGGTCAGCTTTTTGTAAGCGAGCAAAATAATGGCTTGTTTGACTCGAGTAAATATCCCACCGCACGTTCACATGAGAATTTAATGATCGTTTTTTGTTCGCTTTCAAGTGTTTGGATCCATAGGGCATTTGCATCTTTAATATGTTTTAAGCATGCATATCCTAATTTAAAACATGTTAGGATCAGTTAGAAATCTCTTTCTTATTAAATTCTAAGCCATTAGGATTGAACAAGTGGAATTTCCCAAACTTGCACAACAAAACTTTTGTGTTCATTTGTGGAGTGTGAATAAATTTTATTTACTTACATTTGTTAATGTTTTTAATTTTTTCCATACATAAACTGTATATTTTGATTTTGTTGTGATCTGTTTTGCCTTTATCTTCTTTTTCACGAGAGAATAAGAGAGTGAAAACTCAAAGTTTTGATTTAAGAAAAAAGTGTACATCCAAAATGGAATGGCAATACACAAATGTAGAGAGAGATAATTCAAAAAAGTCTCTTTAACTTTTAGGGACAACAAATTCTTTTAGTTTTTATACATTAGGTTTTGCAATGATCGAGAAAAGGGGAGGCGGGGGATTTTTAACTAAGTGTTGACTCCCAATCCATAAGTCATTTCTTACAAAAACATAGCCCGTTGTGCATGATTGACCCATATATCACTTTAAAAATCATTTGCGATTTGTAGCTCTGCTTTTTGTAAATGGAAAAAATAATGGCTTGTTTCACTCAGGTAAATATCCAACCGCACGTTCACTTTAGAATTTAATGAGCGTTTGTTGTTCGCTTTAAAAGGTTTGGATCCATAGGGCATTTACATCTTTCACATGTTTCAAACATGCATATCCATATTTAAAACATGTTAGGATCAGTTAGAAATCTCTTTCTTATTAAATTCCAAGCCATTAAGGTTGAACAAGTGGAATTTTCCAAACTTGAACAACAAAACTTGTGTGTTCGTTTGGGGTGTGTGAATAAATTTTCCTAACTTACATTTTTTATTGTTTTTAATTATTTCCATACATAAAATCTAAAATTTTCATTTTTTGTGATTGATTTTGCCTTTATCTCCTTGTTTACGAGAGAATCGGAGAATGAAAACTCAAAGTTTTGATTTAAAAAAAAGTGTACATCTAAAATGGAATGGAAATTCAAAAATGTAGGGAGAAATAATTCCAAAAAACTCTCCGTAACTTTTGGGACTGCAAACTCTTTTAGTTTTTATACATTAGGTTTTGCAATGATCACGAAAAGGGGGAGGCGTGAGATTTTTAACTGAGTGTTTACTCCCAATCGATAAGTCATTTCTAACAAGAACATAGAACATTACAAATAATTGACCGATAAATGACTTTAAAAATCATCTACTACTGTTAGCTCAACTTTTTTCAAATGGGAAAAATAATGGCTTGTTTGACTCGGGTAAATATCCCACCGCATGTTCACTTGAAAATTTAATGAGTGTTTGTTGTTCACTATAATACTTTTGGATCCATAAAGCATTTGCATCTTTAACATGTTTCAAGTATGCATATCCATATTTAAAACATGTTAGGACCAGTTAGAAATCTCTTTCTTATCAAAATCTAAGCCATTAGGGTTGAACTAGTGGAATTTCCCAAACTTGGACAACAAAACTGTTGTGTTCGTTTATGGTGTCTGAATAAATTTTCTTTACTTATAGTTGCTATTTTTTTTCCATAGACAAACTCTAAAATTTTTATTTTGTTGTGAACTGTTTTTTCTTTATATTCTTGTTTACGAGAGAAATGGAGAGTGAAAACTCATAGTTTTGATTTAAGAAAAATGTGTACATCTAAAATGGAATGGAAATGCACAAATGTAGACAGAGATAATTCCAAAAAGTCTCTGTAACTTTTACGGACTACAAACTCTTTTATTTTTTATAAATTATGTTTTGCAGTGATTGGGAAAAAGGGGAGGCGGGGGATTTTTAACTAAGTGTTGACTCCCAATCCATAAGTTATTTCTTACAAAACATAGCCCGTTACGCGTGATTGACCGATAAATCACTTTGCAAATCATCTGCGATTATTAGGCCAGCTTTTTGTAAGCGGGCAAAATATTGGCTTGTTTAACTCGGATAAATTTCCCACCGCACGTTCTCTTGAGAATTTACTGAGCGTTTATATTTCACTTTAAAATGTTTGGATCCATAGGGCATTTGTATCTTTAACATATTTCAAGCATGTATATTTATATTTAAAACATGCTAGTATCAGTTAGAAATCTCTTTTTTATCAAATTCTAATCCATTAGGGTTGAACTAGTGGAATTTCCAAAACTTGGATAACAAAAATTTTGTGTTCATTTGTGGTGTGTGAATAAATTTTCTTTACATACATTTGTTATTGTTTTTAATTTTTTCCATACATAAACTCTAAAATTTTCATTTCCTTGTGATCTATTTTTCCTTTATCTCCTTGTTTAAGAGAGAATAGGAGAGTTAAAACTCAAATTTTTTATTTAAAAAAATGTGTACATCTAAAATGGAATGGAAATGCACAAATGTAGAGAGAGATAATTCCTAAAAAAAATTTGTAACTTTTAGGGACTGCAAACTCTTTTAGTTTTTAGACATTAGGATTTGCAATGATCGGGAAAAGGGAGAGACGAGGGATTTTTAACTGATAGTAGACACCCAATCCATAAGTTATTTCTCACAAAAACATAGCCCGTTATGCATGATTGACCAATAAATCACTACACAAATCATATGCGATTGTTTGGTCAGCTTTTTGTAAATGGGCAAAATAATGGCTTGTTTGACTCAGGTAAATATCCGACCTCACATTCACTTGAGAATTTAATGAGCGTTTGTTGTTTGCTTTTAAATGTTTGGATCCATAGGGAATTTGAATTTTTAACATGTTTAGAGCATGGATATCAATATTTAAAATATGTTAGGATCAGTTAAAAATCTCTTTCTTATCAAATTCCAAGGCATTAGGGTTGAACTAGTGGACTTTCCCAAACTTGGAAAACAAAACTTTTGTGTTTGTATGTGGTGTGTGAATAAATTTTCTTTAATTAAACTTGTTAGTTTTTTTAAGGTCTTCAATACATAAATTCTAAAATTGTCATTTTGTTGTGATTTGTTTTGCCTTTATATGCTTGTATACAGGAGAATCGAAGAGTGAAAACTCAAAGTTTTGACTTAAGAAAAACGTGTACATCTAAAATGGAAAGGAAATGCACAAATGTAGAGACTGATAATTCCAAAAAGTCTTTGTAACTTTTAGGGACTGCAAACTCTTTTAGTTTTTATACATTAGGTTTTGCAATGATCGGGAAAAGAGGGAGGCAGGGGATTTTTAACTGTATTATGACTCCCAATCCGTAAGTCATTTCTTGTAAAAACCTAACCCGTTACACATGATTGACCAATAAATAACTTTACAAATCATCTACGATTGTTAGGACAACTATTCGTAAATGGGCAAAATAATGGCTTGTTTGACTCTGGTAAATATCCTACCGCACGTTCACTTGAGAATTTAATGAGCGTTTGTTGTTCACTTTAAAAGGTTTGGATCAATAGGGCATTTTTATATTTAACTTGTTTCAAGCATGCGTATCCATATTTAAAACATGTTAGGATTAGTTAGAAATCTCTTTCTTATCAAATTCCAAGCCATTAGGGTTGAACTAGTGGTATTTCCCAAACTTGGACAACAAAACTTTCGTGTTCGTTTGGGGTGTGTGAATAAATTTTCTATACTTACATTTTTTATTGTTTTTATTTGGTTCCATACAAAAACTCTAAAATTTTCATTTTGTTGTGATCTGTTTTGCCTTTATCTCCTTGTTTACGAAAGAATCGGAGAGTGAAAACTCAAAGTTTTTATTTAAAAACAAATGTACTTCTAAAATGGAATGGAAATGCACAAATGTAGAGAGAGATAATTCCAAAAAATTCTCTGTAACTTTTAGTGACTGTAAACTCTTTTAGTTTTTACATTAGGTTTTGCAATGATCGGGAAAAGGGGGAGGCATGGGATTTTTAACTGAGTGTTGACTCCCAATCCATCAGTCATTTCTTACAAAAACATAGCTTGTTACACATGATGGACTGATAAATTACTTTACAAATCATCTGCGATAGTTAGTCAGCTTTTTGTAAGCGGGCAAAATAATGGCTTGTTTGACTTAGGTAAATATCCCACCGCACGTTCACTTGAGAATTTAATGAGCGTTTGTTGTTTGGTGTAAAAGGTTTGGATCCATAGGGAATTTGTATCTTTAACATGTTTTAAGCATGCATATCCATATTTAAAAATTTCTAGGATCAGTTATAAATCTATTTCTTATTAAATTCCCTGCCATTTGGATTGAACAAGTGGAATTTCCCAAACTAGGACAACAAAAAATTTTTGTTCGTTTGTGGTGTACGAATAAATTTCCTTTACTTATATTTGTTACAATTTTTAATTTTTTCTATACATAAACTCTAAATTTTCATTTTGCGGTGATCTGCTTTGCCTTTATCTTGTTGTTCACGGGAGAATCGGGGAGTGAAAACTCAAAGTTTTGAATTAAGAAAAAAGTGAACATCTAAAATGGAATGGAAAAGGAGAAATGTAGAGAGAGATAATTCAGAAAAGTCTCTTTAACTTTTAGGGACTGCAAACTCTTTTATTTTTTATACATTAGGTTTTGCAATGATCATGAAAAATGTGAGGCAGGGGATTTTTAACTAAGTGTTGACTCCCAATCCATAAGTCATTTCTTACAAATACATAGCCCGTTATGCATGATTGACCGATAAATCACTTTACAAATCATTTGCGATTTATAGCTCTTCTTTTTGTAAATGGGAAAAATAATGGCTGGTTTGATTCGGGTTAATATCCCACTGCACGCTCACTTGAGAATTTAATGAGCGTTTGTTGTTCGCTTTTAAAGTTTTGGATCCATAGGGCATTTGCATCTTTAACACGTTTCAAGCATGCATATCCATATTTAAAACATGTTAGGAGCAGTTCGAAATCTCTTTCTTATTTAATTCCAAGCCATTAAGGTTGAACTAGTGGAATTTCCCAAACTTGGACAACAAAACTCTTGTGTTCGTTTGGGGTGTCTGAATAAATTTTCTTTACTTAATTTTCTTATTATTTTTAATTTTTCCATACAAAAAATCAAAAAATTTCATTTTTTTTGTGATTTATTTTGCCTTTATCTCCTTGTTTATGAGAGAATCGGAGAGTGAAAACTCAAAGTTTTGATTTAAAAATAAAGTGTAAATCTAAACTGGAATGGAAATGCACAAATGTAGGGAGAGATAATTCCAAAAAAGTCTCTGTAACTTTTGGGACTGCTAACTCTTTTTGTTTTTATAAATTAGGTTTTGCAAAGATTGGGAAAAGGGGGAAGCGGGTGATTTTTAACTAAGTGGTGACTCCCAATCCATAAGTCATTGCTTACAAAAACATAGCCCATTACACATGATTGAATGATAAATCACTTTGCAAATCATCTACGATTGTTAGGTCAGCTTTTTGTAAGTGGGCAAAACAATGGGTTGTGTGACTCGAGTAAATATTCGACCGGACGTTCACTTGAGAATTTAATGAGCATTTGTTTTTTACTTTAAAAGGTTTGGATCCATAGGCCATTTGTATCTTTAACATGTTTAGAGCATGCATATCCATATCTAAAATATGTTACGATCAGTTAGAAATCTCTTTCTTATCAAATTCTATGCCATAAGGGTTTAATTAGTGGAATTTCCAAAACATGGAAAACAAAAATTTTGTGTTCGTTTGTGGTGTGTGAATATATTTTCTTCACTTACATTGTTAGTGTTTTTTTAAAATTTTCATTTTGTTGTGATCTGTTTTGCCTTTATATTCTTGTTTACGAGAGAATCGAAGAGTGAAAACTCAAAGTTTTGATTTAAGAAAAATGAGTACATCTAAAATGGAATAAAATGCAGAAATGTAGAGAGAGATAATTCCAAAAAGTCTCTATAACTTTTAGGGACTGCAAACTCTTTTAGTTTTTATACATTTGGTTTTGCAATGATCGGGAAAAGGAGGAGGCGGGGGATTTTTAACTGAGTTTTGACTCCCAATCCATAAGTCATTTCTTGTAAAAACATAGCCCGTTATGCATGATTGACCAATAAATTACTTTACAAATCATCTGCGATTGTTAGGTCAACTTTTTGTAAGTGGGCAAAATAATGGCTTGTTTGACTCACCACTTGAGAATTTAATGAGCGTTTGTTGTATGCTTTAAAAGGTTTAGATAAATAGGGCATTTGCATCTTGAACATGTTTCAAGCATGCATATCCATATTTAAAACATGTTTGGATCAGTTAGAAATCTCTTTCATATCCAATTCCAAGCCATTAGGGTTGAGGTAGTGGAATTTCCCAAACTTGGACAATAAAACTTTTGTGTTTGTTTGTGGTGTGTGAATAAATTTTCTTTACTTACATTTGTTATTGTTTTTAATTTTTCCCATACATAAACTCTAAAATTTTCATTTTTTTGTGATCTATTTTGCTTTTATCTTCTTGTTTACGAGAGAATCGAAGAGTGCTAACTCAAAGTTTTGATTTAAGAAAAAAGTGTACAACTAAAATGGAATGTAACTACATAAATGTAGAGAGAGATAATTCCAAAAAGTCTCTGTATCTTTTAGGGACTACAAACTCTTTTAGTTTTTATACATTAGGTTTTGCAATAATTGAGAAAAGGGGGAGGCGGGGGATTTTAAACTGAGTGTTGACTCCCAATCCATAAGTCATTTCTCACAAAAACATAGCCCATTATGAATGATTGACCAATAAACACTTTAAAAATCATCTACGATTGTTAGGTCAACTTTTCTAAGTGGGAAAAATAATGGCTTGTTTGATACGGGTAAATATCCCACCGCACATTCACTTGAGAATTTAATGAGTGTTTGTTGTTCGCTTTAAAAGGTTTGGATCCATAGGGAATTTGCATCTTTAACATGTTAAGAGCATGCATTTTCATATTTAAAATATGTTAGAATCAGTTAGAAATCTCTTTCTTATCAAAATCCAAGCCATTAGGGTTGAACTAATTGAATTTCCCAAACTTGGAAAACAAAACTTATGTGTTCGTTTGTGGTGTGTGAATAATTTTTTTTTACATAAACTTTTTTTTTTTTTTCCATACATAAACTCTAAAATTTTCATTTTGTTGTGATCTGTTTTGCCTTTATATTCTTGTTTACGAGAGAATCGAACAAAGAAAACGCAAAGTTTTGATTTAAAAAAATGAGTACATCTAAAATGGAATGGAAATGCACAAATTTAGAGAGAGATAATTCATAAAAGTCTCTGTAACTTTTAGGGACTGCAAACTCTTTTAGTTTTTATACATTAGGTTTTGCAATGATCAGGAAAAGGGGAAGGTGGGGGATTTTTAACTGAGTGTTGACTCCCAACCCATAAGTCATTTCTGAAAAAACATAGCCCGTTACGCATGATTGACCGATAAATCACTTTACAAATCATCAGCGATTGTAAGGTCAACTTTTTATAAGTGAGCAAAATAATGGCTTGTTTGACTCGGGTAATATCCTACCTCACATTCACTTGAGAATTTAATGAGCGTTTATTCTATGGTTTAAAAGGTTTGGATCCATAGGGCATTTGCATCTTTAACATGTTTAGAGCATGAATATCCATATTTAAAATATGCTAGGATCAGAAACCTCTTTCATATCAAATTCCAAGCCGTTAGGGTTGAACTATTAGAATTTCCCAAATTAGGAAAACAAAACCGTTGTGTTCATTTGTGGTGTGTGAATAAATTTTCTATTTTTACACTTGTTATTGCTTTTAACTTTTTCATACATAAACTCTAAAATTTTCATTTTGTTGTGATCTGTTTTACCTTTATATTCTTGTTTACAAGAGAATCGAAGAGTGAAAACTCAAAGTCTTGATTTAAGAAAAACGTGTACATCTAAAATGGAATGGAAATGCACAAATGTAGAGAGAGATAATACCAAAAATTCTCTGTAAGTTTTAGGGACTGCAAACTCTTTTAGTTTTTATACATTAGGTTTTGCAATGATCAGGAAAAGGGGGAGGCGGGGGATTTTTAACTGAGTTTTGACTCCCAATTTATAAGTCATTTCATGCAAAAATTTAGCCCGTTACGCATGATTTCCAGATAAATCACTTTACAAATCATCTGCGATTGTTAGGTAAACTTTTTGAAAGTGGGCAAAATAATGGCTTGTTTGACTCAGGTAATTATCCCTCTGCACGTTCACTTGAGAATTTAATGAGAGTTTGTTGTTCGGTTTAAAAGGTTTGGATCAATAGGGCATTTGCATCTTTGACATGTTTCAAGCATGCACATCCAGATTTAAAACATGTTAGGATCAATTAGAATTCTCTTTCTTATCAAATTCCAAGCCATTAGGGTTGAACTAGTGGAATTTCCCAAACATTGAGAACAAAAATTTTTTGTTCGTGTGAGTGTGTGAATAAATTTTATTTATTTAAATTTTTTATTGTTTTTAATTTTTTCCTTACATAAACTCTAAAATTTTCATTTTGTCGTGATTTGTTTTGCCTGTATCTTCGTGTTTACGACAGAATCAGAGTGTGAAAACTCAAAGTTTTGATTTAAGAAAAAAATGTACATCTAAAATGGAATGTAAAGACACAAATGTAGAGAAAGATAATTCCAAAAGGTCTCTGGAATTGTTAGGGGGATTTTTAACTGAGTTTTGACTCCCAATCTATAAGTCATTTCTTGCACAAATATAGCCCATTACGCATGGTTTCCCGATAAATCACTTTACAAATCATCTGCGATTGTAAGGTCAGATTTTTGTTAGTGGGCAAAATATTGGCTTGTTTGACTCGCGTAAATATCCTACCGCACGTTCACTTGAGAATTTAATGAGCTTTTGTTGTTCGCCTTAAAAGGTTTGGATCCATAGGGCATTTGCATCTTTAACATGTTTCAAGCATGCATATCCATATTTAAAACATGTTAGGATCAGTTAGGAATCTCTTTCTTATCAAATTCATAGCCATTTGGGTTGGACTAGTGGAATTTCCCAAACTTGGACAACAAAACTTTTATGTTCGTATGTGGTGTGTGAATAAATTTTCTTTACTTATAGTTTTTATTGTTTTTAATTTTTTCCATACATAAACTCTAAAATTTTCATTTTGTTGTGATCTGTTTTTCCTTTTTCTTCTTGTTTACTAGAGAATCGGAGAGTGAAAACTCAAAGTTTTGATTTAAGAAAAAAGAGTACATCTAAAATGGAATGGAAATGCACAAATGTAGAGAAAGATAATTCCAAAAAGTCTCAGTAACATTTAGGGAATTCAAACTCTTTTAGCTTTTGTACAATTGGTTTTGCAATGTTTGGGAAAAGGGGATGGTGGCGGATTTTTAACTGAGTGTTGACTCGCGGAAATATCCAACCGCACGTTCACTTGAGAATTTAATGGGCGTTTTTTGTTTGCTTTAAAAGGTTTGGATCCATAGGGCATTTTCATAATTAACATACTTCAAGCATGTATATCCATATTTAAAACATGTTAGGATCAGTTAGAAATCTCTTTCTTATCAAATTCCAAGCCATTAGTGTTGAACTAGTGGAATTTCCGAAACTTAGAAAACAAAACTTTTGCGTTAGTTTGTGGTGTGTGACTAAATTTTCTTTACTCACATTTTTTATTTGTTTTAATTTTTTCCATACATAAACTCTTTCATTTTGTTGTGATCTGTTTTCCCTTTATCTTCTTGTTTACGAGAGAATCTGAGATTGAAAACTCATAGTTTTGATTTAAAAAAATATTACATCTAAAATGGAATGGAAATGCACAAATATATAGAGAGATAATTCCAAAAAGTCTTTTTAGCTTTTAGGGACTGCAAACTTTTTTAATTTTTATAGATTAGGTTTTGCAATAATCGGGAAAAAAGGGAGGTGAGGGATTTTTAACTGCGTGTTGACTCCCAATCCATAAGTTATTTCTTACAAAAACATATCCCTTTATGCATTATTGATCGATAAATCACTTTACAAACCAACTGCGATTGTTAGGTCAACTTTTTTGTAAATTGGCAAAATAATGGCTTGCTTGACTCGGGTAAATATCCCTCCGCACGTTCACTTGAAAATATAATGAGCGTTTGTTGTTCGCTTTAAAAAGGTTTTGACCCATAGGGCATTTGCATCATTAACATGTTTCAAGCATCCATATCCACATTTAAAACATGTTAGGATCAGTTAGAAATCTCTTGCTTATCAAATTCCAAGCCATTAGGGTTGAACTAGTGAAATTCCCAAACCTGGAGAAAAAAAAATTTGTGTTCATATGTGTTGTGTGAATAAATTTTATTTACTTAATTTTATTATTGTTTTTAATTTTTTCCATACATGAACTATAAAATTTTCATTATGGGGGGGTTAGTCAACTTGAAGGACAAGATGATCTTCAACCACATAACGTCCTTTAACACTTGAAGTCGTTAGTGGAGCGCAGATGAAGCTTCATCTCGATGCAGGGGATGAAGGGGCCCTTCATCTCCACGGTTTAATTTCAATCATGTAGAAGAAGGCCCTTTTTGATCTTCTTCGAATTGAAGGACGGGCGACACTCGTATATTTTCCTCTCTCTCCTCGCACCCCCCCATCACGCGTCGTCATTTTTCTTTTTTCTTCCTCTCTCCCGCACTCCCTTCCCTCTCTCGTCTCCCTGTGCCCCTGACATTGATCTCGGCCACCATCTCAGTTCCCTCTCATCTCCGGCCTCAACTCTCAGTCTTCTCTCGCACCCCCTCTCTCGTCTCCGTGACTCCCTCTCTTCTCTCGGACAAGCTCTCTCTCACTTCTCTCTCTCTATTCCCTCCTGACCTCCCTTTCTTCTCTGTCTTCTCCCTCTCTTCTCCCTTTCGGCCTCCCACTCCCTTCTCTCTCTGGCTAGTCTCGATTAGGCATCGATTTCACCCTTCGGCTTCGAATTTCCCCCTTTGATTTCACCCTTCAGCTTCGGATTTCCCCCTTCGATTTCACCCTTCGGCTTCGGATTTCCCAAAATTTTAGAAGGTATGCCTAAACCCTAATTTTTTTTCATTCAATTAGTGTTTTATTTGATTTAAATTTATTTTCAGTGCGTAATTGGGGGTTATTTGTGCATTATTTTGGGATTTAGGGTTACGGTTTATAGTCTAAATTCTTGATTCGTGTATGGATTATTTTTAGGGTTTGCTGCTTGGTATTTAAGGGTTCAGTAATTGGGGTTTTGGGTTTATGGTTAAGGGTATTTTAGGGATTAGGGTTTTTAAGGTTTAGGGGGTTTAGGGTTTTTAAGCTATAAGGTTTTTTGGGTTTAGGGTTTGGAATTAGGGTGTAGGGTTTAGGGTTTAGGGCTTTTAATGTATTAAGTCCTGGAATTAGTGTTTAGGGTTTAGAGTTTAGTAGGTGATAGGGTTTAGGGTTTGATGGTTTAGTTTTTTTTTTATGGTTTGTGTTTTGGGTTTAGGGTTTAGGCTAAGGGTTTATGGTATTTTAGGGATTAGAATTTTTAAGGTTTAGGGGGTTTATGGTTTTTAAGGTTTTGGGGGTTTTGTGTTTTTAAGCTCTAGGGTTTTTTAGGTTTTGGGGGGGGGGGGGGGTTAGGGTTTAGGGTTTTGGGCTTTTAAGGTATTGAGTTCTGGAAATAGTGTTTAGGGGTTTTTAGTCCAATTCAAACAAGGTTGAGTCGCCTACCCGGGCGTCCATTAGCCAACGAAATCCGACCCCCATCACTGATGATGTACAGTTCAAAGTGACTGTGAAGTTATATGGGGCTCTACCAGGGGTCTTCGGTGAATTTGGATTTGATGTGTGTGTGTTTTCATTGTTTAGTGCATATGCATTAGTGAAAATAATTTAATTAATCTTGAAATGTGTGAGAATGTTGTTGAGAATTTTTGAAGTGCTATGAAATGTTTTTGCCATGTGGTGAGGAGATTCGGGTATTATACATATCCACCACATGGTAATTTTTTTATGGTTTGTGTTTCAGGTTTAGGGTTTAGGCTAAGGGTTTAGGGTATTTTAGGGATTAAGGTTTTTAAGGTTTAGGGGGTTTATGGTTTTTAAGATTTTGGGGGTTTTGTGGTTTTAAGCTCTAGGGTTTTTTAGGTTTTGTTGGGGGGGGGGGGGGGGGGGGGGGGGAGTTAGGGTTGGGGTTTTTGGCTTTTAAGGTATTAAGTTTTGGAATTGGTGTTTAGGGGTTTTTTGTCCAATTCAAACAAGGTTGAGTCACCTACACAGGCGTCCATTAGCCAACGAAACCCGACCCCCATCACTGATGAGGTACAGTTCATAGTGACTGGGAAGTTATATAGGGCTCTACCAGGGGTCTTCGGTGAATTTGGATTTGATGTGTGTGTGTTTTCATTGTTTATTGCATATGCATTAGTGAAAATAATTTAATTAATTTTGAAATGTGTGAGAATGTTGTTGAGAATTTTTGAAGTGCTATGAAATGATTTTGCCATGTCGCGAGGAGATTCGGGTATTATACATATCCACCACATGTTTTTTTTTTTTTATGGTTTGTGTTTCAGGTTTAGGGGTTAGGCTAAGGGTTTAGGGTATTTTAGGGATTAAGATTTTTAAGGTTTAGGGGGTTTATGGTTTTTAAGATTTTGGGGGTTTCGTGGTTTTAAGCTCTAGGGTTTTTTAGGTTTTGTGGGGGGGGGGGGGGGGGGGGGGTGGTTAAGGTTTAGGTTTTTTGGCTTTTAAGGTATTAAGTTTTGGAATTGGTGTTTAGGGGTTTTTAGTCCAATTCAAACAAGGTTGAGTCGCCTACACAGGTGTCCATTAGCCAACGAAACCCGACCCCCATCACTGACGAGGTACAGTTCATAGTGACTGGGAAGTTATATAGGGCTCTACCAGGGGTCTTTGGTGAATTTGGATTTGATGTGTGTGTGTTTTCATTGTTTAGTGCATGTGCATTAGTGAAAATAATTTAATTAATTTTGAAATGTGTGAGAATGTTGTTGAGAATTTTTGAAGTGCTATGAAATGTTTTTGCCATGTCGCGAGGAGATTCGGGTATTATACATATCCACCACATGGTTTTTTTTTTATGGTTTGTGTTGGTTTTTTTTTTTTGTGGTTTGTGTTTCCGTGATGAGTAAAGGTTGTCTGATAAAGTTTTTTCTGTGAGGACCGTATCGGATTTAGATTATACATCGCTGCAAGAAGACAACCAAGCTGTCGAACATATGATATTTGGACATTCGATGATGATAGAAAAATGCTCGATCTCTTGGTCGAGGAGGTCAATCTAGGGAACAAGTTGCCTAATGGGGTGTGGAAGCATGAGGTATACATGGACTGTGTAAATAAGTTCAATGAAGACACAGTCATGAAAAAAACTGTTGAGCAGGTGAAGAATCGAACAAGAGCATGGAAGAAAACATACCAAACGGTAACGAGCTGTATCAACACTAGTGGGTTTGGTTGGTATGCAACCACACAACGAGTTACTGCATGTAATTTTGTATGGCTTGATTACATAAAGGTACATGTCCCGATGGATGAGCCAGCGGTTGTTGATATAGTTAGGGATACTTCATCACCATTATTAAGCATGGATGAATCTCTACGTAATCAATCTGAAAGAAGTAAACGGTCATCTTCAAGTCATCGTAGAAAGAGAACCGAAATGCCCGATAACGACACTAGTAGGAGAATTTTTTATGCAATAGATCGAATTGCTCAGACATTTGAGAATTTCATGATGAAAGGCGATATTGTAAGAGGTTGCGTCAACGCCCTCAGGGAAATCCCGGACTTGCCTACAGAATTCAAGTATCGTGCTCCTTCATGGTTGGATACACCAACTAAGAAGATCATATTTATGGAAATGACAGTGGAAGACTGGGTCGAGTGGCTTAAATTTTGTTTTGAAAACTAATTGTAATGCATTATAAATACACTATTTTTTTGGAATATTATTATGTAGTAGACATGATATTTGAATTATGACATTGCAAAACTTATTAGTATGGTTTGTATTTAAATTAGATATATTGTTGTGTTTATATATTGCATAGATAAATATAGTGTTTTGAGTATGGATGTGGAATGTGATTGAATGTAGGATGTGGATGTGATTGAATGTAGGATGTGAAATATGGATGAATGTAGGATGTGTGAATGAGGATGAATGTAGGATGTGATTGAATGTAGGATGAGGGAATGGGGATGAATGTAGGATGTGATTGAATGTAGGATGTGGGAATGGGGATGAATGTAGGATGTGATTGAATGTAGGATGTGTGAATGTGGATGAATGTAGGATGTGATTGAATGTAGGATGTGGGAATGGGGATGAATGTAGGATGTGATTGAATGTAGGATGTGTGAATGTGGATGAATGTAGGATGTGATTGAATGTAGGATGTGGGAATGTGGATGAATATGGTTGTTTATAGGTGTGATTGCAAATAGGTTATGATTGAAGATTGATGTTTACTCATCTTTATGAATTTTAGGTGATTGAATTTGTGGATTTCCATGGATACTATGACAGACGATGAAAAGGTTGCAATTATGGTTGCATTCACAAATTTGTTGATCGCCATGGAAAGATACTATCTGTACCATTGCAACATACGTGTACCACGTTCTTGTGGGATGAATGGTCCATTGTATTTGCAAAAGGCACTAGACAAATCTCTAGTTAAATTTCAGAAAGTGTACAGGATGAACCAACTAGTATTTCTCAAATTCGCAGATATACTTACTAGTAAAGGGTTTTTATCAGCCATAAAGACCATCTCAGTTGAAGAACAACTTGCATATTTCCTCCTAACTGTTGGTCAAGGACAAGTGTATAGTGTCATAGCAGAGATGTTTGATAGATCAAACTGGACGATAAGTAAGTATTTCAACAAAGTGGATGCAATCCTCAAACTTCACTCTGATTACGTCAAACGGCCTTCGGAACGCACACACTCGAAGATTTTAACAAATTCAATGTTTTATCCCTACTTCAAGGTAACATCACTTCCTATAACTAAATAATTTTAAATTAATATACAAAGTTAGTAAATATTAATTGAAAATGTATAATTAGGATTGTATGGGAGCTATTGATGGAACTCATATCAAAGCCAACATTCCACTTGAAGATCAACCAAGGTTTTGGAATAGAAACGGTTATCTCTCACAAAATGTGATGGCAGCATGTTCATTTGATATGCAATTCACTTATGTACTTGCTGGATGGGAGGGGTCAGCAGCCGATTCCCGTGTATTGAAGGATGCATTGACTCGTCGAGATAAAATCTTTGTACCTGAAGGTAAGTAATATATTTTTATGCAGTAATTTTTTATCTATTTTATCTTCAATTATTTTATGTGGTATATAATTTTTATTATAGGAAAATATTATCTAGTCAATGCTAGTTATGCAAATCTTCCGGGATTTTTGGCTCCATATCGAGGAACCCGATATCATCTGCAAGAATTTGGAGATGATATTCCTAGAAATGAAAAAGAATTATTCAACCGAAGACATTCATCTTTACGGAATATTATTGAGCGAACTTTTGGTGCTTTGAAAGCTCAATTTCAAATATTAAAAGGTACTCCTCCATTTTCTTTTAAGATCCAGATGAAAATTGTACATGCTTGTTGCATATTGCACAATTATATATGTGTAGAAGATTATGATCATATATTTGAAGATGAAGATGATGATTCGGGTGGCGAGCTCGGTGGAGGAGGTGATGCAGTCCAATTAGGTGCAATAGTTGATATAGACAGTGATGATTGCGATGATCTTAAGGATGTGGGTAGCCAAGTAACAAGCATTAGGAGACAGAGTGCATTAGAATCCACAAGAGCCGCACAATTTCGAGATGCCATATCGACATCCATGTGGAACGATAAATGATGGTTTACTCTTATTACTTTTGAACATGTGTAATTTATATGTACTAAACTTGTAACTCGTTGATAGTAATATTAAAGGCACGAACTCGTTATTTGAATAATTTTTTTAGGTTATTTTAAAAGATGTATATGTATTTATTTATTATTTTATTTTATTTTATTACTATATTAAACTTCATATTTAAGTCTCTGGTAAATAAAATATAATTAAAGTATGCATTTGATTAATATATCATCATTAATTATGTCAAAATATATTATTAATTAATACAATGCAAATCTATCTTATGTTATTAATATAATATTTTTTATTCATTAATCAAATTTTTTTTATTTACTCTATTGTATTAGTGATTTAATAGTGGTAATTAAAATATTGTTAACTCAAACACTTTGGTTTAATTAGTTCATTTTTATAATTATTAAATCAATAATTTTAAATTTCTATAAGATGAAGATGAAGATGAAGTTGTCAACACTAACACCCCATTTCAAAGATTTTGAAGATGAAGTTGTCCACACTAACACCCATTTCGAAGATGAAGATCATGTAGATACATAAGATGAAGATGAAGATGAAGATAAAGATCAAATTTTCATTTTGTTGACTAACCCCCCCTATGTTGTGATCTATTTTTCCTTTATCTCCTTGTTTACGAGAGAATCGGAAAGTGAAAACTCAATGTTTTGATATAAAAAAATGTGTACATCTAAAATGGAATGGAAATGCACAAATGAAGAGAGAGATAATTCCAAAAAGTCTCTATAACTTTTAGGGACTACAAACTCTTTTAGTTTTTATAAATTTGGTTTTGCAATGATCAGGAAAAGGGGGAGGCGGGGGATTTTTAATTGAGTGTTGACTCCCAATCCAAAAGTCATTTCTTACAAAAACATAGCCCGTCACGCATGATTGACCGATAAATCACTTTACAAATCATCTGTGATCGTTAAATCCGCTTTTTTAAATGGGCAAAATAGTGGCTTGTTTGACTCGGGTAAATATCCCACCGCACGTTAACTTGAGAATTTAATGAGCGTTTGTTGTTCGCTATAAAAGGTTTGGATCCATAGGCCATTTGCATCTTTAACATGTTTAAAGCATGAATATAGATATTTAAAACATGTAAGGATCAGTTAGAAATCTCTTTCTGATCAAATTCCAAGTAATTAGGGATTGAACTAGTGGAATTTTCCAAACTTGGACAACAAAATTTTTGTGTTCGTTTGTGGTGTGTGAAGAAATTTTCTTTACTTACATATTTTATTGTTTTAAATTTTTTCTTTACATATAAACTCTAAAGTTTTCCTTTTTTGTGATCTATTTTGCATTTACGTAAAGTTTTGATTTAAAAAAAAAGTGTGCATTTAAAATGCAATAGAAATGCACAAATGTAGAGAGAGATAATTCCACAAAAGGTTTTGTAAAGATCGGGAAAAGGAGAAGGCCGGGGAATTTTAACTGAGTGTTGATTCCCAATCCATAAGTCATTGCTTACCAAAACATAGCCCGTTACGCATGATTGATTGATAAATCACTTAACAAATCATCTACGATTTCTAGGACAACTTTTTGTAAATGGGAAAAATAATGGTTTGTTTGACTCTGGTAAATATCCCACCACACGTTCACTTGAGAATTTAATGAGCGTTTGTTGTTCGCTTTAAAAGGTTTGGGTCCATAGGGCATTTGCATCCTTAACATATTTCAAGCATGCATATCCATATTTAAAACATGTTATGATCAGTTAGAAATCTCTTTCTTATCAAATTCCAAGCCATTAGGGTTGAACAAGTGAAATTTCTGAAACTTGGACAAAAAAACTTTTTAGTTCGTTTCTGGTGTGTGAATAATTTTTTTTACTTAGATTTGTAATTGTTTTTAATTTTTCCATACATAAACTCTAAAATTTTCATTTTGTTGTGATCTGTTTTGCCTTTATCTCCTTATATACGAGAGAATCGGAGAGTGAAAACTCAAAGTTTTTACTTAAAAAAACATAGTACATCTAAAATGGAATGGAAATGCACAAATGTAGAGAGAGATAATTCCAAAAAGTCTCTGTAACTTTTAGGGACTGCAAACCCTTTTAGTTTTTATACATTAGGTTTTGCAATGATCGGGAGAAGGCAGAGGCGGGGGATTTTTAACTGAGTGTTGACTCCCAATCCATAAGTCATTTCTTACAAAATAATAGACCGTTATGCATGATTGACCGGTAAATCACTTTACAAATCATCTGCGATTGTTAGGTCATCTTTTTGTAAATGAGCAAAATAATGGTTTGTATGACTCGGGTAAATATCCCACTGCATGTTCACATGAAAATTTAATGAGCGTTTGTTGTTTGCTTTAAAAGGTTTGGATATAAAGGGCATTTGCATTTTTAACATGTTTCAAGCATGCATATCCTTATTTAAAACAAGTTAGGATGAGTTCGAAATTTGTTTCTTATCAAATTCCAATCGATTAGGGTTGAACTAGAGGAATTTGTGTGAATAAATTTTATTTACTTACATTTGTTATTGCTTTTAATTTTTTCCATTCATAAACTCTAAAATTTTCATTTTGTTGTCATCTACTTTTCCTTTATCTCCTAATTTAGAAGAGAATCGAAGAGCGAAAACTCAAAGTTTTGATTTTAAAAAAAAAGTGTACATATAAAATAGAGTGGAAATGCACAAATGTAGAGAGAGATACTTCCAAAAAGTCTCTGTAATTTTTAGGGACTGCAAACTCTTTTAGATCTTATACATTAGGTTTTACAAAGATTGGGAAAAGGAGGAGGCAGGAGATCTTTAACTGAGTGTTGACTCCCAATCCATAAGTCATTTCTTACAAACACATAGCCCGTTACGCATGATTAACCAATAAATCACTTTACAAATTATTTGCGATTGTTAGGTCCGCTTTTTGTAAGTGGGCAAAATAATGGCTTGTTTGACTCGGGTAAATATCCTACCGCACGTTCACTTAAAAATTTAAAGCGTTTATTGTTCACTTTAAAAGGTTTGGATCCATTGGGAATTTGCATCTTTAACATGTTAAGATCATGCATATCCAAATTTAAAATATGTTAGGATCAGTTAGAAATCTCTTTTTTATCAAATTCCAAGCCATTAGGGTTGAACTAGTTAAATTTCCCAAACTTGGAAAACAAAAATTTTGTGTACGTTTGTGGTGTGTGAATAAATTTTCTTTACTTATACTTGTTATTGTTTTTAATTTTTTCCATACATAAACTCTAAAATTTTCCTTTTGTTGTGATCTGTTTTGCCTTTATTTTCTTGTTTACAAGAGAATCGAAGAGTGAAAACGCAAAGTTTTGATTTAAAAAAAAATGAGTACTTCTAAAATGGAATGGAAATGAAAAAATATTGACAAAAATAATTCCAAAAAATCTCTATAACTTTTAGGGACTGCAAACTCTTTTAGTTTTTATACATTAGGTTTTGCAATGATCAGGAAAAGGGGGAGGCGGGGGATTTTTAACCGAGTGTTGGCTCCGAATCTATAAGTCATTTCTTAAAACAACTTATCCCGTTATGCATGATTGACCGATAAATCACTTTACAAATCATCGCCGATTATTAGGTCAGCTTTTTGTAAGTGGGCAAAATAATGGCTTGTTTGACTCGTGCAAATATCCCACCACACGTTCACTTGTGAATTTAATGAGTGTTTTTTGTTCGATTTAAAAGGTTTGGGTCCATATTTAAAATATGTTAGGATTAGTTAGAAATCTCTTTCATATCAAATTCCAAGCCATTAAAGTTGAACTAGTGGAATTTCCAAAACTTGGAAAACAAAACTTTTGTGTTCGTATGTGGTGTGTTAATAAATTATCTTTTTTTACACTTGTTATTGTTTTTAACTTTTTCCATACATAAACTCTAAAATTTTTATTTTCTTGTGTTTAGTTTTGCCTTTATATTCTTATTTACGAGAGAATCGAAGCGTGAAAACTTAAAAAGTTTTGATATAAGAAAAATGTGTCCATCTTAAATGGAATAAAAATGCACAAATGTCGGGAGATATAATTCCATAAATTCTCTGTAACTGTTTGGGACTGCAAACTCTTTTTGTTTTTATGCATTAGGTTTTGCAATGATCAGGAAAAGGGGGAAGCGGCTATTTTTAACTGAGTTTTGACTCCCAATTTATAAGTCATTTTGTGCAAAACATTAGCCCGTTACCCATGATTGACCGATAAATAACTTTACAAATCATCTGCGATTGTTAGGTAAGCTTTTTGAAAGTGGGCAAAACAATGGCATGTTTGACTCGGGTAATTATCCCACCGCACGTTCACTTGAGAATATAATGAGCATTTGTTGTTCGCTTTAAAAGGTTTGGATCAATAGAGCATTTGCATCTTTGACATATTTCAAGCATGCATATCCAGATTTAAAACATGTTAGGATCAGTTAGAATTCTCTATCTGATCAAATTTCAAGCCATTAGGGTTGAACTACTGGAATTTCCCAAACTTGGACAACAAAAATTTTGTGTTCGTTTGTGGTATGTGAATAAATTTTATTTACTCACTTTTGTTATTTTTTTTATTTTTTTCCAAACATAAACTCTAAAAATTTCATTTTGTTGTGATTTGTTTCGCCTTTAACTTCATGTTTACGAGAGAATCGGAGTGTGAAAACTCAAAGTTTTGATTTAGGAAAAAAGTACACATCCAAAATTGTATGTATATACACAAATGTAGAGAGTGATAATTCCAAAAACTCTCTGGAACTTTTAGGGATTGCAAACCCTTTTAGTTTTCATACATTAGGTTTTGAAATGATCGGGAAAAGGAAGAGGCGGGGGATTTTCAACTGAGTGTTGACTCCCAATCCATAAGTAATTTCTTACAAAAACATAGTCTGTTTCACATGATTTCCCGATAAATCACTTTGCAAATCATCTGCGATTGTTAGGTCAGCTTTTTGTTAGAGGGCAAAATATTGGCTTGTTTGACTCAGGTAAATATCCCATCGCACGTTCACTTGAGAATTTAATGAGCGTTTGTTGTTCGCCTTAAAAGTTTTGGATCCATAGGGCATTTGCTTCTTTAACATGTTTCAAGCATGCATATCCATATTTAAAACATGTTAGGATCAGTTATAAACCTCTTTCTTATCAAATTCATAGCCATTAGAGTAGAACTAGTGGAATTTCCCAAACTTGGACAACAAAACTTTTGTGTTCGTTGGTGGTGTGTGAATAAATTTTCTTTACTTACACTTGTTATTGTTTTTAATTTTTTCCATACAAAAACTCTAAAAATTTCATTTTGTTGTGATATGTTTTTCCTTTATCTTTTTTTTTACGAGAGAATCGGAGAGTGAAACCTCAAAGTTTTGATTTAAAAAAAAGTGTACATCTAAAATGGAATGGAAATGCACAAATGTAGAGAAAGATATTTCCAAAAAGTTTCAGTAACTTTTAGAGAATTCAAACTCTTTTGGTTTTTGTACAATTGGTTTTGCAATGTATGGGAAAAGGGGAAGGCGATGGATTTTAAACTGAGTGTTAGCTCGGGTAAATATCCCAGCGCATGTTCACTTGAGAATTTAATGAGCGTTTGTTGTACGCTTTAAAAGGTTTGGATCCATAGGGAATTTGCATTTTTAACATATTTCAAGCATGCATATTTATATTTAAAACATGTTAGGATCAGTTAGAAATCTCTTTCTTATCAATTTCCATGCCATTAGTGTTGAACTAGTGGAATTTCCCAAATTTAGACAACAAAACTTTTGCGTTAGTTTGTGGTGTGTGAATAAATTTTCTTTACTTATATTTTTTATTGGTTAAAATTTTTTCCATACATAAACTCTAAAATTTTCATTTTGTTGTGATCTGTTTTGCCTTTGTCTCCTTGTTTACGAGATAATTAGAGACTGAAAACTCGAAGTTTTGATTTAAAAAAAAATTAAATCTAAAATAGAATGGACATGCACAAATGTAGAGAGAGATGATTCCAAAAAGTCTATGTAGCTTTTAGGGACTGCAAACACTTTTAGTTTTTATATATTAGGTTTTTCAATAATTGGGAAAAGTGGGAGGTGGGGGATTTTATATTGAGTGTTGACACCCAATCCATAACTCATTTCTTACAAAAACATAGCCCGTTACTCATGATTGACCGATAAATCACATTACAAATCAACTGCGATTGTTAGGTCAACTTTTCATAAATTGGCAAAATAATGGCTTGTTTGACTCGGGTAAATATCCCACCGCACATTCACTTGAGAATATAATGAGCATTTTATGTTCACTTTAAAAAGGTTTTGATCCATAGGGCATTTGCATCTTTAACATGTTTCAAGCATGCATATCCACATTTTAAATATCTTAGGATGAGTTTGAAATCTCTATCTTATCAAATTCGAAGCCATTAGGGTTGAACTAGTGAAATTTCCCAAACTTGGACAACAAAATTTTTGTGTTCGTATGTGTTGTGTGAATAAAATTTATTTACTTAATTTTGTTATTTTTTTTAAATTTTTTCCGTACGTGAACTCTAAAATTTTCATTTTGTTGTGATCTATTTTTCCTTTATCTCCTTGTTTACGAAAGAATCAGAGAGAGGAAACTCAAAGTTTTGATATAAAAAAAGTGTACATCTAAAATGGAATGGAAATGCACAAATGAAGAGAGAGATAATTCCAAAAAGTCTCTGTAACTTTTAGGGACTGCAAACACTTTTAGTTTTTATACATTAGGTTTTGCAATGATCGGGAAAAGAGGGAGGTGGGGGATTTTTAACTGAGTTTTGGGTCCCAATCCATAAGTCATTTCTTACAAAAACATAGCCCGTTGTGCATGATTGACTGATAAATCACTTTACAAGTCATCAGCGATTGTTAGGTCAGCTTTTTGTAAGCGGGCAAAATAATGGCTTGTTTGACTCGGGAAAATATCCCACCACACGTTCACTTATGAGTTTAATGAGCGTTTATTGTTCCATTTAAAAGGTTTGGATCCATCAGGCATTTGCATCTTTAACATGTTTAGTGCATGCATATCCATATTTAAAATATGTTAGGATCTGTTAGAAATCGCTTTCATATCAAATTCCAAGCCATTAGAGTTGAACTACTGGAATTTCCCAAACATGAAAAACAAAACTTTTGTGTTCGTTTGTGGTGTGTGAATAAATTTTCTTATTTTACACTTGTTATTGTTTTTAACTTTTTCCATACATAAACTCCAAAATTTTCATTTTTTTGTGATCTATTTCTCCTTTATATTCTTATTTAGGAGAGAATCGAAGCGTTAAAACTCAAAGTTTTGATTTAAGAAAAACGTGTCCATCTAAAATGGAATGGAAATGCACAAATTTAGGGAGAGATAATTCCAAAAATTCTCTGTAACTTTTTGCTACTGCAAACTCTTTTAGTTTTTAAACATTATTTTTGCAATGATCGGGAAAAGGAGGAAGCGGGGGATTTTTAACTGAGTTTTGACTCCCAATTTATAAGTCATTTTGTGCAAAAACTTAGCCTGTTACGCATGATTGACCAATAACTAACTTTACAAATCATCCGTGATTGTTAGGTAAGCTTTTTGAAAGTGGGCAAAACAATGGCATGTTTGACTTGGGTAATTATCCCTCCGCACGTTCAGTTGAAAATTTAATGAGCATTTGTTGTTCGCTTTAAAAGGTTTGGATCAATAGGGCATTTGCATCTTTGACATATTTCAAGCATGCATATCCAGATTTAAAACATGTTAGGATCAGTTAGAATTCTCTTTCTAATCAAATTCCAAGTCATTAGGGTTGAACTAGTGGAATTTCCCAAACTTGGACAACAAAACATTTGTGTTCGTTTGTGGTGTGTGAATAAATTTTATTTACTTACATTTGTTATTGTTTTTAATTTTTTCCATACTTTAACTCTAAAATTTTCATTTTGTTGTGATCTGTTTTGCCTTTAACTTCTTGTTTACGAGAGAATCGGAGTGTGAAAACTCTAAGTTTTGTTTTCAGAAAAAAGTGGACATTTAAAATGGAATGTATATACACAAATGTAGAGAGTGATAATTCCAAAAAGTCTCTGAAACTTTTAGGGACTGCAAACCCTTTTAGTTTTCATACATTAGGTTTTGAAATGATCGAGAAAAGGGGGAGGCGGGGGATTTTCAAATGAGTAACACTCCCAATCCATAAGTCATTTCTTACAAAAAAACATAGCCTGTTTAGCATGATTTCCCGATAAATCACTTTGCAAATCTTCTGCGCTTGTTGGGTCAGCTTTTTGTTAGTGGGCAAAATATTGGCTTGTTTGACTCAGGTAAATATCCCACCACACATTCACTTGAGAATTTAATGAGCGTTTGTTGTTCACCTTAAAAGGTTTGGATCCATAGGGCATTTGCATGTTTATCATGTTTCAATCATGCATATCCATATTTAAAACATGTTAGGATCAGTTAGAAATCTCTTTCTTATCAAATTCATAGCCATCAGAGTTGAACTAGTGGAATTTCCCAAACTTGGACAACAAAACTTTTGTGTTCGTTTGTGGTGTGTGAATAAATTTTCTTTACTTACACTTGTTATTTTTTTTTATTTTTTTCATACTTAAACTCTAAAATTTTCATTTTGTTGTGATCTATTTTTCCTTTATCTTCTTGTTTACGAGAGAATCATAGAGTGAAAACTCAAAGTTTTGATTTAAAAAAAAATGTACATCTAAAATGGAATGGAAATGGAAAAATGTAGGGAGATATAATTCAAAAAATTTTCTGTAAAATTTTGGGACTGCAAACTGTTTTAGTTTTTATACATTAGGTTTTGCAATGATCGGGAAAAGGGGGAGGTGAGGGATTTTTAACTGAGTTTTGACTCCCAATTTATAAGTCATTTCATGCAAAAACTTAGTCCGTTACGCATGATTAATCAATAAATAACTTTACAAATCATCTGCGATTGTTAGGTAAGCTTTTTGAAAGTGGGTGAAATAATGGCTTGTTTGACTCGGGCTATTATCCTTTCGCACGTTCACTTCAGAATTTAATGAGCGTTTGTTTTTCGCTTTAAAAGGTTTGGATCAACAGGGAATTTGAATCTTTGACATGTTTCAAGCAACAATATTCTGATTTAAAACATGTAAGGATCAGTTAGAATTCTTTTTCTAATCAAATTCCAAGCCATTAGGGTTGAACTAGTGGAATTTCCCAAACTTGGACAATAAAATTTTTGTGTTCGTTTGTGGTGTGTAAATAAATTTTATTTACTTACAATTATTATTGTTTTTAATTTTTTCCATACATAAACTCTAAAATTTTCATTTTGTTGTGACCTGTTTTGCCATTAACTTCTTGTTTACGAGAGAATCGGAGTGTGAAAACTCAAAGTTTTGATTTAAGGAAAAAGTGTACATCTAAAATGGAATGTATATGCACAAATGTAGAGAGTGATAATTCCAAAAAGTCCCTAGAACTTTTAGGGATTGGAAACCCTTTTAGTTTTCATACATTAGGTTTTGAAATGATCGGGAAAAGGGGGAGGCGGGGGATTTTTAACTGAGTGTTGAGTCCCAATCCATAAATAATTTCTTACAAAAATACAACCTGTTTCGCATGATTTCCTGATAAATCACTTTACAAATCATCTGCGATTGTTAGGTTAGCTTTTTGTTAGTGGGCAAAATATTGGCTTGTTTGACTCGGGTAAATATCCCACCTCACGTTCACTTGAGAATTTAATGAGTGTTTGTTGTTCGCTTCAAAAGGTTTGGATCCATAGGCCATTTGCAACTTCAACATGTTTGAAGCATGCATATCCATATTTAAAACAAGTTAGGATCAACTGAAATCTCTTTTTTATCAAATTCATAGCCATTAGGGTTGAACTAGTGGAATTTCCCAATCTTGGACAACAAAACTTTTGTGTTCGTTTGTGGTGTGTGAATAAATTATCTTTACTTAGACTTGTTATTGTTTTTAATTTTTTCCATACATAAACTCTAAAATTTTGATTTTGTTGAGATCTGTTTTTCCTTTATCTTTTTCTTTTCGAGAGATTCAGAGAGTGAAAACTCAATGTTTTGATTTAAGAAAAAAATGTACATCTAAAATGGATTGGAAATGAAAAAATGTAGAGAAAGATAATTCCAAAAAGTCTCTTTAACTTTTCGGGACTGCAAACTCTTTTAGTTTTTGTACAATTGGTTTGGCAATGATTGGGAAAAGGGGAAGGCCGAGGATTTTTAACTGAGTGTTAACTCGGGCAAATATCCCACCGCACGTTCACTTGAGAATTAAATGAGTGTTTTTTGTTTGCTTTAAAAGGTTTGGATCCATAGGTTATTTGCATCTTTAACATATTTCAAGCATGCATATCCATATTTAAAACATGTTAGGATCAGTTAGAAATCTCTTTCTCATCTAATTCCAAGCCATTAGGGTTGAACTAGTGGAATTTCCAAAACATGGACAACAAAACTTTTGTGTTCGTTTGTGGTGTGTGAATAAATTCTCTTTACTTACATTTGTTATTGTTTTTAATTTTTTCATACTTAAACTCTAAAATTTTCATTTTGTTGTGATGTATTTTGCCTTTATCTCCTTGTTTACGAGAGAATCAGAGAGGGAAAACTCAAAGTTTTGATTTTAAAAAAATGAACATCTAAAATGGAATGGAAATGCACAAATGTAGAGAGAGATAATTCCAAAAAGTCTCTGTAACTTTTGGGGACTACAAACTCTTTTAGTTTTTATACCTTAGGTTTTGCAATGATTGGGAAAAGGGGAAGGCAGGGGATTTTTAACTGAGTGTTGACTCCCAATCCATAAGTCATTTCTTAGAAAAACATGGCCTATTACACATGATGGACTGATAAATCACTTTACAAATCATCGGCGATTGTTAGGTCAGCTTTTTGTAAGTGGGCAAAATAATGGCTTATTTGACTCTGGTAAATATCCCACGACACATTAACTTAATGTGCGTTTATTGTTTGCTTTAAAATTTTTGGATCCATAGGGCATTTGCATCTTTAAAATGTTTAGAGCATGCATATCCATATTTAAAATATGTTAGGATCAGTGAAAAATCTCTTTCTTATCAAATTCCTAGCCATTAGGGTTGAACTAGTGGAATTTCCCAAACTTGGAAAACAAAAATTTTGTGTTCGTTTGTGGTGTGTGTATCAATTTTCTTTTTTTCCACTTGTTATTGTTTTTAACTTTTTCCACACATGAACTCTAAAATTTTGATTTTGTTGTGATCTGTTTGGCCATTATATTATTGTTTACGAGAGAATCGAAGTGTGAAAACTCAAAGTTTTGATTTAAGAAAAATGTGTACATCTAAAATGGAATGGAAAAGCACAAATGTAGAGAGAGAATATTCCAAAAATTCTCTGTAACTTTTAGGGACTACAAACTCTTTTTGTTTTTATACTTTAGGTTTTGCATTGATCGGGAAAAGGGGGAGGCGAGGGATTTTTAACTGAGTTTTGACTCTCAATTTATAAGTCATTTCATGCAAAAACATAGCCCGTTACGCATGATTGACCAATAAATAACTTTACAAATCATCTGTAATTGTTGGGTAAGCTTTTTGAAAGTGGAAAAAATAATGGCTTGTTTGACTCGGGTAAATATCCCTTCTTCATGTTCACTTGAGAATTTAATAAGTGTTTGTTGTTCTCTTTAAAAGGTTTGGATCAATAGGGCATTTGCTTTATTGACATGCTTCAAACATGCGTATCAAGATTTAATAAATGGTAGGATCAGTTAGAATGCTCTTTCTTATCAAATTCCAAGCCATTAGGGTTGAAGTAGTGGAATTTCACAAACTTGGACAACAAAAATTTTGTGTTTATTTGTGGTGTGTGAATAAATTTTATTTCCTTATATTTATTTTTTTAATTTTTTGTATACTTAAACTCTAAAATGTTTCATTTTGTTGAGATCTGTTTTGCCTTGATCTTCTTGTTTACGAGAGAATCGGAGAGTGAAAAACTCAACGTTTTCATTTAAGAAAAAAGTGTACATCTAAAATGGAATGGAAATGCCCAAATGTTGAAAGAGATAATTCCAAAAAGTCTCTGTAACTTTTTGGGACTGCAAACTCTTTTAGTTTTTATACATTAGGTTTTGCAATGATCATGAAAAGAGGGAGGCAGGGGATTTTAAATTGAGTGTTTACTCCCAATCCATAAGTCATTTATAACAAAAACAAAGCCCGTTACGCATGATTGACCGATAAATCACTTTACAAATCACATTTCCATTCCATTTTAGATTGTACACGTTTTTCTTAAATCAAAACTTTAAGTTTTCACTCTTCGATTCTCTCTTAAACAAGAATATAAAGGCAAAATAGATCACAACAAAATGGAAATTTTAGAGTTTAAGTACAGAAAAATTCAAAAACAATAACAACTGTAAAAAAAGCAAATTTATTCGCACACCACAAATGAACACAAAATTTTTTTTTTCCAAGTTTGGGAAATTCCACTAGTTCAACCCTAATGGCTTGGAATTTGATAAGAAAGAGATTTTTAACTTATCCTAACATATTTTAAATATGGATATGCATGCTCTAAACATGTTAAAGGTGCAAATGCCCTATGGATCTAAACCTTTTAAAGTGAACAACAAACACTCATTAAATTCTCAAGTGAACGTGTGGTGGGATATTTACCCGAGCCAAACAAGCCATTATTTTGCCCACTTAAAAAAAGCTGACATAACAATCGTCGATGATTTTTAAAGTGATTTATCGGTCAATCATTCGTAACGGGCTATGTTTTTTTAAGAAATGACTTATGGATTGGGTGTCAACACTCAGTTAAGAATCCCCCGCCTGCCCCTTCTCCCGATCAGTGCAAAACCTAATGTATAAAAACTAAAATAGTTTGCAGTCCCTAAAAGTTACAGAGACTTTTTGGAATTATCTCTCTCTACATTTGTGCGTTTCCATTCCATTTTAGTTCACTTTTTTTTTTAAATCAAAACTTTGAGTTTTCACTCTCTGATTCTCTTGTAAACAAGGAAATAAAAATTTTAGAGTTTAAGTATGGAAAAAATTGAAAACAATAACAAATGTAAGTAAAGAGAATTTATTCGCTCACCACAAATGAACACAAAAGTGTTGTTGTCCAAGTTAGGAAAATTCCACTAGTTCAAACCTAATGCCTTGGAATTTGAAGAGAAAGAGATTTCTAACTGATCCTAATATGTTTTAAATATGGATATGCATGCTTGAAACAAGTTAAAGAAGCAAATTCCCTATGGATCCAAACGTTCTAAAGCGAACAAAAAACGCTCATTAAATTCTCAAGTGAACATGCGGTGGGATATTTACCCGACTCAAACAAGCCAATATTTTTCCATTAAAAAAAGCTGACTTTACAATCGCAGATGATTTGTAAAGTGATTTATCTGTCAATCATGCGTAACAGGCTTTGTTTTTGTATAAAATAGCTTATGGATTGGGAGTCAACACTCAGTTAAAATTCCCCTGCCTCCCCCTTTTCCTGATCATTGCAAAACCTAATGTATAAAAACTAAAAGAGTTTGCAGTCCCAAAAAGGTATAGAGACTTTCTGGAAGTATCTCTCTCTACATTTTTGCATTTCCATTCCATTTTAGATGTACACTTTATTTTTTAAAATGAAAAATTTGAGTTTTCACTCTCCTATTCTCTCGTAAACAAGGAGATAAAGGCAAAATAGTTCACAACAACATGAAAATTTTAGAGTTTATGTATGGAAAAAATTTAAAAAATAAGAAATGTAAGTAAATAAAATTTATTCATACACCATAAACGAACACAAAAATTTTGTTGTCCAAGTTTTTGAAATTCCACTAGTTAACCCCTAATGGCTTGGAATTTGATAAGAAAGAGATTGCTAACTGATCCTAACATGTTTTAAATATGGATATGCAAGCTTAAAACATGTTAAACATGCAAATTCCCTAAAGATCAAAACCTTTTAAAACGAACAACAAACGCTCATTAAATTCTGAAGTGAGCGTGTGGTGGGATATTTACCTGAGTCAAACAAGCCATTATTTTGCCCATTTACAAAAGCTGACCTCACAATCACAGATAACATTTGTTATTGTTTTTAATTTTTTCCATACATAAACTCTTAAATTTTCATTTTGTTGTGATCTATTTTACCTTTATCTCCTTGTTTACGAGAGAATGGGAGAGTGAAAACTCAAAGTTTTGATTGAAGAAATATGTGTAGATCTAAAATGGATTGGCTGAGTGTTGACTCTCAATCCACACGTCATTACTTACAAAAACATAGCCCATTACGCATGATTGGCTGATAAATCACTTTAAAAATCTTGTGCAATGTTTAGGTCAAGTTTTTGTAACTGGGCAAAATATTGGCTTGTTTGACTCTGGTAAATATCCCACCGCACGTTGACTTAAGAATTTTATGAGTATTTGTTGTTCGCTTTAAGATTTTTGGATCCATAGGGCTTTTGCATCTTTAAAATGTTTCAAGCATGCATATCCATATTTAAAATAGGTTAGGATCAATTCGAAATCTTTTCCTTATAAAATTCCAAGCCATTAGGGTTGAACTTGTGGAATTTCCCAAACTTGCACAACAAAAATTTTGTGTTCGTTTGTGGAGTGTGAATAAATTTTCTTTACTTACATTTGTTATTATTTTTAATTGTTTCCATACATAAACTCTAAAATATTTATTTTGTTGTTATCTATTTTGCCTTTATCTCCTTGTTTACGAGAGAATCGAAGAGTGAAAACTCAAAGTTTTGATTTAAAAAATAAAGTGTACATCTAAAATGGAAAGGAAATGAACAAATTTAGAGAGTGATAATTCCAAAAAGTCTCTATAAATTTTAGGGACTGCAAACTCTTTTAGTTTTTATACAGTAGGTTTTTCAATGATGGGGAAAAGGGGGAGACGGGGGATTTTTAACTGGATGTTGACTCCCGATCCAAAAGTCATTTCTTACAAAAACATAGCCCTTTATGCATGATTGACCGATAAATCACTTTACAAATCGTCTGCTATTATTAGGTCAACTTTTTGTAAATGGGCAAATTAATGGTTTGTTTGACTCGGGTAAATATCCCACTGCACTCTCACTTGAGAATTTAGTGAGCATTTTTTGTTCACTTTAAATGGTTTGGATCCATAGGGCATTTACATCTTTAACATGTTTCAAGCATGCATATTGATGTAGAATTTAGTTATATCGGCTTTAATACCTCGCAAGCGTACGAATCGTTCATGTAATTTAGCGGGAAGCGAGGGTCATATCCACAGGGAGGACTGAATTTTGTGTATTCTTTAGTCAACTATCCTAACCAAATATGATGAATTAGTATGAACTAAACACTAATTATATCCTAAATTATCAAGCAATCATCTGGTTAACCACTTACACAATAGGAAACGTCAACTCTAGATTTTCTGGTGATTCGTGCCTCTCTCGAGCGCCACATAACCACGGATCCGATTTCTCAATCCATGCATCTAGACCCTCTTGGGCGCATAGACTGAAAGAAAGAAATCAGATTAAAATACCAAAATCCAACCTAAATTATATTCTTACCCTGACTAGCTAATTTAATCAAATATCCGGAAAACAAATATTCAATAAACATTAATTATCAAATCAGATTCAATAAACATTCAAAACCTAAGTTCAAACTATATAAAAAATGAAATTCAAAAATGAGGAATTACTCCCCTTCTCCTTCCTTTCGCTCGGGCAGCAACTCGTTCTCACGGGTGGTGCAATTTCCTGAAATTGATGGCTTCGGGTAGAAAGAGTGAGTGGCCAGAGGTAGAGACGACGCCGGTGACGACGGACGGAGGTGACGTCCGGCGAAGAACAAAACAGACATGAAGTTCTCTAACCGGCTCTCTCGAGTCTCGGTCGGAGTCGGAATAACTCCGGGAATGGTCAAAAATACGTAATCGACGCCGGAGGATGGTCGAAAAGCGAAATTGGCACCGGAGAAGCCCTATCGGATCACTTCTCGTCCTGGCGAACAGAAACTAGCACTGTCAAACTCACCTCGTTGGAGACTCTCTCGAGCTCTCCTCAGGTTTGTTCTCGGTTGCTGGATGGCGGTGGACGGTGGTGGACGACGGTGGCGCGGTGAACGATGGTGGCACGACGAACGATGGTGGGAAACTCCTCACGGGTCTTCCCCTATTTCGGTCGACGGTCGTGCTCTATTTTGGTCGATGCTCTCTGTTTTCTCTTGACGCTCCCCCACCTCCTTCGAAGCTCCACTTTTCCTTTAATACCATTGTATTTGTTTTAAAATGATTTTCCCTAAAAATCACCTCCATTTCACTAAGGGCATTTTGGTAAATATCTCCTTCTCCACCAAAATTCTCCTGAAATTCCGTAATTGAATCTATAAAAAGCATTTCAGGAAGAAATAAGCCTTAAAAACAATGAAATATAATTCAGGAGAGAAAAATATGCAATATCGACAGTGATTAATGCCAAATTCAATAAATGCTCATTTCATTTGAAAACCGATAAATAACCACCTATAACACAATTATAAAGGTTATTCTATTATAATTAACCTAGTTCTCATGTCAGAATATGGCATCTAGCACACCCCAAACCTAAATCTTTGTTAGTCCCTAGCAAAACAACAATCGAACCAAAATTAAGCCTAGGAAAATAGAATGCCACTTTCATAGGGAGCACGATTGTATTTAGCGCATGCAACAAGCCGTTAAACCCCTACTCTGCAGTAGTGGACGAGTTATGTCTCGTGAGGGTTTGCATGGAATTTACCCACAAAATTCATCTAAATCAATAATATAAAAAGGAAAACTGAAGAAAATTTACTCCTCATTAGCATATGACTAACACTTAGTATCGTAAAATATCTGAAAATCATATGAGATCTTGCGCAATTTGAAAACCTGTGTAAAATATAGCATATTATCAATCCAAATATACTCATTGTTATTCCACCTGAACCAATGTGACCCATAAGCAATTACTTCAACAGAACAAAGAGGCAACAAATAACAATAAAATCTTGTCACATCACAATTAAGAGAAAATAGTAGAGTAAGCCTGTTGTCTAACAATCTCACAAAAGAAATATACCAATTTCAATCTTGACTTGCAACTTCTTTCAAATTACAATCCATCATCAAAGTTAAGGAAACTCATTACTTCCAGATTTAAAACCATTTTACGCTATTACCAGTGCACTTTTGCTATTACTAGCGTAATTTTTTTTTCACTAAATACTTTTGGTATTACCACCATTTTGTATTCGTCTTCACTGCACATGCACTTAGTTTTAAGTAACCGACTGTTCCGGTGCATGTCCCTAGGTTTACCCAGGCTGTTTCTAAAGTTATCTGTCTTTTACAAGCAAGAGCATTTCCATTTGCATTCATACATTGCAACAAGGAGTTTCACTGAGGTATAAAAAGGAATGAGTTCAAACAAACATACAAGACTATTCAGACTAACATAGATCAACACTAGATTTACATGTTCTCTTTTGCAACTAAGTTCCAAGTCTAATGCAATAGTAAGTTATCCCACTGAATTCTCATGGATCATAACAAATGATATCAGATTTCTAATAGGCATATTCTATACAGTTTTACGAAAATTTTTAAAACACATTTGAGCAACTTATTTTAACTCTACTAATGTTAACCACATACTAGAGGAGTAATTTGAAAACCACGAACATAAATCAAAAGAAAATTATCACTAAGACATAAAAGAGTCGTTTCCTGCCCCCAAACCTAAACCTGACATTGTCTGTAATGGGGAAAAGTTAAAACACCAGAACGACTAAAAAAAGGAATAACAACTTAGCTAGTTATACTCCAGCAGGGTGAGGGTTAAGCTCCCTCAGGGCTCCTAAATCCATAGGTGGGACCATATGTGTTTGGTCATCAACAATAATACCGAAAAGTCAATAAAGACCCCCAGGAATGATACATAGTCTCCCTCGAAGAAGGTTTACTCGTATCAGCCGTACCCGTAGGTAATCATCCGTAGATGAAACCGCTATCCCACATCACACTTTGAAGAAATCTCCGTGTGACTGGCCACTGAAGGCAGCAGGAATCACACGCTGAACACAAGTCCTTAAGTTACTCACCATAAGGTTTTAATTAAATACTTCAAGATCGAACTGGTCAATCCCAGAACGGTTGTTTGAGTACAGACCTCTCAAACTAGGGACCAAAAGTCTGGTCATCGACTACCGGAACCATTTATGCTCTCAGCCTGCAAGAGAGTACCCCGAGTCCATGATGGGGCCGGCATCGCCGGGGGACCTCCAATCAATCAAGACCAGAGTACACCAAAGGTTATACCAAATAAGAATGAATAAACTAAAAAAATAAAAATAAAACTGTAATGTACAAAGGGATAGAAACGTGGGGATTACCCACAATGTGCTAAGTTTATAGTCGTAAGCCAGACTCTGACACATTCAAGATGAAATGACAGGTTCCTCCAAGAAAATCACCATCACCTCCTCCGGTGTGGGGACATTCTCAAGATACGGTTTGAGCCTCTGACCGTTAACTTTGAAGACCAACCCGTCTCCGTGATTGCGGATCTCAATAGCGCCATGAGGAAACACCTGTGTGACTTCAAATGGACCGGACCACCTGGATCTTAGCTTCCCTGGAAACAAATGCAATTGTGAGTTATAAAGTAAAACATTCTGCCCAACAGTAAAAGACTTGCGAAAAATAGATTTATCATGTAAAAGCTTTGTTCGCTCCTTATACAGTTTGGCATTCTCATAAGCATCATGACGTATCTCCTCCAACTCATTCAATTGCAATTTTCTCTCCTCACCCGCTTGAGTTAAATCAAAATTCAAAGCCTTAATGGCCCAGTAAGCTCTATGCTCAAGCTCAACAGGCAGATGACATGCTTTGCTGAACGCGAAATGGAGACATCCCAATAGGAGTCTTATAAGCAGTTCGATAGGCCCATAAAGCATCGTCCAATCGAGTGGACCAATCTTTCCTATCAAAGCGAACCGACTTCTCCAAAATCCATTTGATCTCCCTATTAGAGATTTCCACTTGACTACAAGTTTGCGGGTGGTACGGAGTGGACACCCGATGAGTGATGGAATATTTTTTGAATAAGGTCTCAAATGCTCTGTTACAAAAATGAGATCCCCCATCACTGATGATCGCTCTCGGGGTACCAAACCGATTAAAGATATTTTCTTTTAAAAACTTTACCACCACTTTGTGATCGTTTGTCTTACATGCAATAGCTTCAATCCATTTAGAGACATATTCAACAGCAACAAGGATGTATTGATAGCCGAATGAGACAGGAAAAGGACCCATGAAGTCAATACCCCACACATCAAACAATTCAACAATAATCTTCCTAGACAAACAACGAGGTCGTTGGCATTTATCACACACCTGAAAAAACTCATAGGCATCTCTAAATAATGAAGGCCAATAGAAACCACATTGCAAGACTTTAGCCGCGGTCCTTCTAGCACCAAAATGTCCACCACATGCGTGGGAATGACAAAATTCAAGAATGTTGGCAAAGTCTTGCTCATGTACACAACGCCTAATGAATTGGTCAGAACAACCTTGAACAAATAAGGGTCATCCCAAAAAAAATGTTTGACTTGGGAAAAGAATTTCAACCGATCTTGTTTAGTCCAATAATCAGGAATCGTATGAGTTACAAGATAGTTGACTATGTCAACAAACCAAGGCAATTGGGATACTTGGAGAAGTTGTTCATCAGGGAAGGAATCATTTAAAGGAAGGAATCCTTCCTAAGGTGCTACACAGATCCTAGATAGATCAGCAACAACATGCTCACAACCCTTCTTATCTCGAATCTCAAGGTCAAATTCTTGCAATTGCAAGATCCATCTAATCAAGCGAGGTTTAGTGTCCTTGATGGATAATAAGTACTTCAAAGCAGAATGATCAGTGAACACTATAACATTTGACCCTAACAGATATGATCTGAATTTGTTCAAGGCAAACACAACAGCTAGCAACTCCTTCTCAGTGGTAGTGTAATTCCATTGAGCATCATGAAGAGTGCGGCGAGCATACTGAATGACACAGGGCATTTTATCCATTTTTTGCCCCAAAACAGACCTCAATGCATAGTCAGAGGCATCACACATCAACTCAAAAGGCAAAGACCAAATAGGGGGTTGGACAATGGGTGCAGTGGACAAACATTTCTTCAGTGTCTCAAAAGCATGAATATAGGCATCATCAAAGGCAAAAGCAACATCTTGAGCAAGCAAATTCGACAAAGGACGAGAAATTTTGCTAAAGTCTTTAATGAAACGCCTATAGAACCCAGCATGGCCAAGGAAAGAATGCACCCCCTTCACAGAAGTAGGTGGTGGCAGATTGGAAATTAGGTCAACCTTGGCTTTGTCCACTTCTATACCCCGCTCAGACACTACATGTCCTAAAGCAATTCCTTCTTTTACCATGAAGTGGCATTTCTCCCAATTCAAGCCTAATTGGACTTAATGCAATGGGACAATACGAGTGAAAGATTGTGCAGACATGTATCAAAACTAGAGCAAAACACAGAAAAGTTTTCCATAAATACCTCTAAAAAGTCACCTATCATGTCGAAAAAGATACTCATCATGCACCGTTGGAAAGTGGAGGGCGCATTGCATAAACCAAAAGGCATGCGTCTGTAAGCATAGGTGCCAAACAGACACGTGAATGTGGTCTTTCCTGGTCTTCTGGAGCAATGGGAATTTGATTATAGCCGGAGTATCCATCTAAGAAGCAATAAAAATTGTGGCTGGCCAATCACTCTAGTACCTAATCAATGAAAGGTAGTGGGAAGTGATCTTTCCTAGTGGCGGAATTAAGTTTCCTATAGTCAATGCAGACACGCCACTTGGTGGTAGTTCTTGTGGGAATCAATTCACCACTCTCATTTTTCATTATCGTTATCCCCCCTTTCTTAGGGACAACTTGAATCTGACTCACCCAAGTGCTATCGGAAATAGGGTAAATGATTCCTGTCACAAGCAACGTCATGACTTCTTCTCTCACAACCTCCAGCATATGGGGATTTAACCTACGTTGCATCTCACGTGAGGCTTTAGTCCCCTCCAAATGAATACGATGAATGCATATGGAGGGGCTAATCCCTTTTAAGGCATCAAGAGTACACCCCAATGCCTCTCTATGTGCTTGTAAAACTTCAGTCAATTGTTCCTCCTGCTCAGTACTCAAATAAGAAGAAATAATGACTGGTAATGAGTTCATGGGCCCCAAGAACGCATACTTCAACGTGGGAGGAAGTGGCTTAAGATCTAACTTGGAAGTTTCAAGGGGTTTGTCCAAGTCAAGAGGAAGATCATGTGGATGATCAGTTGTCATAACCTCATAAGCTTCCTCCAACAGAGGTACAGAATTGAGTAAAGAATCAACCTCTCGGAAATATGTTTCCTCATCAAAATAGTCCATGTCTAAAGATGTTATGCAAGCCTCAAAAGATTCAAGAGTGGATTCATCATCAAACATAACAGTTTCTATCTTAAATGCAGGACTCAGATCATCAGACTCAAGTGGGTGGTGCCTGACATTAAATACATTCAATGAGACCTTAAAATTTCCAAAAGACGACTTCAAGTCTCCACTTTTACAATGAATGATAGCATTAGATGTGGCTAAGAAGGGACATCCTAGGATGACAGGAATTTGGTTGGTCACATTGACTACTGGTTCTGTATCAAGAACAATGAAATCAACCGGGAACAAAAATTTGTCCACTTTTATCAAAACATCTTCAACTATTCCTCGTGGTATCTTGATAGAATGGTCAGCTAGTTGAAGTGTGATGGGAGTAGGCTTCAATTCCCCCAAACCTAATTGCTGGTACACAAAGAAAGGAAGCAAATTCACACTTGCCCCTAAGTCAAGAAGAGCTCTCTGGATGGTATGTTCACCAATGACACATGAAATTGTGGGACATCTAGGATCTTTAACTTTGTGCTTTAGAATTGAGCTTACATTCTCAATAAGAAAGACCTTTTTGTTAACATGTTGTTTTCTCTTCTGTGTACAAAGGTCTTTCAAAAATTGGGCATAGGCAGGGACTTGCCTAATAGCATCGAGAAGTGGAATGTTAATGTGAACCTTTCTAAACAGTTCCAACATTTCATGCATGCTATCTCCTTTCCTAGGTGGCCCCGATAACCTCTGGGGATAAGGAGCTAGTGGGACTTGGTTAGGTATCTGCTTGGCTGTTGGTGAAGAACTTGGAGGTTCTTCACCCAATGATGTGTCCCCGTTGTCATCCTTTGACTCCTTAGACTTAGTGGTCCCTACCCCATTGTTCAACTCACGACCACTCCTAAGGGTGGTTATGGGTTTGGCTTGCTTATGGTGGGGTTTGGAACTCAACCCACTCTCATGTGTGCTTTTGGGGTTAGGAATGGTTTGACTCGGGAGTCTATTTTGTGTTTGTTCACTCATGTGGCTGGCCAACTGACTCACTTGCATTTCAAGTTTAGCAATGGAGGACTGTGTATTCTGCATGAATAATTGAAGTGTATCCTCAAGGGAAGGTTTTTGTGGAATCAATGGCTGTTGAGTGAAGTGTGGGCGCGGAGGTTGGGGTTGAGTAAACCCTGGATGACCCCCAACCTGTGGGCCCTTGGACCATGAGAAATTTGGGTGCCTAGCCCAACCCGGATTATATGTTTCTGAAAAAGGATCGTTGCGGTTTGGTCTATGAAAATTCTGGACTGCATTCAAGTCCTCAATGAGCTCTGGGTAGGATGAACTAGATGGACACATTTGTGTGGGATGAGATGAACCAGAGCATATGGCACAGACAATAGATGGGTTAGGAGTAGGCGAACTCTCCGACACCATAAGGGCATCAATTTTTCTAGTCAACCCCTCAATCTTGGCCATGAGGATAGGTGTTCGTAGAGACCCCCTCTTTTGGCTTTGTGGGATCTCCTATCAACATTAAATGACGAACCCCATTGCTGAGATTGATCACTCAACGTTTCAAAAAAATCCCACGCCTCACTAGCACTCTTATCCATCAAACTCCCACCACTCGTTGCATCTACCATGGATCTAACTTGGGGTGTAAGATTTTGATAAAAGTATTGCACTAAATGCCATTTCTCAAACCCATGATGTGGACACCTACGGATCAAGTCCTTCCATTTCTCCCAAGCCTCATAAAAGTGTTCACCCTCCTGCTGCATAAAGTTGGAGATTTCTCTCCTGAGGGTTGTAGTTCTCTGAATGGGAAAGTACTTGGACAAAAAAATTGTGACTAATGTGTCCCATGAACTAATGCTACCCACCTCTAAGGAATTAAGCCAAGACTTGGCCTCATCCTTAAGTGAAAATGGAAAAAGTCTTAACCGGATAGAGTCATCTGAGAAATTCTGGAATTTGAAAGTTGCACAAATATCTAAGAATTCCTTGATGTGGTAATATGGGTCCTCCTTCTCCAACCCATAGAATGTAGGGAGGAGTTGGATCACACCCGGTTTCAACTCCTAACTGGCGGCAGTAGTGGGTGGCAATATAATGCAAGAAGGTTATGTGAAGTGGGATGGGATAGAATAATCCCTCAGGGCTCTACGGTCACCTGCTACAGGTAACTGTAATGGTTCACCCTGATTTGCCATGGTAGCTCCTAACTTGACTTTGGGTGTTTTCCTACAAATATGTTCTACCTCTTCAACAAAGGGAGCTAATGGTCCACCTAGGCAGTGGTGCCCGTGCATAAAAACACAAAAAGAAACAAAATGAACTATCAAATTAAGCTAACAAACTCACTACTAAAAATATGAACTAACTAGAAGAAATAAAAATAATTCCATACAAAATCACCAAGCTAAAATTATGAAAGCAACCAAAAATATAAAATAAAATAAAATAAAATAAAAATAAATCAAACCTAAGACCATGGAGAAAAAAGAAATACACTTAATACGTGCCTCCCTGGCAACGGCGCTAAAAACATGATGTAGAATTTAGTTACATCGGCTTTAATACCTCGTAAGCGTATGAATCATTCATGTAATTTAGCGGGAAGCGAGGGTCATATCCACAGGGAGGGCTGAATTTTGTGTATTCTTCAGTCAGCTAGCCTAACCAAATATGATGAATTAATATGAACTAAACACTAATTATATCCTAAATTATCAAGCAATCATCTGGTTAACTACTTGCACAACAGGAAACGTCAACTCTGGATTTTACGGTGATTCGTGCCTCTCTCGAGCACCACGTAACCATGGATCCGATTTCTCAATCCTTGCGTCTAGACTCTCTCAGGCACATAGAGTGAAAGACAGAAATCGGATTAAAATACCAAAATCCAACCTAAATTATATTCCTACCCTAACTAGCTAATTTAATCAAATATCCGAAAAACAAATATTCAATAAACATTAATTATCAAATCAAATTCAGTAAACATTCAAAACCTAAGTTCAAACTATATAAAAAATGAAATTCAAAAATGATGAATTACTCCCCTTCTCCTTCCTCTCACTCGGGCAGCAACTCGTTCTCATGGGTGGTGCAATTTCCCGAAATTGTTGGCTTCGGGTAGCAAGAGTGAGTGGCCGGAGGTAGAGACGACACCGGCGATGATGGACAGAAGCCGACGGACGGAGGTGATGTCCGACATCGAATGAAACAGAGATGAAGTTCTCTAACCGGCTCTCTCGAGTCTTGGTCGGAGTCGGAATAACGCCGGGAATGGTCAGAAATACATAATCGATGCCGGAGGATGGTCAGAAAGCAGAATTGGCACCGGAGAAGCCCTCTCGGATCACTTCTCGGCCTGGTGAGTGGAAACTAGCACTATCAAACTCACCTCGATGGAGATTCTCTCAAGCTCTCCTCGGGTTTGTTCTCGGTTGCTGGATGGCGGTGGACGGCGGTGGACGATGGTGGCGCGACGAATGATGGTGCGAAACTCCTCTCGGGTCTTCCGTTGTTTCGGTCGACGGTCATGCTCTATTTTGGTCGATGCTCTCTGTTTTCTCTTGACGTTCCCCCACCTCCTTCGACGTTCCTCTTTTCCTTTAATACCATCTTATTTGTTTTAAAACAATTTGCCCTAAAAATCACCTCCATTTCACTAAGGACATTTTGGTAAATATCTCCTTCCCCACCAAAATTCTCCTGAAATTCCATAATTGAATCTATAAAAAGCATTTCAGGAAGAAATAAGCCTTAAAAACAATAAAATATAATTCAGGAGAGAAAATATGCAATATCGATAGTGATTAATGCCAAATTCAATAAATGCTCATTTCATTTGAAAATCGATAAATAATTACCTATAACACAATTATAAAGGTTATTCTATTATAATTAACCTAGTTCTCATGTCAGAATATGGCATCTATCACATATCCATATTTAAAACAACTTAGGATCACTTAGAAATCTCTTTCCTACTAAATTCCAAACCATTAGGGTTGAACTAGTTGAATTTCGCAAACTTGGACAACAAAAATTTTGTGTTCTTTGTGGTGTGTGAATAAATTTTCTTTACTTACATTTTTTATTTTTTTATTTTTAACATACATAAACTCTAAAATTTTCTTTTTATTGTTATCAATTTTTCCTTTATCTCCTTGTTTAAGAGAGAATCGGAGAGTGAAAGCTCAAAGTTTTGATTTAAAAAATAAGTGTACATCTAAAAAGGAATGAAAAGGCATAAATGTAGAGAGAGATAATTCCAAAAAGTCTATGAAACTTTTAGGGACTGCAAACTCTTTTAGTTTTTATACATTAGTTTTAGTAAAGATCGGGAAAAGGGGGAGGGCTAGGGATTTTTAATTGAGTGTTGACTCCCAATTCATAAGTCATTTCTTAAAAAAACATAGCCCGTTACGCATGATTGACCGATAAATCACTTTACAAATCATTTGCAATTGTAAGGACAACTTTTTGTAAATGGGTAAAATAATGGCTTGTTTGACTTGGGTAAATATCCCACCGCACATTCACTTGAGAATTTAATGATCATTTCTTTTCACTTTAAAAGGTTTGGATCCATAGGACATTTGCATCTTTAACTTATTTCAAGCACGCATATCCATATTTAAAACATATTAGGATCAGTTAGAAATCTCTTTCTTATCAAATTCCAAGACATGAGGGTTGAACTAGTGCAATTTCCCAAACTTGGACAACAAAACTTTTGTGTTCGTTTGTGGTGTGTGAATAAATTTTCTTTACTTATATTTTTTATTATTTTTAATTTTTTCCATACATAATCTCTTAAATTTTCATTTTGTTGTGATCTATTTTGCCTTTATCTCATAGTTTACGAGAGAATGGGAGAGTGAAAACTCAAAGTTTTGATTTAAGAAATAAGTGTATATCTAAAATGGAATGGAAATGCACAAATGTAGAGAGAGATATTTCCAAAAAGTCTCTGTAACTTTTAGGGACTGCAAACTCTTTTAGTTTTTATACATTAGTGAGCATTTGTTGTTCGCTTTAAAAGGTTTGGATCCATAGGGCTTTGGCTTCTTTAACATGCTTCAAGCATGCATATCCATATCAATTAGAAATCTCTTTCTTATCAAATTCCAAGCCATTAGGGTTGAACTAATAGAATTTCCCAAACTTGGACAACAAAACTTTTGTGTTTGTTTGTGGAGTGTGAATAAATTTTCTTTACTTACAATTATAATTGTTTTTAATTTTTTCCAAACATAAACTCTAAAATTTTCATTTTTTTGTAATTTATTTTGCCTTTATGTCCTTGTTTACGAAATAATTGGAGAGGGAAAACTCAAAGATTTGATTTAAAAAAAATGTTTACAACTAGAATGGAATGGAAAGGCACAAATGTAGAGAGAGATAATTCCAAAAAGTCTCTGTAACTTTTAGGGACTGCAAACTTTTTTAGTTTTTATACATTAGGTAATGCAATGATAGGGAAAAAGGGGAGTGAGGTTTTTAACTGAATGTTGACTCCCAGTCCATAGGTCCTTTCTTAAAAAATTATAGCCCGTTACGCACGATTGACTGATACATCACTTTACAAATCGTCTGCAATTGTTAGCTCAGCTTTTTGTAAGAGGGCAAAATATTTGCTTGTTTGACTCGGGTAAATATCCCACCGCACGTTCACATGAGAATTTAATGAGTGTTTGTGTTTCGGTTAAAAAGGTTTGCATCCATAGGGAATTTGCATCTTTAACATGTTTCAAGCAGGCATATCCATATTTAAAACATGTTAGGATTAGTTATAAATCTCTTTCTTATCAAATTCCAAGCCTTTAGCGTTGAACTCCTTGAATTTCCCAAACATGGACAACAAAACTTTTGTGTTCATTTGTGGTGTGTGAATAATTTTTCTTTACTAACAGTTGTTGTTGTTTTTAATTTTTTCCATACATAAACTCTAAAATTTTCATTTTGTTGTGATCTATTTTACCTTTATCTCCATGTTTACGAGAGAATGGGTGAGTGAAAACTCAAAGTTTTGATTGAAAAAATAAGTGTACATCTAAAATGGAATGGAAATGCACAATTGTAGAGAGGGATAATTCCGAAAAGTCTCAGTAACTTTTAGGGACTGCAAACTCTTTTAGTTTTTATACATTTGGTCTTGCAATGATAAGGAAAAGAGAGAGGCGTGGGATTTTTAACTGACGGTTAACTCCTAGTTCATTAGTCATTTCTTACAAAACATAGCCCGTTACACATAATTGACCGATAAATTACTTTACAAATCGAGTGCGATTGTTAGGTCAGCTTTTTGTAAATGGGTAAAATAATGGCTTGTTTGGCTCGGGTTAATATTCCACCGCACGTTCACTTGAGAATTTATTGCGAATTTGTTGTGCACTTTAAAAAGTTTGGATCCATAGGGCATTTGCATATTCAATATGTTTCAGGCATGCATATCCATATTTAAAACATGTTAGGATCAGTAATCTCTTTCTTATCAAATTCAAAACCATTAGGGTTGAACAAGTGGAATTTCCTATACTTGGACAACAAAACTTTTGTGTTCATTTTTGGTGTGTGAATAAATTTTCTTTACTAACATTTGTTTTTGTTTTTAATTTTTTCCATACATAAACTCTAAAATTTTCATTTTATTGTGATCTATTTTGCCTTTATCTCCATGTTTACGAGAGAATGGGTGAGTAAAACTCAAAGTTTTGATTGAAGAAATAAGTGTACATCTAAAATGGAATGGAAATGCACAAATGTAGAGAGAGATAATTCCAAAAACTCTCAGTAACTTTAAGGGACTTCAAACTCTTTTAGTTTTTATACATTAGGTTTTGCAAAGATCACGAAAAGGGGGAGGCGGGGGATTTTTAATTGAGTGTTGACTCCAAATCCATAAGTCATTTCTTACAAAAACATACCCCGTTACGCATGATTGACTGATAAATCACTTTACATATCATCTGCGATTGTGAGGTCAGCTTTTTGTAAATGGGCAAAATAATAGCTTGTTTGACTCGTGTAAATATCCCACCGCAAGTTCACTTGAGAATTTAATGAGCGTTTTTTGTTCTCTTTAAAAGGTTTGGATCCATAGGGCATTTGCATCTTTAACATGTTTCAAGCATGCATATCCATATTTAAAACACGTTAGGATCAGTAAGAAATCTCTTTTTCTTAGTAAATTCCAAGCCAATAGGGTTGAACTAGTGGAATTTTCCAAACTTGGACAACAAAACGTTTGTGTTCGTTTTTGGTGTGTGAAGAAATTTTCTTTACTTACATTTGTTATTGTTTTTTATTTTTTCCATACATAAACTCTAAAATTATCATTTTTTGTGATCTATTTTGCCTTTCTCCTTGTTTACGATAGAATTGGAGAGTGAAAACTCAAAGTTTTGATTTAAAAAAAAAAGTCTACATCTAAAATAGAATGGAAATGCACAAATATAGAGAGAGATAATTCCAAAAAGTCCTAATAACTTTTAGGGACCGCATACTCTTTTTGTTTTTATACATTAGGTATTCCAATGATTGGGAAAAGGGGGAGGCGGGGAATTTTTAACTGAGTGTTGACTCCCAATCCATAAGTCATTTCTTAAAAAAACATAGCCCATTATGCATGATTGACCGATAAATCACTTTACTAATCGTCTGCAATTGTTAGTTCAGCTTTTTGTAAATGGCCAAAATAATGGCTAGTTTGACTCGGATAAAAATCCCACCGGACTTTCACTTGAGAAATTAATGAATGTTTTTTGTTCGCTTTAAAAGGTTTGGATCCATAGGGCATTTGCTTTAACATCTTTCAAGCATGCATATCCCTTTTTAAAACATGTTAGGATCAGTTAGAAATCTCTTTCTTATCAAATTGCAAGCCTTTAAGGCAAACTAGTAGAATTTCTCAAAATTGGACAACAAAACTTTTGCGCTCGTTTGTGGTGTGTGAATAAATTTTCTTTAGATAATTGTTATAGTTTTTAATTTTTTTCTTACATAAACTCTGAAATTTTCATTTTGTTGTGATCTATTTTGCCTTTATCTCCTTGTTTACGAGAGAATGGGGGAGTGAAAACTCAAAGTTTTGATTGAAGAAAAAAGTGTACATCTAAAATGGAATGGAAATGTATAAATGTAGAGAGAGATAATTCCAAAAAGGCTCTGTAACTTTTAAGGATTGCAAACTCTTTTAGTTTTTATACATTAGGTATTCCAATGATCAGGAAAAGAGGAGGCGGGGGATTTTTAACTAAGTGTTGACTCCAGATCCATAAGTCATTTTTTACAAAAACATAGCCCGTTTCGCATGATTGTCCAATAAATCACTTTACAGATCGTCTGTGTTTGTTAGGTCAGCTTTTTTTAAATGGGCAAAATAATGGCTTGTTTGACTCGGATAAATATCCCACCACATGTTCACTTGGGAATTTAATGAGCGTTTTTTGTTCGCTTTGAAAGGTTTGGATCCATAGGGCATTTGAATCTTTAACATGTTTTAAGCATTCATATTCGTATTTAAAACATATTAGGATCAGTTAGAAATCTCTTTCTTATCAAATTCCAAGCCCTAGGGTTGAACTAGTGGAATTTCTCAAACTTGGACTAATAAACTTTTGTGTTCGTTTGTGGTGTGTGAATAAATTTTCTTTACTTACATTTGTTATTGTTTTTAATTTTTTCCATACATAAACACTAAAATTTTCATTTTGATCTAATCTCTTTTGCCATTATCTCCTTATTTACGAGAGAATCAGAGAAAGAAATCTCAAAGTTTTGTTTTAAAAATAAAAGTGCACATCTAAAATTGAAAGGAAACGCAAAAATGTAGAGAGATATAATACCAAAAAGTCTCTATAACTTTTAGGGACTGCAAACTCTTTTAGTTTTTATACATTAGGCATTGAAATGATCGGGAAAAGGGGGAGGTGATGGATTTTTTAGTGAGTGTTGTCTTCCTGTCCATCAGTCATTTCTTAAGAAAACATAGCCCATTAGGCATGATTGACCGATAAATCACTTTACAAATCATCTGCAATTGTTAGGTCAGCTTTTTGTAAATGCCAAAAATAATCGATGGTTTGAGTCGGGTAAATGTCCCACAACACGTTCACTTGAGAATTTAATGAGAGTTTTTTGTTCGCTTTAAAAGGTTTGGATCCATAGTGCATTTGCATCTTTAACATGTTTCAAGCATGCATATCAATATTTAAAAAATGTTAGGATCAGTTAAAAATCTCATTCATATCAAATTCCAAGCGAAAAGTGTTGAACTAGTGGAATTTCCAAAACTTGGACAATAAAACTTTTGTGTTCATTTGTGGTGCGTGAATAAATTTTTTTACTTACATTTGTTATTGTTTTTAATTTTTTCCATACATAAACTCTAAATTTTTTATTTTGTGTTGATCTATTTTGCCTTTATCTCCTTGTTTAAGAGAGAATCGGATAGTGAAAACAAAAAGTTTTGATTTACAAAAAAATGTGTACATCTAAAATGGAATGGAAATGCAGAAATGTAGAGAGAGCTAATTCCAAAAAGTCTCTGTAACTTTTAGGGACTGCAAACTCTTTTAGTTTTTACACATTAGCTTTGCAACAATCGGGAAAAGGGGGAGGTGGGGTATTTTTAACTGTGTTGACTCCCAATCCATAAGTCATTTCTTAAAAAAAATAGCCCGTTACCCATGATTGACCGATCAATCACTTTACAAATCCTCTGCGATTGTTAGCTCAGCTTTTTGTAAATGGGCAAAATAATGGCTTGTTTGACTGGGGTAAATTCCCCACTGCACGTTCATTTGAGAATTTAATGAGCGTTTGTTGTTCTCTTTGAAAGGTTTGGATCCATAGGGCATTTGTATGTTTAACATGTTTCAAGCTTGCATATCCATATTTAAATCATGTTAGGATCAGTTAGAGATCTCTTTCTTATCAAATTTCAAGTGATTAAGGCAAACTAGGGGAATTTCCCAAACTTGGACAACAAAACTTTTGTGTTCAAAGTGGTGTGTGAATAAAATTTCTTTACATACATTTGTTATTTTTTTAAATTTTTTCATACAAAAACTCTATAATTTTCATTTTGTTGCGATCTATTTTGCCTTTATCTCATTGTTTACGAGAGAATGGGAGAGTGAAAATTCAAAGTTTTGATTTAAGAAATAAGTGTACATCTAAAATGGAATGGAAATGCACAAATGTAGAGAGAGATAATTCCAAAGAGTCTCTGTAACTTTTAGGAAATGGAAACTTTTTTAGTTTTTATACATTTGGTAATGCAATGATCAGGAAAAGGGGGAGGTGGGGGATTTTTTACTGAGTGTTGACTCCCAATCCATAAGTCATTTCTTACAAAAACATAGCCCATTACACACGATTGACTGATAATCACTTTACAAATCCTCGGCGATTTTTAGCTCAAATTTTTGTAAATGGGAAAAATAATGGCTTCTCTCGGGTAAATATCCAACCGCACGTTGACATGAGAGTTTAATGAGCGCTTGTTGTTCGTTTTAAAAGGTTTGGATCCATCAGGCATTTGCATCTTTAACATGTTTCAAGCATGCAGATCCATATTTAAAACATATTAGGATGAGTTTGAAATCTCTTTCTTATCAAATTCCAAGCCATTAGGGTTGAACTATTGGAATTTCCAAAACTTGGATAACAAAACTTTAGCGTTCGTATGTGGTGTGTGAATAAATTTTCTTTACTTCATACATAAACTCTAAAATTTTAATTTTGTTGTGATCTATTTTGCCTTTATCTCCTTGTTTACGAGAGAATGGGAGAGTGAACACTCAAAGGTTTGATGTAAGAAATAAGGGTCCATCTAAAATGGAATGGAAATGCACAAATGTAGAGAGAGATAATTCAAAAAAGTCTCTATAACTTTTAGGGACTGCAAACTCTTTTAGTTTTTATACGTTAGGTTTTGCAATGATCGGGAAAAGGGGGAGGTGGGGGAATTTATCTTAGTGTTGACTCCCAATCCATAAGTCTTTTCTTAAAAAAAAAATCCCATTACGCATGATTGACCAATAAATCACTTTACAATTGTCTGCTATTGTTAGCTCAACTTCTGGTAAATGGGCAAAATAATGGCTTGTTTGACTCGGAAAAATATCTCATCGCACGTTCACTTGAGAATTTAATGAACTTTTTTTTGTTCGATTTAAAAGTTTTTGATCCATAGGGCATTTGCATCTTTAACATATTTCAAGCATGCATATCCATATTTAAAACAAGTTAGGATCAGTTAGAAATCTCTTTCTTATCAAATTCCAAGCCTTTAGGGTTGAACTAGTGGAATTTCCGAAACTTGGACAACGAAACTTTTGTGTTCATTTGTGGTGTGTTAATAAATTTTATTTTCATACATTTGTTATTTTTTTTTAGTTTTTCCATACATAAACTCTAAAATTTTCATTTTTTTGTGATCTTTTTTGCCTTTATCTCATAGTTTACGAGAGAATGGGAAGTTGAAAACTCAAAGTTTTGATATAAGAAATAAGTGTATATCTAAACTGGAAAGGAAAAGCACAAATGTAGAGAGATATAATTCCAAAAAGTCTCTGTAAGTTTCAGGGACTGCAAACTCTTTTAGTTTATATACATTAGGAATTGCAATGATCGAAAAAATAGGGAGGCGGGGGATTTTTAACTGAGTAATGCCTCCTAGTCAATAAGTCATTTCTTACAAAAACATAGCCTGTTATGCATGATTGACCGATAAATCACTTTACAAATCGTCTGCGATTGTTAGGTCAAAATTTTATAAATGGGGAAAATAATGTTTTGTTTGACTCGGGTAAATATCCCACCGCACGTTTACTTGAAAATTTAATGAGCGATTGTTGTTCGCTTTAATATGTTTGGTTCCATAGGGCATTTGCATCTTTAACATATTTCAAGCATGTATATCCATATTTAAAACATATTAGGATCAGTGAGAAATCTCTTTGTTATGAAATTCCAAGCCGGTAGGGTTGAACTAATGGAATTTCGCAAACTTGGAAAACAACACTTTTGTGTTCATTTGTAGTGTGTGAATAAATTTTCTTTACTTAGATTTGTTATTGTTTTTAATTTTTTCCAGACATAAATTCTAAAGTTTTCATTTTTTTGTGATCTATTTTGCCTTTATCTCCTTGTTTACAAGAGAATGAGAGAGTGAAAACTCAAAGTTTTGATTTAAGAAATAAGTTCAAATCTAAAATGGAATGGAAATGCACACATGTAGAGAGAGATAATTCCAAAAAGTCTCAGTAACTTTAAGGGACTGCAAACTCTTTTATTTTTTATACATTAGGTTTTACAACGATCGGAAAAAGGGGAGGCAGGGGATTTTTAACTGAGTGTTGACTCCCAATCCATAAGTCACTTCTTACAAAAACACAGCCCGTTACACATATTTGATCGACAAATCGTTTTACAAATCGTGTGTGAATTTTTGGTCAGCTTTTTGTAAATGGCCAAAATAATGGCTTGTTTGACTTGGGTAAATATCCCACTGCACGTTCACTTGAAAATTAAATGAGCGTTTGTTGTTCGCTTTAAAAGGTTTGGATCCATAGGGCTTTTGCATCTTTAACATGTTTCAAGCTTGCATATCCATATTGAAAACATGTTTCATGCATGCATATGCATATCAATTAGAAATCTCTTTCTTATCAAATTACAAGCCATTAGGGTTGAACTAGTAGAATTTCCAAAATTTGGACAAAAAACCTTTTGTGTTCGTTTGTGGAGTGTGAATAAATTTTCTTTACTTACATTTTTTATTGTTTTAAATTTTTTCCATACATAAATTTTAAAATTTTCATTTTTTTGTGATCTATTTTGCTTTTATGTCCTTGTTTATGAGAGAATTGGAGAGTGAAAATCAAAGATTTGATTTAAAATTACATCTAAAATGGAATGGAAAGGCACAAATGTAGAGAGAGATTTTTCCAAAATTTTTTTGTAACTTTTAGGGACTGCAAACTTTTTTAGTCGTTATACATTAGGTAATGCAATGATAGGGAAAAAGGGGAGGCGGGGGATTTTTAACTGAGTGTTGACTGCCAATCCATAGGTCATTTCTTAAAAAATGATAGCCCATTACGTACGATTGACTGATAAATCACTTTACAAATCATTTGCGATTGTTAGCTCAGGTTTTTCTACATAGGCAAAATATTGGCTTGTTTGACTCTGGTAAATATCCCACCGCGCGTTCACATGAAAATTAAATGACTATTTGTGTTTCACTTTAAAAGGTTTTGATCCAAAGGGAATTTGAATCTTGAACATGTTTCAAGCATGGATATCCATATTTAAAACATGTTAGGATCAGTTATAAATCTCTTTCTTATCAAATTCCAAGCCTTTAGGGTTGAACTATTGGAATTTCCCAAACAATGACAACAAAACTTTTGTGTTCATTTGTGGTGTGTGAATAAATTTTCTTTTCTAACATTTGTTATTGTTTTTAATTTTTTCCATGCATAAACTCTAAAATTTTCATTTTGTTGTGATCTATTTTACCTTTATCTCCTTGTTTACGAGAGAATGGGAGAGTGAAGACTCAAAGTTTAGATTGAAGAAATAAGTGTACATCTAAAATGGATTGGTTGAGTGTTGACTCTCAATCCACACATCATTACTTACAAAAACATAGCCCATTACGCATGATTGGCTGATAAATCACTTTAAAAATCGTGTGCAATGTTTAGGTCAAGTTTTTGTAACTGGGAAAAATATTGGCTTGTTTGACTCTGGTAAATATCCCACCGCACGATCACTTGAGAATTTTATGAGCGTTTGTTGTTCGCTTTAAGATTTTTAGATCCATAGGGCTTTTGCATCTTTAACATGTTTCAAGCATGCATATCCATATTTAAAATAGGTTAGGATCAATTCGAAATATTTTCCTTATCAAATTCCAAGCCATTAGGGTTGAACTTGTGGAATTTCCCAAACTTGCACAACAAAAATTTTGTGTTCGTTTGTGGAGTGTGAATAAATTTTCTTTACTTACATTTGTTATTATTTTTAATTATTTCCATACATAAACTCTAAAATATTTATTTTGTTGTTATCTATTTTGCCTTTATCTCCTTGTTTACGAGAGAATCGGAGAGTGAAAACTCCAAGTTTTGATTTAAAAAATAATGTGTACATCTAAAATGGAAAGGAAATGCACAAATTTAGAGAGTGATAATTCCAAAAAGTCTCTATAAATTTTAGGGACTGCAAACTCTTTTAGTTTTTATACATTAGGTTTTTCAATGATGGGGAAAAGTGGGAGACGAGGGATTTTTAACTAGATGTTGACTCCCAATCCAAAAGTCATTTTTTACAAAAACATAGCCCGTTATGCATGATTGACCGATAAATCACTTTACAAGTCGTCTGCTATTGTTAGGTCAACTTTTTGTAAATGGGCAAATTATTGGTTTGTTTGACTCGGGTAAATATCTCACTGCACTCTCACTTGAGAATTTAGTGAGCATTTTTTGTTCACTTTAAATGGTTTGGATCCATAGGGCTTTACATCTTTAACATGTTTCAAGCATGCATATTGATGTAGAATTTAGTTACATCGGTTTTAATACCTCGCAAGCGTACGAGTCGTTCATGTAATTTAGCGGGAAACAAGGGTCATATCCACAGGGAGGACTGAATTTTGTGTATTCTTCAGTCAACTAGCCTAACCAAATATGATGAATTAATATGAACTAAACACTAATTATATCCTAAATTATCATGCAATCATCTGGTTAACTACTTGCACAGCAGGAAACATCAACTCTAGATTTTACGGTGATTCGTGCCTCTCTCGAGCGCCACGTAACCACGGATCCAATTTCTCAATCCTTGCGTCTAGACCAAAATCGGATTAAAATACCAAAATCCAACCTAAATTATATTCCTACCCTAACTAGCTAATTTAATTAAATATCCGAAAAACAAATATTCAATAAACATTAATTATCAAATCAGATTCAATAAACATTCAAAACCTAAGTTCAAACTATATAAAAAATGAAATTAAAAAATGAGGAATTACTCCCCTTCTCCTTCCTTTTGCTTAGGCAGCAACTCGTTCTCACCGGTGGTGCAATTTCCTAAAATTGATGGCTTCGGGAAGAAAGAGTGAGTGGCCAGAGGTAGAGACGACGTTGGCGACGACAGATAGAAACCAACGGATGGAGGTGACGTCCGGCGAAGAATGAACCAGACAAGAAGTTCTCTAACAGGCTCTCTCAAGTCTCGGTCGGAGTCGGAATAACTCCGGGAATGGTCGAAAATACGTAATCGACACCGGAGGATGGTCGGAAAGCGGAATTGGCACCGGAGGATGGTCGGAAAGCGGAATTGGCACCGAAGAAGCCCTCTCAGATCACTTCTCGTCCTGGCGAACGAAAAATAGCACTGTCGAACTCACCTCGATGGAGACTCTCTCAAGCTCTCCTCGGGTTTGTTCACGGTTGCTGGATGGCGGTGGACGGCGGTGGATGGCGGTGGACGACGGTGGCGCGGTGAACGACGATGGGAAACTCCTCTCGGGTCTTCCCCTGTTTCGGTCGATGGTCGTGCTCTATTTTGTCGATGCTCTCTACTTTCTCTTGACGCTCCCCCACCTCCTTCGACACTCCTCTTTTCCTTTAATACCATCTTATTTGTTTTAAAATGATTTGCCCTAAAAATCACCTCCATTTCACTAAGGGCATTTTGGTAAATATCTCCTTCTCCACCAAAATTCTCCTGAAATTCCATAATTGAATCTATAAAAAGCATTTCAGGAAGAAATAAGCCTTAAAAACAATGAAATATAATTCAGGAGAGAAAAATATGCAATATCGACAGTGATTAATGCCAAATTCAATAAATGCTCATTTCATTTGAAAACCGATAAATAACCACCTATAACACAATTATAAGGGTTATTCTATTATAATAAACCTAGTTCTCATGTCAGAATATGGCATCTATCACACCCCAAACCTAAATCTTTGTTAGTCCCTAGCAAAACAACAATCGAACCAAAATTACGCCTAGGAAAATAGAATGCCACTTTCGTAGGGAGCACAATTGTATTTAGCGCATGCAACAAGCCGTTAAACCCCTACTCTGCAGTAGTGGACGAGTTATGTCTCGTGAGGGTTTGCATGGAATTTATCCACAAAATTCATCTAAATCAATAATATAAAAAGAAAAATTGAAGTAAATTTACTCCTCATTAGCATATGACTAACACTTAGTATCGTAAAATGTCTGAAAATCATATGAGATCTTGTGCAATTTGAAAATCTGTGTAAAATATAGCATATTATTAATCCAAATATACTCATTGTTATTCCACCTGAACCAATGTGACCCATAAGCAATTACTTCAACAGAACAAAGAGGCAACAAATAACAATAAAATCTTGTCACATCACAATTAAGAGAAAATAGTAGAGTAAGCCTGTTGTCTGAAATTCTCACAAAAGAAATATACCAATTTCAATCTTGACTTGCAACTTCTTTCCAATTACAATCCATCATCAAAGTTAAGGAAACTCATTGCTTCCAGATTTAAAACCATTTTACGCTATTACCAGCGCACTTTTGCTATTACCAGCGTAATTTTTGTTTCACTGAATACTTTTGGTATTACCACCATTTTGTATTTGTCTTCACAGCACATGCACTTATTTTTAAGTAATCGATTGTTCCGGTGCATGTCCCTAGGTTTACCCAGGCTGTTTCTGAAGTTATCTATCTTTTATAAGCAAGAGCATTTCCAGTTTCATTCATACATTACAACAAGGAATTTCACTGAGGTATAAAAAGGAATGAGTTCAAACAGGCATACAAGACTATTCAGACTAACATAGATCAACACTAGATTTACATGTTCTCTTTTGCAACTAAGTTCCAAGTCTAATGCAATAGTAAGTTATCCCACTGAATTCTCATGGATCACAACAAATGATATCAGATTTCTAATAGGCATATTCTACACAGTTTTACGAAAAATTTTAAAACACATTTGAGCAACTTATTTTAACTCTACTAATGTTAACCACATACTAAGAGGAGTAATTTGAAAACCACGAACATAAATCAAAAGAAAATTGTCGCTAAGACATAAAAGAGTCGTTTCCTCCCCCCAAACCTAAACCTGACATTGTCCTCAATGGGGAAAAGTTAAAACACCAGAACGACTACAAAAAGGAATAACAACTTAGCTAGTTATACTCCAGCAGGGTGAGGGTTAAGCTCCCTCAGGGCTTCTAAATCGATAGGTGGGAACATATGTGTTTGGTCATCAACAATAATACCAAAAAGTCAATAAAGACCCCCAGGAATGATACATAGTCTCCCTCGAAGAAGGTTTACTCGTATCAGCCGTACCCGTAGGTAATCATTTGTAGATGAAACCACTATCCCACATCACACTTTGAAGAAATCTCCGTGTGACTGGCCACTGAAGGCAGCAGGAATCACGTGCTGAGCACAAGTCCTTAAGTTACTCACCATAAGGTTTTCATTCAATACTTCAAGATCGAACTGGTCAATCCCAGAACGGTTGTTTGAGTACAAACCTCTCAAACTAGGGACCAAAAGTCTTGTCATCGACTACCAGAACCATTTATGCTCTCAGCCGGCAAGAGAGTACCCCGAGTCCATGATGGGGCCGGCATCGCCGGGGGACCTCCAATCAATCAAGACCAGAGTACACCAAAGGTTATACCAAATAAGAATGAATAAACCAAAAAAAATAAAAAAAAAATGTAATGTACAAAGGGATAGAAACATGGGGATTACCCACATTGTGAAGTTTATAGTCGTAAGCCAGACTCTGACACATTCAAGATGAAATGACAAGTTCCTCCAAGAAAATCACCATCACCTCCTCCGGTGTGGGGACATTCTCAAGATATAGTTTGAGCCTCTGACCGTTAACTTTAAAGACCGACCCGTCTCCGTGATTGCGGATCTCAATAGCGCCATGAGGAAACACCTGTGGGACTTCAAATGGACCGGACCACCTGGATCTTAGCTCCCCTGGAAACAAATGCAATCGTGAGTTATAAAGTAAAACATTCTGCCCAACAGTAAAAGACTTACGAAAAATAGATTTATCATGTAAAAGCTTTGTTCGCTCATAAGCATCATGACGTATCTCCTCCAACTAATTCAATTGCAATTTTCTCTCCTCACCCGCTTGAGTTAAATCAAAATTCAAAGCCTTAATGGCCCAGTAAGCTCTATGCTCAAGCTCAATAGGTAGATGACATGTTTTGGCGAACACTAGGAGAAATGGAGACATCCCAATAGGAGTCTTATAAGCGGTTCGATAGGCCCATAAAGCATCATCCAATCGAGTGGACCAATCTTTCCTATCAAAGCGAACCGACTTCTCCAAAATCCGTTTGATCTCCCTATTAGAGATTTCCACTTGACCACAAGTTTGCGGGTGGTACGGAGCGGACACCCGATGAGTGATGGAATATTTCTTCAATAAGGTCTCAAATGCTCTATTACAAAAATGAGATCCCCCATCACTGATGATCGCTCTCGGGGTACCAAACCGATTAAAGATATTTTCTTTTAAAAACTTTATCACCACTTTGTGATCATTTGTCTTATATGCAATAGCTTCAATCCATTTAGAGACATATTCAACGGCAACAAGGATGCATTGATAGCCGAACGAGACAGGAAAAGGACCCATGAAGTCAATACCCCACACATCAAACAATTCAACAATAATCTTCCTAGACAAACAACCAGGTCGTTGGCATTTATCGCACACCTGACAAAACTCATGGGCATCTCTAAATAATGAAGGCCAATAGAAACCACATTGCAAGACTTTAGTCGCGGTCCTTCTAGCACCAAAATGTCCACCACATACGTGGGAATGACAAAATTCAAGAATGTTGGCAAAGTCTTGCTCATGTACACAACGCTTAATGACTTGGTCAGAACACACCTTGAACAAATAAGGGTCATCCAGAAAAAAATGTTGGACTTGGGAAAAGAATTTCAACCGATCTTGTTTACTCCAATAATCAGGAATCTTATGAGTTACAAGATAGTTGACTATGTCAGCAAACCAAGGCAACTGGGATACTTGGAGAAGTAGTTCATCAAGGAAGGAATCCTTCCTGAGGTGTTACACAGGTCCTAGATAGATCAGCAACAACATTCTCACAACCCTTCTTATCTCGAATCTCAAGGTCAAATTCTTGCAATTGCAAGATCCATCTAATCAAGCGAGGTTTAGTGTCCTTGATGGATAATAAGTACTTCAAAGAAGAATGATCAGTGAACACTATAACATTTGACCCTAACAGATATGATCTGAATTTGTTCAAGGCAAACACAACAGCTAGCAACTCCTTCTCAGTGGTAGTGTAATTCAATTGAGCAACATGAAGAGTGCGGCCAGCATACTGAATGACACAGGGCATTTTATCCATTTTTTGCCCCAAAACAGCCCTCAATGCATAGTCAGAGGCATCACACATCAACTCAAAAGGCAAAGACCAAATAGGGGGTTGGACAATGGGTGCAGTGGACAAACATTTCTTCAGTGTCTCAAAAGCATGAATATAGGCATCATCAAAGGCAAAAGCAACACCTTGAGCAAGCAAATTCATCAAAGGACGAGAAATTTTGCTAAAGTCTTTAATGAAACGCCTATAGAACCCAGCATGGCCAAGGAAAAAATGCACCCCCTTCACAGAAGTACGTGGTGGCAGATTGGCAATTAGGTCAACCTTGGCTTTGTCCACTTCTACACCTCGCTCAGACACTACATGTCCTGCAGCAATTCCTTCTTTTACCATGAAGTGGCATTTCTCCCAATTCAAGACTAAATTGGACTTAATGCAACGGGACAATACGAGTGAAAGATTGTGCAGACATGTATCAAAACTAGAGCAGAACAAAGAAAAGTCATCCATAAATACCTCTAAAAAGTCACCAATCATGTCGAAAAAGATACTCATCATGCACCGTTGGAAAGTGGCGGGCGCATTGCATAAACCAAAAGGCATGCGTCTGTAAGCATAGGTGCCAAACGGATACGTGAATGTGGTCTTTTCCTGGTCTTCCGGAGCAATGGGAATTTGATTGTAACCAGAGTATCCATCTAAGAAGCAATAAAAATTGTGGCCGACCAATCGCTCTAGTACCTGATCAATGAAAGGTAGTGGGAAGTGATCCTTCCTAGTGGCGGAATTAAGTTTTCTATAGTCAATGCAGACACACCACTTGGTGGTAGTTCTTGTGGGAATCAATTCACCACTCTCATTTTTCATTATCATTATCCCCCCTTTCTTAGGGACAACTTGAATTGGACTCACCCAGGTGCTATCGGAAATAGGGTAAATGATTCCTGTCACAAGCAACCTGATGACTTCTTCTCTCACAACCTCCAGCATATGGGGATTTAACCTACGTTGCATCTCACGTGAGGCTTTAGTCCCCTCCTCAAAATGAATACAATGAATGCATATGGTGGGGCTAATCCCTTTTAAGGCATCAAGAGTCCACCCCAATGCCTCTCTGTGTGCTTGTAAAACTTCAGTCAATTGTTCCTCCTGCTCAGTACTCAAATAAGAGGAAATAATGACTGGTAATGAGTTCATGGGCCCCAAGAATGCATACTTCAACGTGGGAGGAAGTGGCTAAAGATCTAGCTTGGAAGTTTCAAGGGGTTTGTACAAGTCAAGAGGAAGATCTTGTGGATGATCAGTTGTGATAACCTCATAAGCTTCCTCCAACAGAGGTACAGAATTGAGTAAAGAATCAACCTCTTGGAAATATGTTTCCTCATCAAAATAGTCCATGTTTAAAGATGTTATGCAAGTCTCAAAAGATTCAAGAGTGGATTCGTCATCAAGCATAACAGTTTCTATCTTAAATGCAAGACTCAGATCATCAGACTCAAGTGGGTGGTGCCCGACAATAAATACATTTAATGAGACCTTAAAATTTCCAAAAGACAACTTCAACTCACCACTTTTACAATGATTGATAGCATTAGATGTGGCTAAGAAGGGACGTCCTAGGATGACAGGAATTTGGTTGGTCACATTGACTACTGGTTCTGTATCAAGAACAATGAAATCAACCGGGAACAGAAATTTGTCCACTTTTATCAAAACATCTTCAACTATTCCTCGTGGTATCTTGATAGAACGGTAAGCTAGTTGAAGTGTGATGGGAGTAGGCTTCAATTCCCCCAAACCTAATTTCTGGTACACAAAGAAAGGAAGCAAATTCACACTTGCCCCTAATTCAAGAAGAACTCTCTGGATGGTATGTTCACCAATGACACATGAAATTGTGGGACATCCAGGATATTTAACTTTGTGCTTCAGAATTGAGCTTACATTCTCAGTAAGAAAGACCTTTTTGTTAACATGTTGTTTTCTCTTCTGTGTACAAAGGTCTTTCAAAAATTGGGCATAGGCAGGGACTTGCCTAATAGCATCAAGAAGTAGAATGTTAATGTGCACCTTACTAAACAGTTCCAACATTTCATGCATGCTATCTCCTTTCCTAGGTGGGCCCGATAACCTCTGTGGATAAGGAGCTAGTGGGACTTGGTTAGGGATCTGCTTGGCTGTAGGTGAACAACTTGGAGGTTCTTCACCCAATGATGTGTCCCCATTGTCATCCTTTGACTCCTTAGACTTAGTGGTCCCTACCCCATTGTTCAACTCACGACCACTCCTAAGGGTGGTTATGGGTTTGGTTTGCTCATGGTGGGGTTTGGAACTCAACCCACTCTCATGTGTGCTTTTGGGGTTAGGAATGGTTTGACTCGGGAGTCTATTTTGTGCTTGTTCACTCATGTGGCTGGCCAACTGACTCACTTGCATTTCAAGTTTTGCAGTGGAGGACTCTTTATTCTGCATGAATAATTGAAGTGTATCCTCAAGTGAAGATTTTTGTGGAATCAGTGGTTGTTGAGTGAAGTGTGGGCGCGGAGGTTGGGGTTGAGTAAACCCTGGAGGACCCCCAACCTGTGGGCCCTTGGACCATGAGAAATTTGGGTGCCTAGCCCAACCCGGATTATATGTTTCTGAAAAAGGATCGTTCCGATTTGGTCTAAGAAAATTCTGGACTGCATTCAAGTCCTCAAAGAGCTCTGGGTAGGATGAACTAGATGAACACATTTGTGTGGGATGAGATGAACCAGAGCATATGGCACACAGACAATAGATGGGTTAGGAGCAGGTGAACTCTTGGACACCATAAGGGCATTAATTTTTCTAGTCAACCCATCAATCTTGGCCATGAGCATAGGTGTTTCACTAACCTCGTAGAGACCCCTTCTTTTGGCTTTGTGGGATCTCCTATCAACATTAAATGATCAACCCCATTGCTGAGATTGATCACTCAACATTTCAAAAAAATCCCACGCCTCACTAGCACTCTTATCCATCAAACTCCCACCACTCGTTGCATCTACCATGGATCTAACCTGGGGTGTAAGATCTTGATAAAAGTATTGCACTAAATGCCATTTCTCAAACCCATGATGTGGACACCTACGGATCAAATCCTTCCATTTCTCCCAAGCCTCATAACAGTGTTCACCCTCCTGCTACATAAAGTTGGAGATTTCTCTCCTGAGGGTTGTAGTTCTCTGAATGGGAAAGTACTTGGACAAAAATTTTGTGACTAATGTGTCCCATGAAGTAATGCTACCCACCTCTAAGGAATTAAGCCAAGACTTGGCCTTATCCTTAAGTGAAAATGGAAAAAGTCTTAACCGGATAGAGTCATCTGAGAAATTCTGGTATTTGAAAGTTGCACAAATATCTAAGAATTCCTTGATGTGGTAATATGGGTCCTCCTTCTCCAACCAATTGAATGTAGGGAGGAGTTGGATCACACCCAGTTTCAACTCATAACTGGCGGCAGTAGTGGGTGGCAATATAATGCAAGAAGGTTATGTGAAGTGGGATGGGATAGAATAATCCCTCAGGGCTCTACGGTCACCTGCTATAGGTAACTGTAATGGTTCACCCTGATTTGCCATGGTAGCTCCTAACTTGACTTTGGGTGTTTTCCTACAAATCTGTTCTACCTCTTCAACAAAGGGAGCTAATGGTCCACCTAGGGAGTGGCGCCCGTGCATAAAAACACAAAAAGAAACAAAACGAACTATCAAATTAAGCTAACAAACTCACTGCTAAAAATATGAACTAACTAGAAGAAATAAAAATAATTCCATACAAAATACCAAGCTAAAATTATGAAAGCAACAAAAAATAAAATAAAATAAAATAAAATAAAATAAAAATAAATCTAACCTAAGACCATGGAGAAAAAAGAAATACACTTAATACGTGCCTCCCCGGCAACGGCGCCAAAAACTTGATGTAGAATTTAGTTACATCGGCTTTAATACCTCGCAAGCGTACGAATCGTTCATGTAATTTAGCGGGAAACGAGGGTCATATCCACAGGGAGGACTAAATTTTGTGTATTCTCCAATCAACTAGCCTAACCAAATATGATGAATTAATATGAACTAAACACTAATTATATCCTAAATTATCAAGCAATCATCTGGTTAACTACTTGCACAACGTCAACTCTGGATTTTACGGTGATTCGTGCCTCTCTCGAGCACCACGTAACCACGGATCCAATTTCTCAATCCTTGCGTCTAGACTCTCTCGGGCACATAAAGTGAAAGACAGAAATCGGATTAAAATACCAAAATCCAACCTAAATTATATTCCTACCCTAACTAGCTAATTTAATCAAATATCCGGAAAACAAATATTCAATAAACATTAATTATCAAATCAGATTCAATAAACATTCAAAACCTAAGTTCAAACTATATAAAAAATGAAATTCAAAAATGATGAATTACTCCCCTTCTCCTTCCTCTCACTCGGGCAGCAACTCGTTCTCATGGGTGGTGCAATTTCCCGAAATTGATGGCTTCGGGTAGCAAGAGTGAGTGGCCGGAGGTAGAGATGACACCGGTGACGACGGACAGAAGTCGATGGATGGAGGTGACGTCCGGCATAGAACAAAACAGAGATGAAGTTCTCTAACCGGCTCTCTCGAGTCTTGGTCGGAGTCGGAATACCGCTGGGAATGGTCGGAAATACGTAATTGACGCCGGAGGATGGTCGAAAAGCAGAATTGGCACCGGAGAAGCCCTCTCGGATCACTTCTCGGCTTGGCGAGCGGAAACAAGCACTATCAAACTCACCTCGACGGAGACTCTCTCAAGCTCTCCTCGGGTTTGTTCTCGGTTGCTGGACGGCGGTGGACGACGGTGGCGCAGCGAACGACGGTGGGAAACTCCTCTCGGGTCTTCCACTATTTCGGTCGACGGTCGTGCTCTATTTTGGTCGATGCTCTCTATTTTCTCTTGACGTTCCCCCACCTCCTTCGACGCTCCTCTTTTCCTTTAATACCATCTTATTTTTTTTAAAACGATTTGCCCTAAAAATCACCTCCATTTCACTAAGGACATTTTGGTAAATATCTCCTTCTCCACCAAAATTCTCCTGAAATTCCATAATTGAATCTATAAAAAGCATTTCAGGAAGAAATAAACCTTAAAAACAATGAAATATAATTCAGGAGAGAAAAATATGCAATATCGATAGTGATTAATGCCAAATTTAATAAATGCTCATTTCATTTGAAAACCGATAAATAATCACCTATATCACAATTATAAAGGTTATTCTATTATAATTAACCTAGTTCTCATGTCAGAATATGGCATCTATCACATATCCATATTTAAAACAAGTTAGGATCACTTAGAAATCTCTTTCCTACTAAATTCCAAACCATTAGGGTTGAACTAGTTGAATTTCGCAAACTTGGACAACTAAAATTTTGTGTTCTTTGTGGTGTGTGAATAAATTTTATTTACTTACATTTTTTATTTTTTTATTTTTAACATACATAAACTCTAAAATTTTCTTTTTATTGTTATCAATTTTTCCTTTATCTCCTTGTTTAAGAGAGAATTGGAGAGTGAAAACTCAAAGTTTTGATTTAAAAATAAGTGTACATCTAAAAGGGAATGAAAAGGCATAAATGTAGAGAGAGATAATTCTAAAAAGTCGATGAAACTTTTAGGGACTGCAAACTCTTTTAGTTTTTATACGTTAGTTTTAGCAAAGATCGGGAAAAGGGGGAGGGCTAGGGATTTTTAACTGAGTGTTGACTCCCAATTCATTAGTCATTTCTTACAAAAACATAGCCGTTACACATGATTGACCGATAAATCACTTTACAAATCATTTGCAATTGTAAGGACAACTTTTTGTAAATGGGTAAAATAATGGCTTGTTCGACTTGGGTAAATATCCCACCGCACATTCACTTGAGAATTTAATGAAAATTTCTTTTCACATTAAAAGGTTTGGATCCATAGGACATTTGCATCTTTAACATATTTCAAGCACGCATATCCATATTTAAAACATATTAGGATCAGTTAGAAATCTCTTTCTTATAAAATTCCAAGCCATGAAGGTTGAACTAGTGCAATTTCCCAAACTTGAACAATAAAACTTTCGTGTTCGTTTGTGGTGTGTGAATAAATTTTCTTTACTTATATTTTTTATTATTTTTAATTTTTTCCATACATAATCTCTTAAATGTTCATTTTGTTGTGATCTATTTTGCCTTTATCTCATAGTTTACGAGAGAATGGGAGAGTGAAAACTCAAAGTTTTGATTTAATAAATAAGTGTATATCTAAAATGGAATGGAAATGCACAAATGTAGAGAGAGATATTTCCAAAAAGTCCCTGTAACTTTTAGGGACTGCAAACTCTTTTAGTTTTTATACATTAGGTATTCCAATGATAGGGAAAAGGGGGAGGCGGGGGATTTTTAACTGAGTGTTGATTCCTAGTCGATACGTCATTTCTTAAAAAAACATAGCCCATTACGCATGATTGACCTATAAATCACTTTAAAAATCGTCTGCGATGATTTCATCAGCTTTTTGTAAATTGCCAAAATAATGCCATGTTTGACATAGGTAAACATCCAATGCATGTTCACTTGAGAATTTAATTAGTATGTTTTATTCTCTTTGAAAGGTTTTGATCGATAGGGCATTTGCATCTTTAACATGTTTCAAGCATGCATATCCATATTTAAAACATGTTAATATCAGTTAGAAATCTCTTTCTTTCAAATTCCAAGCCATTAGGGTTGAACTAGTGGGATTTCCCAAACTTGGACGACAAAAATTTTGTGTTCATTTGTAGTGTGTGAATAAATTTTCTTTACTTACATTTGTTATTGTTTTTAATTTTTCCATTCATAAACTCTAAAATTTTCATTTTGTTGTGATCTATTTTGGCTTTATCTCCTTGTTTACGAGAGAATCGAATAGTGAAAACTCAATGTTTTCATTTAAAAAAAAAATTGTACTTCTAAAATGGAATGGAAATGTACAAATGTAGAGAGAGATAATTCCAAAAATTCTCTATAACTTTTAGGGACTGCAAACTCTTTTATTTTTTATGCATTAGGTATTGCCATGTTCTAGAAATGGGGAGGCAGGGGAACTTTAACCTAAGTGTTGACTCCCAGTCCATAAAAACATTTCTCACAAAAACATAGTCCGTTACGCATGATTGACCGATAAATCACTTTCCAAATATTCTGCAATTGTTTGGTTAGCTTTTTGTAAAAGGGCAAAATAATGGCTTGTTTAACTCTAGTAAATATTGTTTTTAATTTTTTCCATACATGAACTCTAAAATTTTCATTTTGTTGTGATCTATTTTGCCTATATCTCTTTGTTTACAAGAGAAAGGGAGAGTGAAAAATAAAAGTTTTGATTTAAGAAATAAGTGTACATTTAAAATGGGATGGAAGTGCACAAATGTAGATGGAGATAATTCCAAAAGGTCTCTGTAACTTTTTGGGATTGCAAACTCTTTTAGTTTTTATACAATATGTTTTGCAAAGATCTGGAAATGGTGGAGGAGGGAATTTTTAACTGAGTGTTGATTCCCAATCCATAAGTCATTTCTTACAAAAACATAGCCCGTTACGCATGATTGACCGATAAATCACTTTACAAATTGTCTGCGATTATTCGGTCAGCTTTTTGTAGATGGGCAAAATAATGGCTTGTTTGACTCGGGTAAATATTCTACCGCACGTTCACTTGAGAATTTAATGAGCGTTTTTTGTTCGCTTTTAAAGGTTTGGATCTATAGGGCATTTGCATCTTTAACATGTTTCAAGCATGCATATCCGTATTTAAAACATGTTTGGATCAGTTAGAAATCTCTTTCTTACAAAATTCCATGGCATTAGGGTTGAACTAGTGGAATTTCCAAAACAAGGACGACAAAACGTTTGTGGTGTGTGAAGAAATTTTCTTTACTTACATTTGTTATTGTTTTTAATATTTTCCATACATAAACTCTAAAATTTTCATTTTGTTGTGATCTATTTTGCCAATGTTTTGATTTAAAAAAAATTCTACATATAAAATGGAATGGAAATGCACAAATGTAGGGAGAAATAATTCCAAAAAGTCTCAGTAATTTTTAGGGACTACAAACTCTTTTAGTTTTTATACATTCGGTTTTGCAAAGATCGGGAAAAGGGGGAGGTGGGGGTTTTTTAACTGAGTGTTGACTCCCAATCCATAAGTCAATTCTTACAAAAACATAGCCCATTATGCATGATTGACCGATAAATCACTTTAAAAATTGTCTGCGATTGTTAAGTCAACTTTTTGTAAATTGCCAAAATAATGGCTTGTTTGACCCAGGTAAATATACCACTGCACGTTCACTTGAGAATTTAATAAGCATTTTTTGTTCACTTTAAAAGGTTTGGATCAAAAGGGCATTTGCATCTTTAACATGTTCCAATAATGCATACCCATATTTAAAACATGTTAGTATCAGTTAGAAATCTCTTTCTTATCAAATTCCAAGCCATTAGGGTTGAACTCGTGGACCAAACTTGGACAACAAAACTTTAGTGTTCGTTTGTGGTCTGTGAATAATTTATTTTACTTACATTTGTTATTGTTTTTAATTTTTTCCATACATAAACTCGAAAATTTTCATTTTGTTGTGGTCTATTTTGCCTTATCTCCTTGTAAACGAGAGAATGGGAGAGTGAAAACTCAAAGTTCTGATTTAAGAAATAAGTGTACATCTAAAATGGAATGGAAATATACAAATGTAGAGAAAGATAATTCCAAAATGTATCTGTACCTTTAAGGGACTGCAAACTCTTTTAGTTTTTATACATTAGCTTTCACAATGATCGGGAAAAGGGGGAGGCGGGGATTTTTAACTATGTCTTGACTCCCAATGCCTAAGTCATTTCAGCCAAAAACATAACCCCTTACCCATGATTGACCGATAAATCACTTTACAAATCGTCTCTAATTGTTAGCTCATTTTTTTGTAAATGGGCAAAATAATGGCTAGTTTGACTAGCGTAAATATCCCACCGCATGTGCACTTGAGGATTTAATGAGTGTCTTTTGTTGGCATTAAATGTTTGGATCCATAGGGCATTTGCATCTTTAACATGTTTCGAGCATGCATATCCATATTTAAAACATGTTAGGACAGTTAGAAATCTCTTTCTTATCAAATTCCAAGCCATTAGGGTTGAAGTAGTGGAATTTCCCAAACTTGGACAACAAACTTTTGTGTTCATTTGTGGTGTGTGAATAAATATTCTTTACTCATATTTGTTATTTTTTTAATTTTTTCCTTACATAAACTCTAAAATTTTCATTTTGTTGTGATGTATTTTGCATTTATCTCTTTGTTTACGACAGAAACGGAGAGTGAAAACACAAAGTTTTGAGTTAAAAAAAAGTGTACATCTAAAATGTAATGGAAATGCACAAATTTAGAGAGAGGTAATTTCAAAAAGTCATTGTAACTTAGGAACTGCAAACGTTTTTAGTTTTTATACATTAGGTTTTGCAATGAACAGGAAAAGGGGGAGGTGGGGGATTTTTAGCAGAGTGTTGACTCCCATATTTTTGAGTCATTTCTTACAAAAATATAGCCCGTTAGACATGATTGACCGATAAATCTTTTTACAAATCGTCTACGATTGTAAGGTCAACTTTTTGTAAATGGGCAAAATAATGGCTTGTTATACTCGGGTAAAAATCCAACTGCACGTTCACTAGAGAATATAATGTGCATTTTTTGTTCACATTAAAAGGTTTGGATCCATAGGGAAAATCTTTAACATGTTTCAAGCATGCATATCCATATTTAAAACATGTTAGGATCAGTTAGAAATCTTTTTCTTATCAAATTCCAAGCGATTAGGGTTGAACTAGTGGAATTTCCCAAACGTGCACAACAAAACTTTTAAGTTCATTTCTGGCGTGTGAATAAATTTTATTTACTTACATTCGTTACTATTTTTAATTTTTTCCGTACAAAAACTGTAAAATTTTCATTTTGTTGTGATCTATTTTGCCTTTTATCTCCTTGTTTATGAGAAAATTGGATAGTGAAAACTTAAAGTTTTAATTTAAGAAATAAGTTTACATCTAAAATGGAATGGAAATACACAAATGTAGAGAGAGATAATTCCAAAAAGTCTCTGTAAGTTTTAGGGACTACAAACTCTTTTAGTTTTTATACATTAGGTACTCCTATGAGAGGGAAAAGGGGGGGCAGGGGATTTTTAACTAAGTGTTGACTCCTAGTCCATAAGTCATTTCTTACAAAAACATAGCCCGTTATGCATGATTGACCGAGAAATCACTTTACAAATCGTCTGTGATTGTTGGTCAGCTTTTTGTAGAAGGCCAAACTAATGGCTTGTTTAACTCGGGTAAATATCCCACCGCACGTTTACTTAAGAATTTAATGAGCGTTTTTTGTTCGCTTTAAAAGGTTTGGATCCATAGGGCATTTGCATCTTTAACATGTTTCAATCATACATATTCATATTTAAAACATGTTCAGATAAGTAAGAAATCTATTTCTTATCAAATTCCAAGCCATTAGGGTTGAACTAGTGGAATTTCAAAAACTTGGACTACAAAACTTTTATGTTCGTTTGTTGTATGTGAAGAAATTTTCTTTACTTACATTTGTTATTGTTTTTAATTTTTTCCATGCATAAACTCTAAAATTTTCATTTTGTTGTCATCTATTTTGCCATTATCTCCTTGTTTACTAGAGAATCGGAGAGTGGAAGCTCAAAGTTTTGATTTTAAAAAAACGTGTATATCTAAAATGGAATGGAAATGTACAAATGTAGAGAGAGATAGTTCCAAAAATCCTCTATAACTTTTAGGCATTGCAAACTCTTTTATTTTTTATACTTTAGGAATTGCAATGATCGGATTTTTAATTGAGTGTTGCCTCCCAGTCCATAAGTAATTTCTTAATAAAACATAACCCGTTATGCATGATTGACTGATAAATCACTTTACAAATCGTCTGCGATTGTTAGGTCAACTTTTTGTAAATTGGCAAAATAATGTCTTATTTGACTCGGGTAAATATCCCACCTCACGTTCACTTGAGAATTTAATGAGTGTTTGTGTTTTTCTTTAAAAGGTTTAGATCCATAGGGCTTTTGCATCTTTAACATGTTTCAAGCATGCATATCCATGTCAATTTGAAATCTCTTTGTTATGAAATTCCAAGCCATTAGGATTGAACTAGTAAATTTTCCCAAACTTGGACAACAAAAATTTTGTGTTCGTTTGTGGAGTGTGAATCAATTTTCTTTACTTACATTTGTTATTGTTTTTAATTTTTTCCATACATCAACTATAATATTTTCATTTTGTTGTGATCTATTTTCCCTTTATGTCCTTGTTTACGAGAGATTTGGAGAGTGAAAACTTAAAGATTTGATTAAAAACAATGTTTACAACTAAAATGGAATGGAAAGGCACAAATGTAGAGAGAGATAATTCCAAAAAGTCTCTGTAACTTTTAGGGACTGCAAACTTTTTTAGTTTTTATACATTAGGTAATGCAATGATAGGGAAAAAGGGGAGCGAGGGGTTTTTAACTGAATGTTGACTCCCAGTCCATAGAACCTTTCTTAAAAAATTATAGCCCGTTACGCACAATTGACTGATACATCACTTTACAAATCGTCTGCAATTGTTAGCTCAGCTTTTTGTAAAAGGGCAAAATATTTGCTTGTTTGACTCGGGTAAATATCCCACTGCACGTTCACATGAGAATTTAATGAGTGTTTGTGTTTCCGTTAAAAAGGTTTGCATCCATAGGGAATTTGCATCGTTAACATGTTTCAAGCAAGCATATCCATCTTTAAAACATGTTAGGATCAGTTATAAATCTCTTTCTTATCAAATTCCAAGCCTTTAGCGTTGAACTCCTTGAATTTCCCAAACATGGACAACAAAACTTTTGTGTTCGTTCGTGGTGTGTGAATAATTTTTCTTTACTAACATTTGTTGTTGTTTTTAATTTTTTCCATACATAAACTCTAAAATTTTCATTTTGTTGTGATCTATTTTACCTTTATCTCCATGTTTACGAGAGAATGGGTGAGTGAAAACTCAAAGTTTTGATTGAAGAAATAAGTGCACATCTAAAATGGAATGGAAATGCACAATTGTAGAGAGTTCCAAAAAGTCTCAGTAACTTTTAGGGACTGCAAACTCTTTTAGTTTTTATACATTTGGTCTTGCAATGATCAGGAAAAGAGAGAGACGGGGGATTTTTAACTGAGTGTTGACTCCCAGTCCATTAGTCATTTCTTACAAAAACATAGCCCGGTACACATGATTGACCGATAAACTAATTTACAAATCGTGTGCGATTTTTAGGTCAGCTTTTTGTAAATGGGTAAAATAATGGCTTGTTTGGCTTGGGTTAATATTCCACCGCACATTCACTTGAGAATTTAATGAGAATTTGTTGTGCACTTTAAAAAGTTTGGATCCATAGGGCATTTGCATATTCAACATGTTTCGGGCATGCATATCCATATTTAAAACATGTTAGGATCAGTTAGAAATCTCTTTCTTATCAAATTCAAAACCATTAGGGTTGAACAAGTGGAATTTCCTATACTTGGACAACAAAACTTTTGTGTTCTTTTGTGGTGTGTGAATAAATTTTCTTTACTAACATTTGTTTTTGTTTTTAATTTTTTCCATACATAAACTCTAAAATTTTCATTTTATTGTGATCTATTTTGCCTTTATCTCCATGTTTACGAGAGAATGGGTGAGTAAAACTCAAAGTTTCTATTGAAGAAATAAGTGTACATCTAAAATGGAATGGAAATGCACAATTGTAGAGAGAGATACTTCCAAAAAGTCTCAGTAACTTTAAGAGACTGCAAACTCTTTTAGTTTTTATACATTAGGTTTTGCGAAGATCACGAAAAGGGGGAGGCGGGGGATTTTTAATTGAGTGTTGACTCCAAATCCATAAGTCATTTCTTACAAAACATACCCCATTACGCATGAATGACTGATAAATCACTTTACATATCATCTGCGATTGATAGGTCAGCTTTTTGTAAATGGGCAAAATAATAGCTTGTTTGACTCGTGTAAATATCCCACCGCACGTTCACTTGAGAATTTAATGAGCGGTTTTTGTTCTCTTTAAAAGGTTTGGATCCATAGGGCATTTGCATCTTTAAGATGTTTCAAGCATGCATATCCATATTTAAAACATGTTAGGATCAGTTAGAAATCTCTTTTTCTTAGCAAATTCCAAGCCAATAGGGTTGAACTAGTGGAATTTCCCAAACTTGGACAAAAAAACGTTTGTGTTCGTTTTTGGTGTGTGAAGAAATTTTCTTTACTTACATTTGTTATTGTTTTTAATTTTTTCCATACATAAACTCTAAAATTATCATTTTTTGTGATCTATTTTGCTTTTCTCCTTGTTTACGATAGAATCGGAGAGTGAAAACTCAAAGTTTTGATTTAAAATAAAAGTCTACATCTAAAATGGAATGGAAATGCCAAAATGTAGAGAGAGATAATTCCAAAAAGTCTCTATAACTTTTAGGGACTGCAAACTCTTTTAGTTTTTATACATTAGCTTTCTCAAAGATCGGGAAAAGGGGGGGGGGGGGGGGGGGGGGGGGGGGGGGGGTGGGTGGCAGGAGGATTTTTAATTGAGTGTTGACTCCAAATCCATAAGTCATTTCTTACAAAAACATAACCTGTTACGAATGATTGAGCAAAAAATCACTTTACAAATCATCTGCAATTGTTAGCTCAATTTTTTGTAAATGGGCTAAATAATGGCTTGTTTGACTCGGGCAAATATCCCACCGCACATTCACTTGAGGATTTAATGAGTGTTTTTTGTTCGCATTAAAAGGTTTGGATCCATAGGGCATTTGCATATTTAACATATTTCTGGCATGCATATCCATATTTAAAACAAGTTAGTTGATGTTAGAAATCTCGTTCTTATCAAATTCCAAGAGACTAGGGTTGAACTACTGGAATTTCCCAAACTTGCACAACAAAACTTCTGTGTTCATTCGTGGTGTTAAAAACTTTTCTTTACTTACAATTGTTATTTTTTTAATTTTTTCCATTCATAAACTCTAAAATTTACATTTTGTTGTGATCTATTGTGCCTTTTTTCTTTGTAACTTGAAATGACTATACACTCTTTTAGTTTTTATACATTAAGTTTAGCAATAATCGGGAAAAGGGGGAAGCGAGGGATTTTTAACTGAGTGTTGACTCCAAATCCATAAGTCATTTCATACAAAAACATAGCCCGTTATGCATGATTAACTGATAAATCACTTTAAAAATCGTCTGCGATTGTTAGGTCAGCTTTTTGTAAATGGGCTAAATAATGGCTTGTTTGACTCGGGCAAATATCCCACCGCACATTCACTTGAGGATTTAATGAGTGTTTTTTGTTCGCATTAAAAAGTTTGGATCCATAGGGCATTTGCATATTTAACCTTTTTCTGGCATGCATATCCATATTTAAAACAAGTTAGTTGATGTTAGAAATCTCGTTCTTATCAAATTCCAAGCCACTAGGGTTGAACTACTGGAATTTTCCAAACTTGCACAACAAAACTTCTTTGTTCATTCGTGGTGTTAAAAACTTTTCTTTACTTACAATTGTTATTTTTTTTAATTTTTTCCATTCATAAACTCAAAAATTTACATTTTGTTGTGATCTATTGTGCCTTTTTCTTTGTAACTTGAAATGACTATAAACTCTTTTAGTTTTTATACATTAAGTTTAGCAATGATCGGGAAAAGGGGGAGGCAAGGGATTTTTAACTGAGTGTTGACTCCAAATCCATAAGTCATTTCATACAAAAACATAGCCCGTTATGCATGATTAACCGATAAATCACTTTAAAAATCGTCTACGATTGTTAGGTCAGCTTTTTGTAAATGGGCAAAATAATGGCTTGTTTGACTTGGGTAACTAGCCCACCGCACATTCAATTGAGAATTTAATGAGCGTTTTTTGTTCGCTTTAAAAGGTTTGGATCCATAGGGCATTTGCATTTTTAACAAGTTTCAAGCATGCATATCCATATTTAAAACATGTTAGGATTAGTTAGAAATATCTTTTTTATCAAATTCCAAGCCATTAGGGTTGAACTAGTGGAATTTCCCAAACTTGGACAACAAAACTTTTGTGTTCGTTTGTCGTGTGTGAATAAATTTTATTTACTTACATTTTTTATTGTTTTTAATTTTTTCCATACATAAACTCTAAAATTTTTATTTTGTTGTGATCTATTTTGCCTTTATCTCCTTGTTCACGAGAGAATCGGAGAGTTAAAACTCAAAGTTTTGATTTTAAAAAAAAGTGTACATCTAAAATGGAATGGAAATGCACAAACATAGAGAGAGATAATTCCAAAAAGTCTCTGTAACTTTTAGGGACTGCAAACCCTTTATTTTTTTGTACATTAGTTTTTGCAATGATCAGGAAAAGGGGAGGCGGGGAATTTTTAACTGAGTGTTGACACCCAATCCATACGTTATTTTTTACAAAAACACAGCCCGTTACACATGATTGACTGATAAATCACTTTAAAAATCCTCTTCGATTGTTAGGTCATCTTTTTGTAAATGGGCAAAATAATGGCTTGTTTGACTCGGGTAAATATCCCACCACACGTTCACTTGAGAATTTTATGAGCATTTTTTGTTCGCTTTAAAAGGTTTGGATCCATAGGGTATTTGTATCTTTAACATGTTTCAAGCATGCATATCCATATTTAAAACATATTAGGATCAGTTAGAAATCTCTTTCTTATCAAATTCCAAGCAATTAGGGTTCAACTTGTGGAATTTTCCAAACATGGGCAACAAAACTTTTGTGTTCATTTGTGGTGTGTGAATAAATTTTCTTAACTTAAATTTGTTAATGTTTTAAATTTTTTCCATACATAAACTCTGAAATTCTTATTTTGTTGTGATCTATTTTGCCTTTTTCTCCTTGTTTTTCGAGAGAATCGGAGAGTAAAAACTTAAAATTATGATTAAAAAAAAGTGTATATCTAAAATGGAATGGAAAGGCACAAATTTAAAGAGAGATAATTCCAAAAAGTCTCTATATTTTTCAGGGACTGCCAACTATTTTAATTTTTATACATTAAGTTTAGATATGATCGGGAAAAGGGGGAGGCGGCGGATTTTTAACTGAGTGTTGACTCCCAATCCTTAAGTCATTTCCTACAAAAATATAGCCTGTTACGCATGATTGGCCGATAAATCATTTTCCAAATCTTCTGCGATTGTTAGGACAACTTTTTGTAAATGGGCAAAATACTGGCTGATTTGACTCTCGTAAATATCCCACCGCACATTCACTTGAGAATTTAATGAGCGTTTGTTGTTCACTTTAGTAGGTTTGGATCTATAGGGCATTTGAATCTTTAACATGTTTCAAGCATGCATATACATATTTAAAACATGTTAGGATGAGTTAGAAATATCTTTCTTATCAATTTCCAAGCCACTAGGGTTGAACTACTGGAATTTCCCAAACTAGGACAACAAAACTTTTGTGTTCGCTCATGGTGTGTGAAAAAAAATTCTTTACTTACATTTATTATTGTTTTTAATTTTTTCCATACATAAAATCTAAATTTTTTATTTTCTTGTGATCTATTTTGCCTTTATCTCCTTGTTTACGAGAGAATCGGAGAGTGAAAACTCTATGTTTTGATTTTTAAAAAAATGTGTACTTCTAAAATGGAATGGAAATGCACAAATGTAAAGAGAGATAATCCCAAAAAGTCTCTGTAATTTTAATTTTAGCAATGATCGGGAAAGGGGGAGGCGGGGGATTTTTAACTGAGTATTGACTCCCAATCCATAAGTAATTTCTTACAAAAACATAGCCCGTTATGCATGATTGACCGATAAATCACTTTAAAAATCATCTGCGATTGTTAGGTCAGCTTTATGTAAATGGGCAAAAACATGGTTTGTTTGACTCGAGTAAATATTCCACCGCACGTTCACTTGAGAATTTAATGAGTGCTTTTTGTTCGCTTTAACAGGTTTGGATCCATATGGCATTTGAATCTTTAACATGTTTCAAGCATGCATATCCATATTTAAAACATGTTAGGATCAATTAGAAAATCTCTTTCTTCTCAAATTCCAAACCAGTACGGTTGAACTAGTGGAATTTCCCAAACTTGGACAACAAAACATTTGTGTTCGTTTGTGTTGTGTGAATAAATTTTCTTTATTTATATTTTTTATTGTTTTTTATTTTTTCCATTCATAAACTCTAAAATTTTCATTTTGTTTATATCTATTTTGCATTGATCTCCATGTTTACGAGAGAATCAGAGAGTGAAAACTCAAAGTTTTGATTAAAGAAATAAGTGTACATCTTAAATGGAATGGAAATGCACAAATGTAGAGAGATAATTCGAAAAAGTCTCTGTAACTTTTAGGGACTGCAAACTCTTTTAGTTTTTAAACATTAGGTTTAGCAATGATCGGGAAAAGGGGAGGCAGGGGTTTTTTAACTGAATGTTTACTCCCAATCCATAAGTCATTTCTTACAAAAATATACCCCATTACGCATGATTGACCGAAAAATCACTTTACAAATCATCTACGATTGTTATGTCAGCTTTTTGTAAATGGGCAAAATAATGGCATGTTTGACTCGAATAAAAATTTAACCGCTCGTTCACTTGAGAATTTAATGAGCGTTTGTTGTTCGCTTAAATAGGTTTGGATCCATAGGGCATTTCCATCTTTAACATGTTTCAAGCATGCATATCCATATTTAAAGCATTTTAGGATTAGTTAAAGATTTCTTTCTTATCAAATTCCAATCCACTAGAGTTGAACTCTTGGAATTTCCAAAACTCGGACAACAAAATTTTTGAGTTCGTTCGTGGTGTGTGAAAAATTTTCTTTACTTACATTTGTTATTGTTTTTAATTTTTTCCATACATAAACTCTGAAATTTTCATTTTGTTGTGATATAATTTGGCTTTATCTCCTTGTTTACGAGAGAATGGGAGAGTGAAAACTCAAAGTTTTGATTTAAGAAATAAGTGTACATTTAAAATGGAATGGAAATGCAGAAATGTAGAGAGAGATAATTCCAAACAGTCACTGTAACTTTTTGGGACTGCGAACTATTTTAATTTTTATACGTTAGGTTTTGTAATGATCGGGAAAAAGGGGAGGCGAGGGATTTTTAACTGAGTGTTGACTCCCAATCCATATGTCATTTCTTACAAAAACATAGCCCATTACGCATGATTGACTGATAAATCACTTTACACGTCGTCTGGCGATTGTTAGGTCAACTTTTTGTTTATGGGCAAAATAATGGCTCGTTTGACTAAGGTAGATATCCCACCGCACTTTCACTTGAGAATTTAATGAGCGTTTTTTTTTTGCTTTAAAAGGTTTGGATCCAACCGAAATTTGCATCTTTCACATGTTTCAAGCATGCATATCCATAATTAAAACATGTTAGGATCAGTTAGAAATCTCTCTCTTATCAAATTCAAAGCCATTAGGGTTGAACTAGTGGAATTTCCCAAACTTGGACAACAAAACTTTTGTGTTCGTTTGTGGTGTGTTAATAAATTTTCATTACTCACATTTGTTATTTTTTAAAATTTTTCCATACATAAACTCTAAAATTTTCATTTTGTTGTGATCTATTTTGCCTTTTATCTTCTTGTTTACGAGAGAATCGAAGAGTGAAAACTCAAATTTTCGATTTTAAAAAATAGTGTAAGACTAAAATGAAATTGAAAATCACAAATGTAGAGAGAGATAATACCAAAAAACCTCTATAAATTTTAGGTACTGCAAACTTTTTTAGTTTTTATACATTAGGTTTTGCAATGATCAGGAAAAGGGAGACGCTTGGGATTTTTAACTAGGTGTTGATTCCCAATCCACAAGTCATTTCCTATAAAAACATAGCCCATTATGCATGATTGACCTATAAATCACTATACATATCGCCTACAATTGTTAGGTTAGCTTTTTTCAAATGGGCTAAATAATGGCTTGTTTGACTCAGGTAAATATCCCACCGCACGTTCACTTGAGAATTTCATGAGCATTTTTTGTTTGCTTTAAAAGGTTTGGATCCATAGGGCATTTGCATCATTAAAATGTTTCAAGCATGCATATCCATATTTAAAACATGTAAAGATCAGTTAGAAATCTCTTTATCACCAAATTCAAAGCCATTTAGGTTGAACTAGTGGTATTTCCCAAACTTGGACAACAAAAATTTTGTGTTCGTTTGTGGTGTGAGAATAAGTTTTATTTACTTATATTTTTTATTGTTTTTAAGTTTTCCATACATAAAATCTAAAATTTTCATTTTTTTTGTGATCTATTTTTGCCTTTATCTCCTTGTTTACGAGATACTCGAAGAGTGAAAAATCAAGGTTTTGATTTAAAAAAAAAGTGTACAACTAAAATGGAATTCAAATTCACAAATGTAGAGAGAGATAATTCCAAAAAGTCTCCATAACTTTTACGTACAACAAACTCTATTAGTTTTTATACATTAGGTTTGCAATGATCAGGAAAAGGGCGAGGCGAGGGATTTTTAACTGAGTGTTGACTCCCAATCCATAAGTCATTTCTTACAAAAACATAGCCCGTTATGCATGATTGACTGATAAATAACTTTACAAATCGTCTACGATTGTTAGGTCAGCTTTTTGCATATGGGCAAAAGAATGTCTTGTTTGACTCAGGTAAATATCCCACCGCACGTTCACTTGAGAATTTAATGAGCATTTTTTGTTTTCTTTAAAAGGTTTGGATCCATAGGGCATTTGCATATTTAACATGTTTCAAGCATGCATATCCATATTTAAAACATGTTAGGATCAGTTAGAAATCTTTTCCTTATCAAATTCCAAGCCATTAGGCATGAACTAGTGGAATTTCCCAAACTTGGACAACAAAACTATTGTGTTCGTTTGTGGTGTGTGAATTAATTTTCTTTACTTACATTTTTTATTGTTTTTAATTTTTTCCATACATAAACTCTATAATTTTCGTTTTGTTGTGATCTATTTTGCCTTTTTCTCCTTGTTTACGAGAGAATCGGAGAGTGAAAACTCAAAGTTTTTATTTAAAAAAAAAGTTTACATCTAAAATGGAATGGAAATGAACAAATGAAGAGAGGTATAATTCAAAAATGTCTTTGTAACTTTGAAGAGATTGCAAACTCTTTTAGTTTTTATACATTAAGTTTAGCAATGATCGGGAAAAAGGGGAGGCAGGGGATTTTTAACTGAGTGTGGATTCCCAATCCATAAGTCATTTCTTACAAAAACATACCCCGTTACGCATGATTGACTAACAAATAACTTTACAAATCATCTGTGATTGTTAGGTCAACATTTTGTAAATGGGCAAAATAATGGCTTGTTGACTCGGCTAAATATCCCACCGCACGTTCACTTGAGAATTTAATGAGGGTTTGTTGTTCGCTTTAATAGGTTTGGATCCATAGGGCATTTCCATATTTAACATGTTTCAAGCATGCATACTCATATTTAAAACATGTTAGGATTAGTTAGAAATCTTTTTCTTGTAAAATTCCAAGCCATTAGGGTTGAACTAGTATTATTTCCCAAACTTGGACAACAAAACTTTGGTGTTCGTATGTGGTGTGTGAATAAATTTTCTTTACTTACATTTGGTATTGTTTTTAATTTTTTCCATACATAAACTATAAAATTTTCATTTTTTTGTGATCTAATTTGTCTTTATCTCCATGTTTGCGAGAGCAATGGAGAGTGAAAAATCAAAGTTTTGATTTAAGAAATATGTGTACATCTAAAATGGAATGGAAATGCAAAAATCTAGAGCGAGATAATTCCAAAAAGTCTCTGTAACTTTTAGGGACTGCAAACTCTTTTAGTTTTTATACTTTCGGTTTTGCAATGATCGGAAAAAAGAGGGTGGCGAGGGATTTTTAACTGAGTGTTGACTCCCAATCCATAAGTCATTTCATACAAAAACATAGCCCGTTACGCATGATTGACCGATAAATCACTTTACAAATCGTTTGCGATTGTCAAGTCAACTTTTTATATACGGGAAAAATAATGGCTTGTTTGTCTCGGGTAAATATCCCACCGCACGTTCACTTGAAAATTTAATGAGTGTTTGTTGTTTGGTTTAAACGGTTTGAATACATAGGGCCTTTGCATCTTTGACATGTTTCAAGCATGCATATCCTTATTTAAAACATGTTTGGATCAGTTAGAAATCTCTTTCTTATCAAATTCCAAGCCACTAGGGTTGAACTACTAAAATTTCCCAAACTTGGACAACAAAACTTTTGTGTTCAGTGGTGGTATGTGAAAAAAATTTCTTTACTTACATTTGTTATTTTTTAAATTTTTTCGATACATAAACTCTTAAATTTTCATTTTTTTGTGATCTATTTTACATCTATCTCCTTTTTTACGAGAGAATGGGAGAGTCAAAACTTAAAATTTTGATATAATAAATAAGTGTACATCTAAAATGGAATGGATCATGTTAAAAATCTCTTTCTTGTCAAATTCCAAACCATTAGGGTTGAACTAGTGGAATTTACCAAGCTTGTACAACAAAACTTTTGTGTTCGTTTGTGGAGTGTGAATAAATTTTCTTTACTTACAATTGTTATTTTTTTTAATTTTTTCCATACATAAACTCTAAAATTTTCATTTTGTTGCGATCTATTTTGCCTTTATCTCCATGTTTACGAGAGAATCAGAGAGTGAAAACTGAAACTTTTGATTTCAAAAATAAGTGTACATATAAAATGGAATGGAAATGCACAAATGTAGAGGGAGATCATTCCAAAAAGTCTGTGTAACTTTTAGGGATTTCTAACTCTTTTAGTTTTTATACTTTTGGTTTTGCAATGATTGGAAAAAGGGGGGTGGCCGGGGATTGTTAACTGAGTGCTGACTCCCAATCCATAAGTCATTTCATACAAAAACATAGCCCGTTACGCATGATTGATCGATAAATCACTTTACAAATCTTTTCCGATTGTTAGGTCAGCTTTTTATATATAGGAAAAATATTGGCTTGTTTGACTTGGGTAAATATCCCACCCCACGTTCACTTGAGAATTCAATGAGCATTTTTTGTTCGCTTCAAAAGGTTTGGATCCATAGGGCATTTGAATCTTTAACATGTTTCAAGCATGCATATCAATATTAAAACATGTTAGGATCAGTTATAAATCTCTTTCTTATCAACTTCCAAGCCATTAGGGTTGAACTAGTAGAATTTACCAAACTTGGACAACAAAATTTGATGTTCGTTTTTGGTGTGTGAATAAATTTTTTTTCTTACATTTTTTTTTTCTTAATTTTTTCCATTCATAAACTCTAAAATTTTCATTTTTTTGTGATCTATTTTGCCATAATCTCCTTGTTTACGAGAGAATCAGAGAGTTAAAACTCAAAGTTTTGATTGAAAAAAATGGAAATGCACAAATGTAGAGAGAGATAATTCCAAAAATTCTCTATAACTTTTTGGGACTCCAAACTCTTTTAGTTTTTATACATTAGGTTTTGCAATTATCGGGAAAAGGGGGAGGTGGGCGATTTTGAACTGAGTGTTGACTCCCAATGCGTAAGTCATTTTTTACAAAAAAAATAGCCCGTTACGCATGATTGACCGATAAATCACTTTACAAATTATCTACGATTGTTAGGTCAGCTTTATGTAAATGGGCAAAATAATGGCTTGTTTGAGTTGGGTAAATATCCCACCGCACATTCACTTGAGAATTTGATGAACATTTGTTGTTCGCTTTAAAAGGTTTGGATCCATAATGCATTGGCATCATTAACTTGTTTCAAGCATGCATATCCATATTTAAAACATGTTAGGATCAGTTAGAAATCTCTCTCTCATCAAATCCCATGCCATTAGGGTTGAACAAGTGGAATTTCCCAAACTTGGACAACAAAACTTTAGTGTTCGTTTGTGGTGTGTGAATAAATTTTACGAGAGAATCACAAAGTGAAAATCTCCTTGTTTACGAGAGAATCAGAGAGTGAAAACTCAAAGTTTTGAATGAAAAAAAAAGTGTACATCTAAAATGGAGTGGAAATGCACAAATGCAGAGAGAACTAATTCCAAAATGTCTCTATAACTTACGGTAAGCAAATGTTTTTACTTTTTATACATTAGATTTTGCAATGATCAGGAAAAGGGGGAGGCGAATGAGTGTTGACTACCTGTCCATAAGTCATTTCTTAAAAAAAATAGCCCATTATGTATGATTGACCGATAAATCACTTTATAAATCGTCTGCGAGTTTGTTTGACTCGGGTAAATATCCCACCGCACGTTCACTTGAGAATATAATGAGCATTTGTTGTTCACTTTAAAAGGTTTGGATCCATAGGGCATTTGCATCTTTAACATGTTTCAAGCATGCATATCCATATTTAAAACATGTTAGGATCAATTAGAAATCTCTTTCTTGTCAAATTCCATGCCATTAGGTTTGAACAAGTGGAATTTCCCAAACTTGGACAACAAAACTTTTGTGTTTGTTTGTGAAGTATGAATAATTTTCTTTATTTACATTTCTTATTGTTTTTACTTTTTTTCATACATAAACTGTAAAATTTTCATTTTGTTGTGATCTATTTTGCCTTTATCTCCTTGTTTATGAGAGAATCGGACAGTGAAAACTCAAAGTTTTGATTTAAGAAATAAGTGTACATCTAAAATGGAATGAAAATGCACAAATGTAGAGAGAGATAATTCCAAAAGTTTCTGTAACATATAGGGACTGCAAACTCTTTTAGTTTTTAAACATTAGTTTTGCAATGATCGGGAAAAAGGGGAGGCGGGGGATTTTTACCTAAGTGTGAATTCCCTATCCATAAGTCATTTCTGACAAAAACATTGCCCATCACGCATGATTGACCGATAAATCACTTTACAAATCGTCTGCGAGTGTTTGGTCAGCTTTTTATAAAAGGGCAAAATAATGGCTTGTTTGACTCGGGTAAATATCCCACCGCACGTTCACTTGAGAATTTAATGAACGTTTGTTGTTCCCTTTAAAAGGTTTGGATACATAGGGCATTTTCCTCTTTAACATGTTTTAAGCAAGCATATCCATATTTAAAACATGTTAGGATTAGTTTGAAATCTCTTTCTTATCAAATTTCAAATCTCTAGGGTTGAACTACTGGAATTTCTCTAACTTGGTCAGCAAAACATTATTGTTCATTCGTGGTGTGTGAAAAAATTTTCTATACTTACATTTATTATTGTTTTAAATATTTTACAAACATAAACTCTAAAATTTTCATTTTTTCGTGATCGATTTTGCCTTTTTCTCCTTGTTTACGAGAGTATGGGAGAGTGAAAACTCAAACTTTTGATTTAAGAAATAAGTGTACATCTAAAATGGAATGGAAATACAAAAATGTAGAGAGAGATAATTCCAAAAAGTTTTTGTAATTTTTGGGACTACGAAAACTTTTAGTTTTTATACTTTAGGTTTTGCAATGATCAAGAAAAGGGGGAGGTGGGTGATTTTTAACTGGGTGTTGACTCCCAATCCATAAATCTTTTCTTAAAAAATTATAGCCCATTACACATGATTGACCGATAAATTACTTTACAAATCGACTGTGATTGTTAGGTCAGCTATTTGTAAAAGGACAAAATAATGGCTTGTTTGACTCGGGTAAATATCCCACCGCACGTTTACTTGAGAATTTAATGAGGATTTTTTGTTTGCTATAAAAGGTTTGGATCCATAGGGCATTTGCATCTTTAACATGTTTCAAGCATGCATATCCATATTTAAAACATGTTAGAATCAGTTAGAAATCTCTTTCGTATCAAATTCCAAGCCATTAGGGTTGAACTAATGGAATTTCCCAAACTTGGACAACAAAAATTTTTTGTTCGTTTTTTGTGTGTGAATAAATTTTCTTTTCTTAAATTTTTATTTCATTTTTTCCAAACATAAACTCTAAAATTTTCCTTTTGTTTTGATCTATTTTGCCTTTTTCTCCTTGTTTACTAGAGAATCAGAGAGTGAAAACTCAAAGTTTTGATTGAAAAAAAAAAGTGTACATCTAAAATAGAATAGAAATGCACAAATGTAGAGAGAGATAATTCCAAAAAGTCTCTGTAACTTTCAAGGAATGAAATCTCTTTTAGTTTTTATACATTAGGTTTTGCAATGATCAGGACAAGGGGGAGGTGGGGGAATTTTAACTGAGTGTTAACACCCAATCCATCAGTCATTTCTTACAAAAAAATAGCCCGTTACATATGATTGACCGATAAATCACTTTACAAATCATCTGCGATTGTTAGGTCCATTTTTTGTAAATGGGCAAAATAATGACTTGTTTGACTCAGGTAAATATCCCTCCGCACGTTCACTTCAGAATTTAATCAGCATTCTTTGCTCGCTTTAAATGGTTTGGATTCTTAGGGCATTTGCATCTTTAACATGTTTCAAGCATGCATATCCATATTTAAAACATGTTAGGATCGGTTAGAAATCTCTTTATTTTCCAATTCCAAACCGTTAGGGTTGAACTAGTGGAATTTCCCAAACTAGGACAACAAAACTTTTGTGTTTGTTTTTCGTTTGTGAATAAATTTTCTTTTCTTACATTTTTTTTTCCAAATATAAACTCTAAAATTTTCATTTTTTTGTGATCTATTTTTCCTTTTTCTCCATGTTTACTAGAGAATTGGAGAGTGAAAACTCAAGCTTTTGATTGTTAAAAAAAAGTGTACATCTTAAATAGAATGGAAATGCACAAATATGGAGAGAGATAATTCCAAAAAGTCTCTGTAACTTTCAGGGACTGCAAACTCTTTTAGTTTTTATACATTAGGTTTTGCAATGGTCGGGAAAAGGGGGAGGCGAGGGATTTTGAACTGAGTGTTAACTCCCAATCCATAAGTCATTTCTTAAAAAAAAAATAACCCGTTACGCATGATTGACCGATAAATCACTTTAAAAATCATCTATGATTGTTTGGTCAGGTTTTTGTAAATGGGCAAAATAATGGCTTGTTTGACTTGGGTAAATATCCCTCCGCACGTTCGCTTGGGAATTTAATGAGCTTTTTTTGCTCCCTTTAAATGGTTTGGATTCTTAGGGTATTTGCATCTTTAACATGTTTCAAGCATGCATATCCATATTTAAAACATGTTAGGATCAGTTAGAAATCTTTTTCTTATCAAATTCCAATCCCTTAGGGTTGAACTAGTGGAATTTCCAAAACTAGGACAACAAAACTTTTGTGTTCATTTGTAATGTGTGAATAAATTTTATTTACTTACATTTGTATTTGGTTTTAATTATTTTCATACATAAACTCTAAAATTTTCATTTTGTTGTGATCTATTTTGCCTTTATCTCCTTCTTTACGAGAGAATTGGAGTGAAAATTCAAAGTTTTGATTTTAAAAAACAAGTGTACATCTAAAATGGAATGGAAATGCACAAATGTAGAGAGATATAATTCTAAAAGGTCTCTGTAACTTCTAGGGACTGCAAACTCTTTTAGTTTCTATACATTAGGTTTTGCAATGATCAAAAAAGGGGGAGAAGGGGAATTTTTTACTGAGTATTGACTCCCAATCCATAAGTCATTTCTTACAAAAACATAGCCCGTTACACAATATTGACCAATAAATCACTTTAAAAATTGTCCGCGATTGTTAGGTCAGCTTTTTATAAATGTACAAAATAATGGCTTGTTTGAGTCGGCTAAATATCCCACCGCACGTTCACTTGACAATTTAATGAATGTTGGTTGTTCGCTTTAAATGGTTTGGATCCGTAATGCATTTGCATCTTTAACATGTTTCAAGCATGCATATCCATATTTAAAAAAATTTTGGATCAGTTATAGATCTCTTTCTCATCAAATTCCAAGCAATTAGGGTTGAAGTAGAGGAATTTCCAAAAGTTGGAAAACAAAACTTTTGTGTTCATTTGTGGTGTGTGAATAACTTTTCATTACTTACATTTTTTATTGCAGTTAATTTTTTCCATACTTAAACTCTTAAATTTTCATTTTGTTGTGATCTATTTTGCCTTTATCTCCTTGTTTACGAGAGAATGGGAGAGTGAAAACTCAAAGTTTTGATTTAAGAAAAAAGTGTACGTCTAAAATGTAATGGAAATGCACAAATGTAGAGTGAGATAATTCCAAAAAGTCTTTGTAAATTTTAGGGACTGCAATCTGGTTTAGTTTTTATACATTAGGTTTTGCAATGATCGGGAAAAGGGGGAGGCAGGGGATTTTTAGTGGAGTGTTGAGTCCCAATCCATAAGTCATTTCTTACCAAAACATAGCATGTTACGCATGATACACCGATAAATTACTTTACAAATCGTCCGCGATTGTTAGGTCAGCTTTTTGTAAATGGTCAAAATAATGGCTTGTTTGAGTCGGCTAAATATCCCACCGCACGTTCACTTTAAAATTTAATGAACATTGGTTGTTCACTTTAAAAGGTTTGGATCCATAGGGCATTTGAATCTTTAACATGTTTCAAGCATGCATATCCATATTTTAAAAATGTTAGGATCAGTTAGAAATCTCTTTCTTTTCAAATTCCAAGCCATTAGAGTTGAACTAGTGGAATTTCCCAAACATGGACAACCAAACTTTTGTGTTCATGTGTGGAGTGTGAATAATTTTCTTTATTTACATTTCTTTTTGTTTTTAATATTTCCCGTCCATAAACTCTAAAATTTTCATTTTGTTGTGATCTATTTTGCCTCTATCTCTGTGTTTTTGTGAGAATCTGAGAGTGAAAACTCAAAGTTTTAATTTAAGAAATAAGTGTACATCTAAAATGGAATGGAAATGCACATATGTAGAGAGAGATAATTCCGAAAAGTCTCTATAAATTTTAGGGACTGCAAACTCTTTTAGTTTTTAAACATTAGGTTTTGCAATGATCGGGAAAAAGGGGGAGGCGGGGGATTTTTAACTGAGAGTTCACTCCCAATCCATAAGTCATTTCTTACAAAAAAATAGCCCGTTACTCATGATTGATCGATAAATCACTTTACAAATCGTCTGCGATTGTTAGGTCAACTTTTTGTAAACAGGAAAAATAATGGCTTGTTTGGCTCGAGTAAATATCCCACCGCACGTTCACTTGAAACTTTAGTGAGCATTTGTTGTTCCCTTTAAAAGGTTTGGATACATAGGGCATTTGCATCTTTAACATGTTTCAAGCAAGCATATCCATTTTTAAAACATGTTAGGAACAGTTAGAAATCTCTTTCTTATCAAATTCCAAGCCACTAGGGTTGAACTACTGGAATTTCCCAACCTTGGACAACAAAACTTTTGTGCTCGTTCGTGGTGTGTGAAAAAAAAATTTTACTTACATTTGTTAATGTTTTAAATTTTTTCATACATAAACTTTAAAATTTTCATTTTTTTGTGAACTAATTTTCCTTTATCATCTTGTTTACGAGAGAATGGGAAAGTGAAAACTCAAAGTTTTGATTTAAGAAATAAGTGTACATCTGAAATGGAATGGAAATGCACAAATGTAGAGAGAGATAATTCCAAAAAGTCTCTGTAACATTTAGGGACTGCAAATGTTTTTAGTTTTTATACATTAGATATTGCAATGATCCGGAAAAGGGGGAAGCAGAGGATTTTTAAGAGAGTGTTCACTCCCAATCGGATTGCAAACTCTTTTAGTTTGTATACAATAAGTTTTGCAATGATTAGGAAAGGGGAGGTGGATTTTTAACTGAGTGATGACTGCCAATCCATAATTCAATTCCTCCAAAAACATAGCCCGTTACGCATGACTAACCGATAAATCACTTTACAAATCATCTACGATTGTTAGGTCAGTTTTTTGTAAATGGGTAAAATAATGGCTTGTTTGACTCGGGTAAATATCCCACCACACGTTCACTTGAGAATTTAATGAGTGTTTTTTGTTCTTTTTAAAAGGTTTGGATCCATAGGGTATTTACATCTTTAACATGTTTCAAGCATGCGTATCCATATTTAAATCTCTTTCTTATCAAATTCCAAGCCACTAGGGTTGAACTACTAGAATTTCCCAAACTTGGACAACAAAACTTTTGTGTTCGTTCATGGTGAGTGAAAAAAATTTCTTAACTTACATTTGCTATTGTTTTTAATTTTTTCCCGACATAAACTCTTAAATTTTCATTTTGTTGTAATCTATTTTGCCTTTATCTCCTTGTTTACGAGAGAATGGGAGAGTGAAAACTCAAAGTTTTGATTTAAGAAATAAGTGTACATCTAAAATGGAATGAGAATGCAAAAATTTAGAGAGAGATAATTTAAAAAAGTCTCTGTAACTTTTAGGGACTGCAAACTCTTTTAGTTTTTATACATTAGGTTTTACAATGATCGGGAAAAGGTCGAGGCAGGGGATTTTTAACCAAGTGTTGACTCCTAATCCATAAGTCATTTCTTAAAAAACCATAGCCCGTTATACATGATTGACAGATAAATCACTTTAAAAATTGTCTGTGATTGTTAGTTCAACTTTTTGTAAATAGGCAAAATAATGGCTTGTTTGACTCGGGTAAATATCCCACCGCACGATCACTTGAGAATTTAATGAGCGTTTTTTTATTGCTTTAAAAGGTTTGGATCCATGGGGCATTTGCATCTTGAACATGTTTCAATCATGGGTATCCATATTTAAAACTGGTTAGGATCAGTTAGAAGTCTCTTTCTTATCAAATTCCAAGCCATTAGGGTTGAACTAGGGGAATTTCCCAAACTTGGACAACAAAACTTTTTTGTTCATTTGTGGAATGTGAAAATATTTTCATTACTTACATTTGTTTTTGGTTTTAATTTTTTTCATACGTAAACTCTAAAATTTTCATTTTGTTAGGATCTATTTTGCCCTTTATCTCATTGTTTATGAAAGAATCGGAGAGTGAAAACTCAAAGTTTGGTTTAAAAAAAGTGTACATAAAAAATGGAATGGAAATGCACAAATGTAGAGAGAAATAATTCCAAAAAGTCTATGTAACTTTTAGGGACTGCAAACTCTTTTAGTTTTTATACATTAAGTTTTGCAATGATTGTGAAAAAGGGGAGGCGAGGGATTTTTAACTGAGTCTTGACTCCTAATCCATAAGTCATTTCTTAAAAAAACATAGCCCATTACGCATGATTGACTGATACATCACTTTACAAATCGTGTGCGATTGTTAGGTAAGATTTTTGTAAATGGGCAAAATAATGGCTTGTTTGACTGGTAAATATCACACCGCACGTTCACTTGAAAATTTAATGAGCATTTTATGTTCGCTTTAAAAGGTTTGGATCCATAGGGAATGTGCATCTTTAACATGTTTCAAACATGCATATCCATATTTAAAACATGTTAGGATCAGTTAGAAATCTCTTTCTTATCAAATTCCAAGCCATTAGGGTTGAACTAGTGGAATTTCCCAAACTTGGACAACAAAACTTTTGTGTTCGTTTGTGGTGTGTGAATTAATTTTATTTACTTAATTTTTTTATTCTTTTTATTTTTTCCATACATAAAGTCTAAAATTTTCATTTTTTTGTGATCTATTTTACCTTTTCTCCTTGTTTACGATAGAATTGGAGAGTGAAAACTCAAAGTTTTGATTGAAAAAAAAAGGGTACATCTAAAATCGAATGGAATTGCACAAATGTAGAGAGAAATAACTCGAAAAAGTCTTTGTAACTTAGGTACTACAAACTCTTTCTGTTTTTATACATTAGGTTTTGCAATGATCGGGAAAAAGGGGAGGCAAGGGATTTTTAACTGAGTGTCGACTCCCTATCCATAAGTCATTTCTTTCAATAACATAGTCTGTTATGCATGATTGACCGATAAATCACATTCCAAATCATCTATGATTGTTAGGTAAGCTTTTTGTAAATGGGCAAAATAATGGCTTGTTTGACTCGGGTAAATATTCCACCGCACGTTCACTTGAGAATTTAATGACCATTTTTTGTTTGCTTTTAAAGTTTTGGATCCATAGGGCATTTTTATCTTTAACATGTTTGAAACATGCATATCCATTTTTAAAACATGTAAGGATCAATTAGAAATCTTCCTTTTAGAATTCCTAGCCGTTAGGGTTGAACTAGTGGAATTTCCCAAAGTTGGACCACAAAACTTTTTTGTTCGTTTGTGGTGTGTGAATAAATTTTCTTTACTTACTTTTGTTATTGTTTTTAATTTTTTTCCATACAAAAACTCTAAAATTTTCATTTTGTTGTGATCTATTTTGCATTTATCTCCTCGTTTACGAGAGAATCGGAGAGTGAAAACTCAAAGTATTGATTTAAAAAAAAAGTTTACATCTAAAATGGAATGGAAACGGACAAATGAAGAGAAAGATAATTCAAAATTTTGTCTCTATGATTTTCAGGGATAGCAAACTCTTTTACCTTTTATACAATAGGTTTTGTAATGATCGGGAAAAGGGGGAGGCGGGGGATTTTTAACCTGAGTGTTGACACTTAGCCTATATGTTATTTCTTACCAAAACATAGCCCGTTATGCATAATTGACTGATAAATCGCTTTACAAATCGTATGCGATTGTTAGGTCAGATTTTTGTAAATAGGCAAAATAATGGCTTGTTTGACTCGTGTAAATATCCTACTGCACGTTCACTTGAGAATTTAATGAGCGTTTGTTGTTCGCTTAAAAAGGTTTGGATCCACAAGGCATTTTCATCTTTAACATGTTTCAAACATGCATATCCATATTTAAAACATGTAAGGATCAGTTAGAAATATCCTTCTTGTAGAATTCCCAGCCATTAGGGTTGAACTAGTTGAATTTCCCAAAGTTGGACCACAAAACTTTTTTGTTCGTTTGTGGTGTGTGAATAAATTTTATTTACTTAGTTTTTTTATTGTTTTTAATTTTTTCTATACAAAAACTCTAAAATTTTCATTTTGTTGTGATCTATTTTGCATTTATCTCCTTATTTACATGAGAATCGAAGAGTGAAAACTCAAAGTTTTGACTTTAAAAAAAAGTGTACATCTAAAATGGAAAGGAAATGCACAAATGTTGAGAGTGATAATTCCGAAAAGTTTCTGTAACTTTTAGGGACTGCAAACTCTTTCAGTTTTTATACATTAGGTTTTGCAATGATCGAAAAAAGGGGGAGGCGGAAGATTTTTAACTGAGTGTTGACTCCTAATACATAAGTCATTACTTACTAAAACATAGCCCTTTATGCTTGATTGACCGATAAATCACTTTAAAAATTGTCTGCGATTGTTTGGTGACCTTTTTGTAAATGGCCAAAATAATGGCTTGTTTGACTCGGGTAAATATTCCACCGCACATTCACTTGAAAATTTAATGTGCATTTTTTGTTCACTATAAAAGGTTTGGATCCATAGGGTATTTGCATCTTTAACATGTTTCAAGCATGCATATCCATATTTAAAACATGTTAGGTTCGTAGGGTTGAAGTAGTCGAATTTCCCAAACTAGAACAACAAAATTTTTGTGTTTGTTTCTGGAGTGTGAATAATTTTCTTTACTTACATTTTTTATTGTTTTAAATGTTTTCCTTACATAAATTCAGAAATTTTCATTTTTTTGTGATCTATTTTGCCTTTATCTCCTTGTTTACGAGAGAATGGGAGAGTGAAAACTCAAAGTTTTGATTTAAGAAATAAGTGTACATCTAAAATGGAATGGAAATGAACAAATGTAGAGAGAGATAATTCCAAAAAGTCCTTGTACCTTTAAGGGACTGCAAACTCTTTTAGTTTTTGTACATTAGGTTTTGCTATGATCAAGAAAAAAGGGGAAGCGGGGTATTTTTAACTGAGTATTGACTCCCAATCCATAAGTTATTTCTTACAAAAACATTTTCCGTTATGTATGATTGACCGATAAATCACTTTGCAAACGATTGTTGGGTCAACATTTTTGTAAATGGGCAAAATAATGGCTTGTTTGACTCTGGTACACGTTCATATGAGAATTTAATAAGCATTTGTTGTTCTCTTTATATGGTTTTGATACATAGGGCATTTGCATCTTTAACATGTTTCAAGCATGCATATCTGTATTTAAAACATGTTAGGATCAGTTAGAAATCTCTTTCTTATCAAATTCCAATCGACTAGGGTTGAACTACTGGAATTTCCCAAATTTGGACAACAAAACTTTTGCGTTTTCGTGGAGTGAGAAAAAAAAATTTCTACTTACATTTGTTACTGTTTTTAATTTTTTCCATACATAAACTTTGAAATTTTCATTTTGTTGTGATCTATTTTTCCTTTATCTCCTTGTTTACGAGAGAATGGGAGAGTGAAAACTCAAAGTTTTGATTTAAGAAATAAGTGTACATCTAAAATGGAATGGATATGCACAAATGTAGAGAGAGATAATTCCAAAAAGTCTTTGTAACTTTTAGGGACTGCAATCTCTTTTAGTTTTTATACATTAGGTTTTGCAATGATCGGGAAAAGTGGGAGGTGGGGGATTTTAAACTGAGTGTTGACTCCCAATCCATAAGTCATTTGTTACAAAAACATAGCCCATTAAGCATGATTGACCGATAAATCACTTTACAAATCGTCTGCGATTGTTAGCTCAACTTTTATGTAAATGGGAAAAATAATGGATTGTTGGACTCGGGTAAATATCCCTCCACACCTTCACTTGAGAATTTAATGAGCATTTTTTGTTCACTTTAAAAGGTTTGGATCCATAGGGCATTTGCATCTCTAACATTTTTCAAGCATGAATATCCATAGTTAAAACATGTTAGGATCACTTAGAAATCTCTTTCTTATCAAATTCCAACCTATTAGGGTTGAACTAGTGGAATTTCCCAAAGTTGGACCACAAAACTTTTGTGTTCGTTTGTAGTGTGTGAATAAATTTTCTTTACTTACTTTTGTTATTGTTTTTAATTTTTTCCATACAAAAACTTTAAATTTGTCTTTTTGTTGTGATCTATTTTGCCTTTATCTCCTTGGTTACGAGAGAATCGGAGAGTGAAAACTCGAAGTTTTGATTTAAAATTTTTTTTACATCTATGGAATGGAAAAGAAAAATGTAAAGAGTGATATTTCCAAAAAGTCTCTGTTACTTTTAGGGCCTGCAAACTTATTTAGTTTTTATATATTAGGTTTTTCAATGATCTGGAAAATAGTTAGGCGGGGGATTTTTAACTGGATGTGTACTCCCAATCCATATGTCATTTCCTACAAAAAACATAGCCCGTTACGCATGATTGACCGGTAAATCACTTTACAAATCGTCTAAGATTGTTAGGTCAGCTTTTTGTAAATGGGCAAAATAATGGCTTGTTTGACTCGAGTAAATATCTCACCGCATGTTCACTTGAGAATTTAATGAGCGTTTTTTGTTCTCTTTAAAAGGTTTGGATCCATGGGGCATTTCCATCTCGAACATGTTTCAAGCATGCATATCCATAATTAAAACATGTTGGGATCAGTTAGAAATCTCTTTCTTATCAAATTCCAAGCGAATAGGGTTGAACTAGTGGAATTTCAAGAACTTGGAGAACAAAATATTTGTGTTCATTTGTGGTGGGTGAATAAATTTTCTTTACTTTCATTTCTTATTGTTTTTAATTTTTTCCATACATAAACTCTAAAATTTTCATTTTGTTGTGATCTATTTTGTTTTAATATCCTTGTTTATGAGAGAATGGGAGAATGAAAGCTCAAAGTTTTGATTTAAGAAATAAGTGTACATCTAAAAATGAATGGAAATGCACAAATGTAGAGAGAGATAATTCCAAAAAGTCTTTGTAACTGTGGGACTGCAGACTCTTTTATTTATTTATACATTAGGTTTTGCAATGATCGGGAAAAGGGGCACGCAGGGCATTTTTAACTGAGTCTTGACTCCCAATCCATTAGTCATTTCTTACAAAAAAAAGCCCATTACGCATGATTGACCGATAAATCACTTTACAAATTGTCTGCGATTGTCAGGTCAGCTTTTTGTAAATGGGCAAAATAATGGCTTGTTTGACTCGGGTAAATATCCTTCTGAATGTTCACTTGAGAATTTAATGAGCTTTTTTTCTTCCCTTTAAAAGGTTTGGATCCACAAGGCATTTGCATCTTTAACATGTTTCAAGCACGCATATCCATATTTAAAACATGTTAGGATAATTTAGAAATCTTTTTCTTATCAAATTCCAAGCCATTATGGTTGAACTACTGGAATTTCCCAAACTTGGAAAATAAAATTTTGTGTTCATTTGTGGTGTGTGAAAAAATTTTCTTTACTTACATTTTTATTGTTTTTAATTTTTTCCATACATCAACTCTAAAATTTTCATTTTGTTGTGATCTATTTTGCCTTTATCTCCTTGTTTACGAGAGAATGGCAGAGTGAAAACTCAAATTTTTTATTTAAAAAATAAGTCTACATCTAAAATGGAATGGAAAGTAACAAATGTTGAGAGAGATAATTTTAAAATGTCTCTATAACTTTTAGGGACTGTAGACTCTTTTTGTCATTATACATTAGGTTTTGCAATGATCGAGAAAAGGGGGAGGCGGGGGATTTTTAACTGAGTGTTGACTCCTAATCCATAAGTTATTTATTACAAAAACATAGCCCGTTACGCATGATTGAGCGATAAATCACTTTACAAATCGTCTGCGATTGTTAGGTCTACTTTTTGTAAATGGGCAAAATAATGGCTTGTTTGACTCAAGTAAATGTCCCACCGCACGTTCACTCTAGATTTTATTGAACATTTTTTTTCACTTTAAAAGGTTTAGATCCATAGGGAATTTGCATCTTAAACATGTTTCAAGCATGCATATCCATTTTTAAAACATGTTAGTATCAATTAGAAATCTCTTTCTTATCAAATTCCAAGCCACTAGGGTTGATCTAGTGGAATTTCCCAAACTTGGACAACAAAACTTTTATGTTCGTTTGTGGTGTGTTAAATTTTTTCTTTACTTACATTTTTTATTGTTTTTAATATTTTCCTTACATAAACTCTAAAATTTTCATTATGTTTTGATCTGTTTTGCCTTTATCTCCTTGTTTATATCCTTTATCTCCACGTTCACTTGAAAATTTAATGAGCGTTTGTTGTACACTTTAAATGGTTTGGATCCATAGGTCATTTGCATCTTTAACATGTTTCAAGCATGCATATCCATATTTAAAACATGCTAGGATAAGTTAGAAATCTATTTCGTATTAAATTCCAAGTCATTAGGGTTGAACTATTGGAATTTCCCAAACTTGGAAAACAAAACTTTTGCCTTCGTTTGTGGTGTGTGAATAAATTTTCTTTACTTACATTTCTTATTGTTTTATTTTTTTCCATTCATAAACTCTTAAATTTTCATTGTTTTGTGATTTATTTTTCCTTTATCTCCTTGTTTAAAAGAGAATGGTAGAGTGAAAAATCAAAGTTTTAATTTAAGAAATAGTACATCTAAAATGGAATGGAAATGCACAAATGTTGGTGAGATAATTCCAGAACGTCTTTGTAACTTTTAGGGAGTGCAAACTCTTTTAGTTTTTATACATTAGGTTTTGCAATGATCGGAGAAAGGGGGAGGAGGGGGATTTTTAAGTGAGTGTTGACCCTCAATCCATAAGTCATTTCTTACAATAACATAGCCCGTTACGCATGATTGACCGATAAATCACTTTACAAATCATCTGCGATTGTTAGGTCTGCTTTTTGTAAATGGGCAAATTAGTGGCTTGTTTGACTTGGGTAAATATCCCACATCACGTTCCCTTGAGAATTGAATGAGCGTTTGTTGTTTGCTTTAAAAGGTTTGGATCCATAGGGCATTTGCATCTTTAACATGTTTCAAGCATGCATATCCATATTCAAAACATGTTAGGATCAATTACAAATCTCTTTCTTGTCAAATTCCAAGGCATTAGGGTTGAAGTAGTGGTTTTCCCCAAACTAGGACAACAAAACTTTAGAGTTCGTTTGTGGAGTGTGAATAAATTTTATTTACTTACATTTTTTATTGTTTTTAATTTTTCCATACATAAATTCTAAAATTTTCATTTTGTTGTGATCTATTTTGCCTTTATCTCCTTGTTAATGAGAGAATCGGAGAGTGAAAACTCAAAATTTTGATTTTGGAAATAAGTGTACTTCTAAAATGGAATATAAATGAAAAAAATGTAGAGATAGATAATTCCAAAAAGTCTTTGTAACTTTTAAGGACTGCAAGCTCTTTTAGTTTTTATACATTAGGTTTTGCAATGATCGGGAAAAAGGGGGAGGCTGGGGATTTTTAACTGAGTGTTGACTCCCAATCCATAAGTCATTTCTTAAAAAAACATAGCCCGTTACGCATGATTGACTGATAAATCACTTTACAAATCATCTGCGACTGTTAGGACAACTATTTGTAAATGGGCAAAATAATTGCTTGTTTGACACGGGTAAATATCCCATCGCACGTTCACTTGAGAATTTAATGAGCGTTGTTGTTCACTTTAAAAGGTTCGGATCCATAGGGCATTTGCATATTTAACATGTTTCAAGCATGTATATCGATATTTAAAACATGTTAGGATTTGTCAGAAATCTCTTTCTTATCAAATTCCAAGCCATTAGGGTTGAACTACTTGAATTTCCCAAACTTGGAAGACAAAACTTTTGCGTTTCTTTTGTGGTGTGTGAATAAATTTTCTTTCTCACATTTCTTTTTTTTTTTAATTTTTTCCATTCATAAACTCTTAAATTTTCATTTTGTTGTGATCTATTTTGCCTTTATCTCCTTGATTAAAAGAGAATGGTAGAGTGAAAACTCAAAGTTTTGATTTAAGAAATAGTACATCTAAAATGGAATGGAAATGCACAAATATTGAGAGAGATAATTCCAGAAAGTCTATGTAACTTTTTGGGACTACAAACTCTTTTAGATTTTATACATTACGTTTTGCAATGATTGGAAAAAATGGGAGGTAGGGGATTTTTAACTGAGTAGTGACTCCTAATCCATAAGTCATTTCTTTCTAAAACATAGCCCATTACGAATGCTTGATCGATAAATCACTTTACAAATAATCTGTGATTGTTAGGTCAACTTTTTGTAAATGGGCAAAATAGTGGCTTGTTTGACTCGTGTTAATATCCCACCGCACGTTCACTTGAGAATTTAAAGAGTGTTTGTTGTTTGCTTTAAAAAGGTTTGGATCCATAGGGCATTTGCATCTTTAACATGTTTCAAGCATGCACATCCATAGTTAAAACATGTTAGGATCAGTTACAAATCTCTTTTTGGTCAAATTCAGACGCATTAGGGTTGAAGTAGTGGAATTTCTAAAACTAGAACAACAAAACTTTTCTGTTCATTTGTGGAGTGTGAATAAATTTTCTTTGCATACATTTGTTATTTTTTTTTAATTTTTTCCTTACATAAATTCTAAAATTTTCATTTTGTTTTGATCTATTTTGCCTGTATCTCCTTGTTTATGAGAGAATCGGAGAGTGAAAACTTAAAGTTTTGATTTAAGAAATAAGTGTACATCTAAAATGGAATGGACATGAAAAAATGTTGAGATAGATAATTCCAAAAAGTCTCTGTAACTTTTAGGGACTGCAAACTCTTTGAGTTTTTATACATTAGGTTTTACAATGACCGGGAAAGAGGGGGAGGCGGGGGATTTTTAACTGAGTGTTGACTCCCAATCCATAAGTCATTTCTTACAAAAACATAACCCGTTACGCATGATTGACCGATAAATCACTTTAAAAATCGTCTGCGATTGTTAGATCATCTTTTTGTAAATGGGCAAAATAATGGCTTGTTTGACTTTGGTAAATATCTCACCGCACCTTCACTTGAGAATTTAATGAGCGTTTTTTGTTCACTTTAAAAGGTTTGGATCCATAGGTCATTTTCATCTTTAACATGTTTCAAGCATGCATATCCATATTTAAAACTTTTTAGGATCAGTTAGAAATCGCTTTCTTATCAAATTCAAAGCCATTAGGGTTGAACTAATGGAATTTACCAAACTTGGAGAACAAAACTTTTGTGTTCATTCGTGGTGTGTCAAAAAAAATTCCTTACTTACATTTTTTATTGTTTTTATTTTTTTCCATTCATAAACTCTAAAATTTTCATTTTGTTGTGATCTATTTTACCTTTATCTCCTTGTTTATGAGAGGATCGAAGAGTGAAAAATCAAACTTTTGAGTTAAGAAATAAGTTTACATCTAAAATGGAATGTAAATGCACAAATATAGAGAGAGATAATTAAAAAAAAGTCTCTATAACTTTTAGGGACTGCAAACTCTTTTTGTTTTTATACATTAGGTCTTGCAATGAAAAGGAAAAAAGAGGAGGCAGGCGGGGGATTTTTAACTGTGTGTTGACTCCCTATCCATATGTCATTTCTTCCAAAAAGATAGCCCGCTACGCATGATTGACCGATAAATCACTATACAAATCATTGGCGATTGTTCGGTCAACTTTTTGTAAATGGGCAAAATAATGGCTTGTTTGACTCGTGTAAATATCCCACTGCGCGTTCACTTGAGAATTTAATGAGCATTTTTTGTTTGTTTTAAAAGTTTTGGATCCATAAGGGCATTTGCATCTTTAACATGTTTCAAGCATGCATATCCATATTTACAACATGTTAGGATCAGTTAGAAATCTCTTTCTTATCAAATTCCAAGCGATTAGGGTTGAACTAGTGGAATTTCCCAAACTTGGACAAAAAAACTTTTGTGTTCGTGTGTGGTGTGTGAATAAATTTTATTTACTTACATTTGTTATTTTTTTTAATTTTTTCCATACCTAAACTCTAAAATTTTCATTTTGTAGTGATCTGTTTTGCCTTTTTCTCCATGTTTACGAGAGAATCAGAGAGTGAAAACTCAAAGTTTTGATTTAAAAAAAAGTGTACATATAAAATGGAATGGAAATGCACAAATGTAGAGAAAGATAATTCAAAAAAGTCTCTGTAATTTTAAGGGAGTGCAAACTCTTTTAGTTTTTATACATTAAGTTTAGCAATGATCAGGAAAGGGGGAGGCGGCAGACTTTTAAATGTGTGTTGACTCCCTATCCATAAGTCATTTCTTCTAAAAACATAGCCCGTTAAATATCTCTTGTTTGACTCGTGTAAATATCCCACCACACGTTCACTTGAGAATTTAATGAACGTTTGTAGTTCACTTAAAAAGGTTTGGATCTAGAGGGCATTTTCATCTTTAACATGTTTCAAGCATGCATATCCATATTTAAAACATGTAAGAATCAATTAGAAATATCTTTCTTGTAGAATTCCAAGCCATTATGGTTGAACTAGTGGAATTTCCCAAACTTGGACAACAAAACTTTTGTGTTCGTTTGTTAAGTGTGAATGAATTTTCTTTACTTACATTTGTTATTGTTTTTAATTTTTTCCATACATAAACTCTAAAATTTTCATTTTTTTGAGATCTATTTTGCCTTTATCTCTTTGTTTACGAGAGAATCAGAGAGTGAAAACTCAAAGTTTTGATTTAAGAAATAAGTGTACTAAAATGGAATGGAAAGGCACAAGTGTAGAGTTACATAATTCCAAAAAGTCTCTATAACTTTTGGGGACTGCAAAATCTTTTAGTTTTTATACATTAGGATTGGCAATGGTCGGGAAAAAGGGGAAGGCGGGGGATTTTTAAATGAGTGTTGATTCCCAGTCCAAATGTCATTGCTTACAAAAACATAACCCACTACGCATGATTGATCGATAAATCAGTTTACTAATCGTCTGCGATTGTTAGGTCAGCTTTTTGTAAATTTGCAAAATAATGGCTTGTATGACTCGGGTAAATATCCCACCGCACGTTCACTTGTGAATTTATTGAGCGTTTGTTGTTCGCTTTAAAATGTTTGGATTCATACGGCATTTGCATCTTTATCATGTTTCAAGCATGCATATCCATATTTAAAAGATGTTAGGATCAGTTAGAAATCACTTTCTTGTCAAATTCCATATCATTTGGGCTGAACTAGTAGAATTTTCCGAACTTGGACAACAAAACTTTTGTGTTTGTTTGTGGAGTGTGAATAAATTTTCTTTACTTACATTTTTTATTGTTTTTAATTTTTTCCATACATAAACTCTCAAAATTTCCTTTTGTTGTGATCTATTTTTCCTTTATCTCCTTGTTTACGAGAGAATTGGAGAGTGAAAACTCAAAGTTTTGGTTTAAAAAAAGTGTACATAAAAAATGGAATGGAAATGCACAAATGTAGAGAGAAATAATTCCAAAAAGTCTATGTAACTTTTAGGGACTCCAAACTCTTTTAGTTTTTATACATTAAGTTTTGCAATGATCGTGAAAAGGGGGAGGCGAGAGATTTTTAACTGAGTCTTGACTCCTAATCCATAAGTCATTTCTTACAAAAACATAGCCCATTATGCATGATTGACTGATACATCACTTTACAAATCATGTGCGATTGTTAGGTAAGAGTTTTTGTAAATGGGCGAAATAATGGCTTGTTTGACTGGTCAATATCACACCGCACGTTCACATGAGAATTTAATGACCGTTTTTTGTTCGCTTTAAAAGGTTTGGATCCATAGAGAATGTGCATCTTTAACATGTTTCAAGCATGCATATCCATATTTAAAACATGTTAGGATCAGTTAGAAATCTCTTTCTTATTAAATTTCAAGCCATTAGGGTTGAACTAGTGGAATTTCCCAAACTTGGACAACAAAACTTTTGTGTTCGTTTGTGGTGGTGAATAAATTTTATTTACTTACATTTGTTATTCTTTTTATTTTTTCCATACATAAACTCTAAAATTTTCATTTTTTTGTGATCTATTTTACCTTTTTCTCCATGTTTACGATAGAATCGGAGAGTGAAAACTCAAAGTTTTGATTGAAAAAAAAAGGGTACATCTAAAATCGAAAGGAATTGCACAAATGTAGAGAGAAATAACTCCAAAAAGTCTCTGTAACTTAGGTACTACAAACTCTTTCTGTTTTCATACATTAGGTTTTGCAATGATCAGGAAAAGGGGTGGCAGGGGATTTTTAACTGAGTGTTTACTCCCTATACATAAGTCATTTCTTTCAATAACATAGTCTGTTATGCATGATTGAATGATAAATCACACTCCAAATCGTCTACGATTGTTAGGTCAGCTTTTTGTAAATGGGCAAAATAATGGCTTGTTTGACTCAGGTAAATATTCCACCTCACGTTCACTTGAGAATTTAATGAGCATTTTTTGTTTGCTTTTAAAGTTTTGGATCCATAGGGCATTTGTATCTTTAACATGTTTCAAACATGCATATCCATTTTTAAAACATGTAAGGATCAGTTAGAAATCTCTTTCTTGTAGAATTCCCAGCCATTAGGGTTGAACTAGTGGAATTTCCCAAAGTTGGACCACAAAATTTTTTTGTTCGCTTGTGGTGTGTGAATAAATTTTCTTTACTTACTTTTGTTATTGTTTTTAATTTTTTCCATACAAAAACTCTAAAATTTTCATTTTGTTGTGATCTATTTTGAATTTATCTCCTCGTTTACAAGAGAATCGGAGAGTGAAAACTCAAAGTATTGATTTAAAAAAAAGGTGTACATCTAAAATGAAATGGAAATGCACAAATGAAGAGAAAGATAATTCAAAATTTTGTCTCTATTAGGGATAGCAAACTCTTTTAGCTTTTATACACTAGGTTTTGCAATGATAGGGAAAAAGGGGAGGCGGGGGATTTTTAACCTGAGTGTTGACACTTGGCCTATATTTTATTTCTTACCAAAACATGGCCCGTTATGCTTAATTGACTGATAAATCGCTTTACAAATCGTCTGCGATTGTTAGGTCATGTTTTTGTAAATGGGCAAAATAATGGCTTGTTTGACTCGTGTAAATATCCTACTGCACGTCCACTTGAGAATTTAATGAGTGTTTGTTGTTTGCTTAAAAAGGTTTGGATCCATAGGGCATTTGCATCTTTAACATGTTTCAAACATGCATATCCATATTTAAAACATGTAAGGATCAGTTAGAAATCTCCTTCTTGTAGAATTCCCAGCCATTAGGGTTGAACTAGTTGAATTTCCCAAAGTTGGACCACAAAACTTTTTTGTTCGTTTGTGGTGTGTGAATAAATTTTATTTACTTACTTTTGTTATTGTTTTTAATTTTTTCTATAAAAAAACTCTAAAATTTTCATTTTTTTGTGATCTATTTTGCATTTATCTCCTTGTTTACAAGAGAATCGAAGAGTGAAAACTCAAAGTTTTGACTTTAAAAAAAAGTGTACATCTAAAATGGAAAGGAAATGCACAAATGTTGAGAGTGATAATTCCGAAAAGTTTCTATAACTTTTAGGGACTGCAAACTCTTTTAGTTTTTATACATTAGGTTTTGCAATGATCAGAAAAAGGGGGAGGCGGAAGATTTTTAACTGAGTGTTGACTCCTACTACATAAGTCATTTCTTACTAAAACATAGCCCGTTACACATGATTGACCGATAAATCACTTTACAAATTGTCTGCGATTGTTTGGTCACCTTTTCGTAAATGGGCAGAGTAATGGCTTGTTTGACTCGAGTAAATATTCCACCGCACGTTCACTTGAAAATTTAATGTGCATTTTTTGTTCACTATAAAAGGTTTTGATCCATAGGGTATTTGCATCTTTAACATGTTTCAAGCATGCATATCCATATTTAAAACATGTTAGGTCCAGTTAAAAATCTCTTTCTTCTCAAATTCCAAGGCAGTAGGGTTGAAGTAGTCGAATTTCCCAAACTAGAACAACAAAAATTTTGTGTTCGTTTGTGGAGTGTGAATAAATTTTCTTTACTTACATTTGTTATTTTTTAAAATTTTCTCCTTACATAAATTCAGAAATTTTCATTTTTTTGTGATCTATTTTGCCTTTATCTCCTTGTTTACGAGAGAATGGGAGTGAAAACTCAAAGTTTTGATTTAAGAAATAAGTGTACATCTAAAATGGAATGGAAATGAACAAATGTAGAGAGAGATAATTCCAAAAAGTCCTTGTACCTTTAAGGGACTGCAAACTCTTTTAGTTTTTATACATTAGGTTTTGCTATGATCGGGAAAAAGGGGGAGGCGGGGTATTTTTAACTGAGTATTGACTCCCAATCAATAAGTCATTTCATATAAAAACATATCCCGTTATGCATGATTGACCGATAAATCACTTTACAAATCATCTTCGATTGTTAGGTCAGCTTTTCGTAAATGGGCAAAATAATAGCCCTTTTGACTCAGGTAAATATCCCACCACACGTTTACTCGAGAATTTAATGAGCATTTGTTATTCACTTTATTAGGATTGGATCTATAAGGCATTTGCAACTTTAACATGTTTTAAGCATGCATATCCATATTTAAAAGAATTTATGTTCAGTTTGAAATCTCTTTCTTATCAAATTCCCAGACATTAGGGTTGAACTAATTGAATTTCCCAAACTTGGACAGCAAAATTTTTGTGTTCATTTTTGGTGTGAGAATAAATTTTCTTTACTTATATTTGTTATTGTTTTTAATTTTTTCCATACGTAAACTCTAAAATTTTCATTTTGTTGTGATCTATTTTGCCTTTATCTCCTCGTTTACGAGAGAATCGAAGAGTGAAAACTCAAAATTTTGATTTGGAAAAAAAATGTAGATCTAAAATGGAATGGAAATGCACAAATGTAGAGAGAGATAACTCCAAAAAGTCTCTGTAACTTAATGACTGCAAACGTTTTTATTTTTTATACATTAGGTTTTGCAATGATTGGGAAAAGGGGGAGGTGGAGGATTTTTAACTGAGTGTTGACTCCAAGTCCATAAGTCATTTCTTACAAAAACATAGCCTGTTACGCATGATTGACAGATAAATCACTTTACAAATCGTCTGCAATTGTAAGGTCAGCTTTTTGTAAATGAGCAAAATAATGGCTTGTTTGTCACGGGTAAATATTGCACCGCACTTTCACTTGAGAATTTAATGAGCGTATGTTGTTCGCTTAAAATAGTGCATTTGCATCTTTAACATGTTTCAAGCATGCAAATCCATATTGAAAACATGTTAGGAGCAATTAGAAATCTCTTTGTGGTCAAATTTCAAGCCATTAGGGCTGAACTAGTGGATTTTCCCAAACTTGGACAACAAATTTTTTGTGTTCATTTGTGGAATGTGAATAAATTTTCTTTACTTATATTTTTTATTATTTTTAATTTTTTCCATACATAAACTCTAAAATTTTCATTTTTTTGTGTTCTATTTTGCCTTTATCTCTTTGTTTACGAGAGAATCGGAGAGTGAAAACTCAAAGTTTTGATTTAAGAAATAAGCGTACATCTAAAATGGAATGGAAATGCAAAACTTAAGAGAGAGTTAATTCCAAAAAGTCTCTGTAACTTTTAGGGATAGCAAACTCTTTCAGTTTTTATACATTAGGTTATGCAATGATCGGAAAAAAGGGGGAGGCAGGGGATTTTTTACTGAGTGTTGACTCCCAATCCATAAGTCATTCCTTAAAAAACATAGCCCGTGAACCATGAATGACCCATAAATCATTTTACAAATCGTCTGAGATTGTTAGGTCAGGTTTTTTTAAATGGGCAATATAATGGCTTGTTTGACTCGGGTAAATATCCCACCGCACGTTCACTTGAGAATTTAATGTGTTTGTTGTTCGCTGTAAAAGGTTAAAATACATAAGGTATTTGCATCTTTAACATGTTTCAAGCATGCTTATCCTTATTTAAAACTTGTTAGGATCAGTTATAAATCTCTTTCTTATAAAATTCCAAGCCACTAGGGTTGAAATACTAGAATTTCCGAAACTTGGACAACAAAACTTTGGTGTTCGTTCGTGGTGTGTGAAAAAAAATTGTTTACTTACATATGTTATTTTTTTGAATTTTTTCCATACATAAACTCTAAATTTTTTATTTTGTTGTGATCTATTTTGCCTTTATCTCCTTGTTTACGATAGAATGGGAGAGTGAAAACTCAAGGTTTTTATTTAAGAAATAAGTGTACATCTAAAATGGAATGGAAATGTTCAAATGTAGAGAGAGATAATTCCAAAAAGTCTCTGTAACTTTTAGGGACTACAAACTCTTTTAGTTTTTATACATTAGGTTTTGCAATGATCGAGAAAAGGGGGAGTTGGGGGATTTTTAACTGAGTGTTGACTCCATATCCATAAGTCATTTCTTACAAAAACATAGCCCGTTACGCATGATTAAGCGATAAATTACTTTACAAATTGTCTGCGATTGTTAGGTCAGCTTTTTGTAAATGGGATAAATTATGTCTTGGTTTACTCAGGTAAATATCCCACCGCACGTTCACTTGAAAATTTAATGAGCGTTTTTTGTTCGCTTTAAAAGGTTTGGATACATAGGTTATTTGCATCTTTAAAATGTTTCAAGCATTCATATCCATATTTAAAACATGTTATGATCAGTTACAAATCTCTTTCATGTCAAATTCCTAGGCATTAGGGTTGAACTAATTGAATTTCCCAAACTAGGACAACAAAACTTTTGTGTTCGTTTGTGGAGTGTGAATAAATTTTCTTTACTTATATTTTTAATTTTTTTAAATTGTTTCCTTACATAAATTCTAAAATTTTAATTTTGTTGTGATCTATTTTGCCTTTATCTTCTTGTTTCCGAGAGAATCGGAGAGTGAAAACTAAAAGTTTTAATTCAAGAAATAAATCTACATCTAAAATGGAATTGAAATGAACAAATATGGAGATAGATAATTCCAAAATGTCTCTGTAACTTTTAGTGACTGCAAACTCTTTTAGTTTTTATACATTAGGTTTTGCAATGATCGGGAAAAAGGGGGAGGCGAGGGATTTTTAACTGAGTGTTGACTCCCAATCCATAAGTCATTTCTTACAAAAACATAGCCCGTTATGAATGATTGACCGATAAATCACTTTACAAATCATCTGCGAGTGTTAGGTCAGCTTTTTTTGCATGGGTAAAATAATGGCTTGTTTGACTCGGGTAAATATGCCTCCGCACCTTCACTTGAGAATTTAATGAGCATTTTTTGTTCACTTTAAAAGGTTTGGATCCATAGGGCATTTTCATCTTTAAGATGTTTCAAGCATGCATATCCATAGTTAAAACATGTTAGGATCAGTTAGAAATCACTTTCTGATCAAATTCCAAGCCATTATGGTTGAACTAGTGGAATTTCCCAAAGTTGGACAACAAAAATTTTGTGTTCGTATGTGGTGTGTGAAAAAATTTTATTTACTTACTTTTGTTATTGTTTTGAATTTTTTCCATTGAAAAACTCTTAAATTTTCATTTTGTTGTGATCTATTTTTCATTTTTCTCCTTGTTTACGTAAGATCGGAGAGTGAAAACTCAAAGTTTTGATTAAAAAAAATTGTGTACATAAAAAATGGAGTGGAAATGCGCAAGTGTTGAGAGAGATATTTCCTAAAAGTCTCTGTTTCTTTTTATATATTAGGTTTAGGAATTATCAGGAAAATGGAGAGGCGGGGGAGTTTTAACTGAGTGTTGACTCCCAATCCATATGTCATTTCTTACAAAAACATAGCCCATTCTGCATGATTGATTGATAAATCACTTTACCAATCATCTGTGATTATTAGATCAGCTTTTTGTAAATGGGCAAAATAATGGCTTATTTGGCTTGGGTAAATATCCCTCCGCACGTTCACTTGAGAATTTAATGAGCGTTTTTTGTTTGCTTTAAAAGGTTTGGATCCATAAGGCATTTGCATCTTTAACATGTATCAAGCATGCATATCCATATTTAAAACATGTTAGGATAATTTAGAAATCTCTTTCTTATCAAAGTCCAAGCCATTAGGATTGAACTAGTGGAATTTCCCAAACTTGGACAACAAAACTTTTGTTTTCGTTTATGGTGTGTGAATATATTTTCTTTTCTTACATTTTTATTGTTTTAAAATGGAATGGAAATGCACAAATGTAGAGAGAGATAATTCCAAAAAGTCTATGTTACTTTAAGGGAATGCAAACTCTTTTAATTTTTATACGTTAAGTTTAGCAATGATCAGGGAAAGGAGGAGGTGAAGGATTTTAAACTGATTGTTGACTCCAATTCATTAGTCATTTCTTACAAAAACATAGCCTGTAATGCATGATTGACCGATAAATCACTTTACAAATCATCTTTGATTGTTAGGTCAGCTTTTTGTAAATGGGCAAAATAATGGCTTATTTGACTCAGGTAAATATCCATCGCGCATTCACTTGAGAATTTAATGAGAGTTTGTTGTTAACTTTAAAAGGTTTGGATCCATAGGGCATTTCCATCTTTAACATGTTTCAAGCATGCATATCCATATTTAAAACATTTTAGGATCAGTGAGAAATCTCTTTCTTATCAAATTCCAAGGCATAAGGGTTGAACTACTGGAATTTCCCAAACTATGAAAACAAAATTTTTCCGTTCATTTTTGGTGTGTGAATAAATTTTTTTTACAAACATTTCTTTTTGTTTTTAATTTTTTCCATTAACAAATTCTTAAATCTTCATTTTGTTGTGATCTATTTTGCCTTTATCTCCTTCTTTAAAAGAGAATGGTAGAATGCAAACTCAATGTTTTGATTTAAGAAATAGTACATCTAAAATGGAATGGAAATGCACAAATGTTGAGAGAGATAATTCCAGAAAGTCTATGTAACTTTTAGGTACTGCAAACTCTTTTAGTTTTTATACATTAGGTTTTGCAATGATCGGAAAAAGGGGGAGGCGGGGGATTTTGAACATAGTGTTGACTCCTAATCCATAAGTGATTTCTTACAAAAACATTGCCTGTTATGCATGATTGATAAATCGTCTGCGATTGTTAGGTCAGCTTTTTGTAAATGGGAAAAATAGTGGCTTGTTTGACTCGGGTAAATATCACACCGCACGTTCACTTGAGAATTTAATGAGCATTTGTTGTTCACTTTAAAAGGTTTGGATCCAAGGGCATTTGCATCTTTAACATATTTCAAGCATGCATATCCATATTTAAAACATGTTAGGATCAATTACAAATCTCTTTCTTGTCAAATTCCAAGGCATTAGGATTGAACTAGTGGAATTTCTCAAACTAGGACAACAAAACTTTTGTGTTCGTTTGTGGAGTGTGAATAAATTTTGTTTACTTACATTTGTTATTGTTTTAAATTTTTTCCTTACATAAATTCTAAAATTTTAATTTTTTTGTGATTTTTTTTGCCTTTATCTCCTTGTTTACGAGAGAATCGGAGAGTGAAAACTCAAACTTTTGATTAAAAAAAAAGTGTACATCTAAAAGGAATGGAAATCCACAAATGTAGAGAGAGATATTTTCGAAAAGTCTCTGTTACTTTTAGGGATTGCAAACTCTTTTAGTTTTTATACATTAGGTTTTGCAATGATAAGGAAAATTGGGAGGCGGGGGATTTTTAACTGAGTGTTGACTCCCAATCCATATGTCATTTCTTACAAAAACATAGCCCGTTACGCATGATTAACCGATAAATCACTTTAAAAATCGTCTGTGATTGTTAGGTAAGCTTTTTATATATGGGCAAAATAATGGCTTGTTTGACTCGGGTAAATATCCAACCGCATGTTCACTTGAGAATTTAATGAGCGTTTTTTGTTCGCTTTAAAAGGTTTGGATCCATAGGGCATTTGCATCTTTTACATGTGTCAAGCATCCATATCAATATTTAAAACATGTTAGGATTAGTTAGAAATCTCTTTCTTAGAAAATTTCAAGCCATTAGGGTTGAACAAGCGGAATTTCCCGAACTTGGACAAAAAATTTTTGTGTTCGTTCATGGTGTATCAATAAATTTTCTTTACTAATATTTGTTATTGTTTTTAATATTTTCCATACATAAACCCTAAAATTTTCTTTTTGTTGTGATCTTTTTTGCGTTAATCTCATTGTTTACGAAATAATGGGAGACTGAAAACCCAAAGTTTTGATTTAAGAAATATGTGTACATCTAAAATGGAATGGAAATGCACAAATATAGAAAGAGATAATTCAAAAAAGTCTCTATAACTTAGGGATTGCCAACTCTTTTATTTTTTTATACATTAGGTTTTGCAATGACTAGGAAAAGTGGCAGACGGGGGATTTTTAACTGAGTGTTGACTCCCAATCCATAAGTCATACAAAAACATAACCCGTTATGCATGATTGACCGATAAATCACTTTACAAATCATCTACAATTGTTAGGTCAGCTTTTTCTAAATTGGCGAAATAATGACTTGTTTGACTCGATTAAATATCCCTTCACACGTTCACTTGAGAATGTAATGAGCATTTTTTGTTTGCTCTAAAAGGTTTGGATCTATAAGGTTTTTGCATCTTTAACATGTTTCATGCATGGATATCCATATTTAAAACATGTTAGGATAAGTTAGAAATCTCTTTCTTATCATATTCCAAGCCATTAGGGTTGAACTACTAGAATTTTCAAAACTTGGAAAAAAAAACTTTTGTGTTCGTTTGTAGTGTGTGAACAAATTTTCTTTATTTAAAATTGTTATTGTTTTTAATTTTTTCCATACATAAACTTTAAAATTTTAATTTTGTTGTGATCTATTTTTCCTTTATCTCCTTGTTTACGAGAGAATCAGTGAGTGAAAACTCAAAATTTTGATTTAAGAAATAAGTGTACATATAAAATGGAATGGAAATGCACAAATGTAGAGAGAGATAATTCCAAAAAGTCTCTGTAACTTTTAGGGACTGCAAACTCGTTTAGTTTTTATACATTAGGTTTCGCTATGATCAGGAAAAAGGGGAGGTGGTGGATTTTTAACTGAGTGTTGACTCCCAGTCCATAAGTCATTTCTTAAAAAAACATAGCATGTTACGCATGATTGACCGAAAAATCATTTTACAAATCGTCTGCGATTTTTAGGTCAGCTTTTTGTAAAAGGGCAAAATAATGGCTTGTTTGTCTGGGGTAAATATCCTACCGCACGTTCACTTGAGAATTTAATGAGCGTTTGTTGTTCACTTTAAAAGGTTTGGATCAATAGGGCATTTGCATCTTTAACAAGTTTCAGGCAGGCAAATCCATATGTAAAACATGTTAGGATCGGTTAGAAATCTCTTTCTTATCAAATTCCAATCTACAAAGGTTGAAGTATTAGAATTTTCCAAACTTGGACAACAAAACTTTTGTGTTCGTTCGTGGTGTGTGAAAAAAATTTGTTTACTTACATTTGTTTTTTTTTTAATTTTTTCCATGCATAAACTCTAAAATTTTCATTTTGTTGTGACCTATTTTACCTTTATCTCCTTTGTTTATGAGAGAATCGGAGAGTAAAAAATCAAAGTTTTGATTTAAGAATTAAGTGTACATCTAAAATGGAATGGAAATGCACAAATGTAGAGAGAGATAATTTTAAAAAGTTTATGTTACTTTTAGAGACTGCAAACTCTTTTTTGTTTTTATACATTAGGTTTTGCAATGATCGGGAAAAAGAGGGAGACGGGAGAATTTTAACTGTGTGTTGACTCCCTATCCATAAGTCATTTCTTGCAAAAACATAGCCCGTTATGCATGATTGACCATTAAATCACTTTACAAATCGCCTGCGAGTGTTTGGTCAACTATTTGTAAATGGGAAAAATAATGGCTTGTTTGACTCGAGTAAATATCCTACGGCACGTTCACTTGAAAATTTAATGAGCGTTTGTTGTTCGCTTAATATGGTTTGGATCCATAGGGCATTTGCATCTTTAACATGTAAGGATCTATTAGAAATTTCTTTCTTGTAGAATTCCAAGCCATTAGGGTTGAACAAGTGGAATTTCCCAAACTTGGACAACAAAACTTTTGTGTTCGTTTGTAGAGTGCGAATAAATTTTCTTTACTTAAATTTTTTATTGTTTTTAAGTTTTTCCATACGTAAGCTCTAAAATTTTCATTTTGTTGTGATCTATTTTGCCTTTATCTCCTTGTTTACGAGAGAATCGGAGAGTGAAAACTCAAAGTTTTGATTTAAGAAATAAGTGTACATCTAAAATGCAATGGAAATACACAAATGTAGAGAGAGATAAATAAAAAAAGTCTCTATAACTTTTAGGGACTGCCAACTCTTTTAGTTTTTATACATTAGGATTGGCAATGATCCGGAAAAGGGGGAGGCGGGGGATTTTTAACTGAGTCTTGACTCCCAATCCATAAGTCATTTCTTAAAAAAACATAGCCCATTACGCATGATTTACCGATAATTCACTTTAAACATCGTCTGCGAATGTTAGGTCAGCTTTTTGTAAATGGGCAAAATAATGGCTTGTTTGACTCAGGTACATATCCCACCGCGCGTTCTCTTGTGAATTTAATGAGCGTTTGTTTTTCGCATTAAAATGTTTGGATCCATAGGGCATTTGCATCTTTAACATATTTGAAGCATGCATATCCATATTTAGAACATGTTAGGATCAGTTTGAAATCTCTTTCTTATCAAATTCCAAGCATTTCGGGTTGAACTAAGTGAATTTCCCAAACTTGGACCACAAAACTTTTGTGTTCGTTTGTGGTGTGTGAAATTTTGTCTTTACTTACATTCGTTATTGTTTTAAATTTGTTCCATACATTAACTCTAAAATTTTCATTTTGTTGTGATCTATTTTACCTCTTTCTCCATGTTTACGAGAGAATCGGACAGTGAAAACTCAAAGTTTTGTTTTCAAAAAAAAAGTGTACACCTAAAATGGAATGGAAATGCACAAATGTAGAGAGAGGTAATTCCAAAAAGTCTTTGTAACTTTTAGGGACTGAAAACTCTTTTAGTTTTTATACATTTGGTTTTGCAATGATCGGGAAATAGGGGGAGCGGGGGATTTTTAACTGAGTGTTGACTCCCAATCCATAAGTCATTTCTCCCAAAATCGTAGCCCGTTATGCATGATTGACCGATAAATCACTTTGCAAATCGTTAGCGATTATTAGGTCAGCTTTCTGTAAATGGGCAAAATAATGGCTTGTTGGACTCGTGTAAATATCCCACCACACGTTCACTTGAGAATTTAATGACCATTTTTTGTTCACCTTAAAAGGGGCGGAGGCATGGGGTATTTTCATCTTTAACATATTTCAAGCATGCATATCCATATTTAAAACATGGTAGGATCAGTTATAAAGCTCTTTCTTATCAAACTCCATGCCACTAGGGTTATACTACTGGAATTTTCCAAACTTGAACAACAAAACTTTTATGTTCGTTTGTGGTGAGTGAAAATATTTTATTTACTTACATTTTTATTTTTTTTATTTTTTCCATACATTAACTCTAAAATTTTCATTTTTTTGTGATCTATTTTCCCTTTTTCTCCTAGTTTACGAGAGAATCGAAGAGTGAAAACTCAAAGTTTTGATTTAAAAAAAAACGTGTACATCTAAAATGGAGTGAAAATGCGCAAATGTAGCGAGAGATAATTCCAAATAGTTTGTGTAACTTTAAGGAACAACAAACTCTTTTAGTTTTAATACATTAAGTTTAGCAATGATCGGGAAAAGGGGGAGGCGGGGGATTTTCAACTGAGTGTTGACTCCCAATCCATAAGTCATTTCTTAAAAAAACATAGCCCCTTATGCATGATTGACTGATAAATAACTTTACAAACATCTGTGATTGTTAGGTCAACTTTTTGTAAATGTGCAAAATAATGGCTTGTTTGACTCTGGTAAATATCCCACCGCACGTTGACTTGAGAATTTAATGAGCGTTTGTTGTTCACTTTAGTAGGTTTGTATACATAGGGCATTTGAATCTTTAACATATTTCAAGCATTCACATCCATATTTAAAACATTTTTGGAACAGTAAGAAATCTCTTTCTTATCAAATTCCAAGCCATTAGGGTTGAACTAATGGAATTTCCCAAACTTGGACAGAAAAAATTTTGTGTTCATTTGTGGTGTGTGAATAAATTTAATTCACTTACATTCGTTATTGTGTTTTAATTTTTTCCATACATAAGCTCTAAAATTTTCATTTTGTTGATAGCTATTTTGCCTTTATCTCCTCGTTTACGAGTGTATCGGAGAGTAAAAATAGAAAGTTTTGATTTAAAAAAAAAATGTTTGCATCTAAAATGGAATGAAAATGCACAACTGCAGAGAGAGATTATTCAAAAAAATCTCAGTAAATGAGGGACTGCAAACGTTTTTAGTTTTTATACATCAGGTTTTGCAAAGATCGGGAAAAGGGGGAGGCGAGGGATTTTTAATTGAGTGTTGACTCCCTGGTCCATAAGTCATTTCTTACAAAAACATAACCCATTATGCATGATTGACCGATAAATTACTTTACAAATCATCTGCGATTGTTAGGTCAGCTTTTTTTAAATGGGCAAAATAAAGGCATGTTTGACTCAGGTAAATATCCCACCGCACGTTAACTTGAGAATTTAATGAGCGTTTGTTGGTGAATTTAAAAGGTTTGGATCCATAGGGAATTTGTATCTTTAACATGTTTCAAGCATGCATATCCATATTTAAAACAGGTTAAGATTAGTTAGAAATTGCTTTCTTGTCAAATTCCAAAGCATAAGGGTTGAACTAGTGGAATTTTCCAAACTTGGATAACAAAACTTTTGTGTTCATTTTTGAAGTGTGAATAAATTTTCCTTACTTACATTTGTTATTTTTTTTAAATTTTTCCATACATTAACTCTAAAATTTTAGTTTTGTTGTCATCTATTTTGCCTTTATCTCCTTGTTTACGAGGGAATGGGAGAGTGAAAACTCAAAGTTTTGATTTAAGAAATAAGTGTACATCTAAAATACAATGGAAATACACAAATGTAGAGAATGATAATTCAAAAAAGTCTCTATAAATTTTAGGGACTGCAAACTCTTTTAGTTTTTATACATTAGGATTGGCAATGATTCAGAAAAGGGGGAGGCGGGGGATTTTTAATTGAGTCTTGACTCCCAATCCATAAGTCATTTATTACAAAAACATAGCCCATTACGTATGATTTACCGATAAATCACTTTCCAAATCGTTTGCGATTGTTAGGTCAGCTTCTTGTAAATGGGAAAAATAATGGCTTGTTTGACTCGGGTCAATCTCCCACCGCACTTTCACATGAGATTTTAAAGAGCGTTTTTTGTTCGCTATAAAATGTTTGGATCCATAGGACATTTGCATCTTTAACATGTTTGAGGAATGCACATCTATATTTAAAACATGTTAGGATCAGTTAGAAATCTCTTTCTTATCAAATTGCAAGCCATATGGGTTAAACTACTAGAATTTCCCAAACTTGGACAACAAAACTTTTGTGTTCGTTTGTGGTGTGTGAATAAAGTTTCATTTCTTACATTTGTCGTTGTTTTTAATTTTTTACATACATAAACTCTAAAATTTTCATTTTGTTGTGATCTATTTTGCCTTTATCTCCTTGTTTACGAGAGAATGGGAGACTGAAAACTAAAAGTTTTGATTTAAGAAATAAGTGTACATCTAAAATGGAATGGAAATGCACATATGTAAGGAGAGATTATTCCAATAAGTCTCCGTAGCTTTTAGGGACTGCAAACTCCTTTAGTTTTTATACTTTTTGTTTTGCAATGATCAGGAAAAAGGGGTAGGCGGGGGATTTTTAACTTAGAGTTGACTCCCAGTCAATGAGACATTTCTTACAAAAACATACCCGGTTAAGCATGATTGACCGATAAATCACTTTACAAGTCTGCGATTGTTAGGTCATCTTTTGTAAATGGGAAAAATAGTGGCTTGTTTGACTCGGGTAAATATCCCACCGCACGTTCACTTGAGAATTTAATGAGCGTTTGTTGTTCGCTTTAAAAGGTTTGGATCCATATGGCATTTGCTTCTTTAACAAGTTTCAAGCATGCATATCCACATTTAAAACATGTTAGGATCAGTTACCAATCTCTTTCTTGTCAAATTCGAAGGCATTAGGGTTGAACTAGTGGAATTTCCCAAACTTGGATAAGAAAACTTTTGTGTTCGTTTGTGGAGTGTGAATAAATTTTCCATATTTACATTTGTTATTGTTTTTAATTTTTTCCATACATAAACTCTAAAATTTTCATTTTGTTGTGATCTATTTTGCCTTTATCTCCTTTTTACGAGAGAATGGGAGAGTGAAAAAAGTTTTGATTTAAGAAATAAGTGTACATCTAAAATGCAATGTAAATACACAAATGTAGAGAGAGATAATTCAAAAAAGTCTCTATAACTTTTAGGGACTGCAAAGTCTTTTAGTTTTTGTACATTAGGATTGGAATTGATCCGGAAAAGGGGGAGGCGAGGGATTTTTAGCTGAGTCTTGAACCCAATCCATAAGTCATTTATTAAAAAAACATAGACCATTAAGAAGGATTTCCCGAAACATCACTTTCCAAATCGTCTGCGATTGTTAGGTCTGCTTTTTGTAAATGGGCAAAATAATGGCTTGTTTGACTCGAGTAAATCTCCCACCGCACTTTCACTTGAGAACTTAAAGAGAGTATTTTGTTCGCTTTAAAAGGTTTGGATCCATATGGAATTTTCATCTTTAACATGTTTCAACCATGCAAATCTATATTTAGAAGATGTTAGGATCAGTTAGAAATCTCATTCTTATCAAATTGCAAGCCATAAGGGTTGAACTACTGGAATTTCCCAAACATGTACAACAAAACTTTTGTGTTCGTTTGTGGTGTATGAATAAATTTTCATTTCTTAGATTTGTCATTGTTTTTAATTTTTTACATACATAAACTGTAAAATTTCCATTTTGTTGTGATCTATTTTGCCTTTATCTCCTTGTTTACGAGAGAATGGGAGAGTGAAAACTCAAAGTTTTGATTTAACAAAAAAAGTGTACATCTAAAATGCAATGGAAATACACAAATGTAGAGAGAGATAATTCAAAAAATTCTCTATAAATTTTAGGGACTGGAAACTCATTTAGTTTTTATACATTAGAATTGGCATTGATCCGAAAAAGGGGGAGGCGGGGGATTTTTAAGTGAGTCTTGACTCCCAATCCTTAATTCTTTTATTACAAAAACATAGCCCGTTACACATGATATACCGATAAATCACTTTCCAAATCATCTGCGATTGTTAGGTCGACTTTTTGTAAATGGGCAAAATAATGGCTTGTTTGACTTAGGTAAATCTCCCACCGTACTTTCACTTGAGAATTTAAAGAGAGTTTTTTGTTCACATTAAAAGGTTTGGATCCATAGGGAATTTGCATCTTTAACATGTTTCAAGCATGCACATCTATATTTAAAACTTGTTTAGCTCTGTAAGAAATCTCTTTCATATCAAATTGCAAGCCATTAGGGTTGAACTACAAGAATTTCCCAAACTTGGATAACAAAACTTTTGTGTTCTTTTGTGGAGTGTGAATAAATTTTCCTTACTTACATTTGTTATTGTTTTTAATTTTTTCCATACATAAACTCTAAAATTTTTATTTTGTTGTGATTTATTTTGCCTTTATCTCCTTGTTTACGAGAGAATGGGCGACTGAAAACTCAAAGTTTTGATCTAAGAAATAAGTGTACATCTAAAATGCAATGGAAATATAAAAATGTACAGAGAGATAATTCAAAAAAGTCTCTATAACTTTTAGGGACTGCAAACTCTTTTAGTTTTTATACATTAGGATTGGCAATGATCCGAAAAAGGGGGAGGCAGGGGATTTTGAACTGAGTCTTGACTCCCAATCCATAAGTAATTTATTAAAAAAATATAGCCCGTTACGTATGATTTACCGATAAATCACTTTCCAAATCTTCTGCGATTGTTAGGTCAGCTTTTTTTAAATGGGCAAAATAGTGGCTTGTTTGACTCGGGCAAATCTCCCACCGCACTTTCACATGAGATTTTAAAGAGCGTTTTTTGTTCACTTTAAAATGTTTGGATCCATAGGCCATTTGCATCTTTAACATGTTTGAGGCATGCACATCTATATTTAAAACATGTTAGGATCAATTAGAAATCTCTTTCTTATCAAATTGCAAGCCATAAGGGTTAAACTACTAGAATTTCCCAAATTTGGACAACAAAACTTTTGTGTTCGTTTGTGGTGTGTGAATAAAGTTTCATTTCTTACATTTGTCATTGTTTTTTTTTTTTACATACATAAACTCTAAAATTTTCATTTTGTTGTGATCTATTTTGCCTTTATCTCCTTGTTTACGAGAGAATGGGAGAGTGAAAACAAAAATTTTGATTTAAGAAATAAGTGTACAGCTAAAATGGAATGGAAATGTACATATGTAGAGAGAGATTATTCCAATAAGTCTCTATAACTTTTAGGGACTGCAAACTCCTTTAGTTTTTATACTTTTTGTTTTGCAATGATCGAGAAAAAGGGGGAGGCAGGGGATTTTTTACTTAGAGTTGACTCCCAGTCCATGAGTCATTTCTTACAAAAACATACCCGCTTAAGCATGATTGACCGATAACTCACTTTATACATCGTCTGCGATTGTTAGGTCATCTTTTTGTAAATGGGCAAAATAGTGGCGTGTTTGACTCGGGTAAATATCCCACCGCATGTTCACTTGAGAATTTAATGAGCGTTTGTTGTTCGCTTTAAAAGGTTTGGATCCATATGGCATTTTCTTCTTTAACAAGTTTCAAGCATGCATATCCACATTTAAAACATGTTAGGATCAGTTACAAATCTCTTTCTTGTAAAATTCGAAGGCATTAGGGCTGAACTAGTGGAATTTCCCAAACTTGGATAACAAAACTTTTGTGTTCGTTTGTGGAGTATGAATAAATTTTACTTACTTACATTTTTTATTGTTTTTAATTTTTTCCATACATAAACTCTAAAATTTTCATTTTGTTGTGATCTATTTACCCTTTATCTACTTGTTTACGAGAGAATGGGAGAGTGACAACTGAAAGTTTTGATTTAAGAAATAAGTGTACATCTAAAATGCAATGTAAATACACAAATGTAGAGAGAGATAATTAAAAAAAGTCTCTATAACTTTTAGGGACTACAAACTCTTTTAGTTATTATACATTCGGATTGGCAATGATCCGGAAAAGGGGGAGGTGGGGGATTTTTAACTGAGTCTTGACCCCCAATCCATAAGTCATTTATTACAAAAACATAGCCCATTATGCATGATTTACTGATAAATCACTTTCCAAATCGTCTGCGATTGTTAGGTCTACTTTTTGTAAATGGGTAAAATAATGGCTTGTTTGACTCGAGTAAATCTCCCACCGCACTTTCAGTTGAGAATTTAAAGAGAGTTTTTGTTCGCTTTAAAAGGTTTGGATCCATATGGCATCTTCATCTTTAACATGTTTCAACCATGGACATCTATATTTAGAACATGTTAGGATCAATTAGAAATCTCTTTCTTATCAAATTGCAAGCCATAAGGGTTGAACTACTGGAATTTCCCAAACTTGGACAACAAAAATTTTGTGTTCGTTTGTGGTGTGTGAATAAATTTTCATTTCTTACATTTTTCATTGTTTTAATTTTTTTTATACATAAACTGTAAAATTTTCATTTTGTTGTGATCTATTTTGCTTTTATCTCCTTGTTTACGAGAGAATGGGAGAGTGAAAACTAAAAGTTTTGATTTAAGAAATAAGTGTACATCTAAAATTGAATGGAAATGCACAAATGTAGAGAGAGATAATTCCAATAAGTCTCTGTAACTTTTAGGGAGTGCAAACTCCTTTAGTTTTTATACATTAGGTTTTGCAATGATTGGGAAAAAGGGGGAGGCGGGGGATTTTTAACTGAGTGTTGACTCCTAGTCCATGAGTCATTTCTTACAAAAACATTCCCTCTTAAGCATGATTGACGGATAAATCACTTTTCAAATCGTCTACGATTGTCAGGTCATCTTTTTGTGAATGGGCAAAATAGTGGCTTGTTCGACTTGGGTAAATATCCAACCGCACATTCACTTGAGAATTTAATGAGCATTTGTTGTTCGCTTTAAAAGGTTTGGATCCATATGTCATTTGCATCTTTAACATATTTCAAGCATGCATATCCATATTTAAAACATGTTAGGATCAGTTACAAATCTCTTTTTTGTCAAATTCCCGGGCATTAGGGTTGAACTAGTGTAATTTCCCAAACTTGGATAACAAAACTTTTGTGTTCGTTTGTGGAGTGTGAATAAATTTCCCTAACTTACATTTGTTATTGTTTTTAATTTTTTCCATACTTAAACTCTAAAATTTTCATTTTGTTGTGATCTATTTTGCCTTTATCTCCTTGTTTACGAGAGAATGGGAGAGTGAAAACTCAAAGTTTTGATTTAAGAAAAAAGTGTACATCTAAAATGCAATGGAAATACACAAATGTAGAGAGAGATAATTCAAAAAAGTATCTCTAACTTTTAGGGACTGCAAACTCTTTTAGTTTTTATACATTAGAATTGGCAATGATCCGGAAAAGAGGGAGGCGGGGGATTTTTAACTGTGTCTTGACTCCCAATCCTTAAGTCATTTATTACAAAAACATAGCCCGTTACACATGATTTATTGATAAATCACTTTCCAAATCGTCTGCGATTGTTAGGTCAACTTTTTATAAATGGGAAAATAATGGTTTGTTTGACTCGGGTAAATCTCCCACTGCACTTTCACTTGAGAATTTAAAGAGAGTTTTTTGTTCGCTTTAAAATGTTTGGATCTATAGGGCATTTGCATCTTTAACATGTTTCAAGCATGCACATCTATATTTAAAACTTGTTTGGATCAGTTAGAAATCTCTTTCTTATCAAATTGCAAGCCATAAAGGTTGAACTACAAGAATTTCCCAAACTTGGATAACAAAACGTTTGTATTCTTTTGCGGAGTGTGAATTAATTTTCCTTACTTACATTTGTTATTGTTTTTAATTTTTTCCATACTTAAATTCTAAAATTTTCATTTTGTTGTGATCTATTTTGCCTTTATCTCCTTGTTTACGAGAGAATGGGAGAGTGAAAACTCAAAGTTTTGATTTAAGAAATAAGTGTACATCTAAAATGCAATGGAAATACAAAAATGTAGAGAGAGATAATTCAAAAAAGTCTCTATAACTTTTAGGGACTGCAAATTTTTTTAGTTTTTATACATTAGGATTGGCAATGATCCGGAAAAGGGGGAGGCGGGGGATTTTTAACTGAGTGTTGACTCCCAATCCATAAGTCATTTATTACAAAAATATGAGAAATACATAAAAAACAAGAGAATCTCTAAACCTTTACAGTGCACTTAATTACAACATAATCCTTAAACCCCAAATTAGGTAAAACAACCATTATTATTACACGAATAAGTGATTTAATGTATAATTAAATATATTAATATATTTATTAATTTAATTAGATATTTTATTGTGCATTAATATGGTAATTACATGAGCCAATGAAATACGTATTTGTTTAATTACAAATAATAAATAAATAACGTTATAAATAAAAAAACGAAAGTAATACGTTAAGTTATTAATTTATTAATAACATATGATATACTTTAACTTAAAAATGAATAATTTAAGAGAAAAAATTGATCTAATCATAACTTTAACACACTATATATTTTACATAATATATTTTATGTATTATTAATTAATAATATATTATCACAAAATTTAAAACCATTTGTTTAATTAACTATAGCAATCGGATAATTATGCCAAAATAATTTATCAAATATTTATTTTAAAAATATTTTAATTATGACTATTAAATCACTATTTTAATATAGTAATTTTAAAATAAAAATATTTATTTTATAAATAAAAATAATTATTTTATAAATAAAATTTATAAATGAATAATTTTTAGGAAGATAGTTTAATTTTTCCTAACTTAGGAAAAATTAAACATCTTCGTCTTCCTCAGCAGTGGGCCAACGAGCAACGGCAATGGCGACGGGGACAGGCTAGGCAAAGGCGACGGCGGTGGGCAATGCCGACAGAGGCGGCGCTCCGATGGTACGCCGAGAGGGAGAAGAGAGGGAGGCCGAGAAGATCTGCAATAGATGCTCGACCTCCCGTGCTCTGGGGGAATGAGAGAGGGCTGCGGGAATGGAGACGAGAGAGGGTTGCGGAGACGAGAGAGGGTTACGGGAATGGAGATGAGAGAGGGAGCAGAGAGTGAGAGAGGGCCGCAGGAATGCAATGGCAGAGAGGTGTGCGGCAGAGAGAGCCTTGAGAGACAGCCCCGCGCGAGAGTCATGTACATGATTCTTAAAATCGGGCGGAAAGCGCTTTCTGCCGTTTACTCTTGGGACATGAACTCCTGAGTCATGTATGTTCAAGTACATGACATGAATTTTGGCGCCCCCTAACGACACCAAGACAAGAACTGCGTAATGCGCACGAAGATCATGTCCTGAGTCATGTACACTAACCCCCCCCCCCCCCCCCCCCCTTAGTTTTTATACTTTTTGTTTTGCAAAGATCGGGAAAAAGGGGAAGGCGGGGGATTTTTTAACTTAGAGTTGACTCCCAGTCCATGAGTCATTTCTTACAAAAACATACACACATAAGCATGATTGACCGATAAATCACTTTACACATCGTCTGTGATTGTTAGCTCATCTTTTTGTAAATGGCAAAATAGTGGCTTGTTTGACTCAGGTAAATATCCCACCACACGTTCATTTGAGAATTTAATGAGCGTTTCTTGTTCGCTCTAAAAGGTTTGGATCCATATGGCATTTGCTTCTTTAACAAGTTTCAAGCATGCATATCCACATTTAAAACATGTTAGGATCAGTTACAAATCTCTTTCTTGTCAAATTCGAAGGCATTAGGGTTGAACTAGTGGAATTTTCCAAACTTAGATAACAAAACTTTTATGTTCGTTTGTGTACTGTGAATAAATTTTCCTTACTTATATTTGTTATTGTTTTTAATTTTTTCCATACATAAACTCTAAAATTTTCATTTTGTTGTGATCTATTTTGCCTTTATCTACTTGTTTACGAGAGAATAGGAGAGTGAAAACTGAAATTTTTGATTTAAGAAATAAGTGTACATCTAAAATGCAATGTAAATACACAAATGTAGAGAGAAATAATTCCAAAAAGTCTCTATAACTTTTAGGGACTGCAAACTCTTTTAGTTTTTATACATTAGGATTGGCAATGATCCGGAAAAGGGAGGTGGGGGATTTTTAACTGAGTCTTGACCCCCAATCCATAAGTCATTTATTACAAAAACATAGCCCGTTACGCATGATTTACCGATAAATCACTTTCCAAATCATCTGCGATTGTTAGGTCTGCTTTTTGTAAATGGGCAAAATAATGGCTTGTTTGACTCAAGTAAATCTCCCACCGCACTTTTACTTGAGAATTTAAAGAGAGTTTTTTGTTCACTTTAAATGGTTTGGATCCATATGGCATTTGCATCTTTAACATGTTTCAACCATGCACATCTATATTTAGAACATCTTAGGATCAGTTAGAAATCTCTTTCTTATCAAATTGCAAGCCATAAGGGTTGAACTACTGGAATTTCCCAAACTTGGATAACAAAACTTTTGTGTTCGTTTGTGGTATCTGAATAAATTTTCAATTCGTACATTTGTCATTGTTTTTAATTTTTTATATACATAAACTGTAAAATTTTCATTTTGTTGTGATCTATTTTGCCTTTATCTCCTTGTTTATGAGAGAATGGGAGAGTGAAAACTAAAAGTTTTGATTTAATAAATAAGTGTACATCTAAAATGGAATGGAAATGCACAAATGTAGAGAGAGATACTTCTAATAAGTCTCTGTAACTTTTAGGGACAGCAAACTCCTTTAGTTTTTATACATTAGGTTTTGCAATGATCGGGAAAAAGGGGGAGGCGGGGGATTTTAAACTAAGTGTTGACTCCTAGTGCATGAGTCATTTCTTACAAAAACATACCCGCTTAAGCATAATTGACCGATAAATCACTTTTCAAATCGTCTGCGATTGTTAGGTCATCTATTTGTAAATGGGCAAAATAGTAACTTGTTTTACTCAAGTAAATATCCCACTGCACGTTCACTTGAAAATTTAATGAGCGTTTTTTGTTCGCTTTAAAAGGTTTTGATCTATATGTCATTTGCATCTTTAACATGTTTCAAGGATGCATATCCATCTTTAAAACATGTTAGGATCTGTTACAAATCTCTTTCTTGTCAAATTCCAAGGCATTAGGGTTGAACTAGTGTAATTTCCCAAACTTGGATAACAAAACATTTGTGTTGTTTGTGGAGTGTGAATAAATTTTCCTTACTTACATTTCTTATTGTTTTTAACTTTTTCCATACATAAACTCTAAAATTTTTATTTTGATGTGATCTATTTTGCCTTTATCTCCTTGTTTACGAGAGAATGGGAGAGTGAAAACTCAAAGTTTTGATTTAAGAAATAAGTGTAGATCTAAAATGCAATGGAAATACACAAATGTAGAGAGAGATAATTCAAAAAAGTCTCTATAACTTTTAGGGACTGCAAACTCTTTATTTTGTATACATTAGAATTGGCAATGATCTGAAAAAGGGGGAGGCGGGGGATTTTTAAATGAGTCTTGACTCCTAATCCTTAAGTCGTTTATTACAAAAACATAGCCCGTTACACATGATTTACCGATAAATCACTTTCAAAATCGTCTGAGATTGTTAGGTCAACTTTTTGTAAATGGGAAAAATAATGGCTTGTTTGACTCCGGTAAATCTCCCACCGCACTTTCACTTGAGAATTTAAAGAGAGTTTTTTGTTCGCTTTAAATGGTTTGGATCCATAGGGAATTTTCATCTTTAACATGTTTCAAGCATGCACATCTATTTTTAAAACTTGTTTGGATCATTTAGAAATCTCTTTCTTATCAAATTGCAAGCCATAAGGGTTGAGCTACAAGAATTTCCCAAACTTGGACAACAAAAATTTTGTGTTCGTTTGTGGTGTGTGAATAAATTTTCATTTCTTACATTTGTCATTGTTTTTAATTTTTTACATACATAAACTCTAAAATTTTCAATTTGTTGTGATCTATTTTGCCTTTATCGCCTTGTTTAAAAGAGAATGGTAGAGTGAAAAATCGAAGTTTTGATTTAATAATTAGTACATCTAAAATGGAATGTAAATGCACAAATGTTGACAGAGATAATTCCAGAAAGTCTATGTAACTTTTAGGGACTGCAAACTCTTTTAGTTTTTATACATTAGGTTTTGCAATGATCGGAAAAAGGGGGAGGCAAGGGATTTTTAATTGAGTGTTGACTCCTAATCCATTAGTTATTTCATACTAAAACATAGCGCGTTACGCAGATTGACCGATAAATCACTTTACAAATCGTTTGCGATTGTTAGGTCATCATTTTTTAAATGGGCAAAATAGTGGCTTGTTTGACTCGGGTAAATATCCCACCGTACGTTCACTTGTGAATTTAATGAGCGTTTGTTGTTCGCTTTAAAAGGTTTGGATCCATATGGTATTTGCATCTTTAACATGTTTCAAGCATGCATATCCATATTTAAAACATGTTAGGATCAGTTACAAATCTCTTTCTTGTCAAATTCCAAGGCATTAGGGTTAAACTAGAGAAATTTTCCAAACTAGGACAACAAAAATTTTGTGCTCATTTGTGGAGTGTGAATAAATTTTCTTTACTTACATTTGTTATTGTTTTTAATTTTTTCCTTACATAAATTCTCAAATTTTCTTTTTATTGTGATCTAGTTTCCCTTTATCTCTTTGTTTACGAGAGAATCAGAGAGTGAAAAATCAAAGTTTTGATTTAAGAAATAAGTGTACATCTAAAATGGAATGGAAATGAACAAATGTAGAGGTAGATAATTCATAAAAGTCTCTGTAACTTTTAGGGACTGCAAACTCTTTTAGTTTTTATACATTTGGTTTTGAAATGATCGGGAAAAAGGGAGAGGCGGAGGATTTTTAACTGAGTGTTGACTCCCAATCCATAAGTCAATTCTTAAAAAATCTTAGCCCATTACGCATGATTGACCGATAAATCACTTTAAAAATCATCAGCGATTATTAGGTCAGCTTTCTATAAATGGGCAAAATAATGGCTTGTTGGACTCGGGTAAATATCGCACCGCACGTTCACTTGAGAATTTAATGACAATTTGTTGTTCACTTTAAAAGGGGTCGAGACATAGGGTATTTGCATCTTTAACATATTTCAAGCATGCATATCCATATTTAGAACATGTTAGGATCAGTTTGAAATCTCTTTCTCTCTCTTTCTTATCACATTCCAAGCCTTTAGGGTTGAACTAGATGAATTTCCCAAACTTGGACCACAAAACTTTTTTGTTCATTTGTCGTGTGTGAAATATTGTCTTTACTTACATTTGTTATTGTTTTTAATTTTTTTTATACATAAACTCTAAAATTTTCATTTTGTTGTCATTTATTTTACCTCTTTCTCCATGTTTACGAGAGAATCGAATAGTGAAAACTCAAAGTTTTGTTTTAAAAAAAAAAGTGTGCACCTAAAATGGAATGGAAATGCACAAATATAGAGAGAGATAATTCCAAAAAGTCTCTGTAACTTTTAGGGACTTCAAACTCTTTTAGTTTTTATACATTTTGTTTTGCAATGATCGGGAAAAAGGGGGAGGGAGGGGATTTTTAACTGAGTGTTGACTCCCAATCCGTAAGTCATTTCTTACAAAATCATAGCCTATTATACATGATTGACCAATAAATCACTTTAAAAATCGTCAGCGATTATTAGGTCAACTTTCTGTAAATGGGCAAAATAATGGCTTGTTGGACTCGGGTAAATATCCCACCGCACGTTCACTTGAGAATTTAATGACAGTTTGTTGTTCACTTTAAATGGGGTAGAGACATAGGGTATTTGCATCTTTAACATGTTTCAAGCATGCATATCCTTATTTAAAACAAGTAAGGATCAGTTATAAATCTCTTTTTTATCAAATTCCATGCCTTTAGGGTTGTACTATTGGAATTTTCCAAATTTGAACAACAAAACTTTTATGTTATTTTGTGGTGTGCGAAAATATTTTCTTTACTTATATTTGTTATTTTTTTATTTTTTCCTTACATAAACTCTAAAATTTTCATTTTGTTGTGATCTATTTGCCTTTTTCTCCTAGTTTACGAGAGAACCGGACAGTGAAAACTCAAAGTTTTGATTTAAAAAAAAAAGTGTACATCTAAAATGGAATGGAAATGCAAAAAAGTAGAGAGAGATAATTCCAAATAGTCTGTGTAACTTTAAGGGACAACAAACTCTTTTAGTTTTTATACGTTAAGTTTAGCAATGTCGGGAAAAGGGGGAGGTGGGGGATTTTCAACTGAGTGTTGACTCCCAATCCATAAGTCATTTCTTAAAAAAACATTGCCATTACGTATGATTGACCGATAAAACACTTTACAAATCATCTGCGATTGTTAGGTCAGCTTTTTTTAAATGTGCAAAATAATAGCTTGTTTGACTCTTGTAAATATCCCACCGCACGTTCACTTGAGAATTTAATGAGCATTTGTTGTTCACTTTAGTAGGTTTGGATACATAGGGTATTTGAATCTTTAACATATTTCAAGCATTTACATCCATATTTAAAATTTTTTTGGATCAGTTAGAAATCTCTTTCTTATCAAATTCCAAGCCATTAGGGTTGAACCAAAGGAATATCCCAAACCTGGACAGAAAAAATTTTGTGTTCATTTTTGGTGTGTGAATAAATTAATTTACTTACATTTGTTATTTTTTTTAATTTTTTCCTTATATAAACACTAAAATTTTCATTTTGTTGAGAGCTATTTTGCCTTTATCTCCTCGTTTCCAAGTGTGAATCGGAGAGTGAAAACAGAAAGTTTTGATTTAAAAAAATTTGAATGGAAAGGAAATTCACAATTGTAGAGAGAGATTATTCCGAAAAGTCTCAGTAATTGAGGGACTACAAACGTTTTTTGTTTTTATACATTAGGTTTTGCAATGATCGGGAAAAGGGGGAGGTAGGGGATTTTTAACTGAGTGTTGACTCCCAGGTGCATAAGTCATTTCTTACAAAAACATAACCCGTTATGCATGATTGACCGTTAAATCACTTTACAAATCGTTTGCGATTGTTAGGTCAGCTTTTTGGAAAAGGGCAAAATAAAGGCTTATTTGACTCGGGTAAATATTCCACCGCACGTTAACTTGAGAATTTTATGAGCGTTTGTTGGTCGCTTTAAAAGGTTTTGATCCATAGGGAATTTGCATCTTTAACATGTTTCAAGCATGCATATCCATATTTAAAACATGTTAGGATCAGTTAGAAATCTCTTCGTTGTCAAATTCCAAGCCATTAGGGTTGAACTAGTGGAATTTCCCAAACTTGGATAACAAAACTTTTGTGTTCGTTTGTGGAGTGTGAATAAATTTTCCTTACTTACATTTGCTATTATTTTTAATTTTTTCCATACTTAAACTATAAAATTTTCATTTTGTTGTGATCTATTTTGCCTTTATCTCCTTGTTTACGAGAGAATGGGAGAGTTAAAACTCAAAGTTTTGATTTAAGAAATAAGTGTACATCTAAAATGCAATGGAAATACACAAATGTAGAGAGAGATAATTCAAAAAAGCCTCTATAAGTTTTAGGAACTGCAAACTCTTTTAGTTTTTATACATTAGGATTGGCAAGGATCCGGAAAAGGGTAGGCAGGGGATTATTAACTGAGTCTTGACTCCCAATCCATAAGTCATTTATTACAAAAACATAGCCCGTTATGCATGATTACTGATAAATCACTTTCCAAATCGTCTGCGATTGTTAGGTCAGCTTTTTGTAAATGGGCAAAATAATGGCTTGTCTGACTCGGGTATATATCCCACTGCACTTTCACTTGAGAATTTAAAGACCATTTTTTTTTGCTTTAAAAGGTTTGGATCCGTGTGGCATTTGCATCTTTAACATGTTTCAAGCATGAAAATCCATATTTAAAACATGTTAGGATCAGTTACATATCTCTTTCTTGTCAAATTCCAAGACATTAGGGTTGAACTAGTGGAATTTCCCAAACTTGGATAACAAAACTTTTGTGTTCATTTGTGGAGTGTGAATAAATTTTCTTTACTTAAATTTGTTGTGGTTTTTAATTTTTTCCTGACAGAAATTCTAAAATTTTCATTTTGTTGTGATCTATTTTCCCTTTATCTCCTTGTTTACCAGAGAATCGGAGAGTGAAAACTCGAAGTTTTGATTTAAAAAATAAGTGTACATCTAAAATGCAATGGAAATACACAAATGTAGAGAGACGTAATTCAAAAAAGTATCTATAGCTTTTAGGGATTGCAAACTCTTTTAGTTTTTATACATTTGGATATGCAATGATCGGGAAAAGGGGGAGGCGGGGGATTTTTAACTGAGTGTTGACTCCCAGCCCATGAGTCATTTCTTACAAAAACAAACCCACTTAAGCATGATTGACCGATAAATCACTTTAAAAATCGTCTGCGATTGTTAGGTCATCTTTTTTTAAATGGGCAAAATAGTGGGTTGTTTGACTCGGGTAAATATCCCACCGGACGTTCATTTGAGAATTTAATGAGCGTTTGTTGTCCACTTTAAGAGGTTTAGATCCATATGAAATTTGCATCTTTAACATATTTCAAGCATGCTTATCCATATTTAAAACATGTTAGGATCAGTTACAAATCTCTTTATTGTCAAATTCCAAGGCAAAAGGGTTGAACTAGTTGAATTTCCCAAACTAGGACAAAAAAACTGTTGAGTTCATTTGTGGTCTATGAATAAATTTTCTTCACTTACATTTGTTGTTTTTTTTAATTTTTTCCTTACGTAAATTCTAAAACTTTCATTTTGTTGTGATCTATTTTTCCTTTATCTCCTTGTTTACGAGAGAATCGAAGAGTGAAAACTCAAATTTTTTATTGAAGAAATAAGTGTACGTCTAAAATGCAATATAAATACACAAATGTAGAGAGAGATAATTCAAAAAAGTCTCTATAACTTTTAGGGACTGCAAACTCTTTTAGTTTTTATACATTTGGATATACAATGATCGAAAAAAAGGGGAGGCGAGGGATTTTCAACTGAGTGTTGACTCCCAATCCATAACTCATTTCTTACAAAAACATAGCCCGCATAAGCATGATTAACTAATAAATCACTTTACAAACCGTCTACGATTGTTAGGTTATGTTTTTGTAAATGGGCAAAATAGTGGCTTGTTTGACTCGGGTAAATATCCCACCGCATGTTCACTTCAGAATTTAATGAGCATTTGTTGTTCGCTTTAAAAGGTTTGGATCCATATGGCATTTGCATCTTTAACATATTTCAAGTATGCATATCCATATTTAAAACATGTTAGGATCAGTTACAAATCTCTTTCTTGTCAAATTCCAAGGCATTAGGGTTGATCTAGTGGAATTTCCCAAACTAGGACCACAAAACTGTTGAGTTCATTTGTGGTCTCTAAATAAATATTCTTCACTTACATTCGTTGTTGTTTTTAATTTTTTCCTTACATAAATTCTAAAATTTTCAATTTTTTGTGATCTATTTTGCCTTTATCTCCTTGTTTACGAGAGAATCAAAGAGTGAAAACTCAAAGTTTTGATTTAAGAAATAAGTGTACAGCTAAAATGCAATGGAAATACACAAATGTAGAGAGATATAATTCAAAAAAGTCTCTATAACTTTTAGGGACTGCAAAGACTTTTAGTTTTTATACATTTGGATATACAATGATCGAGAAAAAGGGGTGGCGAGGGATTTTCAACTGAGTGTTGACTCCCAATCCATAAGTCATTTCTTAAGAAAACATAGCCCGCATAAGCATGATTGACCGATAAATCACTTTATAAACCGTCTACAATTGTTAGGTTATCTTTTTGTAAATGGGCAAAATAGTGGCTTGTTTGACTCGGGTAAATATCCCACCACACGTTCACTTGAGAATTTAATGAGCATTTGTTGTCCGCTTTAAAAGGTTTGGATCCAGATGGCATTTCCATCTTTAACATGTTTCAAGTATGCATATCCATATTTAAAACATGTTAGGATCAGTTACAAATCTCTTTCTTGTCAAATTCCAAGGCATAAGGGTTGAACTAGTGGAATTTCCCAAACTAGGACCACAAAACTGTTGAGTTCATTTGTGGTCTGTGAATAAATTTTCTTCACTTACATTTGTTGTTATTTTTAATTTTTTCCTTGCATAAATTTTAAAATTTTCATTTTGTTGTGATCTATTTTCCCTTTATCTCCTTGTTTACGAGAGAATCGGAGAGTGAAAACTCAAAGTTTTGATTTAAGAAATAAGTGTACAGCTAAAATGCAATGGAAATACACAAATTTAGAGAGAGATAATTCAAAGAAGTCTCTATAACTTTTAGGGACTGAAAACTCTTTTAGTTTTTATACATTTGGATATGCAATGATCGGGAAAAGGGGGAGGCGAGGGATTTTCTACTGAGTGTTGACTCCCAATCCATAAGTCATTTCTTACAAAAACATAGCCCGCATAAGCATGATTGATCGATAAATCACTTTACAAATCCTCTACGATTGTTAGGTTATCTTTTTTTAAATGGGCAAATAGTGGCTTGTTTGACTCGGGTAAATATCCCACCGCATGTTCACTTGAGAATTTAATGAGCATTTGTTGTTCGCTTTAAAAGGTTTGGATCCATATGGCATTTGCATATTTAACATGTTTCAAGCATGCATATCCATATTTAAAACATGTAAGGATCAGTTACAAATCTCTTTCTTGTCAAATTCCAACGCATTAGGGTTTAACAAGTGGAATTTCCCAAACTAGTACAACAAAACTTTTCTGTTCATTTGAGGAGTGTGAATAAATTTTATTTACTTATATTTGTTGTTGTTTTTAATTTTTTCCTTACATAAATTCTAAAATTTTCATTTGGTTGTAATCTATTTTGTCTTTTTCTCCTTGTTTACGAGAGAATCGGAGAGTGAAAACTCAAAGTTTTGATTTAAGAAATAAGTGTAGATCTAAAATGCTTTGGAAATACACAAATGTAGAGAGTGATAATTCATAAAAGTCTCTATAACTTTTTGGGACTACAAACTCTTTTAGTTTTATATATTAGGGTATGCAATGATCGGGATGCGGGGGATTTTTAACTGAGTCTTGACTCCCAATCCATAAGTCATTTTTTTACAAAAAAATAGCCCGATACACATTTATTACCAATAAATCACTGTCCAAATTGTCTGCGATTATTAGGTCAGTTTTTTGTAAATGGGCAAAATAATGGCTTGTTTGACTCGGGTATATATCCCACCGTACTTTCACTTGAGAATATAAAGAGCGTTTTTCGGTTGCTTTAATAGGTTTGGATCTATAGGGCATTTGCATCTTTAACATGTTTCAAGCATGCATATCCATATTTAAACCATGTTAGGATTAGTTAGAAATCTCTTTCATATCAAATTGCAAGCCAATATTAGTGTGGAACTACTGGAATTTCCCAAACTTGGAAAACAAAACTTTTGTATTCGTTTGCGGTGTGTGAATAAATTTTCATTACTTACGTTTGTTATTGTTTTTAATTTTTTACATACATAAAATCTTAAATTTTCATTTTGTTGTGATCTAATTTTCCTTTATCTCTTTGTTTACGAGAGAATGGGAGAGTGAAAACTCATAGTTTTGATTTAAGAAATAAGTATACATCTAAAATGGAATGGAAATGCACAAATGTAGAGAGAGATAATTCCAAAAAGTCTCTGAGATAATTCCAAAAAGTCTCTATAAGTTTTAGAGACTGCAAACTCTTTTAGTTTTTATACATTTGGTTTTGCAATGATCTGGAAAAGGGGGAGGCGAGGGATTTTTAACTGAGTGTTGACTCCTAATCCATGAGTCATTACTTACAAACACATAGCCCGTTATGCATGATTGGCCGATAAATCACGTTACAAATCGTCTGCGATTGTTAGGTCAGGTTTTTGTAAATGGGCAAAATAATAGCTTGTTTGACTCGGGTAAATATCCCATTGCACATTCACTAGAGAATTTAATGATCGGTTTTTTTTTCTTTAAAAGGTTTAGATCCATAGGGCATTTGCATTTTTAACATGTTTCAAGCATGCATATCCTTATTTAAAACATGTTAGAGAAATCTCTTTCTTATTAAATTGCAAGTGATAAGGGTTTAACTAATGGAATTTCCCAAACTTGGGCAACAAAACTTTTGTGTTCGTTTGTGGTGTGTGAATAAATTTTTATTTCTTACATTTGTTATTGTTTTTAATTTTTTACGTACATAAACTGTAAAATTTTCATTTTGTTGTGATCTGTTTTGCCTTTGACTCCTTTGTTTACGAGAGAATAGGAGAGTGAAAACTAAAAGTTTTAATTTAAGAAATAAGTGTACATTTGAAATGGAATGGAAATGCACAAATGTAGAGATAGATAATTCAAAAAGTCTATGTATCATTTAGGGACTACATGCTCTTTTAGTTTTTATACATTATGTTTTGCAATGATCAGGAAAAGGGGGAGGCGAGGGATTTTTAAATGGGTGTTGACACCCAATCCATAAGCCATTTCTTTCAAAAACATAGCCCGTTATGCTTGATTGAATGATAAATCACTTTACAAATTGTCTGCTATTGTTAGGTCAGCATTTTGTAAATGGCCAAAATAATGGCTTGTTTGACTCGGGTATATATCCCAACTCACGTTCTCTTGAGAATTTAATGAGTTTTTTTTGTTCGCTTTAAAAGGTTTCGATCCATAGGGCATTTGCATCTTTGACATGTTTCAAGCATGCATATCCATATTTAAAACATGTTAGGATCAGTTAGAAATCTCTTTCTTATCAAATTCCAAGCCATTTGGGTAGAACTAGTGTAATTTCCCAAACTTCGACAACAAAAATTTTGTGTACATTCGTGGTGTGTGAATAAATTTTCTTTACTTAAATTTTTTATTGTTTTTAATTTTTTTCATACATAAACTCTAAAATTTTCATTTTGTAGTGATGTATGTTGCCTTTATCTCCTTGTTTACGAGAGAATAAGAGAGTGAAAACTCAAAGTTTTGATTTAAAAAAAAAGTGTACATCTAAAATGGAATGGAAACGCACAAATGTAGAGAGAGATACTTCTGAAAAGACTTTGTAACTTTTTTGGACTGCAAACTCTTTTAGTTTTTATACATTAGGTTTTTATTTGATAAAGAAAAAGGGAGGCAGGGGATTTTTAATTGAGTTTTGACTCCCTATCGATAAGTCATTTGTTACAAAAACATAGCCCGTTACGCATGATTGATCGATAATTTACTTTACAAATCATTTGATATTGTTAGGTCAGCTTTTGTAAAAGGGCAAAATAATGGCTTGTTTGACTCGGGTAAATATCCCACCGCACGTTCACTTGAGAATTTAATGAGCGTTTTTTGTTCGTTTTAAAAGTTTTAGATCCATAGGGCATTTGTATTTTTAACATGTTTCAAGCATGCATATCCATATTTAAAACCCGTTTGGATCAGTTAGAAATCTCTTTCTTATCAAATTCCAAGCCATCAGAGTTGAACTACTGGAATTTCCCAAACTTGGACAACAAAAATTTTGTGTTTGTTTGTGGTGTGTGAATAAATTTTCTTTACTTACATTTGTTATTGTTTTTAATTTTTTCGATACATAAACTCTAAAATTTTCATTTTGTTGTGATCTATTTTGCCTTTATCTCTTTTTTTATGAGAGAATCGGAGAGTGACAACTCAAAGTTTTGATTTAAGAAATAAGTGTACATCTAAAATGGAATGGAAATACACAAATGTGGAGAGAGATAATTCCAAAAAGTCTCTGTAAGTTTTAGGGACTGCAAACTCTTTTAGTTTTTATACATTAGGTTTTTTGCAATGATCAGGAAAAGGGGGAGGCGAGGGATTTTTAACTGAGTGTTGACTCCTAATCCATAAGTCATTACTTAAAAAAATGTAGCCCGTTATGCATGATAGACCGATAAATCACGTTACAAATCATCTGCGATTGTTAGGTCAGCTTTTTGTAAATGGGCAAAATAATGGTTGTTTGACTCGGGTAACTATCCCACCGCACATCCACTTGAGAATTTAATAAGCGTTTTTTGTTCGCTTTAAAAGGTTTGGATCCATAGGGTATTTGCATCTTTAACATGTTTCTAGCATGCATATCCAAATTTAAAACATGTTAGGATCAGTTAGAAATCTTTTTCTTATGAAATTGCAAGCCATTAGGGTTGGACTACTAGAGTTTCCCAAACTTGGACAACAAAACTTTGTCATTCGTTTGTGGTGTGTGAATAAATTTTCTTTACTTACATTTGTTATTGTTTTTAATTTTTTCCGTACAGAAACTCAAAATTTTTTATTTTGTTGTAATCTATTTTGCCTTTATCTCCTTGTTTACGAGAGAATCGGAGTGTTAAAACTCAAAGTTTTGTTTTAAAAAAAAAAGTGTACATCTAAAAAGGAATAGAAGAGCACAAATGTAGAGAGAGATAATTCCAAAAAGTCTTTGTAACTTGTAGGGATGACAAACTCATTTAGTTTTTATACATTAGGTTTTGCAATGATCGGGAAAATGGAGAGGTGGAGATTTTTAACTGAGTGTTGACTCCAAATCCATAAGTGATGTCTTAAAAAAACATAGCCCGTTATGCATGATTGACCGATACATCACTTTACAAATGGTATGCGATTTTTAGGTCAACTTTTTTAAAATGGGCAAAATAATGGCTTGTTTGACTCGAGTAAATATCTCACCACACGTTCACTTGAGAATTTAATGAGCGTTTTTTGTTCGGTTTAAAAGTTTTGGATCCATAGGGCATTTGCATCTTTAACATGTTTCAAGCATGCATTTCCATATTTAAAACATGTTAGGATCAGTTAGAAATCAGTTTCTTGTCAAATTCCAAGCCATTAGAGTTTCTTAAAAAAACATAGCCCATTATGCATGATTGACCGATAAATATCTTTACTAATCGTATGTGATCGTTAGGTCAGTTTTTTGTAAATGGGCAAAATAATGGCTTGTTTGACTCAGGTAAATATCCAATCGCACGTTCACTTGAGAATTTAATGTGCATTTTTTGTTCTCATTCAAGGTTTAGATCCATAGGGAATTGGCATCTTTAACATGTTTTAAGCATGCATATTCATATTTAAAACATGCTAGGATCAGTTAGAAATATCTTTCTTATCAAATTCCAAGCCATTAGGGTTGAACTACTGGAATTTCCCAAACTTGGACAACTAAAGTTTTGTCTTCGTTTGTGGTGTGTGAATAAATTTTCTTTACTTACATTTGTTATTGTTTTTAATTTTTTTCGTACATAAACTCGAAAATTTTCATTTTGTTATGATATATTTTGCCTTTATCTCCTTGTTTACGAGAGAATCGGAGAGTTAAAACTCAAGGTTTTGATTTAAAAACAAAGTGTACATCTAAAAAGGAATAGAAAAGCACAAATGTAGAGAGAGATAATTCCAAAAAGTCTTTGTAACTTTTAGGGACTGCAAACTTTTTTAGTTTTAATACATAAGGTTTTGCAATGATCGGGAAAAAGGGGGAGGCGGGGGATTTTTAAGTGAGTGTTGACTCCCAATTCATAAGTCACATAGCCCGTTACGTATGATTGACTGGGAAATCAGTTAAAAAATCCATCTGTGATTGTTAGGTCATTTTTTTGTAAATGGCCAAAATAATGGGTTGTTTGACTCGACTAAATATCCACCACACGTTCACTTGAGAATTTAAAGAACGTTTATTATTTGGCTTTAAAATATTTGGTTCCATAGGGCATTTGCATCTTTATCATGTTTCAAGCATGCATATCCATAGTTAAAACATGTTAGGATCAGTTAGAAATCTCTTTCTTATCAAATTCCAAGCCACTAGGGTTGAACTACAGGAATTTCCCAAACTTGGCCAACAAAATTTTTGTGTTCGTTTATGGTGTGTGAATAAATTTTCTTTACTTACATTTGTTACTGTTTTTAATTTTTTCTATACAAAAACTCTAAAATTTTCATTTTCTTGTGATCTATTTTGCCTTTATCTCATTTTTTACGAGAGAATGGGTGAGTGAAAACACAAAGTTTTGATTTAAGAAGTAAATGTACATCTGAAATGGAATGGAAATGCACAAATTTAGAGAGAGATAATTCCAATAAGTCTATATAACTTTTAGGGACTGCAAACTTTTTTACTTTTTATACATTAGGTTTTGCAATGATCAGGAAAAGGGAGAGGTGGGGGATTTTTAATTGAGTGTAGACTCCCAATCCATATGTAATTTCTATAAAAAACATAGCCCGTTATGCATGATTGACCGATAAATCTCTTTAAAAATCGTCTGCGATTGTTAGGTCTGCTTTTTGTAAATGGCCAAAATAATGGCTTGTTAGACTAGAGTAAATATCCCACTACACGTTCACTTGAGAATACAATGAGTGTTTTTTGTTCGCTTTATAAGGTTTGGATTCATAGGGAATTTGCATCTTTAAGATGTTCCATGAATGCATATCCATATTTAAAATATGTTACGATCAGTTAGAAATTTTAGAAATATGTTTTTATCAAATTCCAAGCCATTAGAGTTGAACTACTTGAATTTCCCAAACTTGGACATCAAAAAATTTGTGTTTGTTTGTGGTGTGTGAAAAAATTTTATTTACTTACAGTTGTTATTGTTTTTAATTTTTTCCATACATAAACTCTAAAATTTTCATTTTGTTGTGATCTATTTTGCCTTTATCTACTTGTTTACGTGCAAATCGGAGAGTAAAAACTAAAAGTTTGATTTAAGAAATAAGTGTACTTCTACAATGGAATGGAAATGCACCAATGTAGAGAGAGATAATTCCAAAAAGTCTTTGTAACTTTTAGGGACTGCATACTCTTTTAGTTTTTATACATTAGGTTTTGGATTAATCGGGAAAAGGGGGAGGCGGGGGTTTTTAAGTGAGTTTTGACTCCCAATCCGTAAGTTATTTCTTACAAAAACATAGCCCGTTATGCATGATTGACCGGTAAATCACTTTACAAATCGTCTCCGATTGTTAGGTCAGCTTTTTGTAAATGGCCAAAATAATGGATTGTTTGACTCGTGTAAATATCCCACTGCACGTTCACTTGAGAATTTTATGAAAATTTTTTGTTCGCTTTAAAAGGTTTGGGTCCATAGGGAATTTGCATCTTTAACTTGTTTCAAGCATGTATATCCATATTTAAAACATGTTAGGATCAGTTAGAAATCTCTTTCTTATCAAATTCCAAGCCATTAGCGTTGAACTACTGGAATTTCCCAAACTTGGACAACAAACCTCTTGTGTTCATTTGTGGTGTGTGAAAAATTTTCTTTACTTACTTTTGGTATTGTTTTTAATTTTTTCCATACATAAAATCTAAAATTTTCTGTTTGTTTTGATCTATTTTGCCTTTATCTCTTTTTTTAAGAGAGAAAGGGAGAGGAAAACTCAAAGTTTTTATTTAAGAAACAAGTGTACATCTGAAATGGAATGGAATTGAAGAAATGTGGAGAGAGATAATTCAAAAAAGTCTCTATAACTTTTAGGGACAGCAAACTCTTTTAGTTTTTATACTTTAGGTTTTGCAAGGATCAAGAAAAGGGAGAGGCGGGGGATTTCTAATTGAGTGTTGACTCCCAATCCATAAGTCATTTCTTACAAAAACATAGCCCGTTATGCATGATTGACCGCTAAATGACTTTACAAATCGTCTGTGATTGTTAGGTCAGCTTTTTGTAAATGGCCAAAATAATGGTTAGCTTGACTCGGGTAAATATCCCACTGCACGTTCACTTGAGAATTTAAAGAGTGTTTTTTGTTTGCATTAAAAGGTTTGGATCCATAGGGAATTTGCATATTTAACATGTTTCAAGCATTCATTTCCATATTTAAAACATCTTAGGATCAGTTAGAAATCTCTTTCTTATCAAATTCCAAGCCATTAGGGTTGAACTACAAGAACTTCGCAAACTTGGACAACAAAACTTTTGTGTTTGTTTGTGGTGTGTGAATAAATTTTCTTTTCTTACATTTGTTATTTTTTTAATTTTTTCCATACATAAACCTTTAAATTTTCATTTTGTGGTGATTTATTTTGCCTTTATCTCCAAGTTTACGAGAGAATGGGAAAGTGAAAACTCAAAGTTTTGATTTAAGAAATAAGGGTACATCTAAAATGAAATGGAAATGCATAAATGTAGAGAGATAATTCCAAAAAGTCTCTGTAACTTTTAGAGACTGCAAACTGTATTAGTTTTTATACATTAAGTTTTGTAATAATCGGGAAAAGGGGGAGGGAGGAGATTTTTAACTGGGTGTCGACTCCCAATCCATAAGTCATTTCTTACAAAAACATAGCCCGTTACACATGATTGACCGATAAATCACTTTAAAAATCGTTTGCGATTGTTAGGTCATCTTTTTGTAAATGGGCAAAATAATGGCTTGTTTGATCGGGTAAATATCCCACATCATGTTCACTCTAGAATTTAATGAGCGTTTTTTGTTTTCTTTAAAAGGTTTGGACCATAGGACATTTGCATCATTAACTTGTTCCAAGCATGCATATCCATATTTAAAACATGTTAGGATCAGTTAGAAATCTCTTTCTTATCGAATTCCAAGCCATTAGGGTTGAACTACATGAATTTCCCAAACTTGGACAACAAAACTTTTGTGTTAATTTATGGTGATTGAAACAAATTTCTTTACTTACATTAGTTATTGTTTTTAATTTTTTCCATTCATAAACTGTAAAATTTTCATTTTGTTGTGACTTATTTTGCCTTTATCTCCTTGTTTACAAGAGAATGGGAGAGTGAAAACTCAAAGTTTTGATTTAAGAAATAAGTGTACATCTAAAATGGAATGGAAATGCACAAATGTAGAGAGAGATAATTCCAAAAAGTCTCTGTAACTTTTAGGGACTGTAAACTCTTTTAATTTTTATACATTAGGATTTGCAATAATCGGGAAAAGGGGGTGGGAGGGGATTTTTAACTGAGTGTTGACTTGCTATCCATAAGTCATTTCTTTCAAAAACATAGCCTGTTATGCATGATTGACCAATAAACACTATACTAATCGTTTTTCATTGTTAGGTTAGCTTTTTTTAAATGGGAAAAATAATGGGTTGTTTGACTCAGGTAAATATCCCACCGCACGTTCACTTGAGAATTTAATGTGTTTTTTGTTCACTTATAGAATTTAATGAGCATTTTTTGTTCACTTTAAATGGTTTGGATCCATAGAGCATTTGCATCTTTAACATGTTTCAAGCATGCATATCCATATTTAAAACATGTTAGGATCAGTTTGAAATCTTTTTCTTATCTAATTGCAAGCAATAGGGTTGAACTAGTGCAATTTCCCAAACTTTGACAACAATACTTTTGTAATCATTTGTTGTGTGTGAATAAATTTTCTTTACTTACTTTTTTTATTGTTTTTTACTTTTTCCATACATAAACTCTAAAATTTTCATTTTGTTGTGATCTATATTGCCTTTATCTCTTTGTTTACAAGAGAACGGGAGAGTGAAAACTCAAAGTTTATATTTAAGAAATAAGTGTATATCTAAAATGGAATGGAAATTCACAAATGTAGAGAGAGATAATTTCAAAAAGTCTCTATAACTTTTAGGGACTGCAAACACTTTTAGTTTTTATACATTAGTTTTTGCAATAATCGGGAAAAGAGGGAGACAGGGGATTTTTAACTGAGTGTTGACTCCCAATCCATAAGTAATTACTTAAAAAATCAAAGCCCTTTACGCTTGATTGACTTGTAAATCACTTTCCAAATCGTCTACGATTGTTAGGTCAGCTTTTTGTAAATGGGCAAAACAATGGCTCGTTTGACTCGCGTAAATATCCCATAGCACGTTCACTTGAGAATTTAATGAGTGTTTTTGTTCTCTTTAAAAGGTTTGGATCCATAGGGCATTTGCATCTTTAACTTGTTTCAAGCATGCGTATCCACATTCAAAACATGTTAGGATCAGTTAGAAATATCGTTCTTATCAAATTCCATGCCATCAGGTTTGAACCAGTGGAATTTCCCAAACTTGAACAACAAAACTTTTGTGTTCGTTTGTGGTGTGTGAACAAATTTTCTTTACTTACTTTTGTTATATTTTTTATTTTCTCCATACATAAACTCTAAAATTTTCATTTTGTTGTGATCTATATTTCCTTTATCTTCTTTTTTACGAGAGAATGGGAGAGTGAAAACTCAAAGTTTTGATTTAAGAAATAAGTGTACATCTACAATGGAATGGAAATGCACAAATTTAGAGAGAGATAATTCCAAAAAATATTTGTAACTTTTATTGACTGCAAACTCATTTTGTTTTTATACATTAGATATGGCAATGATCGGGAAAATGGGGAGGCGGGGGATTTTTAACTGAGTGTTGACACCCAGTCCATAAGTCATTTCTTACAAAAACATAGCCTGCTACGCATGATTGACCGATGAATCACTTGACAAATCATCTGCTATTGTTAGCTCAGCTTTTTTTAAATGGGCAAAATAATGCCTTGTTTGACTCAGGTAAATATCCCACTTTTTGTTCGCTTTAAAATGTTTGGATCCATAGGGCATTTGCAGCTTTAACATGTTTCAAGCATGTATATCCATATTTAAAACATGTTAGGCTCAGTTAGAAATCTCTTACTTATCAAATTCCATGCCATTAGGGTTGAACTAGTGGAATTTTCCAAACTTGGACAACAAAACTTTTGTGTTTGTTTGTGGTGTGTGAATATATTTTCTTTTACTTACATTTGTTACTTTTTAAAATTTTTTCCATGCATAAAATCTAAATTTTTTTCCTTTATCTCCTTGTTTACGAGAGAATGGGAGAGTGAAAACTCAAAGTTTTGATTTAAAATGCACAAATGTAGAGAGAGATAATTGCAAAAAGTCTCTGTAAGTTTTAAAGGACTGCAAACTCTTTTAGTTTTTATACACTAGGTTGAGCAATAATCGGGAAAAGGGGGAGGCAGGGGATTTTTAAATGAGTGTTGACTTCCTGTCCATAAGTAATTTCTTACAAAAACATAGCCCGATATGTATGATTGACTGATAAATAACTTTACAAATCAAATGCGATTGTAAGCTGAGTTTTTTGTAAATGGGAAACATAATGGCTTGTTTGACTCGGGTAAATATCCCACAGCACGTTCTCTTGAGAATTTAATGAGCGTTTGTTCACTTTAAAAGGTTTGGATCCATAGGGCATTTGCAACTTTAACATGTTTCAAGCATGGATATCCATATTTAAAACATGTTTGGATCAGTTAGAAATCTCTTTCTTATCAAATTCCAAGCCATTAGGGTTGAACTAGTGGAATTTCCAAAACTTGGACAACAAAACTTTTGTATTCGATTGTGGTGTGTGAATAAATTTTATTTACTTACATTTTTTATTGTTTTTAATTTTTTCCATACATAAACTCTAAATTTTTCATTTATTTGTGATCTCTTTTGCCTTTCTACTTGTTTACGAGAGTATGGGAGAGTGAAAACTCAAAGTTTTGATTTAAAAAATAAGCGTACATCTAAAATGGAATGGAAATGCACAAATGTAGAGAGAGATAATTCCAAAAAGTCTTTGTAACTTTTTGGGAATGCTAACTCTTTTAGTTTTTATACATTAGGTTTTGCAATGATCGGGAAAAGGTGGAGGCGGGGGATTTTTAACTGAGTGTTGACTCCCAATCCATGAGTCATTTCTTACAAAATCATAGCCCATTATGCATGATTGACCGATAAATCAATTTACAAATTGTCTGCGATTATTCGGTCAGCTTTTTGTAGATGGGCAAAATAATGGCTTGTTTGACTTGGGTAAATATTCTACCGCACGTTCACTTGAGAATTTAATGAGCGTTTTTTGTTCGCTTTAAAAGGTTTGGATCCATAGGGCATTTGCATCTTTAACATGTTTCAAGCATGCATATCCATATTTAAAACATGTTAGGATCAGTAAGAAATCTCTTTCTTATATAATTCAAAGCCATTAGGGTTGAACTAGTGGAATTTCCCTAACGTGGACAACAAATCTTTTGTTTTCGTTTGTGGTGTGTGAATAAATTTTCTTTACTTACATTCTTTACTGTTTTTAATTTTTTCCATACGTAAACTCTAAAATTTTCATTTTGTTGTGATCTATTTTGCCTTTATCTCCTTGTTTACTAGAGATTGGGACTGCAAATGTTTTGATCTAAGAAATAAGTGTACTTCTAAAATGGAATGGAAATGCACAAATGTAGAGAGAGATAATTCCAAAAAGTCTCTGTAACTTTTAGGGACTGCAAATGTTTTTAGTTTTTATACATTAGATATTTCAATGATCCGGAAAAGGGGGAGGCGGGGGATTTTTAACAGAGTGTTGACTCCCAATCTATAAGTCATTTCTTAAAAAAACATAGCCCATGACACATGATTGACCGATATATCACTTTACAAATCCTAGGAGATTGTTAGCTCAACTTTTTGTAAATGTGCAAAATAATGGCTTGTTTGACTCGAGTAAATATCCCACCGAATGTTCTCTTGAGAATTTAATGAGCTTTTGTTCACATTAAAAGGTTCGGATCCATAGCGCGTTTGCATCTTTAACATGTTTCAAGCATGCAAATCCATAATTAAAATATTTTAGGATCAGTTAGAAATCTCTTTCTTATCAAATTCCAAGCCATTATGGTTGAACTGGTGGAATTTCCCAAACTTGGACAACAAAACTTTTGTGTTCGTTTGTGGTGTGTGAATAAATTTTTTTTACTTACATTTGTTAATGTTTGAAATTTTTCCATACATAAACTCTAAAATTTTAATTCAGTTGTGATCTATTTTGCCTCTATCTCCTTTTTTACGAGAGAATGGGAGAGTGAAAACTCAAAGTTTTCATTTAAGAACTAAGTGTACATCTAAAATGGAAACGAAATGCACAAATGTAGAGAGAGATAATTCCAAAAACTCTTTGTAACTTTTAGGGACTGCAAACTCTTTTAGTTTCTATACATTAGGTTTTGTAATGATCGGGAAAAGGGGGAGGCAAGGGATTTTGAACTGAGTGTTGACACCAAATCCATAAGTCATTTCTTACAAAAACAAAACCTGTTAGGCATGTTTGACCGGTAAATATCTTTACAAATCGTCTACGATTGTTAGGTCAGTTTTTGTAAAAGGGCTAAATAATGGCTTGTAAAAGGGCTAAATAATGGCTTGTTTGACTCGGGTAAATATCCCACCGCACGTTCACCTGAGAATTTAAAGAGCGTTTGTTGATCGCTTTAAAATGTTTGGATCCATAGGGCATTTGCATCTTTCACATGTTTCAAGCATGCATATCCATATTTAAAACATGTTTGGATCAGTAAGAAATCTCTTTCTTTTCCAATTCCAAGACATTAGGGTTGAACTACTGGAATTTCCCTAACTTGGACAACCAAACTTTTGTCTTTGTATGTGGAGTGTGAATAAATTTTCTTTACTTAGATTTTTTTTTGTTTTAAATTTTTTTAGACATAAACTCTAAAATTTTCATTATTTTGTGAACTATTTTGCCTTTATCTCCTTGTCTCAGATAGTGAAAGCTCAAATGTAAAGAGAGATAATTCCAAAAAGTCTGTTTAACTTTTAGAGGCTGCAAACGTTTTAGTTTTTATACATTAGGTAATGCAATGATTGGGAAAAAGGGGAGGCGGGGGATTTTTAACTAAGTGTTGACTTCTAGTCCATAAGAAATTTCTTACAAAAACAAAGCCCGTTACACATGATTGATCGACAAATCATTTTACAAATCCTCTGCGATTGTTAGCGCAACTTTTTGTAAATGGGCAACATAATGGCTTATTTGAATTGGGTAAATATCCCACTGCTCGTTCACTTGAGAATTTAATCAGCATTTTTTGTTCGCTTTAAAAGGTCTAGATCCATAGGGCATTTGCATCTTTAACATGTTTCAAGCAGGCATATCCATATTTAAAACATGTTAGGATCAGTTAGAAATCTCTTTCTTATCAAATTCCGAGCCATTAGGGTTGAACTAATGGAATTTCACAAACATGGACAACAAAACTTTTGTGTTCATTTGTGGTGTGTGAATAAATTTGTTTTACTTACATTTGTTATTGTTTTAAATTTTTTCCTTACATAAACTCTAAATTTTTCATTTTTTTGTGACCTATTTTGTCTTTATCTCTTTATTTACTAGAGATTGGGAGAGTGAAAACTCATAGTTTTGATTTAAGAAATAAGTATACATCTAAAATGGAATGGAAATGCACAAATGTAGAGAGAGATAATTCCAAAAAGTTTCTGAAAATTTTTGGGACTGTAAAATCTTTTAGTTTGTATACATTAGGTTTTGCAATGATCAGGAAAAGGGGGAGGCGGGGGATTTTTAACTGAGTGTTGACTTCCAGTCCATAAGTCATTTCTTACAAAATCATAGCCAGTTACGCATGATTGACCGATAAATCACTTTAAAAATCCTCTACGATTGTTACGTCAACTTTTTGTATCAGGCAAAAATAATGGCTTGTTTGAATCGGGTAAATATCCCACCGCACGTTCACTTCAGAATTTAATGAGTGTTTTTGGTTCGCTTTAAAATGTTTCGATCCATAGGGCATTTGCATCTTTAACATGTTTCGAGCATGCTTATCCATATTTAAAACATGTTAGGATCAGTTAGAAATCTCTTTATTATCAAATTCCAAGCCATTAGGGTTATAGTAGAGGAATTTCCCATACTTGGACAACAAAATTTTTGTGTTCATTTGTGGTGTGTGAATAAATTTTCTTTACTTACATTCGTTATTTTTTTTTATTTTTTCCATACATAAACTCTAAAATTTTAATTTTGTTGTGAACTATTTTGCCTTTATTTCCTTGTTTACAAGAGAATGGGAGAGTGAAAACTCAAAGTTTTGATTTACGAAATAAGTGTACATCTAAAATGGAATGGAAATGCACAAATGTAGAGAGAGGTAATTCCAAAAAGTCTCTGTAACTTTTAGGGACTGCAAACTCTTTTATTTTTTATACATTAGGTTTTGCAATGATTGGGAAAAGGCAGAGGCGGGGGATTTTTAACTGAGTGTTGACAAGCAATCCATAAGTCAATTCATACAAAAACATAGCCCGTTACGCATGTTTGATCGATAAATATCTTTAAACATCATATGCGATTGTTAGGTCTACTGTTGTAAGTAGGCAAAATAATGGCTTGTTTGACTCGGGTAAATATCCCACCGCACATTCACTTGAGAATTTAATGAGCGTTTGTTGTTCGCTTTAAAAGGTTTGGATCCATAGGGCATTTGCATCTTTAAAAATTTTCAAGCATGCATATCCATATTTAAAACATGTTAGGAAGACTTAGAAATCTCTTTCTTATCAAATTCCGTGCCATTAGGGTTGAAGTAGTGGAATTTCCGAAACTTGGCCAACAAAACTTTTGTGTTCATTTGTGGAGTGTGAATAAATTTTCTTTACTTACATTTTTTATAGTTTTAAATTTTTTCGATAGTTAAACTCTAAAATTTTCATTTTTTTGTGATCTATTTTGAATTTATCTCCTTGTTTTCTCTCGGAGAGTGAAATCTCAAAGTTTTTATTTAAAAAAAAAGTGTACATCTAAAATGGAATGGAAATGCACTAATGTAGAGAGAGATAATTCCAAAAAGTCTCTGTTACTTTTATGGACTGCAAACTTTTTTAGTTTTTATACATTTGGTAATGCAATGATCAGGAAAAGGGGAAAGCGGAGGATTTTTAAATGAGTGTTGACTCCCACTCCTTAATTCATTTCTTACAAAAACATAGCTCATATGCATGATTGACAGATAAATCACTTTACAAATCTTCTACGACAGGTGGCTCAGTGTTTTGTAAATGGGCAAAATAATAGCTTGTTTGACTCGGGTAAATATCCCACCGCATGTTCACTTGAGAATTTCATGAGTGTTTGTTGTTGCTTTAAAAGGTTTGGGTCCATAGGACATTAGCATGCTTAACATGTTTCAAGCATGCATATCCATATTTAAAACATGTTAAGATCAGTTAGAAATCTCTATCTTTTCTAATTCGAACCCGTTAGGGTGGAACTACTGGAATTTCTCAAACTTGGACAACAAAACTTTTGTGTTCGTTTGTGGAGTGTGATTAAATTTTCTTTATTTACATTTGTTATTGTTTTTAATTTTTTCCATACATAATCTCTAAAATTTTCATTTTGTTGTGATCTATTTTGCCTTTACCTCCTTGTTTACGAGAGAATGGGAGAGTGAAAACTCAAAGTTTTGATTTAAGAAATAAGTGTACATCTAAATTGGAATGGAAATGCACAAATGTAGAGAGAGATAATTCCAAAAAGTCTCTTTAAATTTTAGGGACTACAACTCTTTTATTTTTTACACATTAGGTTTTGCAATGATCGGGTAAAGGGGGAGGCAGGGGATTTTTAATCGAGTGTTGACTCCTAATCGATAAGTCATTTCTTAAAAAAACTTAGCCTGTTAAACATGATTGACCGATAAATCACTTTACAAATCGTTTGCGATTGTTAGGTCAGCTTTTTGGAAATGGGCAAAATATTGGCTTGTTTGACTCGAGTAAATATCCCACCGCACATTCACTTGATAATTTACTGAGCGTTTTTTGTTCGCTTTCAAAGGTTTGGATCCATATGGAATTTTCATCTTTGACTTGTTTCAAGCATGCATATCCATATTTAAAACATGCTAGGATCAGTTAGAAATCTCTTTCTTATCAAATTCCAAGCCATTTGGGTGGAACTAGTGTAATTTCCCAAACTTAGACAACAAAACTTTTGTGTTCGTTTGTGGTGTGTGAATAAATTTTCTTTAAATACATTTGTTATTTATTTTTTTGTTATCCATGAAACTCTTAAATTTTCATTTTGTTGTGATCTATTTTGCCTATATCTCCTTTTTTACACGAGAATGGAAGAGTGAAAACTCAAAGTTTTGATTTACGAAATAAGTGTACATCTACAATGGAATGGAAATGCATAAATGTAGAGAGAGATAATTCCAAAAAGTCTCTGTAACTTTTAGGGACTGCAAACTCTTTTAGTTTTTCTACATTAGATATTGCAAATGATCGGGAAAAGGGGGAGGCGGGGAGATTTTTAACTGAGTGTTGACTCCCTGTCCATAAGTCATTTCTTAAAAAAACATAGCCCATCAAGCATGATTGACCGATAAATCACTTTACAAATCATATGAGATGGTTAGCTCAGCTTTTTGGAAATGGGCAAAATAATGGCTTGATTGACTCGGGTAATTATCCCACCACAAGTTCACTTGAGAATTTAATGAGCGTTTTTTGTTTTCTATAAAAGGTTTGGATCCATAGGGCATTTGCTTCTTTAAAATGTTTCAAGCATGCATATCCATATTTAAAACATGATAGGATTAGTTAGAAATCTCTACTTTATCAAATTCCAAACCATTAGGGTTGAACTAGTGGAATTTCCAAAACTTGGACAACAAAAATTTTGTGTTTGTTTGTGGTGTGTGAATAAATTTTCTTTACTTACATTTTTTATTGTTTTTAATTTTTTCCATACATAAACTCTAAAATTTTCATCTTGTTGTGATCAATTTTACCTTTATCTCCTTCTTTACGAGAGAATCGGAAAGTGAAAACTCAAAGTTATGATTTTTTTTTTTAAAAGTGTCCATCTCATAAGGAATGGAAATGCACAAATGTAGAGAGAGATAATTCCAAAAATTCTCTTTAAATTTTAAAGGACTGCAAACTCTTTTAGTTTTTATACACTAGGTTGAGCAATGATCTAGAAAAGGGGGAGGCGGGGGATTTTTAACTGAGTGTTGACTCCCAATCCATCAGTCATTTCTTAGAAAAACATGGCACGTTAAGCATGATTGACAGATAAATCACTTTACAAATCCACTGCGATTGTTAGCTCAACTTTTTGGAAATGGGCAAAATAATGACTTGTTTGAATCGGGTTAATATCCCACAGCACTTTCACTTGAGAATTTAATGAGCGTTTGTTCCCTTTAAAGGGTTTGGATCCATAGGGCTTTTGCATCTTTAACATATTTCAAGCATGCAAATCCATATTTAAAACATTTTAGGATCAGTTAGAAATCTCTTTCTTATCAAATTCCAAGCCATTAGGGTTGAACTAGTGGGATTTCCCAAACTTGGACAACAAAACTTTTGTGTTCGTTTGTGGTGTGTGAATAAATTTTCTTTACTTACATTTGTTATTGTTTTTAATTTTTTCCATACATAAACTCTAAAATTTTGATTATGTTGTATCTATTATGCCTTTCTCTCCTTGTTTACGAGAGAATGGGAGAGTGAAAACTCATAGTTTTGATTTAAGAAATAAGTGTACATCTAAAATGGAATGGAAATGCACAAATGTAGAGAGAGATAATTCCAAAAAATCTCTGTAACTTTTAGGGACTGAAAACTCTTTTAGTTTTTATACATTAGGTTTTCCAATGATCGGGAAAATGGGGAGGCCTGGGATTTTTAACTGAGTGTTGACTCCCAATCCATAAGGCATTTCTTAAAAAAACGTAGCCTGTTTTGCATGATTGACCGATAAATGTGTTTACAAATCGTTTGCGATAGTCAGGTCAGCTTTTGTGAATGGGCAAAATCATCGCTTGCTTGACTCTGGTAAATATCCCACCGCACGTTCACTTGAGAATTTAATGAGCGTTTGTTGTTTGCTTTAAAAGGTTTGGATCCATAGGGCATTTGCATCTTTAACAAGTTTCAAGCATGTATATCCATATTTAAAACATGTTTGGATCAATTAGAAATCTCTTTCTAATCAAATTCCAAGCCATTAGGGTTGAACTAGTGGAATCTCCCAACCATGGACAACAAAACTTTTTTTGTAAGTTTGTGGAGCGAAAATAAATTTTCTTTACTTATATTTGTTATTTTTTTAATTTGTTCAGTACATAAACTCTAAAATTTTCATTTTCTTGTGATCTAGTTTGCCTTTATCTACTTGTTTACTCTCGAAGAGTGAAAGCTCGAAGTTTTGATTGAAAAAAAAGAAGTGTACATAAAAAATGGAATGGAAATGCACTCATGTAGAGAGAGATAATTCCAAAAAGTCTCTGTAACTTTTGAGGGACTACAAATTCTTGTAGTTTTTATACATTAGGTAATGCAATGATCGAGAAAAGGGGGAGGTGGCAGATTTTTAAATGAGTGTTGACTCCCAGTCCATAAGTCATTGATTACAAAAACATAGCCTGTTACGCATGATTGACCGATAAATCACTTTACAACTCCTCTGCGATTGTTAGCTCAACTTTTTGTAAATGGGCAAAAGAATGACTTGTTTGACTCATGTAAATATCCCACCGCATGTTCACTTGACAATTTAATGAGCGTTTGTTGTTCGCTTTAAAAGGTTTGGATCCATAGGGATTTTGCATCTTTAACATGTTTCAAACATGCATATCCATATTTAAAACATGTTAGGATCAGTTAGAAATATCTTTCTTTTCAAAATCCAAGCCATTTGGGTTGAACTACTTGAATTTCCCAAACTTGGAGAAAAAAACTTTTGTGTTCGTTTGTGGAGTGTGAATAAATTTTCTTTACTTACATTTTTTATTGTTTTAATTTTTTCCATATATAATCTTTAAAATTTTCTTTTTGTTGTGATTTATTTTGCCTTTATTTCCTTGTTTACAAAAGAATGGGAGAGTGAAAACTCAAAGTTTTGATTTAACAAATAGGTGTACATCTAAAGTGGAATGGAAATGCACAAATATAGAGAGAGATAGTTCCAAAAAGTCTCTGTAAATTTTTGGGATTGCAAACTCTTTTCGTTTTTATACATTAGGTTTAGCAATGACCGTGAAAAGGGTGAGGCGGGGGATTTTTAATTGAGTGTTGACTGGAAATCCATAAGTCATTTCTTACAAAATCATAGCTCGTTATGCATTATTGACCGATAAATCACTTTACAAATCGTTTGCGCTTGGTAGGTTGGCTTTTTGTAAATAGGCAAAATAATTGTTTGTGTGACTCTGGTAAATATCTCGTCACACGTTCACTGGAGAATTTAATGACCATTTTTTGTTTGCTTTAAAAGGTTTGGATCCATTGGGCATTTGCATCTTTAACTTGTTTCAAGCATGCTTATCGATATTGAAAACATGTTGGGATTAGTCAGAAACCACTTTCTTTTCAAATTCCAAGACATTAGGGTTGAACTAGTGGAATTTCCCAAACTTGGACAACAAAATTTTGTGTTCATTTGTGGTGTGTGAATAAATTTTCTTTACTTACATTGGTTATTTTTTTTATTTTTTCCATACATAAACTCTAAAATTTTCAATTTGTTGTGATCTATTTTGCATTGATCTCCTTGTTTACTCTTGGAGAGTAAAATCTCAAAGTTTTGATTTACAAAAAAAGTGTACCTCTGAAATGGAATGGAAATGCACTAATGTAGAGAGAGATAATTCCAAAAAGTCTTTGTTACATCTGCAAACTCTTTTAGTTTTTATACATTAGGTAGTGCAATGATCGGGAAAAGGGGGAGGCGGCGGATTTTTAATTGAGTGTTGACTCCCAGTCCATAAGTCCTTTCTTACAAAAACATAGCCCGTTACACATGATCGACCGATAAATCACTTTACAAATCCTCTGCGATTGTTGGCTCAACTTTTTGTAAATGGGCAAAATAATGGCTTTTTTTACTAGGGTAAATATCCCACTGCATGTTCACTTTGAGAATTTAATGAGCGTTTGTTGTTCGCTTTGAAAAGTTTGGGTCCATAGGACATTTGCATCTTTAACATGTTTCAAGCATGCATATCCATATTTAAAACATATTAGGATCAGGTAGAAATCTCTTTCTTTTCAAATTCCAACCCAATAGGGTTGAACTACTGGAATGTCACAAACTTGGACAAAAAAACTTTTGTGTTCGTTTCGTTTGTGGAGTGTGAATAAATTTTCTTTACTTACATTTGTTATTGTTTTTAATTTTTTCCATACATAATCTCTAAAATTTTCTTTTTGTTGTGATCTATTTTGCCTTTATCTCCTTGTTTACGAGAGAATGGGAGAGTGAAAACTTAAAGTTTTGATTTAAGAAATAAGTGTACATTTAAATTGGAATGGAAATGAAAAAAAATTAAGAGAGAGAAAATTCCAAAAATTTTCTGTAAATTTTAGGGACTACAAACTCTTTTATTGTTTACGCATTAGGTTTTCCAATGATCGGGAAAAGGGGGAGACTGGGGATTTTTAACTGAGTGTTGACTCCTAATCCATAAGTCATTTCTTAAAAAAACCTAGCCCATTACACATGATTGACCGATAAATCACTTTACAAATCGTCTGCGATTGTTAGGTCAACTTTTTGGAAATGGGCAAAATAATGGCTTGTTTGACTTCGGTACGTTCACTTGATAATTTTCTGAGCGTTTTTTGTTCGCTTTCAAAGGTTTAGATCCATAGGGCATTTGCATCTTTAACATGTTTCGAGCATGCATATCCATATAAAAAACATGTTATGATCAGTTAGAAATCTCTTTCTTATCAAATTCCAAGCCATTAGGGTGGAACTAGTGGAATTTCCCAAACTTGGGCAATAAAACAGTTGTGTTCGTTTGTGGTGTGTGAATAAATTTTCTTTACTTACATTTTTTATTGTTTTTTTATTTTTTCCATACATAAACTCTAAAATTTTCTTTTTGATGTGATCTATTTTGCCTATATCTCCTTTTTTACGCGAGAAAGGGAGAGTGAATATTCAAAGTTTTGATTTAAGAAATAAGTGTACATCTACAATGGAATGGAAATGCAAAAATGTAGAGAGAGATAATTCCAAAAAATCTATGTAACTTTTAGGGATTGCAAACACTTTTAGTTTTTATACATTAGATATTGCAAATGATCGGGAAAAGGGAGAGGCGAGGGATTTTTAACTGAGTGTTGACCCAATCCATAAGTCATTCCTTACAAAAACATAGCCCATTACACATGATTGACCGATAAATCACTTTAAAAATTGTCTGTGATTGTTAGCTCAGTATTTTGTAAATAAGCAAAATAATGGCTTGTTGGACCCGGGTAAATATTCCACCGCACGTTCTCTTGAGAATTTAATGAGTGTTTGTTTGCTTTAAAAAGTTTGTATCCATAGGGCCTTAGCATCTTTCACATGTTTCAAGCATGCAAATCCATATTTAAAACATGTTAGGATCAGTTAGAAATCTCTTTCTTATCAAATTCCAAGCCATTATGGTTCAACTAGTGGAATTTCCCAAACTTGGACAACAAAACTATTTTTTGTTTGTGGTGTGTGAATAAATTTTCTTTTCTTACATTTGTTATTGTTTTTTATTTTTTCCATACATAAAATCTAAAATTTTGATTTTGTTGTGATCTATTTTGCTTTTATCTCCTTGTTTACGAGAGAAAGGGAGAGTGAAAACTCAAAGTTTTGATTTAAGAAATAAGTGTACATCTAAAATGGAATGGAAATGCACAAATGTAGAGAGAGATAATTCCAAAAAGGCTCTGTAACTTTTAGGGACTGAAAACTCTTTTAGTTTTTATACATTAGGTTTTGCAATGATCTGGAAAAGGGGGAGGCAGGGGATTTTTAACTGAGTGTTGATAGCCCGTTATGCATGATTGATCGATAAATATCTTTACAAATCGTCTGTGACTGTTAGGCCAGCTTTTGTAAATGGGAAAAATAATGGCTTGTTTGACTCATGTAAATATTCCACCACATGTTCACTTGAGGATTTAATGAGGGTTTGTTGTTCACTTTTAAAGGTTTTGGATCCATAGGGTATTTGCATCTTTAACATATTTCAAACACGCATATCAATATTTAAATCATGTTTGGATTAGTTGGAAATCTCTTTCTTATCAAATTCCAAGCCATTAGGGTTGAACTTGTGGAAATTCCCAAACATGGACAACAAAATTTTTGTGTTCGTTTGTGGAGTGTGAATAGATTTTCTTTATTTACATACTTTTAGTTTCTTTCATACATAAAATCTAAAATTTTCATTTTATTGTGATCTATTTCGACTTTATCTCCTTGTTTACACTTGAAGAGTGAAAGCTCAAAGTTTTGATTTAAAAAAAAATGTGTACATCTAAAATGGAATGGAAATGCACTAATGTAGTGACAGATATTTCCAAAAAGTCTTTGTAACTTTTAGGGGTTCCAAACTCTTTTAGTTTTTATACATAAGGTAATGCAATGATTGGGAAAAGGGGTAGGCGGGGGATTTTTAACGGTGTGTTGACTTGCAGTCCATAAGTCATTTCTTAAAAAAACATAGCCTGTTATGAATGACTTGCCGATAAATCACTTTACAAATCCTCTGCAATTGTTAGCTCAACTTTTTGTAAATGGTCAAAATAATGGCTTGTTTGACTCTGGTAAATATCCCACCGCATCTTCATTTGAGAATTTAATGAGCATTTGTTGTTCACTTTAAAAGGTTTGGATCCATAGGGCATTTACATCTTTAACTTGTTTCAAGCAAGCATATCCATATTTAAAGCATGTTAGGATCTTCTAGAAATCTCTTTCTTTTAAAATTCCAAGCCATTAGGGTTGAACTACAGGAATTTCCGAAACTTGGACAACAAAACTATTGTGTTCGTTTGTGGAGTGTGAATAAATTTTCTTTACTTATATTATTTTTTTTATTTTTAATTTTTTCCATACATTGTCTCTAAAATTTTCATTTTGTTGTGATCAATTTTGTCTTTATCTCCTTGTTTACAAGAGAATGGGAGAGTGAAAACTCAAAGTTTTGATTTAAGAAATAAGTGTACATCTAAAATGGAAAGTAAATGCACAAATGAAGACAGAGATAATTCCAAAAAGTCTCTGTAACTTTTAGGGAATTCAAACTCTTTTAATTTTTATGCATTAGGGTTTGCAATGATCAGGAAAAGGGGGAGGTGGGGGGAGTTTTTAACTGAGTGTTGACTCCCAATTCCTAAGTCATTTCTTACAAAAACATAGCCTACGCATGATTGACCGATAAATCACTTTACCAGTCGTCTGTGATTGTTAGCTCAGATTTTTTTAAATAGACAAAATAATGGCTTGTTTTACTCGGGTAAATATCCTACCTGACGTTCACTTGAGAATTTAATAAGCGTTTTTTTTTCGCTTTAAAATATTTAGATCCATAGGGCATATGCATTTTTAACAAGTTTCAAGCATGCATATCCACATTTAAAACATGTTAGGATTAGTTAGAAATCTCTTTCTTATCAAATTCCAAGCCATTAGGGTTGAACTAGTGGAATTTCCAAAACTTGGACAACAAAACTTTTGTGTTCGTTTGTGGTGCATGAATAATTTTCTTTACTTACATTTGATATTGTTTTTAATTTTTTCCATACATAAACTTTAAATTTTTCATTTTGTTGTGATCTATTTTTCCTTTATCTCCCTGTTTAGGAGAGAATGGGAGAGTGAAAACTCAAAGTTTTGATTTACTTAAAGTCTCTGTAACTTTATGGGACTACAAACTCTTTTCGTTTTTATACATTAGGTTTCGCAATGATCGGGAACTTGGGGAGGCGAGGGGTTTTTAACTGAGTGTTGACTTCCAATCCATAAGTCATTTCTTACAAAATCATAGCCCGTTACGCATGATTGACTGATAAATCACTTTTGAAATCATCTGCGATTGTTTGGTTAGCTTTTTTAAAATGTACAAAATATTGCCATGTTTGACTCGGGTATATATTGCACCTCACGTGCACTTGAGAATTTAATGAGCATTCTTTGTTCGCTTTAAAAGGTTTGGATCCATTGGGCATTTGCATCTTTAACATGTTTCAAGCATGCATATCCATATTTAAAACATGTTTGGAACAGTTAGAAATCTCTTTCTTATGACATTCCAAGCCATTAGGGTTGAACTGGTGGAATTTCCCAAACTTGGACAGCAAATCTTATGTGTTCATTTGTGGTATCTGAATAAATTTCCTTCACTTACATTCGTAATTTTTTTTTATTTTTTTGATACATAAACTATAAAATTTTTATTTTCTTGTGACCTATTTTGCCTTTATCTCTTTGTTTACGAGAGAAAGGGAGAGTGAAAATTCAAAGTTTTCATTTAATAAATAAGTGTACATCTAAAATGGAATGGAATTGCACAAATGTAGAGAGAGATAATTCCAAAAAGTCTTTGAAACTTTTTGGGACTGAAAACTCTTTTAGTTTTTATACATTAGGTTTTGCGATGATTAGGAAAAGGGGTGGCGAGGGATTTTTAACTGAGTGTTGACTCCCAATCCATAAGTAATATCTTAAAAAATCATAGCCCGTTACACATGATTGACCGATAAATCACTTTACAAATCATTTGCGATTGTTAGGTCAGCTTTTTGTAAATGGGCAAAATGGCTTGTTTGACTCGGGTAAATATCCCACCGCACGTTAACTTGAGAATTTAATGAGTGTTTTTTTTCACTTTAAAAGGTTTGGATCCATATGACCTTTGCATATTTAACATGTTTCAAGCATGCATATCCATATTTAAAAATGTTAGGATCAGTTAGAAATCTCTTTCTTATCAAATTCCAAGCCATTAGGGTTGAACTAGTGAAATTTCTCAAACTTGGACAACAAAACTATTGTGTTTGTTTGTGGTGTGTGAATAAATTTACTTTACTTAATTTTTTTTTTTTTAAATTTTTTTCATACATAAACTCTAAAATTTTTATCATGTTGTGATCTATTTTTCCTTTATCTCCTTGTTTACGAGAGAATCGGAGAATGAAAACTCAATGTTTTGATTTAAAAAAAAAAGTGAACCTCTAAACTGGAATGTAAATTCACAAATGTAGAGAGAGATAATTCCAAATGGTCTCTATAACTTTTAAAGGACTGCAAACTCTTTTAATTTGTATACACTAGGTTGAGCAATGATCGGGTAAAGGGGGAGGCAGGGGATTTTTAACTGAATGTTGACTCCCAGTCCATCAGTCATTTCTTACAAAAACCTAGCCCATTACGTATGGTTGACCGATAAATAACTTTACAAATCCTATGCGATTGTTAGCTCAACTTTTTTTAATTGGGAAAAATTATGGTTGATTTGATTCAGGTAAATATCCCACCGCACGTTCACTTGAGAATTTAATGAGCATTTGTTGTTCACTTTAAAGTGTTTGGATACATAGGGAATTTGCATCTTTAATATGTTTCAAAGAATGCATATCCTTATTTAAAACAAGTTAGGATCAATTAGAAATCCCTTTCTTATCAAATTCCAAGCCATTAGGGTTGAACTACTGGAATTTCCCAAACTTTGAAAACAAAACTTTTGTGTTCGTTTGTGGTGTGTGAATAAATTTTCTTTACTTACATTTTTTATTTTATTTATTTTTACCATACTTAAACTCTATAATTTTTCATTTTGTAGTGATCTATTTTGACTTTATCTCTTTTTTTACGAGAGAATGGGAGAGTGAAAACTAAAAGTTTTGATTTATGAAATAAGTGTACATCTAAAATGGAATAGAAATGTACAAATGTAGAGAGAGATAATTTCAAAAAGTCTCTGTAAATTTTAGGGACTGCAAACTCTTTTATTTTTTATACATTAGGTTTTGCAATGATCGAGAAAAGGGGGAGGTGGGGGGTTTTTAACCGAGTGTTGACTCCCAATCCATAAGTCATTTCTTACAAAATCATGGCCCGTTATGCATGATTGACCGATAAATCACTTTACAAATCGCCTATGATCGCTAGGTCAGCTTTTTGTAAATGGGCAAAACAATGGCTTGTTTGACTCGGGTAAATATCCCACTGCAAGTTCACTTGAGAATGTAATGAGCGTTTTTGTTTACTTTAAAAGGTTTGGATCCATAGGGCATTTGCATCTTTAACATGTTTCAAGCATGCATATCCATATTTAAAACATGTTAGGATCAGTTTGAAATCTGTTTCTTATCAAATTTTAAGCCATTAGGGTTCAACTTATGGAATTTCCCAACCTTGGACAACAAAACTTTTGTGTGCATTTGTGGTGTGTGAATAAATTTTCTATATTTACATTTTTTTTTTTTTTTGCCATACATAAATTTTGAAATTTCCATTTTGTTATGATCTATTTTGCCTTTATCACCTTGTTTACAAGAGAATAAGAGAGTGAAAACTCAAAGTTTTGATTTTAAAAAAATGTGTACATCTAAAATTGAATAAAAATGCACAAATGTAGAGAGAGATAATTCCAAAAAGTCTCTGTAACTTTTAGGGACAACAAACACTTTTAGTTTTTGTAGATTAAGTAATGCAATGATCGGCAAAAGGGGGAGGTGGGGATTTTTAACTGAGTGTTGTCTACCAGTCTATAAGTCATTTCTTACAAAAACATAGACCATTACGATTCGATCGATAAAGCACTTTACAAATCCTCTGCGATTGTTAGCTCAGCTTTTTGTAAATGGGCAAATTAATGGCTTGTTCGACTCGGGTAAATATCCCACTGCACATTCTCTTGAGAATTTAATGAGCGTTTTTTGTTTGCTTTAAAAGGTTTGGATCGATAGGGCTTTTTTTCATCTTTAACATGTTTCAAGCTTGCATATCCATATTTAAAAAATCTTAGGATCAGTTAGAAAACTCTTGCTTATCAAATTCCAAGCCATTTGGATTGAACTAGTGGAATTTCCCAAACTTGGACAACAAAACTTTTGTGTTCGTTTGTGGTGTGTGAATAAATTTGCATTACTTACATTTGTTAATGTTTTTAATTTTTTCCATACATAAATTCTAAAATTTTGAGTTTGTTGTGATCTATTTGCCTTTTCTCCTTGTTTACGAGAGAATGGGAGACTGAAAACTCAAAGTTTGGATTTAAGAAATATGTTTACATCTAAAATGGAACAGAAATGCAAAATAGTAGAGAGAGATAATTCCAAAAAGTCTCTGTAATTTTTAGGGACTACAAACTCTTTTAGTTTTTATACATTAGGTTTTACAATAATTGGGAAAATGGGGAGGCATGGGATTTTAACTGAGTGTTGATTCCCAATCCTTAAGTCATTTCTTACAAAAACAAAGCCCGTTACACATGGTTGACTGATAAATATCTTTACAAACCATCTGCTATTGTTAGGTCAGCTTTTGTAGATGGGCAAAATAATGGCTTGTTTGACTAGGGTAAATATCTCACCGCACATTCACTTGAGAATTTAATGAACGTTTGTTGTTCGCTTTAAAAGGTTTGGATCCATAGTGCATTTTCATCTTTAACAAGTTTCAAGCATGCATATCCATATTTAAAACATGTTTGGATCTGTTAGAAATCTTTTTCCTATCAAATTCCAAGCCATTAGGGTAGAGCTCGTGGAGTTTCCGAAACTTGGACAACAAAACTTTTGTGTTCATATGTGGTGTGTGAATAAATTTTCTTTATTTACATTAGTTATTTTTTAAAATTTTTTCCATACATAAACGCTGAAAGTTTTATTTTGCTCCGAACTATTTTGCCTTTATCTCCTAGTTTACGTGAGCATGGGAGAGTGAAAACTCAAAGTTTTGATTTAAGAAATATGTGTACATCTAAATTGGAATCGAAATGCACAAATGTAGAGAGATAATTCCAAAAAGTCTCAGTAAATTTTAGGGATTGCAAACTCTTTTAGTTTTTATACATTAGGTTTTGTAATGATCAGGAAAAGTGGCAGGCGGGGGATTTTTAACTGAGTGTTGACTCCCAATCCATAAGTCATTTCTTATAAATACATAGCCCGTTACACATGATTGACTGATAAATCACTTTTCAAATCGTCTGCGATTGTTAGCTCAACTTTTTGTAAATGAGCAAAATTGTGGCTTGTTTGTCTCGGGTAAACAACACGTTTACTTGAGAATTTATTGAGCGTTTGTTGTTCTCTTTAAAAAGTTTGGATCCATGGGGCATTTGCATCTTTAACATGTTTCAAGCATGCATATCCAAATTTAAAACATCTTAGAATTAGTTAGAAATCTCTTTCTTATCAAATTCCAAGCCATTAGGGTTGAACTACCTAAATTTCCCAAACATGGAAAACAAAAATTTTGTGTTCGTTTGTGGTGTGTGAATAAAATTTATTTACTTACATTTGTTATTTTTTTAAATTTTTTCCATACATAAACTTTAGAGTTTTCATTTTGGTGTGAACTATTTTTCCTTTATGTCCTTCTTTACGAGAGAAAAGGAGAGTGAAAACTCAAAGTTTTGATTTAAGAAATAAGTGTACATCTAAAATGGAATGGAAATGCACAAATGTAGAGAGAGATAATTCCAAAGAGTCTCTGTCACTTTTAGGGACTACAAACTCTTTTAGTTTTATTACATTAGGTTTTGAAATGATCAAGAAAAAGGGGACGCGAGGGATTATTAACTGAGTGTTGACTCCCAATCTATTAGTCATTTCTTAAAAAAACATAGCCTGTTACGGATGATTGAACGACATGACAAGTCACTTTCCAAATTGTCTGCGATATTTAGCTCAAGTTTTTGTAAATGGGCAAAATAATTTTTTGTTTGACTCATGTAAATATCCCACCTCACATTCACTTGAGAATTTAATGAGCGTTTTTTGTTCACTTTAAAACGTTTTGATCCATTGAGCATTTGCATCTTTAACATGTTTCAAACATGTATATCCATATTTAAAACATGTTAGGATCAGTTAGAAATCTTTTTCTTATCAAATTGCAAGCCATTAGGGTTGAACTTGTGGAATTTCCAAAACTTGGACAACAAAACTTTTGTGTTTGTTTGTGGTGTGTGAATATATTTTCTTTACTTATATTAGTTATTGTTTATAATTTTTTCCATCCATAAACTCTTAATTTTTCATTTTCTTGTGATCTATTTTGTCTTTATCTTTTTGTTTACGACTGAATGGGAGAGTGAAAACTCAAAGGTTTGATTTAAGAAATAAGTATGCATCTAAAATGGAATGGAAATTCGCAAATGTAGAGAGAGATAATTCAAAAGTGTCTTTGTCACATTTTGGGACTGCAAACTCTTTTAGTATTTGTAATGATCGGGAAAAGGGGGAGGTAGGGGATTTTTAACTGAGTATTGACTCCCAATCCATAAGTCATTTCTTACAAAAACATAGCCCGTTACGCATGATTGACCAATAAATATCTTTACAAATCGTCTACTAATGTTAGGTCAGCTTTTGTAAATGGGCAAAATAATGGCTTGTTTGACTCGGGTAAATATCCCACCGCATTTCACTTGAGAATTTGATGAGCGTTTGTTGTTCACTTTAAAAGGTTTGGATCCATAGGGCATTTGCATCTTTAACATGTTTCAAGCATGCATATCCATATTTAAAATATGTTTGCAACAGTTAGAAATCTGTTTTTTATCAAATTTCAAGCCATTAGGGTTGGACTAGTGAATTTCCCAAAATTGGACAACAAAGCTTTTGTGTTCATTTATGGAGTGTGAATAAATTTTATTTACTTACATTTGTTATTTTTTTTAATTTTTTCCATACATAAACTCTAAAATTTTCATTTTTTTTATCTATTTTTCCTTTATCTCCTTGTTTACTCTCAGAGAGTGAAAACTCAAAGTTTTGATTTAAAAAAAAAGTGTACATCGAAAATGGAATGGAAATACACTAATGTAGAGAGAGATAATTCCAAAAAGTCTCTATAACTTAAACTCTTTTAGTTTTTATACATTAGGTAATACAATGATCGGGGAAAGGGAGAGGCAGGGGATTTTAAACTGAGTGTTGACTCCCAGTTCATAAGTCATTTCTTACAAAAACATACCCAGTTACACATGATTGACTGATAAATCACTTTACAAATCCTCTGTAATTGTTTGCTCAGCTTTTTATAAATGGGCAAAATAATGGCATGTCCGACTCGAGTAAATATCCCACCGCACGTTCACTTGAGAATTTAATGAGCGTTTGTTGTTCGCTTTAAAAGGTTTGGATCTGTCGGGCATTTGGATCTTTAACATGTTTCAAGCATGCATATCCATATTTAAAACATCTTAGGATCAGTTAGAAATCTCTTTCTTTTCAAATTCCGAGCCATTAGGGTTGAACTACAGGAATTTCCCAAACTTGGACAACAAAACTTTTGTGTTCGTTTGTGGTGTGTGAATAAATTTTTGTTACCTACATTTTTTATTGTTTTTAATTTTTTCCATACTTAATCTCTAAAATTTTCAGTTTGTTGGCTCTTTTTTTCCTTTATCTCCTTCTTTACAAGAGAAATGGAAATGCACAAATGTAGAGAGAGATAATTCCAAAAGGTCTCAGTAACTTTCAGGGACTACAAACTCTTTTATTTTTTATACATTAGGTTTTGCAATGATCATGGAAAGGGGGACGCGGGGGATTTTTAACTTAGTGTTGACTCCTAATCCATAAGTCATTTCTTACAAAAATATAGCCCATTACGGATGATTGACCAATAAATCACTTTACAAATCGTCGGCGATTGTTAGCTCAGTTTTTTGAATATGAGCAAAATAATGGCCTGTTTGAGTCGGGTAAATATCCCACCGCACGTTCACCTGAGAATTTAATGAGCGTTTTTTGCTCACTTTAAAAGGTTTAAATCCATAGGGCATTTGCATCTTTAACATGTTTCAAGCATGCATATCCATATTTAAAACATGTTAGGATCAGTTAGAAATCTCTTTCTACTCAAATTCCAAACCATTGGAGTTGAACTAGTGTATTTTCCAAAATTGGACAACAAAACTTTTGTGTTCGTTTGTGGTGTGTGAATAAATTTTCTTTACTTACATTTGTTATTTTTTTTAATTTTTTTCCATACATACACTCTTAATTTTTATTTTGTTGTGATCTCTTTTGCCTTTATCTCATTGTTTATGAGAGAATGGGAGAGTGAAAACTCAAAGTTTTAATTTAAGAAATAAGTGTACTTCCACAATGGAATGGAAATGCACAAATGTAGAGAGAGATAATTATAAAAGTCTCTATAACTTTTAGGGACTGCAAACTCTTTCAGTTTTTATACATTAGATATTGCAATGATCGGGAAAAGGGGGAGGCGGGGGATTTTTAACTGAGTGTTGACTCCAATTCCATAAGTCATTTCTTACAAAAACATTGCCCGTTAAGCATGATTGACCATCAAATCACTTTACAAATCCTCTGAGATTGTTAGCTCAACTTTTCTAAATGGGAAAAATAATGGCTTGTTTGACTTGGATTAATATCCCATCGCACGTTCACTTGAAATTTAATGAGCATGTGTTGTTCGCTTTAAAAGGTTTGCATCCATAGGGAATTTGCATCTTTAACAAGTTTTAAAGCATGCATATCCGTATTTAAAACATGTTAGGATCAGTTAGAAATCTCTTTCTTATAAAATTCCAAACCATAACGGTTGAACTACTGGAATTTCCCAAACTTGGAAAACAAAACTTTTGTGTTCGTTTGTGGTGTGTGATTAAATTTTCTTTACTTACATTTGTTATTTTTTTTAACTTTTTCCTTACCTAAACTCTAGAATTTTCATTTTGTTGTGATCTATTTTGCCTTTATCTCCTTGTTTACGAGAGAATAGGAGAGTGAAAACTCAAAGTTTTTATTTAAGAAATAAGTGTAAATCGAAGATGGAATAGAAATGCACAAATTTAGAGAGAGATAATTCCAAAAAGTGTTTGTAACATTTCTGGACAGCAAACTTTTTTAGTTTTTATACATTAGGTTTTTGCAATGATCGGGAAAAGGGGGAGGCGGGGGATTTTTAACTGAGTGTTGACTCCCAATCCATAAGTCATTTCTTAAAAAATCATAGCCCGTTACGTATGATTGACCAATAAATCACTTTAAAAATCCTCTACGATTATTAGGTCAGCTTTTTGTATATGGCCAAAATAATTGCTTGTTTGACTCGGGTAAATATCCCACCGCACATTCACTTTAGAATTTAATGAACGTTTTTATTCGCTTTAAAAGGTTTGGATCCATAGGGCATTTGCATCTTTAACGTGTTTCAAGCATGCATATCCATATTTAAGACATGTTAGGATTAGTTAGAAATCACTTTCTAATCAAATTCCAAGCCATTAGGGTTGAACTACTGGATTTTCTCAAACTTAGACAAAAAAACTTTTGTATTTGTTTGTGGTGTGTGAATAAATTTTTTTTACTGACATTTTTTATTGTTTTTTTATTTGTTCCATACTTAAACTCTAAAATTTTCATCTTGTTGTGATCTATTTTGCCTTTATCTTCTTGTTTACGAGAGAAGCGTAGAGTGAAAACTCAAAGTTTTGATTTAAAAATAAAGTGTACAAGTAAAATTGAATGGAAATGCACAAATTTAGAGAGAGATAATTCCAAAAAGTCCCTGTAACTTTTAAAGGACTGTAAAATCTTTTAGTTTTTATACACTAGGTTGAGCAATGATCGAGAAAAGGGGGAATCAGGGGATTTTTAACTAGGTATTGACTCCCAATCCATAAGTCATTTCTTAAAAAAGCATAGCCCGTTATGCAGGATTGACTGATAAATCTCTTTAAAAAACTTCTGCGATTGTTAGCTCAGCTTTTTTTAAATGGGCAAAATAATGGCTTGTATGACTCAGGTAAATATCCCACCACACGTTCACATGAGAATTTAATGAGCGTTTGTTGTTCACTTTGAAAGGTTTGCCACCGTAGGGCATTTGCATCTTTAACATGTTTCAAAGCACGCATATCCGTATATAAAACATGTTAGAATCAGTTAGAGATCTTTTTCTTATTAAATTCCAAGCCAATAGGGTTGAACTAGTTGAATTTCCAAAACTTGGAGAAACAAACTTTTGTACTTGTTTGTGGTGTGTTAATAAATTTTCTTTACTTACATTTGTTTTTTTTTTAATTTTTTCCATACATAAACTCAAAATTTTTCATTTTTTGTGATCTATTTTCCTTTATCTCCTTGTTTACGTGAGAACCGGAGATTGAAAACTCAATGTTTTGATTTAAGAAATAAGTGTACATCTAAAATGGAATGGAAATGCACAAATGTAGAGAGAGATAATTCCAAAAAGCCTCTGTAACTTTTTGAGACTGCAAACTCTTTTAGTTTCTATACACTAGGTTGAGCAATGATTGGGAAAAGGGGGTGTCGGGAGATTTTTAATTGAGTGTTGACTCCCAATCCATAAGTCATTTCTTACAAAAACATATCCCGTTACGCATGATTGATCGATAAATATCTTTACAAATCATCTGCAATTGTTTCGTCAGCTTTTGTAAATGGGCAAAATATTGGCTTGTTTGACTTGGGTAAATATCCCGCCGCACGTTCACTTGAGAATTTAATGAGCGTTTGTTATTCTCTTTAAAAGGTTTGGATCCATAGGGCATTTGCATCTTTAACATGTTTCAAGCATGCATATCCATATTTAAACATTGTTTGGATAAGTTAGAAATCTCTTTCTTATCAAATTCCAAGCCATTATGGTTGAACTAGTGGAATTTCTCAAACTTGGACAACAAAATTGTTGTGTTCGTTTGTGGAGTGTGAATAAATTTTCTTTACTTACATTTGTTATTGTTTTTAATTTTTTGCATACATAAACTCTAAAATTTTCATTTTGTTGTGATCTATTTTGCCTGTATCTCCTTATTTAGTAGAGAATCGCAGAGAGAAAGCCCAAAGTTTTTATTTAAAAAAAAAAGGTGTACCTCAAAAATGGAATGGAAATCCACTAATGTAGAGAGAAATAATTCCAAAAATTCTATGTAACTTTTAGGGACTGCAAACTCATTTAGTTTTTATACATTAGGTAATGCAATGATCGAGAAAAGAAGGAGGCGGAGGATTTTTAAGTGAGTGTTGACTCACAGTCCATAAGTCATTTCTTAGAAAAACGTAGCCCGTTACGCATGATTGAACATTATATCACTTTACAAATCCTCTGCGATTGTTAGCTCATCATTTTGAAAATGGATAAAATAATGCCTTGTTTGACTCGGGTAAATATCCTGCTGCACGTTCACTTGTGAATTTAATGAGCGTTTGTTGTTCGCTTTAAAAGGTTTGCATTCGTAGGGCATTTACATCTTTAACAAGTTTCAAAGCAAACATATCCATATTTAAATCATGTAAGGATCAGTTAGAAATCTCTTTCTTATCAAATTCCATGCCATTAGGGTTGAACTACTAGAATTTCCCACACATGGAAAACAAAACCTTTGTGTTCGTTTCTGGTGTGTGACTGAATTTTCTTTACTTACATTTTTTTATGTTTTTAATTTTTTCCATACTTAAACTCTATGATTTTCATTTTGTTGTGATCTATTTTGCCTTTATCTCCTTGTTTACGAGAGAATGGGAATGTGAAAACTCAAAGTTTTGATTTAAGAAATAAGTGTACATCTAAAATGAAATGGAAATGCAAAAATGTAGGGAGAGATAATTCCAAAAAAGTCTCTGGAACTTTTTGGGACTGCAAACTCTTTTAGTTTTTATACACTAGGTTGAGCAATGATCAAGAAAAGGGGGAGTCGGGGGACTTTTAACTGAGTGTTGACTCCCAATCCACAAGTCATTTCCTACAAAAACATATCCCGTTATACATGATTGACTGATAAATATCTTTACAAATTGTCTGCAATTGTTATGTCAACTTTTGTAAGTGGGCAAAATAATGGCTTGTTTGACTTGGGTAAATATCCCACCACACGTTCACTTGAGAATTTAATGAGCGGTAGTTGTTCGCTTTAAAAGGTTTGGATCCATAGGGCATTTGCATCTTTAACATGTTTCAAACATGCATATCCACATATAAAACATGTTTCCAAGCCATTACAGTTGAACTAAGACATCAAACCTTTTGTGTTCGTTTGTGGAGTGTGAATAAATTTTTTTTACTTGCATTTGTTATATTGTTTTTAATTTTTTCCATACATAAGCTCTAAAATTTTCATTTTGTTGTTATCTATTATGCCTTTATCTCCTTGTTTACGTAAGAATGGGAGAGTGAAAACTCAAACTTTTGATTTAAGAAATAAATGTACATCTAAAATGGAATGGAAATGCACAAATGTAGAGAGAGATAATTCCAAAAAGTCTCTATAACTTTTTGGGATTGCAAACTGTCTTAGTTTTTTTACAATAAGTTTTGCAATGACAGGGAAAAGGGGCAGTGGGGGATTTTTAACTGAGTGTTGACTCCCAATCCATAAGTCATTTCTTACAAAATCATAGCCCGTTACGCAAGATTGACCGAAACATCACTTTACAAATCATTAGCGATTGTTAGGTCAGCTTTATGTAAATGGGAAAAATATGCCTTGTTTGACTAGGGTAAATATCCCACCGCACGTTCACTTGAGAAATTAATGAGCGTTTTTTGTTCGCTTAAAAAGGTTTGGATCCATAGGGAATTTGCATGTTTAACATGTTTCAAGCATGCATATCCATATTTAAAACATGTTAGGATCAGTTAGAAATCTCTTTCTTATCAAATTCCAATCCATTAGGGTTGAACTAGTGGAATTTCCCAAACTTGGACAACAAAAATTTTGTGTTCGTTTGTGGTGTGTGAATAAATTTTCTTTACTTACATTTTTTATTGTTTTTTATTTTTTCCATAGATAAACTTAAAAATTTTCATTTTGCTGTGATCTATTTTGGCTTTATCTCCTTGTTTACGAGAGAATGGGAGAGTGAAAACTCAAAGTTTTGATTTAAGAACTTAATGAACATCTACAATGGAATGGATATGCACAAATATAGAGAGAGATAATTCCAAAAAGTCTCTGTAACTTTTAGGGACTGCAAACTCTTTTTGTTTTTATACATTAGATATTACAATGATCTGGAAAAGGAGGAGGCGGGGGATTTTTAACTGAGTGTTGACTCCCAGTCTATAAGTCATTTTTTACAAAAACATAACCCGTTACCCATGATTGACCAATAAATCACTTTAAAAATCGTCTACGATTGTTAGCTCACCTTTTTCAAAATGGGAAAAATAATGGCTTGTTCAACTTGGGTAAATATCCATCTGCACATTCACTTGAGAATTTAATGAGCATTTTTTGTTCACTTTAAAAGCTGGGATCCATAGGACTTTTGCATCTTTAACATGTTCCAAGCATGCATATCCATATTTAAAACTTGTTAGGATCAGAGAAATCTCTTTCTTATCAAATTCCAAGCTATTAGGGTGGAACTAGTGGAATTACCCAAACATGGACAACAAAACTTTTGTGTTAATTTGTTGTGTGTGAATAAATTTTTTTTACTTACATTTTTTATTGTATTTAATTTTTTCATTTCATAAACTCTCAAATTTTCATCTTGTTGTCGTCTATTTTGCCTTTATCTCCTTGTTTACGAGAGAATGGGAGAGTGAAAACTCGTAGTTTTGATTTAAAAAAAATAGGTACATCTAAAATTGAAGGAAATCCAAAAATGTAGAGAGTGATAATTCCAAAAAGACTCTCTAACTTTTAAAGGACTGCAAACTCTTTTAGTTTTTACACACTAGGTTGAGCAATGACCGGGAAAAGGGTTAGGCGGGGGATTCTTAACTAAGTTCTGACTCCCAATCCATAAGTCATTTCTTACAAAAACATAGCCCGTTACACATGATTGATCGATAAATCACTTTACAAATCCACTGCCATTGTTAGCTTAGATTTTTGTAAATGGTCAAAATAATGGCTTATTTCACTCAAGTAAATATCCTACCACACGTTCACTTGAGAATTTACTGAGCGTTTGTTGTCCACTTTAAGAGTTTTGGATCCATAGGGCATTTTCATCTTTAACATGTTTCAAGCATGCCTATCCATATTTAAAACATGTTAGGATCGGTTAGAAATCTCTTTCTTTTCAAATTCCAAGCCATTAGGGTTGAGCTAGTAGAATTTCCAAAACTTGGACAACAAAACTTGTGTGTTCGTTTGTGGTGGGTAAATAAATTTTCTTTACTTACATTTGTTATTGTTTTAAATTTTTTCCTTACATAAACTCTAGAATTTTCATTTTTTTGTGAACTATTTTTCTTTTATCTCCTTGTTTACGAGAGAATGGGAGAGTGAAAACTCAAAGTTTTGATTTAAGAAATAAGTGTACATCTAAAATGGAATGTAAATGCACAAATGTAGAGAGAGATAATTCCAAAAAGTCTCTACACCTTTTAGGGACTGCAAACTCTTTTAGTTTTTATACATTAGGTTTTGCAATGACCGGGAAAAGGGGGAGGTGGGGGATTTTTAACTGAGTGTTGACTCCCAATCAATAAGTCATTTCTTACAAAAACATAGCCCATTACGCATGATTGACTGATAAATCACTTTACAAATCGTCTGCGATTGTTAGATCAGCTTTTTGTAAATGGGCAAAATAATGGCTTGTTTGACTCGGGTAAATATCCCACCGCACGTTCACTTGAAAATTTAATGAGCATTTGTTTTTTGCTTTAAAAGGTTTGGATCCGTAGGGCATTTGCATCTTTAACATGTCTCAAACATGCATCCATATTTAAAATATGAGAGGATAAGTTTGAAATCTCTTTCTTTTCAAATTCCATACAATTTGGGTTGAACTACTGGAATTTCCCAAACTTAGACAACAAAACTTTTGAATTCGTTTGTGGTGTGTGAATAAATTTTCTTTACTTACATTTTTTATTGTTTTAAATTTTTTTCCTTACACAAACTCTATAATTTTCATTTTGTTGTGATCTATTTTGCCTTTATCTCCTTGATTACGAGAGAATGGGAGAGTGAAAACTCAAAGTTTTAATTTAAGAAATAAGTGTACATCTAAAATGGAAAGGAAATGCACAAATGTGTAAATAGATAATTCCAAAAAGTCTCTGTAACTTTTAGGGTCTGCAAACTCTTTTAGTTTTTATACATTAGGTATTTAGATGATTGGGAAAAGGGGTAGGCAAGGGATTTTTAACTGAGTGTTGACTCCCAGTCCATAAGTCATTTCTAACAAAAACATAGGCAGTTACGCATGATTGACTGATAAATCACTTTACAAATCATCTGCAATTGTTAGCTAAACATTTTTTAAATGGGTAAAATAATGGCTTGTTTGACTCTGGCAAATATCCCACCGCACGTTCACTTGAGATTTTAGCGAGTGTTTTTTATTCGCTTTAAAAGGTTTGGATCCATAGGGTATATGCATTTTTAACATGTTTCAAGCTTGCATATCCATATTTAAAACATGTTAGGATCCGTTAGAAATCTCTTTATTATCAAATTCCAAGCCATTAGGGTTGAACTAGTGGAATTTCCCAAACTTGGACAACAAAACTTTTGTGTTCGTTTGTGGAGTGTGAATAAATTTTCTTTACTTACTTTTTTTATTTTTTTTATTTTTCCATTCATAAACTCTAAAGTTTTCATCTTGTTGAGATCTATTTTGCCTTTATCTCCTTGTTTACGAGAGAATCAGAGTGTGAAAACTCAAAGTTTTGATTTAAAAAAATGTGTACATCTAAAATGGAATGGAAATGCACAAATGTACTGAGAGATAATTCCAAAAAGTCTTTGTAACTTTTTGGGACTGCAAACTCTTTTAGTTTTTATAGACTAGGTTGAGGAATGATCGGGAAAAGGGGGAGGCGGGGGACTTTCAAATGAGTGTTGACACCCAATCCATAAGTCATTACTTACAAAATCATAGCCCATTACGCATGACTGACTAATAGATCACTTTACAAATCCACTGCGATTATTAGCTCAGCTTTTTTTAAATGGGCAAAATAATGGCTTGTTTGACTCGGGTAAATATCCCACCTCACGTTCACATAAGAATTTAATGAGCATTTTTTGTTCACTTTAAAATATTTGGATCCAATGGGCATTTGCATCTTTAACATGTTTCAAGGATACAAATCCATATTTAAAACATGTTATGTTCAGTTAGAAATCTCTTTCTTATCAAATTCCAAGCCATTAGGGTTGAACTAGTTGAATTTCTTTACTTACATTAGTTATTTTTTAATTTGTTCCCTACATAAACTATAAAATTTTCATCTTATTGTGATCTGTTTTGCCTTTATCTCCTTGTTTACGAGAGAATCGGAGAGTGAAAAATCAAAGTTTTGATTTAAAAAAAAATGTACATCTAAAATGGAATGGAAATGCACAAATGTAGAGAGAGATAATTCCAAAAAGTCTCTGTAACTTTATGGGACTGCAAAATCATTTAGTTTTTATACACTAGGTTAAGCAATGATCGGGAAAAGGGGGAGGCGGGGGATTTTTAACTGCGTGTTGACTCCCAATCCATCAGTCATTTCTTAAAAAAATGTAGCTTGTTACGCATTATTGACCAATAAATCACTTTACAAATTTTCTGTGATTGTTTGCTCAACTTTTTCTAAATGGGCAAAATAATGGCTTGTTTGACTCGGGTAAATATCCCACCGCACGTTCACTTGAGAATTTAATGAGCGTTTGTTGTTCCCTTTAAAAGGTTGGATCCATAGGGTATTTGCATCTTTTACATGTTACAAGCATGAATATCCATATTTAAAACATGTTTGGATCAGTTAGAAAGCTCTTTCTTACCAAATTCCAAGCCATTAGAGTTGAACAAGTGGAATTTCCAAAACTTTGGAAACAAAACTTTTGTGTTCGTTAGTGGAGTGTGAATAATTTTTTTTTTACTTACAATTGTTATTGTTTTTAATTTTTTTCCATACATAAACTCTAAAATTTTCATTTTATTGTGATCTATTTTTCCTTTATCTCCTTGTTTACGAGAGAATCAGAGAGTGAAAGCTCAAAGTTTTTATTTAAAGAAAAAAGTGTACATCCAAAATGGAATGGAAATGCACTAATGTAGAGAGAGATAATTCATAAAAGTCTCTGTAACTCTTAGGGACTGCAAACTCTTTTAGTTTTTATACATTAGGTAATTCAATGCTCGGAAAAGGGGGAGGCGGGGGATTTTTTACTGAGTGTTGACTCCAAGCCCATAAGTCATTTCTTACAAAAACATAGCCCGTTATGCATGATTTACCGATAAATCACTTTACAAATACTTTGCGTTTGTTAGCTCAACTTTTTGTAAATGGGCAAAATAATGGCTTGTTTGACTCGAGTAAATATCCCATCGCACGTTCAATTGAGAATTTAATGAGCATTTGTTGTTTCTTTTAAAATTATAGATCAATAGGCTTTTGCATCTTTAACATGTTTCAAGCATACATATCCATATTAAAAACATGTTAGGATCAGTTAGAAATCTCTTTCTTATTAAATTCCAAGCCATTAGGGTTGAACTAGGTGTGTGGATAAATTTTCTTTACTTACATTTGTTATTTTTTTTTAATTTTTTCCATACATAAACTCTAAAATTTTCATCTTTTTGTGATCTATTTTGCCTTTATCTCCTTGTTTACGAGAGAATTGGAGTGTGAAAACTCAAATTTTTGATTTAAAAAAAAAAAGTGTACATCTAAATGGAATGGAAATGCGCAAATATAGAGAGAGATAATACCAAAAAGACTCTATAACTTTTTGGGACGACAACTCTTTTAGTTTTTGTACACTAGGTTGAGCAATGATCGGGAAAAGGGGGAGGCGGGGGATTTTAAACTGAGTGTTGACTTCCAATTCATAAGTCATTTCTTACAAAAACATAGCCCGATATGCATGATTGATCGATAAATCACTTTTAAAATCCTCTGCGATTGTTAGCTCAGGTTTTTGTAAATGGGCAAAATAATTTCTTGTTTGACTCCGGTAAATATCCCACTGCACATTCACTTGAGCATTTATTGAGCGTTTTTTTTTTCGATTTAAAAGGTTTGGATCCATACGGCATTGGCTTCTTTAACATGTTTCAAGCATGCATATCTACATTTAAAACATGTTAGGATCAGTTAGAAATCTCCTTCTTATCAGTTTCCTAGCCATTAATGTTGAACTAGTGGAATTTCCGAAACTTGGAAAACAAAACTTTTGTGTTTGTTTGTGGTGTGTGAATAAATTTTCTTCACTTACATTTGTTATTGTTTTTAATTTTTTCCATACATAAACTCTAGAATTTTCATTTTTTTGTGATCTATTTTTCCATTTTCTCCTTGTTTACAAGAGAATGGGAGAGTGAAAACTCAAAGTTTTGATTTAAGAAATAAGTGTACATCTAAAATGAAATGGAAATGCACAAATGTAGAGAGAGATAATTCCAAAAAGTCTCTGTAACTTTTAGGGACTGCAAACTCTTTTAGTTTTTATACATTAGGTATTGCAATAATCTGGAAAAGGGGGATGCAGGGGATTTTTAATTGAGTGTTGACTCCCAGTCAATAAGTCATTTCTTACAAAAATGTAGCCCATCATGCATGATTGACGGATAAATCTCTTTAAAAATCATCTGCGATTGTTAGCTCAGCTTTTGTAAATGGGCAAAATAATGGCTTGTTTGACTCGGGTAAATATCCCATTGCACGTTCACTTTATAATTTAATGAGTGTTTTTTGTTCACATTAAAAGGGTTGGATCCATAGGTAATGCAATGATCGGGAAAAGGGGGAGGCGGGGGATTTTTAACCGAGTGTGGACTCCATGTTCAATAGTCATTTCTTACAAAAACATAGGCCGTTATGCATGATTGACCGATAAAACACTTTACAAATCCTCTGCGATTGTTAGCTCACCTTTTGCTAAAGGGGAAAAATAATGGCTTCTTTGACTCGGGTAAATTTCCCACCGCACATTCCTTTGAGAATTTATGAGCGTTTTTTGTTCTCTTTGAAAGGTTTGGATCCATAGGGCATTTGCAACTCTAACATGTTTCAAGCATGCATATCCATATTTTAAAAATGTTATGATCAGTTAGAAATCTTTCTTATGAAATTCCAAGCCACTAGGGTTGAACTACTGGAATTTCCCCAAATTGGACAACAAAACTTTTGTGTTCATTTGTGGTGTGTTAATAAATTTTATTTACTTACATTTGTTATTTTTTTGAATTTTTTCCATACGTAATCTCCAAAATTTTCATTTTGTTGTGATCTATTTTGCCTTTATCTCCTTGTTTACGAGAGAATGGGGAGTGAAAGCTCAAAGGTTTGATTTAAGAAATACGTGTACATCTAAAATGGAAAGGAAATGCACATGTAGAGAGGGATAATTCCAAAAAGTCTTTGTAACTTTTCAGGACTGCAAAACCTTTTAATTTTTATAAATTAGATTTTGTAATGTTCGGGAAAAGGGGGAGGCAGGGGATTTTTAATTGAGTGTTGACTCCAAATCCATAAGTTATTTATTACAAAAAGATAGCCCATTAGGCATGATTGACTTATAAATCACTTTACAAAACGTCTGCGATTGTTAGCTCAACTTTTTGTAAATAAGCAAAATAATGGCTAGTTTGATTCGGGTAAATATCTCAGCGCACGTTCACTTGAGAATTTAATGAGTGTTTGTTGTTCGCTTTTAAAGGTTTGGATTGATAGGGCATTTGCATCTTTAACAAGTTTCAAGCATGCATATCCATATTTAAAACATGTTAGGATCAGTTAGAAATCTCTTTTTTATCAAATTCTACGCCATTAGGGTTGAACTACAGGAATTTAACAAACTTGGACAACAAAACTTTAGTGTTCGATTGTGGTGTTTGAATAAATTTTCTTTACTTACATTTGTTATTGTTTTTTATTTTTTCCAAACATAAACTCTAAAATTTTCGTTTTGTTGAGATCTATTTTACATTTATCTCCTTGTTTACGAGAGAATGGGAGAGTGAAAGCCCAAAGTTTTGATTTAAAGAAAAAAGTGTAAATCAGAAATGGAATGTAAATGCACTAATGTAGAGAGAGATAATTCCAAAAAGTCTATGTAACTTTTAGGGATAGCTAACTCCTTTAGTTTTTATAGATTAGGTAATGCAATTATCGGGAAGAGGGGGAGGCGGGGGATTTTTTACTGAGTGTTGACTCGAAGTCCATCAATCATTTCTTACAAAAACATAGCCCGGTACGCATGATTGACCGATAAATTACTTTAAAAATCCTCAGCGATTGTTAGCTCAGCTTTTTTTAAGTGGGTTAAATAATGGCTTGTTTGACTTGGGTAAATATCCCACCGCATGTTCACTTGAAAATTTAATGAGCGGTTGTTGTTCGCTTTAAAAGGTTTGGATCCATAGGGCATTTGCATCTTTAACATGTTTCAAGCATGCATATCCATATTTAAAACATGTTAGGATCAGTTAGAAATATCTTTCTTATCAAATTTCAATCCATTAGGGTTGAACAAGTGGAATTTCTCAAACAAGGACAACAATACTTTTGTGTTCGTTAGTGGTGTGTGAATAAATTTTCTTTACTTACATTTGTTATTATTTTTAATTTTTTCATGCATAAACTCTAAAATTTTCATCTTGTTGTGATCTATTTTGCCTTTATCTCCTTGTTTACTAGAGAATAGGAGAGTGAAAACTCAAAGTTTTGATTTAAGAAATAAGTGTACTTCTAAAAAGGAATCGAAATGCACAAATGTAGAGAGAGATAATTCCAAAAAGTCTCTATAACTTTTAGCGACTGCAAACGCTTTTACTTTCTATACACAAGGTTGAGCAAGGATCGGGAAAAGGGGGAGGCAGGGGATTTTTAACTGAGTGTTGACTCCCAATCTATAAGTCATTTCTTACAAAAAAACAGCCTATTACTCATGATTTACCGATAAATCACTTTAAAAATCCTCGGTGATTGTTAGCTCAGGTTTTTGTAAATGGGCAAAATAATGGCTTCTTTGACTCGGGTAAATATCCCACTGCATGTTCATTTGAGAATTTAATGAGCGTTTCTTGTTTGATTTAAAAGGTTGGGATCCATAGGGAATTTGCATCTTTAACATGTTTCAAGCATGCATATCCATGTTTAAAACATGTTAGGATCAGTTAGAAATCTCTTTCTTATCAAATTCCAAGCCATTACGGTTGAACTAGTGGAATTTCCAAAACTTGGACAACAAAACTTTTGTGCTTGTTTGTGGTGTGTGAATAAATTTTCTTTACTTACATTTGTTATTGTTTTAAATTTTTTCCATACAGATACTCTAAAATTTTCATTTTGTTGTGATCTATTTGGCCTTTATCTCCTTGTTTACGAGAGAATCAGATAGTGAAACCTCAAATTTTTGGTGTAAAGAAAAAAATGTACATCTAAAATGGAATGGAAATGCACTAATGTAGAGAGAGATAATTCCAAAAACTCTCTATAACTCTTAGGGACTGCAAACTCTTTTAGTTTTTATGCATTAGGTAATGCAATGATCGGGAAAAGGGGGAGGCAGGGGATTTTTAACTGAGTGTTGACTCCAAGTTCATAAGTCATTTCTTACAAAAACGTAGGCTGTTATGCATGATAGACCAATAAAACACTTTACAAAACCTCTGCGATTGTTAGCTCTTCTTTTTCTATAGGGGAAAAATAAATGGCTTGTTTGACTCGGGTAAATTTCCCACCGCACATTCACTTGAGATTTTAATGAGCGTTTGTTGTTCTCTTAAAAAGGTTTGGATCCATAGGGCATTTTAATCTCTAACATGTTTCAAGCTTGCATATCCATATTTAAAACATGGTAGGATCAGTTAGAAATATCTTTCTTATCAAATTCCAAGCCATTAGGGTTGAACTAATGGAATTTCCCAAATTTGGACAACAAAACTTTTGTGTTCGTTTGTGGTGTGTTAATGAAATTTCTTTATTGAAATTTTTTATTTTTTATAATTTTTTCTATACATAATCTTCAAAATTTTCATTTTGTTATGATGTATTTTGCCTTTATCTCCTTGTTTACGAGAGAATGGGAGAGTGAAAACTCATAGTTTTGATTTAAGAAATAAGTGTCTATCTAAAATCGAAAGGAAATGCAGAAATGTTGAGAGAGATAATTCGAAAAAGTCTCTGTAACTTTTGGGGACTGCAATGTCTTTTAATTTTTATAAATTAGGTTTCGTAATGATCGGTAAAAGAGGGAGACTGGGGATTTTTATCTGAGTGTTGACTCCCAATCCGTAAGTCATTTCTTCAAAAAACATTACCATTACGCATGATTGACCAAGAAATATCTTACAAATCGTCTGCGATTGTTAGGTCAACTTTTGTATATGGTAAAATATAATGGCTTGTTTGACTCGGGTAAAAATCCCACCGCACGTTCACTTGAGAATTTAATGAGCGTTTGTTGTTCGCTTTAAATGGTTTTGATCCATAGGGCATCTTTATCTTGTTTCAAGCATGCATATCCATATTTAAAACATGTTTCGATCGGTTAGAAATCTCTTTCTTATCAAATTTCAAGCCAATCGGGTTGAACAAGTGGAATTTCCCAAACTTTGGACAACAAAACTTTTGTGTTCGTTAGAGGAGTGGGAATGAATTTTATTTACTTACATTTATTATTGTTTTTAATTTTTTCCATTCATCAACTCTAAAATTTTCATTTTGTTGTGATCTATTTTGCCTATATCTCCTTGTTTACAAGAGGATCAGAGAGTGAAAGCTCAAAGTTTTGATTTAAAGAAATATGTGTACATCTAAAATGGAAAAGAAATGCACAAATGTAGAGAGAGATAATTTCAAAGTCTCTGTTACTTTTAGGGACTGCAAACTCTTTTAGTATTTATACAATAGGTAATACAATGATCAGGAAAAGGGGGAAGTGGAGGGATTTTCAATTGAGTGTTGACTCCAAGTCCATAAGTCATTTATTACAAAAACATAGACCGTTATGCATGATTGACCGATAAATCACTTTACATATCCTCAGCGATTGTTAGCTCAGCTTTTTGTAAATGGCAAAATAATGGCTTCTTTGACTCAGGTAAATATCCCACCGCATGTTCACTTGAGAATTTAATGAGCATTTGTTGTTTGCTTTAAAAGGTTTGATCCATAAGGCATTTTCATCTTTAAAATGTTTCAAGCATGCATATCCATATTTAAAATATGTTAGGATCAGTTAGAAATCTCTTTCGTATCAAATTCCAAGCCATTACGGTTGAACTAGTGGAATTTTCCAAACTTGGACAACAAAACTTTTGTGTTCATTTGTGATGTGTGAATAAAATTTTTTTACTTACATTTGTTATTATTTTTAATTTTTTCCATACATAATCTCTAAAATTTCATTTTGTTGTGATCTATTTTGCCTTTATCTCCTTGTTTACGAGAATAGGAGAGTGAAACCTCAAATTTTTGGTGTAAAGAAAAAAGTTTACATCTAAAATGGAATGGAAATGCACTAATGTAGTAAAAGATAATTCCAAAGAGTCTCTGTAACTCTTGGGGACTGCAAACTCTTTAAGTTTTTATACATTAGGTAATGTAATGATCGGGAAAAGGGGGAGGCGGGGGATTTTTAACTGAGTGTAGACTCCATGTTTAATTGTCATTTCTTACAAAAACATAGGCCGTTACACATGATTGACCACTAATACAGTTTACAAATCATCTCCGATTGTTAGCTCAGCTTTTTCTAAAGGGGAAAAATAATGGCTTCTTTGACTCGGGTAATTTTCCCACCGCACATTCCATTGAGAATTTAATGAGCGTTTGTTGTTCTCTTTGAAAGGTTTGGATCCATATGGTATTTGGATCTCTAACATGTTTCAAGCATGCATATCCATACTTAAAAAATGTTAGGATCAGTTAGAAATCTCTTTCTTATCAAATTCCAAGCCATTAGGCTTGAACTACTGGAATTTTCAAAATTTGGACAACAAAACTGTTGTGTTCATTTGTGGTGTGTTAATTAATTTTCTTTACTTACATTTTTCATTGTCTTGAATTTTTTCCACACATAATCTCCAAAATTTTCATTTTGTTGTGATCTATTTTGCCTTTATCTCATTGTTTACGAGAGATTGGGAGAGTGAAAACTCAAAGTTTTGATTTAAGAAATAGGTGTACATCTAAAATGGAAAATAAATGCATAAATGTCGAGAGAGATAATTCCAAAAAGTCTTTGTAACTTTTACGGACTACAAAGTCTTTTAATTTTTATACATTAGATTTTGTAATGATCGGGAAAAGGGGGAGGTAGTGGATTTTTAATTGAGTGTTGACTCCCAATCCATAAGTTATTTCTTACAAAAAGATAGCCCATTATGCATTATTGACTTATAATTCACTTTACAAAACGTTTGCAATTGTTAGCTCAGCTTTTTGTAAATAGGCAAAATGATGAGTAGTTCAATTCGGGTAAATATTCCACCGCACATTCACTTGGGCATTTAATGAGTGTTTGGGTTTCGCTTTAAAAGGTTTGAATCCATAGGGCATTTGCATCTTTAACATGTTTCAATAATGCATATCCATATTACAACATGTAAGGATGTTTTAGAAATCTCTTTATTATCAAATTCCACGCGATTAGGGATGAACTAGTGGAATTTCGATAACTTGGACAACAAAAATTTTGTGTACATTTGTGGTGTGAGAATAAATTTTCTTTACTTACATTTGTTATTGTTTTTATTTTTTTCCATACATAAACTCTAAAATTTTCATTTTGTAGTGATCTATTTTGCCTTTATCTCCTTGTTTACGAGAGAATCAAAGAGTGAAAGCCCAAAGTTTTGATTTATAGAAAAAAGTGTACAACTAAAATGGAATGTATATGCACTAATGTAGAGAGAGATAATTCCAAAAAGTCTGCGATTGTTTGGTCAGCTTTTTGTAAACGGGAAAAATAATGGCTTGTTTGACTCAGGTAAATATCCCACCGCATGTTCACTTGAGAATTTAATGAGTGTTTGTTGTTCTCTTTAAAAGGTTTTGATCCATAGGGCATTTGCATCTTTAACATGTTTCAAGCATGCATATCCATATTTAAAATATGTTAGGATCTGTTAGAAATCTCTCTCTTGACAAATTCCAAGCAATTACGATTGAACTAGTGGATTTTCCCAAACTTGGACAACAAAACTTTTGTGTTCGTTTGTGGTGTGTGAAATTTTTTCTTTACTTACATTTGTTTTTGTTTTAAATTTTTTCTATAGTTAAACTCTAAAAATTTTATTTTGCAGTGATCTATTTTTCCTTTATCTCCTTGTTTACGAGACAAAAGGAGAGTGAAAACTCAAAATTTTGTTTTAAAAAAAATGTACATCTAAAATGGATTGGGAATGCACAAATGTAGAGAAAGATAATTCCAAAAAGTCTTTGTAACTTTTAGGGACTACAAACTCTTTTATTTTTCATACATTAGGTAATGCAATGATCGGGTAAGGGGGATTCGGGGGATTTTTAACAGAGTGTTGACTCCCAGTCCTTAAGTCATTTCTTACAAAAACATAGACCATTACACTTGGTTGACTAATAAATCACTTTACCAATCGTCTGCGATTGTTAGGTCAGCTTTTTGCAAATGGGCAAAATAATGGCTTGTTTGACTCGAGTAAATATCCCACCGCACGTTTACTTGAGAATTTCATGAGCGTTTGTTGTCCGCTTTAAAAGGTTAGGATCCATAGCGCATTTGCATCTTTAGCATGTTTCAAGCATGCATATCCATATTTAAAACATGTTAGGATCAATTAGAAATATCTTTCTTATCAAATTTCTAGCCATTAGGGTTGAACTAGTGGAATTTCCAAAACTCTGACAACAAAACTTTTGTGTTCGTTTGTGGTGTGTGAATAAATTTTATTTACTTATATTTCTTCTTGTTTTTTATTTTTTTCATACATAAACTCTAAAATTTTCATCTTGTTGGGATCTATTTTGCCTTTATCTCCTTGTTTACTAGAGAATCGAAGAGTGAAAACTCAAAGATTATATTTAAGAAATTAGTGTACATCTAAAAAGGAATGCAAATGCACAAATGTAAGTGAGAGATAATTCCAAAAAGTCTCTGTAACTTTTAGGGACTGTAAACACTTTTAGTTTTTATACACTGGGTTGAGCAATGATCAGGAAAAGGGGAAGGCAAGGGATTTTTTACTGAGTGTTGACCCCCAATCCATAAGTCATTTCTTCCAAAAACATTGCCTGTTACGCATGATTGACCAATAAATCACTTTACAAATCTTCTACGATTGTTAGCTCAGCTTTTTGTGGCAAAATAACGTCTTGTTTGACTCGGGTAAATATCCCACCGCACGTTCACTTGAAAATTTAACGAGCATTTATTGTTCGCTTCAAATGGTTTGGATCCATAGGGCATTTGCATCTTTAACATGCTTCAAGCATGCATATACATATTTAAAACATGTTAGGATGAGTTAGAAATCTCTTTCTTATCAAATTCCAAGCCATTACGGTTGAACTAGTGGAATTTCCAAAAGTTGGACAACAAAACTTTTGTGTTCATTTGTGGTATGTGAATAAATTTTCTTTACTTACATTTGTTATTGTTTTTAATTTTTTCCCTGCATAAACTCCAAAATTTTCATTTTGTTGTGATCTATTTTGCCATTATCTCCTTGTTTACGAGAGAATCGGAGAGTGAAACCTCAAATTTTTGGTGTAAAGAAAAAAGTGTACATCTAAAATGGAATGGAAATGCACTAATGTAGAGAGAGATAATTCCAAAAAGTCTATGTAACTCTTAGGGACTGCAAACTCCTTTAGTTTTTATACATTAGGTAATGCAATGATTGGGAAAAGGGGGAGGCGGGGGATTTTTAACTGAGTATTGACTCCATGTTCATTAGTCATTTATTACAAAAACATAGCCCATTATGCATGATTGATCGATAAATCAATTTACAAATTCTCTGCGATTGTTAGCTCAGCTTTTTGTAAATAGGCAAAATAATGGCTTGTTTGACTCGGGTAAATATCCCACCGCACGTTCACTTGAGAATTTACTGAGTATTTTTTGTTAGCCTTAAAAGGTTTGGATCCATAGGGCATTTGCATCTTTAACATGTTTCAAGCATGTATATCCATATTTAAAACATTTTAGGATTAGTTAGAAATCTCTTTCTTATCAAATTCCAAGGCATTAGGGTTGAACTAGTGGAATTTCCTAAGCTTTGGACAAAAAAACTTTTGTGTTCGTTTGTGGTGTGTGAATAAATTTTCTTTACTCACATTTGTCATTGTTTTTACAATTTTCCATTCGTCAACACTAAAATTTTCATTTTGTTGTGATATATTTTGCCTTTATCTCCTTGTTTAAGAGAGAAAGGGAGAGTGAAAACTCAAAGTTTTTATATAAGAAATAAGTGTACATCTAAAATGGAAAGGAAATGCACAAATTTAGAGAGAGATAATTCCAAAAAGTCTTTGTAACTTTTAGGGAATTTTTAATTGAGTGTTGACTCCCAATCCATAAGTCATTTCTTTCAAAAATATAGACCATTACACACTATTGACGGATAAATCACTTTACAAATCATCTCCGATTTTTAGCTCAGATTTTTAAAAAAGGGGAAAATAATGGCTTGTTTGACTCGAGTAAATATCCCACCGCACCTTCACTTGAAAATTTAATGAGCTTTTTTTGTTTGCTTTAAAAGGTTTGGATCCATAGGGCATTTGCATCTTTAACATGTTTCAAACATGCATATCCACATTTAAAACATGTTAGGATTAGTTGGAAATCTCTTTCTTATAATATTCCAAGCCATTTGGGTTGAACTAGTGAATTTCCCGAACTTGGACAACAAAAATTTTGTATTCGTTTGTGGTGTGTGAATAAATTATCTTTACTTACATTTGTTATTGTTTTTAATTTTTTCCATACTTAAACTCTAAATTTTTTATTTTGTTGTGATCTATTTTGCCTTTATCTCCTTGTTTACGAGACAATGGGAGAGTAAAAACTCACGTTTTTTATTTAAGAAATAAGTGTACATCTAAAATGGAATGGAAATGAACAGATTTAAAGAGAGATAATTCCAAAAAGTCTCTATACCTTTCAGGGAATGCAAACTCTTTTAGATTTTATACAATAGGTTTTGTAATGATTGGGAAAAGTGGGAGGCATGGGATTTTTAACTGAGTGTTGACTTCTAATCTGTTTGCCATTTATTACAAAAACATAGCCCATTACGCATGATTGACCGATAATTCACTCTACAAATCATTTGCGATTATTACGTCAATTTTTTTTGTAAATGGACAAAATAATGGCTTGTTTGACTAGGGTAAATATCCCACCGCACATTCACTTGAGAATTTAATGAGTGTTTTTTGTTTGCTTCAAAATGTTTGGATCCATAGGGCATTTGCATCTTTAACATGTTTTAAGCATGCATATCCATTGTTAAAACATGTTAGGATCAGTTAGAAATCTCTTTCTTATAATATTCCAAGCCATTAGGGTTGAACGAGATGAATTACCTAAACTTGGAAAGCAAAACTTTTGTGTTCGTTTGTGGTGTGTAAATAAATTTTCTTTACTTACATTTGTTATTGTTTTTAATTTTTTTCCAAACATAAACTCTAAAATTTTCATTTTGTTGTGATCTATTTTCCCTTTATCTCCTTGTTTACGAGAGAATGGGAGAGTGAAAACTCAAAGTTTTTATTTTAGAAATAAGTGTACATATAAAATGGAATGGAAATGCACAAATGAATAGAGAGAGAATTCCAGAAAGTGGACTGCAAACTCTTTTAGTTTTTATACATTAGGTATTGCAATGATCGGGAAAAGGGGGTGGCGGGGGATTTTTAACTGAGTGTTGACTCCCAATCCATAAGTCATTTCTTACAAAAACATAACCCGTTAGGCATCATTGACCGATAAATAACTTTAGAAATCCTCTGCGATTGTTAGATCAGCTATTTTTAAATGGGCAAAATAATGACTTGTTTAACTCGGGAAAATATCCTACCACACGTTCACTTTAAAATTTAATGATCAAGAATGCATATCCATATATAAAACATGTTTGGATCAGTTAGAAATGTCTTTCTAATCAAATTCCAGGGCATTAAGGTTGAACAAGAAGAATTTCCCAAACTTGGACAATAAAACTTTCGAGTTCATTTGTGGTGTGGAAATAAATATTCTTTACTTACATTTGTTATTGTTTTTAATTTTTTCCATTCAAAACTCAAAAATTTTCATTTTTTTTTTCTCTATTTTGCCTTTATCTCCTTGTTTACGAAAGAATGCGAGAGTGAAAAATCAAAGTTTTGATTTAAGAAATAAGAGTACATCTAAAATGGAATGGAAATGCACAAATGTAGAGAGAGATAATTCCAAAAAGTCTCTACAATTTTTAGGGACTGCAAACTCTTTTAGTTTTTATACATTAGGTTCTGCAATAATCGGGAAAAGGGGGTGGCGGAGGATTTTTAACTGAGTGTTGACTTCAAGTCCATAAGTCATTTCTTACAAAAACATAACCCGTTATGTATCTTTGACCGATCAATCACTTTAGAAATCCTCTACGATTGTTAGCTCAGCATTTTGTAAATGGGCAAAATAATGACTTGTTCGACTAGGGTAACCACCACACATTCACCTTAGAATTTATTCAGCGTTTTTTGTTTGCTTTAAGGGGTTTGGATCCATAGGGCATTTGCATCTTTAACATGTTTCAAGCATACATACCCATATTTAAAACATGTTCGAATCAGTTAGAAATCTCTTTCTAATCAAATTCCAAGCCATTTGGGTTGAACTAGTAGAATTTCCCGAACTTGGACAACAAAACTTTTGTATTCGTTTGTGGTGTGTGAATAAATTATCTTTACTTACATTTGTTATTGTTTTTAACTTTTTCCATACCTAAACTCTAAAATTTTCATTTTGTTGTGATCCATTTTGCCTTTATCTCCTTGTTTATGAGAAAATGGGAGAGTAAAAACTCAAAGTTTTGATTTAAGAAATAAGTGTACATCTAAAATGTAATGGAAATGAAAAAATTTAGGGAGAGATAACTCCAAAAAATTCTCTGTATCTTTTAGGGACTGCAAAATCTTTTAGTTTTTATACATTAGGTTTTGCAATGATCGGGAAAAGTGGGAGGCATGGGATTTTTAACTGAGTGTTGATTTCTAATCCGTAAGCCATTTATTACAAAAACATAGCCCATTACACATGATTGACCAATAAATCACTTTACAAATCCATTGCGATTGTTAGCTCACATTTTTTTAAATGGTCAAAATAATGGTTTGTTTCACTAGGTAAATATCCCACCACACGTTCACTTGAGAATTTACTGAGTGTTTGTTGTTCTCTTTAAGAGGTTCGGATCCATAGGGCATTTGCATCTTTAACATGTTTCAAGAATGCATATCCATATTTAAAACATGTAAGGATCAGTTAGAAATCTCTTTCTTTTCAATTTCCAAAACTTGGACAACAAAACTTTTGTGTTCGTTTGTGGTGTGTGAATAAATTTTCTTGGCTTACATTTGTTATTGTTTTTAATTTTTTCCGTACATAAACTCTAGAATTTTTATTTTGTTGTGATCTATTTTCCCTTTATCTCCTTGTTTACGAGAGAATGGGAGAGTGAAAACTCAAAGTTTTGATTTAAGAAAAAAGTTTACATCTAAAATGGAATGGAAATGCACAAATGTAGAGAGAGATAATTCCAAAAAGTCTTTGTAACTCTTAAGGACTGCAAACTCTTTTAGTTTTTATTCATTAGGTATTGCAATGATCGGGAAAGGGGGTGGCGGAGAATTTTTAACTGAGTGTTGACTTCAAGTCCATAAGTCATTTCTTACAAAAATATAACCCGTTATGTATCTTTGACCGATCAATCACTTTAGAAATCCTCTATGATTGTTAGCTCAGCATTTTGTAAATGGGATAAATAATGACTTGTTCGACTAGGGTAACCACCACACATTCACCTTAGAATTTATTCAGCGTTTTTTGTTTGCTTTAAGAGGTTTGGATCCATAGGGCATTTGCATCTTTAACATGTTTCAAGCATACATATCCATATTTAAAACATGTTCGAATCAGTTAGAAATCTCTTTCTAATCAAATTCCAAGCCATTAGGGTTGAACTAGAAGAATTTCCCAAACAAGGACAACAAAACTTTCGAGTTCATTTGTGGTGTGTGAATAAATTTTCCTTACTTACATTTGTTATTGTTTTTAATTTTTTCCATACATAAACTCAAAAATTTTCACTTTTTTTTATCTATTTTGCCTTTATCCCCTTGTTTACGAGAGAATGCGAGAGTGAAAAATCAAAGTTTTGATTTAAGAAATAAGTGTAAATATAAAATGGAATGGAAATGCACAAATGTAGAGAGAGATAATTCCAAAAAGTCTCTGTAACTTTTAGGCACAGCAAATTCTTTTAGTTTTCATACATTAGGTTCTGCAATGATCGGGAAAAGGGGGAGGCATTGCATTTTTAATTGAGTGTTGACTCCCATTCCATAAGTCATTTCTTAAAAAAACATAGCCCCTTACGCACAATTGACCAATAAATCACTTCAGAAAACGTCTGCGATTGTTTGGTCAGCTTTTTGTAAAAGGGCAAAATAATGGCTTGTTTGACTCGGGTAAATATCCCACCGCATGTTCACTTGAAAATTTAAAGAGCGTTTTTTGTTTTCTTTAAAAGGTTTTGATCCATAGGGCATTTGCATCTTTAATGTTTTGAAGCATGCATATCCATATTTTACACTTGTTAGGATCAGCTAGAAATCTTTCTTATAAAATTCCAAACCATTAGGGTTAAACTAGTGGAATTTTCCAAACTTGGACAACAAAAGTTTGTGTTCGTTTGTGGTGTGTGAAATTTTTTCTTTACTTACATTATTTTTGGTTTTAAATTTTTTCCATTCTTAAACTCTAAAATTTTCATTTTGTTGTGATCTAATTTTCCTTTATCTCCTTGTTTACGAAACAAAGGGAGAGTGAAAACTCAAAGTTTTGATTTAAAAAAAAAGTGTACATCTAAAATGGATTGGAAATGCACAAATGTAGAGAGAGATAATTCCAAAAAGTCTCTATAAGTTTTAGCGACTGCAAACTCTTTTACTTTTTATACATTTGGTAATGCAATGATCGGGATAAGGGGGAGGCGAGGGATTTTTAACTGAGTGTTGACTCCCAGTCTATCAGTCATTTCTTACAAAAACATAGCCCGTTACGCATGATTGACTGATACATCACTTTACCAATCGTCAGCGATTGTTAGGTCAGCTTTTTGTAAATGTGAGAAATAATGGCTTGTTTGACTCGAGTAAATATCCCACAGCACGTTTACTTGAGAATTTAATGAGCTTTTGTTGTTCGCTTTAAAAGGTTTGGATCCATAGGGCATTTGCATCTTTAAAAAGTTTCAAGCATGCATATCCATATTTGAAACAAGTTAGGATCAGTTAGAAATCTCTTTCTTATCAAATTCCAAGCCATTAGGGTTGAACTAGTGGAATTGCCCAAACTTGGACAACAAAACTTTTGTGTTCGTTTGTGGTGTGTGAATAATTTTTTTTTCTTATATTTTTTATTGTTTTTAATGTTTTCCATACATAAACTCTTAAATTTTCTTTTTGTTGTGATCTATTTGGCCTTTATCTCTTTGTTTACGAGAGAATGGGAGAGTGAAAACTCAAAGTTTTGATTTAAGAATAAGTGTACGTCTAAAATGGAATGGAAATTCAAAAATGTAGATAGAGTTAATTCTGACAAGTCTCTGTAACTATTAGGACTGCAAACTCTTTTAGTTTTTATACATTAGGTTTTGCAATGATCGGGAAAAGGGGGAGGCAGGGGATTTTAAATTGAGGGTTGACTCCCATTGCATATGTCATTTCTTACAAAAAAATAGTCTGGTACGTATGATTGACCGATAAATCACTTTACAAATCGTTGGCAATTTTTAGGTCAACTTTTTGTAAATGGGCAAAATAATAGCTTGTTTGACTCGGGTAAATATCCCACCGCACGTTCACTTGAGAATTTAATGAGCGTTTTTTGTTAGCTTTAAAACTTTTGGATCCATAGGGCATTTGCTTCTTTAACATGTTTCAAGCATGCATATCCCTATTTAAAACATGTTAGGATCGGTTAGAAATCTCTTTCTTATCAAATTCCAAGCTGTTAGGGTTGAACTAGTGGAATATCCCTAACTCTAATAACAAAACTGTTTTGTTCGTTTGTTGAGTGTAAATAAGTTTTCTTTACTTGCATTTGTTGTTGTTTGTAATTTTTTCCAAACATAAACTCTAAATTTTTTATTTTTTTGTGATCTATTTTACCTTTATCTCTTTGTTTAAGGGAGAATGGGAGAGTGAAAACACAAAGTTTTGATTTACAAAATAAGTATACATCTAAAATGTAAAGAAAATGCACAAATGTAGAGAGAGATAATTCCTAAAAGTCTATGTTACTTTTAAGGACTGCAAAATCTTTTAGTTTTTATACATTAGGTTTTACAATGATCGGGAAAAGGGGGAGGCGGGGGATTTTTAACTGAGTGTTGACTCCAAGTTCATAACTTATTTCTTACAAAAACATAGCCCGTTACACATGATTGACCGATAAATCACTTTACAAATCCTCTGCGATTGTTAGATCAGATTTTTCTAAAGTGGAAAAATAATGGCTTGTTTGACTCGGGTAAATTTCCCACCGCATGTTCACTTGAGAATTTAGTGAGCGTTTGTTGTTCGCTTTAAATGGTTTGGATCCATAGGGCATTTGCATCTCCAACATGTTTCAAACATGCATATCCATATTTTAAAAATGTTAGGATAAGTTAGAAATCTCTTTCTTATCAAATTCCAAGCCATTAGGGTTGAATTACTGGAATTTCCCAAATTTGGACAACAAAACTTTTGTGTTCGTTTGTGGTGTGTTAATAAATTTTTTTTACGTCCATTTTTTATTGTTTTTAATTTTTTCGATATATAATATCCAAAATTTTCATTTTGTTGTGATCTATTTTGCCTTTATCTCTTTGTTTACGAGAAATTGGGAGAGTGAAAACTCATAGTTTTTATTTAAGAAATAAGTGTACATCTAAAATGTAAAGGAAGTGCAAAAATTTAGAGTAAGTCTCTGTAACTTTTACAGACTGCAAAGTCTTTTAATTTTATAAATTAAGTTTTGTAATGATCGGGAAAAGGGGGAGGCAAGGGATTTTTAACTGAGTGTTGACTCCTAATCCATAAGTAATTTCTTAAAAAAACATAGCCCATTACACATGATTGATCCATAAATATCTTACAAATTGTCTGCAATTGTTAGGTCAACTTTTGTATATGGGCAAAATAATGGCTTGTTTGACTCGGGTAAATATCCCACCACACGTTCACTTGAGAATTTAATGTGTGTTTATTGTTCTCTTTAAAAGGTTTAGATCCATAAAGCATTTGCATCTTGATCTTGTTTCAAGCATGCATATACATATTTAAACCATGTTTGGATCAGTTAGAAATCTCTTTCTTATCAAATTCCAAGCCAATCGGGTTGAACAAGTGGAATTTCCCAAACATTGGACAACAAAACTTTTGTGTTCGTTAGTGGAGCTGGAATGAATTTTCTTTTGTTACATTTGTTAATGTTTCAAATTATTTCCATTCATAAAATCTAAAATTTTCATTTTGTTGTGATCTATTTTGCCTTTATCTCCTTGTTTACGAGAGAATCGGAGAGTGAAAGCTCAAAATTTTGATTTAAAGAAAAAAGTGTACATCTAAAATGGAATGGAATTGCACTAATGTAGAGAAATAATTTCAAAAAGTCTCTGTAACTTATAGGGACTGCAAACTCTTTTATACATTAGGTAATGCAATGATCAGGAAATGGGGGAAGCGACAGTAGGGAGGGGGGGGGGGGGGGGGGGGGGGGTGTGGTTGGGGTTTAACTGAGTGTTGACACCAAGTCCATAAGTTATTTCTTACAAAAACATAGACCGTTACACATGATTGACCAATAAATCACTTTACAAATCCTCAGTGATTGTTAACTCAACTTTTTGTAAATGTGCAAAATAATGGCTTGTTTGACTCGGGTAAATATCTCACCACACGTTCACTAGAAAATTTAATGAGCGTCTATTGTTGGATTTAAAAGGTTTGTATCCACAGGGAATTTGCATCTTTAACATGTTTCATGCATGTATATCCATATTTAAAACATTTTAGTATTAGTTAGAAATCTCATTCTTCTCAAATTCCAAGCCATTAGGGTTGAACTAGTGGAATTTCCTAAACTTGGACAAAAAAACTTTTGTAATCGTTTGTGGTGTGTGAATAAATTTTCTTTACTTACATTTGTTATTGTTTTAAAATTTTTCCATTCATAAAAACTAAAATTTTCATTTTGTTGTGATCTATTTTGCCTTTATCTCCTTCTTTACGAGAGAAAGGTAGAGTAAAAACTCAAAAGTTTTTATTTAGGAAATAAGTGTACATCTAAAATGGAAAGGAAATGAATAAATGTAGAGAGAGATAATTCCAATAAGTCTCTATAACTTTTAGGGATTGCAAACTCTTTTTGTTTTTATACCTTATGTTTTGAAATGGTCAGAAAAAGAGGGTGGCGGGGGATTTTTAACTGAGTGTTGATTCCCAATCCATAAGTCATTTCTTTCAAAAACATAGACCGTTACACACTATTGACCGATAAATCACTTTACAAATCGTTTGTGATTGTTAGCTCAACTTTTTTAAAATGGGGAAAATAATGGCTTGTTTCGACTCTTATAAATATCCCACCGCACGTTCACTTGATAAATTAATGAGCGTTTTTTATTCGCTTTAAAAGGTTTGGATCCATAGGGCATTTGCATCTTTAAAATGTTTCAAGCATGCATATCCATATTTAATACATGTTAGGATCAGTTAGAAATCTCTTTCTTATCAAATTCCAAGCCATTTGGATTGAACTAATGGAATTTCCCGAGGTTTGACAACAAACCTTTCGTATTCGTTTGTGGTGTGTGAATAAATTATCTTTACTTAAATTTGTTATTGTTTTTAATTTTTTCCATACATAATCTCTAAAATTTTCATTTTATTGTGATCTATTTTGCCTTTATCTCCTTGTTTACGAGAGAATGGGAGAGTAAAAACTCAAAGTTTTGATTTAAGAAATAAGTGTACATCTAAAATGGAATGGAAATGAACAAATTTAGAGAGAGATAATTCCAAAAAGTCTCTGTACCTTTTAGGGACTGCAAACTCTTTTAGTTTTTATACAATAGGTTTTGCAATGATCGGGAAAAGTGGGAGGCATTGGATTTTTAATTGAGTGTTGACACCAAGTCCATAAGTTATTTCTTACAAAAACATAGACCGTTACACATGATTGACCAATAAATCACTTTACAAATCCTCAGTCATTGTTAGCTCAGCTTTTTGTAAATGTGCAAAATAATGGCTTGTTTGACTCGGGTAAATATCTCACCACACGTTCACTAGAAAATTTAATGAGCGTCTATTGTTGGATTTAAAAGGCTTGTATCCACAGGGCATTTGTATCTTTAACATGTTTCAAGCATGTATATCCATATTTAAAACATTTTAGTATTAGTTAGAAATCTCTTTCTTCTCAAATTCCAAGCCATTAGGGTTGAACTAGTGGAATTTCCTAAACTTGGACAAAAAAAATTTTGTGTTCGTTTGTGGTGTGTGAATAAATTTTATTTACTTACATTTGTTATTGTTTTAAAATTTTTCCATTCATAAAAACTAAAATTTTCATTTTGTTGTGATCTATTTTGCCTTTATCTCCTTCTTTACGAGAGAAAGGGAGAGTAAAAACTCAAAAGTTTTTATTTAAGAAATAAGTGTACATCTAAAATGGAAAGGAAACGAACAAATGTAGAGAGAGATAATTCCAATAAGTCTCTATAACTTTTAGGGATTGCAAACTCTTTTTGTTTTTCTACCTTAGGTTTTGAAATGGTCGGAAAAAGAGGGTGGCAGGGGATTTTTAACTGAGTGTTGATTCCCAATCCATAAGTCGTTTCTTTCAAAAACATAGACCGTTACACACTATTAACCTATAAATCACTTTACAAATCGTCTGTGATTGTTAGCTCAGCTTTTTGAAAATGGGGAAAATAATGGCTTGTTTCGACTCTTATAAATATCCCACCGCACGTTCACTTGATAAATTAATGAGCATTTTTTATTCGCTTTAAAAGGTTTGGATCCATAGGGCATTTGAATCTTTAAAATGTTTCAAGCATGCATATCCATATTTAATACATGTTAGGATCAGTTAGAAATCTCTTTCTTATCAAATTTCAAGCCATTTGGGTTGAACTAATGGAATTTCCCGAGCTTTGACAACAAACCTTTCGTATTCGTTTGTGGTGTGTGAATAAATTATCTTTACTTGCATTTGTTTTTGTTTTTAATTTTTTCCGTACATAATCTCTAAAATTTTCATTTTATTGTGATCTATTTTGCCTTTATCTCCTTGTTTACGAGAGAATGGGAGAGTTAAAACTCAAAGTTTTGATTTAATAAATAAGTGTACATCTAAAATGGAATGGAAATGAAAAAATTTAGAGAGAGATAATTCCAAAAAGTCTCTGTACCTTTTAGGGACTGCAAACTCTTTTATTTTTTATACAATAGGTTTTGCAATGATCGGGAAAAGTGGGAGGCATTGGATTTTTAATTGAGTGTTGACACCAAGTCCATAAGTTATTTCTTACAAAAACATAGACCGTTACACATGATTGACCAATAAATCACTTTACAAATCCTCAGTCATTGTTAGCTCAGCTTTTTGTAAATGTGCAAAATAATGGCTTGTTTGACTCGGGTAAATATCTCACCACACGTTCACTAGAAAATTTAATGAGCGTCTATTGTTGGATTTAAAAGGCTTGTATCCACAGGGCATTTGTATCTTTAAGATGTTTCAAGCATGTATATCCATATTTAAAACATTTTAGTATTAGTTAGAAATCTCTTTCTTCTCAAATTCCAAGCCATTAGGGTTGAACTAGTGGAATTTCCTAAACTTGGACAAAAATATTTTTGTGTTCGTTTGTGGTGTGTGAATAAATTTTATTTACTTACATTTTTTATTGTTTTAAAATTTTTCCATTCATAAAAACTAAAATTTTCATTTTGTTGTGATCTATTTTGCCTTTATCTCCTTCTTTACGAGAGAAAGGGAGAGTAAAAACTCAAAAGTTTTTATTTAAGAACTAAGTGTACATCTAAAATGGAAAGGAAACGAACAAATGTAGAGAGAGATAATTCCAATAAGTCTCTATAACTTTTAGGGATTGCAAACTCTTTTTGTTTTTATACCTTAGGTTTTGAAATGGTCGGAAAAAGAGGGTGGCAGGGGATTTTTAACTGAGTGTTGATTCCCAATCCATAAGTCGTTTCTTTCAAAAACATACACCGTTACACACTATTAACCTATAAATCACTTTACAAATCGTCTGTGATTGTTAGCTCAGCTTTTTGAAAATGGGGAAAATAATGGCTTGTTTCGACTCTTATAAATATCCCACCGCACGTTCACTTGATAAATTAATGAGCATTTTTTATTCGCTTTAAAAGGTTTGGATCCATAGGGCATTTGAATCTTTAAAATATTTCAAGCATGCATATCCATATTTAATACATGTTAGGATCAGTTAGAAATCTCTTTCTTATCAAATTTCAAGCCATTTGGGTTGAACTAATGGAATTTCCCGAGCTTTGACAACAAACCTTTCGTATTCATTTGTGGTGTGTGAATAAATTATCTTTACTTGCATTTGTTTTTGTTTTTAATTTTTTCCATACATAATCTCTAAAATTTTCATTTTATTGTGATCTATTTTGCCTTTATCTCCTTGTTTACGAGAGAATGGGAGAGTTAAAACTCAAAGTTTTGATTTAATAAATAAGTGTACATCTAAAATGGAAAGGAAATGAACAAATTTAGAGAGAGATAATTCCAAAAAGTCTCTGTACCTTTTAGGGACTGCAAACTCTTTTAGTTTTTATACAATAGGTTTTGCAATGATCGGGAAAAGTGGGAGGCATGGGATTTTTAACTGAGTGTTGACACCAAGTCCATAAGTTATTTCTTACAAAAACATAGACCGTTACACATGATTGACCAATAAATCACTTTACAAATCCTCAGTGATTGTTAGCTCAGCTTTTTGTAAATGTGCAAAATAATGGCTTGTTTGACTCAGGTAAATATCTCACCACACGTTCACTAGAAAATTTAATGAGCATCTATTGTTGGATTTAAAAGGTTTGTATCCACAGGGCATTTGCATCTTTAACATGTTTCAAGCATGTATATCCATATTTAAAACATTTTAGTATTAGTTAGAAATCTCTTTCTTCTCAAATTCCAAGCCATTAGGGTTGAACTAGTGGAATTTCCTAAACTTGGACAAAAAAAATTTTGTGTTCGTTTGTGGTGTGTGAATAAATTTTCTTTACTTACATTTGTTATTGTTTTAAAATTTTTCCATTCATAAAAACTAAAATTTTCATTTTGTTGTGATCTATTTTGCCTTTATCTCCTTCTTTACGAGAGAAAGGGAGAGTAAAAACTCAAAAGTTTTTATTTAAGAACTAAGTGTACATCTAAAATGGAAAGGAAACGAACAAATGTAGAGAGAGATAATTCCAATAAGTCTCTATAACTTTTAGGGATTGCAAACTCTTTTTGTTTTTATACCTTAGGTTTTGAAATGGTCGGAAAAAGAGGGTGGCAGGGGATTTTTAACTGAGTGTTGATTCCCAATCCATAAGTCGTTTCTTTCAAAAACATACACCGTTACACACTATTAACCTATAAATCACTTTACAAATCGTCTGTGATTGTTAGCTCAGCTTTTTGAAAATGGGGAAAATAATGGCTTGTTTCGACTCTTATAAATATCCCACCGCACGTTCACTTGATAAATTAATGAGCATTTTTTATTCGCTTTAAAAGGTTTGGATCCATAGGGCATTTGAATCTTTAAAATATTTCAAGCATGCATATCCATATTTAATACATGTTAGGATCAGTTAGAAATCTCTTTCTTATCAAATTTCAAGCCATTTGGGTTGAACTAATGGAATTTCCCGAGCTTTGACAACAAACCTTTCGTATTCATTTGTGGTGTGTGAATAAATTATCTTTACTTGCATTTTTTTTTGTTTTTAATTTTTTCCATACATAATCTCTAAAATTTTCATTTTATTGTGATCTATTTTGCCTTTATCTCCTTGTTTACGAGAGAATGGGAGAGTTAAAACTCAAAGTTTTGATTTAATAAATAAGTGTACATCTAAAATGGAAAGGAAATGAACAAATTTAGAGAGAGATAATTCCAAAAAGTCTCTGTACCTTTTAGGGACTGCAAACTCTTTTAGTTTTTATACAATAGGTTTTGCAATGATCGGGAAAAGTGGGAGGCATGGGATTTTTAACTGAGTGTTGACACCAAGTCCATAAGTTATTTCTTACAAAAACATAGACCGTTACACATGATTGACCAATAAATCACTTTACAAATCCTCAGTGATTGTTAGCTCAGCTTTTTGTAAATGTGCAAAATAATGGCTTGTTTGACTCAGGTAAATATCTCACCACACGTTCACTAGAAAATTTAATGAGCATCTATTGTTGGATTTAAAAGGTTTGTATCCACAGGGCATTTGCATCTTTAACATGTTTCAAGCATGTATATCCATATTTAAAACATTTTAGTATTAGTTAGAAATCTCTTTCTTCTCAAATTCCAAGCCATTAGGGTTGAACTAGTGGAATTTCCTAAACTTGGACAAAAAAAATTTTGTGTTCGTTTGTGGTGTGTGAATAAATTTTCTTTACTTACATTTGTTATTGTTTTAAAATTTTTCCATTCATAAAAACTAAAATTTTCATTTTGTTGTGATCTATTTTGCCTTTATCTCCTTCTTTACGAGAGAAAGGGAGAGTAAAAACTCAAAAGTTTTTATTTAAGAACTAAGTGTACATCTAAAATGGAAAGGAAACGAACAAATGTAGAGAGAGATAATTCCAATAAGTCTCTATAACTTTTAGGGATTGCAAACTCTTTTTGTTTTTATACCTTAGGTTTTGAAATGGTCGGAAAAAGAGGGTGGCAGGGGATTTTTAACTGAGTGTTGATTCCCAATCCATAAGTCGTTTCTTTCAAAAACATACACCGTTACACACTATTAACCTATAAATCACTTTACAAATCGTCTGTGATTGTTAGCTCAGCTTTTTGAAAATGGGGAAAATAATGGCTTGTTTCGACTCTTATAAATATCCCACCGCACGTTCACTTGATAAATTAATGAGCATTTTTTATTCGCTTTAAAAGGTTTGGATCCATAGGGCATTTGAATCTTTAAAATATTTCAAGCATGCATATCCATATTTAATACATGTTAGGATCAGTTAGAAATCTCTTTCTTATCAAATTTCAAGCCATTTGGGTTGAACTAATGGAATTTCCCGAGCTTTGACAACAAACCTTTCGTATTCATTTGTGGTGTGTGAATAAATTATCTTTACTTGCATTTGTTTTTGTTTTTAATTTTTTCCATACATAATCTCTAAAATTTTCATTTTATTGTGATCTATTTTGCCTTTATCTCCTTGTTTACGAGAGAATGGGAGAGTTAAAACTCAAAGTTTTGATTTAATAAATAAGTGTACATCTAAAATGGAAAGGAAATGAACAAATTTAGAGAGAGATAATTCCAAAAAGTCTCTGTACCTTTTAGGGACTGCAAACTCTTTTAGTTTTTATACAATAGGTTTTGCAATGATCGGGAAAAGTGGGAGGCATGGGATTTTTAACTGAGTGTTGACACCAAGTCCATAAGTTATTTCTTACAAAAACATAGACCGTTACACATGATTGACCAATAAATCACTTTACAAATCCTCAGTGATTGTTAGCTCAGCTTTTTGTAAATGTGCAAAATAATGGCTTGTTTGACTCAGGTAAATATCTCACCACACGTTCACTAGAAAATTTAATGAGCATCTATTGTTGGATTTAAAAGGTTTGTATCCACAGGGCATTTGCATCTTTAACATGTTTCAAGCATGTATATCCATATTTAAAACATTTTAGTATTAGTTAGAAATCTCTTTCTTCTCAAATTCCAAGCCATTAGGGTTGAACTAGTGGAATTTCCTAAACTTGGACAAAAAAAATTTTGTGTTCGTTTGTGGTGTGTGAATAAATTTTCTTTACTTACATTTGTTATTGTTTTAAAATTTTTCCATTCATAAAAACTAAAATTTTCATTTTGTTGTGATCTATTTTGCCTTTATCTCCTTCTTTACGAGAGAAAGGGAGAGTAAAAACTCAAAAGTTTTTATTTAAGAAATAAGTGTACATCTAAAATGGAAAGGAAATGAACAAATGTAGAGAGAGATAAGTCCAATAAATCTCTATAACTTTTAGGGATTGCAAACTCTTTTTGTTTTTATACCTTAGGTTTTGAAATGGTTGGAAAAAGAGGGTGGCGGGGGATTTTTAACTGAGTGTTGATTCCCAATCCATAAGTCGTTTCTTTCAAAAACATAGACCGTTACACACTATTGACCTATAAATCACTTTACAAATCGTCTGTGATTGTTAGCTCAGCTTTTTGAAAATGGGGAAAATAATGGCTTGTTTCGACTCTTATAAATATCCCACCGCACGTTCACTTGATAAATTAATGAGCGTTTTTTATTCGCTTTAAAAGGTTTGGATCCATAGGGCATTTGAATCTTTAAAATGTTTCAAGCATGCATATCCATATTTAATACATGTTAGGATCAGGTAGAAATCTCTTTCTTATCAAATTTCAAGCCATTTGGGTTGAACTAATGGAATTTCCCGATCTTTGACAACAAACCTTTCGTATTCGTTTGTGGTGTGTGAATAAATTATATTTACTTGCATTTGTTTTTGTTTTTAATTTTTTCCATACATAATCTCTAAAATTTTCATTTTATTGTGATCTATTTTGCCTTTATCTCCTTGTTTACGAGAGAATGGGAGAGTAAAAACTCAAAGTTTTGATTTAAGAAATAAGTGTACTTCTAAAATGGAATGGAAATGAACAAATTTAGAGAGAGATAATTCCAAAAAGTCTTTGTACCTTTTAGGGACTGCAAACTCTTTTAATTTTTATACAATAGGTTTTGCAATGATCGGGAAAAGTGGGAGGCATGGGATTTTTAACTGAGTGTTGACTTCTAATCCATAAGCCATTTATTACAAAAACATAGCCCATTACGCATGATTGATAGATAAATCACTTTACAAATCGTTTGCGATTGTTATGTCAACTTTTTGTAAATGGACAAAATAATGGCTTGTTTGACTCGGGTAAATATCCCACCCCATGTTCACTTGAAAAATTAATGAGCATTTTTTGTTCGCTTCAAAAGTTTGGATCCATAGGGCATTTTCATCTTTAACATGGTTTAGGCATGCATATCCATATTTAAAATCTGTTAGGATTAGATAGAAATCACTTTCATATCAAATTCCAAGCCATTAGGGTTGAATTAGAGGAATTTCCTAAACTTGGACAACAAAACTTTTGTGTTCGTTTGTGGTGTGTGAATAAATTTTCTTTACTTACATTTGTTATTTTTTTAATTTTTTCTACACAAACTCTAAAATTTTCATTTTTTTGTGATTTGTTTTCCCTTTATCTCCTTGTTTACGAGAGAATGGGAGAGTGAAAAATCAAACTTTTCATTTAAGAAATAAGTGTACATCTAAAATATAATGGAAATGCACAAATGTTGAGAGAGATAATTCTATAAAGTCTCTGTAACTTTTAGGGATTGCAAACTCTTTTAGTTTTTATACATTAGGTATTGCAATGATTGGGAAAAGGGGGTGGAGGGAGATTTTTAACTAAGTGTTGACTCCCAGTCCATAACTCATTTCTTAAAAAAAACATAACCCGTTACGCATCATTTACCGATAAATCACTTTAGAAATCCTCTATGATTGTTAGCTCAGCTCTTTGTAAATGGGCAAAATAATGACTTGTGCTAAATATCCCACCACACGTTCACTTTAGAATTTAATGAGTGTTTTTTGTTCGCTTTAATAGGTTGGGATCCATAGGGCATTTGAATCTTTAACATGTTTCAAGCATGCTTATCCATATTTAAAACATGTTCACATCAGTTAAAAATGTCTTTCTAATCAAATTCCATGCCATTAGGGTTGAACTAGAAGAATTTCCCAAACAAGGACAACAAAACTTTCAAGTTCATTTGTGGTGTGTTAATAAATTTTATTTACTTAAATTTGTTATTTTTTTAAATTTTTTCCATACATAAACTCAAAAATTTTCATTTTTTTCTGTTCTATTTTGCCTTTTATGTCCTTATTTACGAGAGAATGCGAGAGTGAAAACTCAAAGTTTTGATTTAGGAAATAAGTGTACATCTAAAATGGAATGGAAATGCACAATTGTAAAGAGAGATAATTCCGAAAAGTCTCTATAACTTTTAGGCACTGCAAACTCTTTTAGTATTTATACATTAGGTTCTGCAATGATCGGGAAAAGGGGGAGGCATTGCATTTTTAACTGAGTGTTGAGTTCCACTCCTTAATTCATTTATTACAAAAACATAGCCCATTACGCATGATTGACCAATAAATCACTTTAGAAAACATCTGTGATTGTTTGGTCAAGTTTTTGTAAAAGGGTAAAATAATGGCTTGTTTGACTCGGGTAAATATCCCACCGCACGTTCACTAGAGAATTTAAAGAGCGTTTTTTGTTTGCTTTAAAAGGTTTTGATCCATAGGGCAATTGCCTCTTTAACATGTTTCAAGCATGCATATCCATATTTTACACATGTTAGGATCAGTTAGAAATCTCTTTCTTATAAAATTCCAAGCCATTAGGGTTGAACTAGTGGAATTTCCCAAACTTTGACAACAAAACTTTTGTGTTCGTTTGTGGTGTGTGAAATTTTTTCTTTACTTACATTTGTTTTTGTTTTAAATTTTTTCCATACTTAAACTCTAAAATTTTCATTTTGTTGTGATCTATTTTTCCTTTATCTCCTTGTTTAGGAGACAAAGGGAGAGTGAAAACTCAAAGTTTTGATTTTAAAAAAAAAGTGTACATCTAAAATGGATTGGAAATGCACAAATGTAGAGAGAGATAATTCCAAAAGTGTCTGTAACTTTTAGGGACTGCAAACTCTTTTATTTTTTATACATTAGGTAATGCAATGATCGGGATAAGGGGGAGCTGGGGGATTTTTAACAGAGTGTTGACTCCCAGTCCATAAGTCATTTCTTACAAAAACATAGCCCGTTATGCATGATTGACTGATAAATCACTTTACCAATCGTCTGCGATTGTTAGATCTGCTTTTCATTAATGGGAAAGATAATGGCCATTTGGACATGAGTAAATATCCCACCGCACGTTCACTTGAGAATTTAATCAGCGATTGTTGTTCACTTTAAAAGGTTTGGATCCATAGAGCATTTGCATCTTTTACATGTTTCAAGCATGCATATCCATATTTGAAACAAGTTAGGATCAGTAAGAAATTTCTTTCTTATCAAATTCCAAGCCATTAGGGTTGAACTAGTGGAATTTCCCAAACTTGGACAACAAAAATTTTGTGTTCATTTGTGGTGTGTGAATAAATTTTCATATCTTACATTTTTTATTGTTTTTAATTTTTTTCCAAACCTAAACTCTAAAATTTTCAGTTTTTTGTGATCTATTTTGCCTTTGTCTCATTGTTTATGAGAGAATGGGTGAGTGAAAACTCAAAGTTTTGATTTAAGAAATAAGTGTACATCTAAAATGGAATGGAAAAGCACAAATGTAGAGTGAGATAATTCCAAAAGGTCTTTGTATCTTTTAGGGACTGCAAACTATTTTAGTTTTTATACATTAGGTTTTGCAATGATCGGGAAAAGGGGGAGGCAGAGGATTTTAAACTGAGTGTTGACTCCCAATGCATAAGTCATTTCTTAAAAAAAAATAGCCTATTACGCATGATTGACCGATAAATCACTTTACAAATCGTTCGCAATTGTTAGGTCAACTTTTTGTAAATGGGTAAAATAATAGCTTGTTTGAATCGGCTAAATATCCCACTGCACGTTCACTTGAGAATTTAATGAACATTTTTTGTTCGCTTTAAAAGTTTTGGATCAGTAGTCGTTAGGGTTGCACTACTGGAATTTCCCAAACATGGAATACAAAACTTTTCTCTTTGTTCGTGCTGTGTAAATAAATTTTCTTTACATACATTAGTTATTGTTTATATTTTTTCCATACATAAACTCTAAAATTTCATTTTGTTGTGATCTATTTTGCCTTTATCTATTGGTTTACGAGAGAATCGGAGAGTGAAAACTCAAAGTTTTCATTTTAGAAAAAAATGTACATAAAAAATGGAATGGAAATGCACAAATGTAGACAGTGATAATTCCAAAAAGTCTCTGTAACTTTAAGGGACTGCAAACTCTTTAATGCAATGATCAGGAAAAGGGGGAGGCGGGGGATTTTTAATTGAGTGTTGACTTCCAGTCCATAAGTCAGTTCTTTCAAAAACATAGCCCGTTATGCTTGATTGACCGATAAATAACTTTACAAATCCTCTGCGATTGTTAGCTCAACTTTTTGTAAATGGGCAAAATAATGTCTTGTTTGACTCAAGTAAATATCCCACCGTACGTTCACTTGAGAATTTAATGAGCATTGGTTGTTCGCTTTAAAAGGTTTGGATCCATAGGGCATTTGCATCTTTAACATGTTTAAAGCATGCATATCCAAATTTAAAACATGTTAGGATCAGTTAGAAATCTCTTTCTTATCAAATTCCAAGCGATTACGGTTGAACTAGTGGAATTTCTCAAACTTGGACCAAAAACAATTTGTGTTCGTTTGTGGAGTGTGAATAAATTTTCTTTACTTACATTTGTTATTGTTTTAAAATTTCCATGCATAAACTCCAAAATTTTCATTTTGTTCTGATCTACTTTGGCTTTACTCCTTGTTTACGAGAGAATCAGATAGTGAAAACTGAAGGTTTTGATTTAAGAAAAAAATCTACATCTAAAATGGAATGGAAATACATAAATGTGAAGAGAGTTAATTCCATAAAGTCTCTGTAACTTTTAGGGACCGCGAACTCTTTTAGTTTTTATACATTAAGTTTTGAGCAATGATCGAAAAAAGGGGGTGGCGGAGGATTTTTAACAGAGTGTTGACTCCTAATCCATAAGTCATTTCTGAAAAAAAACATAGCCTGTTACACATGATTGATCGATAAATAACTTTACAAATCGTCTGTGATTGTTAGGCCAACTTTTTGTAAATGGGCAAAATTAATGGCTTGTTTGTCTCGGGTAAATATCCCACTACACGTTCACTCGAGAATTTAATGAACGTTTTTTGTACGTTTCAAAAGGTTTGGATCCATAGGGCATTTGAATCTTTAACATGTTTCAAGCATGCATATCCCTATTTAAAACATGTTAGGATCAGCTGGAAATCACTTTCCTATAAAATTCCAAGCCAATAGGGTTGAACTAGTGGAATATCCCTAACTTTGATAACAAAACTGTTTTGTTCGTTTGTTGTGTGTAAATAAGTTTTCTTTACTTACATTTGTTGTTGTTTATAATTTTTTCCATACATAAACTCTAAATTTTTTTTTTGTTGTGATCTATTTTGCCTTTATCTCTTTGTTTATGGGAGAATGGGACAGTGAAAACACAAAGTTTTATATTTACAAAATAATTATACATCTAAAATGAAAAGGAAATGCAAAATGTAGAGAGATAATTCCAAAAAGTCTTTGTACCTTTTAAGGACTGCCAACTCTTTTAATTTTTATACATTAGGTTTTGCAATGATCGGGTAAAGGGGGAGGTAGGGGATTTTTAATTGAGTGTTGACTCCCAATCCATAAGTCATTTCTAACAAAAACATAGCCCGTTACGTATGATTGACCGATAAATCACTTTAAAAATCATCTGCGATGGCTAGGTTAGTTTTTTTGTAAATGGGCAAAATAATGGTTTGTTTGACTCGAGTAAATATCCCACCGCACCTTCACTTGAGAATTTGATGAACTTTTTGTTCATTTAAAAGGTTTGGATCCATAGGACATTAACATCTTTAACTTGTTTCAAGCATGCATAACCATATTTAATAAAAGTTAGGATCAGTTAGAAATATCTTTCTTATCAAATTGCAAGCCATTAGGGTTGAACTAGTGGAGTTTCCAAAAGTTGGACATCAAAACTTTTGTGTTCATTTGTGGTATGTGAATAAATTTTTTTTACTTACATTTGTTATTTTTTTTAATTTTTTCCATACATAAACTCTAAACTTTTCATTTTGTTGCGATCTTTAATGAGTTTTCTTTGTTTGCTCTAAAAGGTTTGGATCCATAGGGTATTTGCATCTTTAACATGTTTCAAGCATGCATATCCATATTTAAAACAAGTTAGGATCAGTTAGAAATCCCTTTCTTATTAAATTCCAAGCCATTATGGTTGAACTAGTGGAATTTCCAAAACTTGGACAACAAAACTTTTGTATTCGTTTGTGGTGAGTGAATAAATTTTCTTTACTTACATTTTTTATTGTTTCTAATTTTTTCCATACATAAACTCTAAAATTTTCATTCTGTTGTGATCTATTTTGCCTTTATCTCCTTGTTTACGAGAGAATTGGAGAGTGAAAACTCAAAGTTTTTATTTAAGAAATAAGTGTACATCTAAAATGGAATGGAAATGCACCAATGTAGAGAGATAATTCCAAGAAGTCTTTGTAACTTTTACGAACTGCAAACACTTTTAGGTTTTATACATTAAGTTTTGCAATGATCGGGAAAAGGGGAATTGGGGGATATTAAACTGAGTTTTGACTCCCAATTCATAAGTTATTTCTTACAAAAACATAGCCTGTTACGCATGATTGACTGATAAATGACATCACAAATCGTCTGCGATTGTAAGGTTAGCTTTTTGAAAAAGGGCAAAATAATTGCTTGTTTGACTTGGGTAAATATCCCATCGCACGTTCGCATGAGAATTTAATGAGCCTTTTTTGTTAATTTTAAAAGGTTTGGATCCATAAGGCATTTGCATCTTTAACATGTTTCAAGCATGCATATCCATATTTAAAACATGTTAGGATCAGTTAGAAATCTCTTTCTTGTCAAATTCCAAGCCATTAGGGTTGAGCTAGTGGAATTTCCCAAACTTGGACAACAAAACTTTTGTGTTCGTTTGTGGGGTGTGAATAAATTTTATTTTCTTACATTTGTTATTATTTTAAATTTTTTCCATACATAAACTCTAAAATTTTAATTTTGTTGTGACCTATTTTGCCTTTATCTTCTTGTTTACGAGAGAATGGGAGAGAGAAAACACAAAGTTTTGATTAAAGAAATTAGTGTACCTCTAAAACGGAATGGAAATGCACAAATGTAGAGAGATATAATTCCAAAAAGTCTCTGTAACTTTTAGGGACTGCAAACTCTTTTAGTATTTATACATTAGGTTCTGCAATGATCGGGAAAAGGGGGAGGCGGGGGATTTTTAACTGAGTGTTGACTCCCAATCCATAAGTCATTTCTTACAAAAACATAGTTCGTTACATATGATTGACCGATGAATCACTTTAGAAATAGTTTGCAATTGTAAGGTGAGCTTTTTGAAACAGGGCAATATAATTGCTTGTTTGACTCTGGTAAATATCCCAACGTTCACATGAGAATTTAATGAGCCTTTTTTGTTCGTTTTAAAAGGTTTCGATCCATAGGGCATTTGCATCTTTAACATGTTTCAAGCATGCACATCCATATTTCAAACATATTAGGATCAGTTAGAAATCACTTTCTTATCAAATTCCAAGCCATTAGAGTTGAACTAGTGGAATTTCCCAAACTTGCACAACAAAACTTTTGTGATCGTTTGTGGTGCGTGAATAAATTTTCTTTTCTTACATTTTTTATTGTTTTTAATTTTTCCCATACAGAAACTCGGCAATTTTCATTTTGTTGTGATCAATTTTGCCTTTATCTCCTTGTTTACGAGAGAATCGGAGAGTGAAAACTCAAAGTTTTGATTTAAGAAATAAGTGTACATCTAAAATGGAATGGAAATGCACAAATGTGGAGAGAGATAATTCCAAAAAGTCTCTATAACTTTTAGGGACTGTGAACTCTTTTATTTTTTATACATTAGGTTTTGCAATGATCAGGAAAAGGGGGAGGCGGGGGATTTTTAACCGAGTGTTGACTCCCAATCCATAAGTCATTTGTTACAAAAACATAGCCTGTTACGTATGATTGACTGATAAATCACTTTACAAATCGTCTGCGATTGGAAGGTCAGCTTTTTGAAAAGTGCAAAATAATTGCTTGTTTCACTCGGGTAAATATCCCACCGCACGTTCACATGAACATTTAACGAGCCTTTTTTGTTCATTTTAATAGGTTTGGATCCATAGGGCATTTGCATCTTTAACATGTTTGAAGCATGCATATCCATATATGAAACATGTTTGGATCAGTTAGAAATCTCTTTCTGATCAAATTCCAAGCCATTAGGGTTGAACTAGTGGAATTTCCCAAACTTGGACAACAAAACTTTTGTGTTCATTTGTGGTGTGTGAATAAATTTTCTTTACTTACATTTTTTATTTTTTTTTAATTTTTTCCATACATAAACTTTAAAATTTTCATTTTGTTGTGATCTATTTTGCCTTTATCTTCTTGTTTACGAGAGAATGGAAGAGTGAAAACCCAAAGTTTTGATTTAAGAAATAAGTGTACATCTAAAATGGAATGGAAATGCACAAATGTAGAGGGAGTTAATTCCAAAAAGTCTCTTTAACTTTTGGGGACGGTAAACTCTTTTAGTTTTTATACGTTAGCTTTTGCAACGATCGGGAAAAGGGTGAGGCGGGAGATTTTTAATTGTGTGTTACTCCCAATCCATAAGTCATTTCTTACAAAAACATAGCCCTTTACGCATGATTGACCGATAAATCACTTTAAAAATCAACTACGATTATTAGTTCAGCTTTTTGTAAATGGGCAAAATAATACTTTGTTTGACTCGGGTAAAGATCTCACTGCACGTTCACTTGAGAATTTAATGTGCGTTCTTTTGTCGCATTAAAAGGTTTGGATCCATAGGGCATTTGCATCTTTAACATATTTCAAGCATGCATTTCCATATTTAAAACAGGTTATGATCAGTTAGGAATCTCTTTCATATCAAATTCTAAGCCATTAGGGTTGAACTAGTGGAATTTCCCAAACTCGGACGACAAAACTTTTGTGTTCGTTTTTGTGGTGTGAATAAATTTTTTTACTTACATTCGTTTTTTTTTATTTTTCCCATACATAAAATCTAAAATTTTCATTTTTTTGTGATCTATTTTGCTATATCTCCTTGTTTACGTAAGAATCGGAGAGTGAAAACTCAAAATTTTGATTTAAGAAATAAGTATACATCTAAAATGGAATGGAAATGCACAAATGTGGAGAGAGATAATTCCAAAAAGTCATTTGTAACTATTAGGGACTGCAAACTCTTTTATTTTTTATACATTAGGTTTTGCAATGATCGGGAAAAGGGGGAGGCGAGGGATTTTTAACTGAGTGTTGACTCCCAATCCATAAGTCATTTGTTAAAAAAACATAACCCGTTACGCATGCTGGACCAATAAATCACTTTACAAATTGTCTATGATTGTTAGCTCAGGTTTTTGTAAATGGGCAAAATTGTGGCTTCTTTGACTCGGCTAAATATCCCACCGCACGTCCACTTCAGAATTTAATGACCATTTTTTGTTAGCTTCAAAAGGTTTGGATCAATAGGGCATTTGCATCTTTAAGATGTTTCAAGCATGCATATCCATTTTTAAAACATGTTAGGATCAGTTAAAAATCTCTTTCTTATCAAATTCCAAGCAATTAGGGTTGAACTAGTGGAATTCCCCAAACTTGGACAATAAAACTTTTGTGTTCGTTTGTGGTGTGTGAATATATTTTCTTTACTGACATTTGTTATTTTTTAAAATTTTTTCCATACATAAATTCCAAAATTTTCATTTTGTTGTGATTTATTTTGCCTTTGTCTCCTTGTTTACGAGAGAATGGGAGAGTGAAATCTCAAAGTTTTTATTTAGGAAATAAGTGTACATAAAAAATGGAATGGAAATCACAAATGCAGACCGATAAATCACTTAACAAACCGTCTATGATTGTTAGCTCAACTTTTTGTAAATGGGCAAAATAATGGCTTGTTTGACTTGGGTAAAAATCCCACCGCATGTTCACTTGAGAATTTAATGAGCGTTTGTTGTTCGCTTTAATAGGTTAGGATCCATAGGGCATTTGCATCTTTAACATATTTCAAGCATGCATATCCATATTTAAAACATGTTAGGATCCAAATTCGAAGCCATTTGGGTTGAACTAATGGAATTTCCCGAACTTGGACAACAAAACTTTTGTATTCGTTTGTGGTGTGTGAATAAATTTTCTTTACTTACATTTGCAATTGTTTTTAATTTTTTCCATTCATAAACTCTTAAATTTTCATTTTATTGTGATTTATTTGGCCTTTATCTCCTTGTTTACGAGAGAATGAGAGAGTGAAAACACAAAGTTTTGATTTAAGAAATCATTGTACATCTAAAATGGAAAGGAAATGCACAAATGTTTAGAGAGATAATTCCAAAAAGTATCTGTAACTTTAAGGAACTACAAACTCTTGTAGTTTTTATACAATAGGTATTGCAATGAACGGGAAAAGAGGGAGGCGAGGGATTTTCAACTGAATGTTGACTCCGAGTCCATATGTCATTTATTAAAAAAACATAGCCTGTTACGCATGATTGACCAATAAATCACTTTACAAATCATCCGCGATTGTTAGCTGAGCTTTTTGTAAATGAATAAAATAATGGCTTGTTTGACTCCGGTAAATATCCCACCGCACGTTCACTTGAGAATTTAATGAGCGTTTTATGTTCGCTTTAAAAGTTTTGGATCCATAGGGCATTTACATCTTTGACATGTTTCAAGCATGCATATCCATATTTAAAACAAGTTAGTATCAGTTAGAAATCTCTTTCTTATCAACTTCCTAGCCATTAGGGTTGAATTAGTGGAATTTCGTAAACTTGGACAACAAAACTTTTGTGTTCGTTGGTGGTGTCTGTACATAAACTCTAAAATTTTCATTTGGTTGTGATCTATTTTGCCTTTATCTCCTTGTTTACGAGAGAATCGGAGAGTTAAAACTCAAAGTTTTGATTTAATAAAAAAGTGTACGTCTAAACTAGAATGAAAATGTACAAAAGTAGATTGTGGTAATTCCAAAAAATCTCTATAACTTTTGTGGACTGCAAACTCTTTTAGTTTTTATACATTAGGTTGAGCAATGAATGGGAAAAAGGGGGACGTAGGGGATTTTTAACTGAGTGTTGACTCCCAATCCATTAGTCATTTCTTAAAAAAACATAGCCCGTTACGTGTGATTGACTGATAAATCACTTTACAATTCATCTACGATTTTTAGGTCAGCTTTTTGTAAATGGGAAAAATAATGGCTTGTTTGACTCGGGTAAATATCCCACCACACATTCACATTAGAATTTAATGAACGTTTGTGGTTCGTTTTAAAAGGTTTGGATCCATAGGGCATCTGCATCTTTAACATGTTTTAAGCATGCATATCCATATTTAAAACATTTTAGGATCAATAAGAATCTCTTTCTTATCAAATTCCAAGCCATTAGGGTTGAACTAGTGGAATTTCCCAAACTTGGACAACAAAACTTTTGTGTTCGTTTTGTGGCGTGTGAATAAATTTTCTTTTCTTACATTTGTTATTGTTTTTAATTCTTTCCATACATAAACTCTAAATTTTTCATTTTGTTGTGATTTATTTTGCCTTTATCACTTTCTTTACGAGAGAATGGGAGAGTGACAACTCAAAGTTTATATTGAAGAAATAAGTGTACATCTAAAATGGAATGGAAATGCACAAATGTAGAGAGAGATAATTCCAAAAAGTATCTGTAACTTTTAGGGACTGCAAACTCTTTTAGTTTTTATACATTAGGTTTTACAATGATCAGGAAAAGGGGGACACGGGGGATTTTTAATTGAGTGTTGACTCCCAATCCTTAAGTCATTTCTTACAAAAACATAGCCCGTTCCGCATGATTGACCGATAAATCACTTTACAATTCGTCTGTGATTGTTAGCTTAGCTTTTTGAAAATGGGCAAAATAATGTCTTGTATGACTGGGGTAAATATCCCACCGCACGTTCACTTGACAGTTTATTGAGTATTTCTTGTTCGCTTTAAAAGGTCCCATAGGGCATTTGCATCTTGAACATGTTTCCAACATGCATACCCATATTTAAATCATTTTAGGATCAGTGAAAAAACACTTTCTTATCAAATTCCAAGCCATTAGGGTTGAAGTAGTGTAATTTCCCAAACTTGGACAACAAAACTTTTGTGTTCGTTTGTGGTGTGTGAATAAATTTTCTTTACTTATATTTGTTATTGTTTTTAATTTTTTCCATACTTAAACTGTAAAATTTTCATTTTGTTGTGCACTATTTTGTCTTTATCTCCTTGTTTACGAGAGAATGGGAGAGGGAAAACTCAAAGTTTTGATTTAAGAAATAAGATTACATCTAAAATGGAAAGGAAATGCACAAATGTAGAGAGAGATAATTCCAAAAAGTCTCTGTAACTTTTAAGGACTGCAAACTCTTTTAGTTTTTATACATTGGGTTTTGTAATTATCGGGAAAAGAGGCAGGCGGGGGATTTTTAACAAAATGTTGACTCCCAATCCTTAAGTGATTTCTTAAAAAAAATAGCCCATTACGCATGATTGACCAATAAATCACTTTACAAAACGTCTGCGATTGTTTGGTCAGCTTTTTGTAAATGGACAAAATAATGGCTTGTTTACATGTTCACTTGAGAATTTAATGAGAGTTTGTTGTTCACTTTAAAAGGTTTGGATCCATAGGGCATTTGCATCTTTAACATGTTTCAAGCATGCATATCCATATTGAAAATATGTTAGGATAAGTTAGAAATCTCTTTCTTATCAAATTCTAAGCCATTAGGGTTGAATTAGGGGAATTTCCCAAACATGGACAACAAAACTTTTGTATTCATTTCTGGTGTGTGAATAAATTTTCTTTAATTATATTTGTTATTTTTTTAATTTTTTCCATACATAAACACTAAAATTTTCATTTTGTTGTGATCTATTTGGCCTTTATCTCCTTGTTTACAAGAGAATGGGAGAGTGAAAACTAAATGTTTTGATTTAAGAAATAAGTCTACATCTAAAATTGAATGGAAAGGCACAAAGGAAGAGAGAGATAATTCCAAAAAGTATCTGTAACTTTTAGAGACAAAAACTCTTTTAGTTTTTATTTGTTAGGTTTTGCAATGATCGAGAAAAGGGGGAGGTGGGGGATTTTTAACATAGTGTCGACTCCCAATCCATAAGTCATTTCTAACAAAAACATAGCCCGTTACTCATGATTGACCAATAAATCACTTTACAAATCGTCTGCAATTGTTAGCTCATCTTTTTGTAAATGGGAAAAATTAAGGCTTGTTTGACTCGGGTAAATATCCCACAACACGTTCACCTATGAATTTAATGTGTGCTTTTTGTTCGCTTTAAAAGGTTTGGATCCATAGGGCATTTTCCATCTTTAACATGTTTCAAGCTTGCATATCCATATTGAAAATATGTTAGGATCAGATAGAAATCTCTTTCTTATTAAATTCCAAGCCATTAGGGTTGAACTAGTGAAATTTCCCAAACATGGACAACAAAACTTTTGTGTTCATTTTTGGTGTGACAATAAATTTTCTTTACTTACATTTGTTATTTTTTAAAAATTTTTCCATTCATAAATTCTAAAATTTTCATTTTGTTGTGATCTATTTTGCCTTTATCTCCTTGTTTACTAGAGAATGGGAGAGTGATAAGTCAAAGTTTATATTGAAGAAATAAGTGTACATCTAAAATGGAATGCAAATGCACAAATGTTGAGAGAGATAATTCCAAAAAGTCTCTGTAACTTTTAGGGACTGCAAACTCTTTTAATTTTTATACATTAGTTTTGCAATGATCGGGAAAACGGGGCGGCGGGGGATTTTTAATTGAGTGTTGACTCTCAATCCATAAGTCATTACTTACAAAAATATAGCCCACTACATATGATTGACCGATAAATCACTTTACAAATCGCTTGCGATTGTTAGCTCAACTTTTTGAAAATGGGCAAAATAATGGTTTGTTGGACTCAGGTAAATATCCCACTGCACGTTCACTTGAGAATTCAATGAGCGTTTTTTGTTCATTTTAATAGGTCCCATAGGGCATTTGCCTCTTGAGCTTGTTTCAAGCAAGCATATGCATATTTTAAACATGTTAGGATCAGTTAGAAATCTCTTTCTTATCAAATTCTAAGCCATTAGGGTTGAACTAATGGAATTTCCCAAACTTGCACAACAAAACTTTTGTGTTCGTTTGTGGTGTGTGAATAAATGTATTTACTTATATTTGTTTTTTTTTTCCATACAAAAACTCTAAAATTTCCTTTTTCCTTTATCTCCTTGTTTACGAGAGAATGGGAGAGTGAAAACTCAAAGTTTTGATTTTAGATATAAGTGTATATCTAAAATGGAATGGAAAGGCACAAATGTTGAGAGAGATAATTCCAAATAGTCTCTATAACTTTTAGGGACCACAAACTCTTTTAGTTTTTATACATTAGGTTTTGCAATGATCGGGAAAAGGGGGAGGTGGGGGCTTTTTAACTGAGTAATGACTATCAATCCATAAGTCATTTCTTACAAAAACATAGCCCGTTACACGTGATTGACTAATAAATCTCTTTAAAAATCCTCTGCGATTGTTAGCTCAGATTTTTGTAAATGGGCAAAATAATGGCTTGTTTGACTCAGGTAAATATTCCATCGCACGTCCACTTGAGAATTTAATGAGCGTTTTTTGTTCGTTTTAAAAGGTTTGAATCCATAGGGCATTTGCATCTTTAACATGTTTCAAGCATGCATATCCATATTTGAAACGTGTTAGGATCGGTTAGAAATCTCTTTCTTATCAAATTCAAACCCATTAGGGTTGAACTAGTGAAATTTCCCAAACTTAGACAACAAAACTTTTGTGTTTGTTTTTGGTGTGAGAATAAATTTTATTTACTTACATTTGTTATTGTTTTAAATTTTTTTCTTACATTAACTCTAAAACTTTCATTTTGTTGTGATCTATTTTGCCTTAATCTCCTTGTTTACGAGAGAATGGGAGAGGGAAAACTCAAAGTTTTTATTTAAGAAAAAGGTGTACATCGAAAATGGAATAGAAATGCACAAATGTAGAGAGAGATAATTCCAAAAAGTGTCTGTAACTTTTAGGACTGCAAACTCTTTTAGTTTTTATACATTGGGTTTTGCAATGATTGGGAAAATGGGGAGGCTGGGGATTTTTAACTCAGTGTTGACTCCCAATCCATAAGTAATTTCTTACAAAAACATAGCCCGTTACGCATGATTGACCAATAAATCACTTCATAAATTGTCTGCGAGTCTTAGCTCAACTTTTTGTAAATGGGCAAAATAATGGCTTGTTTGACTCAGGCAAATATCCCACCGCACGTTGATTTGAGAATTAAATGAGCGTTTGTTGTTTGCTTTAAAAGGTTTGGATCCATAGGGAATTTGCATCTTGAACATGTTTCAAGCATGCATATCCATATTTAAAACATGTTAGGATCAGTTAGAAATCTCTTTCTTATAATTCCAAGGCATTAGGGTGAACTAGTGGAAGTCCCAAACTTAGGCAACAAAACTTTTTTGTTCATTTGTGGAGTGTGAATAAATTTTCTTTACTCACATTTGTTATTGTTTTAAATTTTTTCCAGACTTAAACTCTAAAATTTTCTTTTTGTTGTGATCTATTTTGGCCTTATCTTCTTGTTTACGTGAGACTGGGAGAGTGAAAACTCAAAGTTTTGATTTAGGAAATTATTGTACATCTAAAATGGAATGGAAAATGACAAATGTCGAGATTGATAATTCCAAAAAGTCTCTATAACTTTTAGGGACTACAAACTCTTTTAATTCTTATACAATAGGTTGAGCATTGATCTAGAAAAGGGGGAGGTGGGGGATTGTTAACTGAGTGTTGATTCCCAATCCATAAGTTATTTCTAACAAAAACATAGCCTGTTACGCAAGATTGACCCATAAATCACTTTAAAAATTATTTGTTATTGTTAGCACAATTTTTTGTAATTGGGCAAAATAATGGCTGGTTTGACTGAGGTAAATAATCCACCGCACGTACACTTGAGAATTTAATGAGCATTTTTTGTTCGCTTTAAAAATTTTGGATCCATAGGACATTTGTATCATTAACATGTTACAAGCATGTATATCCCTATTTAAAACATGTTAGGATCACTTAGAAATCTCTTTCTTATAATATCCCAAGCCATTAGGATTGAACTAGTGGAATTTCACAAACTTGGACAACAAAACTTTTGCGTTCGTTTGTGGTGTGTGAATAAATTGTCTTTACTGACATTTGTTATTTTTTTTAATTTTTTTCATACTTAAATTCCAAAATTTTCATTTTGTTGTCATCAATTTTGCCTTTATGTCCTTGTTTACGAGAGAATGGGTGAGTGAAAACTCAAAGTTTTTATTTAGGAAATAAGTGTATATCCAAAATGGAATGGAAATCCACAAATGTAGACAAACATAATTCCAAAAAGTCCCTGTAACTTTTAGGGACTGCAAACTCTTTTAGTTCTTATACATTAGGTTTTGAATTGATCGGGAAAAGGGGGTGGCGGGGGATTTTTAACTGAGTGTTGACTCCCAATCCATAAGTCATTTCTTACAAAAACATAGTCCTTTACGCATGATTGATCGATAAATCACTTTACAAATCGTCTGCGATTGTTAGCTCAGGTTTTTGTAAATGGGCAAAATAATGGCTTGTTTGACTCGGGCAAATATCCCACCGCATGTTCACTTGAGAATTTATTGAGCGTTTGTTGTTCGCTTTAAAAGGTTTGGATCCATAAGGCATTTGCATCTTTAACATTTTTCAAGCGTGCATATCCATATTTAAAACATGTTAGGATCAGTAGGAATCTCTTTCTTATCAAATTCCATTCCATTAGGGTTGAACAAGTGAAATTTCCAAAACTTGGACTAAAAAACTTTTGTGTTCATTTGTGGTGTGTCAATAAATTTTATTTACTTATATTTTTCATTTTTTTTTATTTTTTCCATACATAAACTCTAAAAATTTTATTTTGTTGTGATATATTTTGCCTTTATCTCCTTGTTTACGAGAGAATGGGAGAGTAACAACTCAAAGTTTATATTGAAGAAGTAAGTGTACATCTAAAATGGAATGGAAATGCACAAATGTAGAGAGAGATAATTCGAAAAAGTCTCTATAACTTTTAGGAACTGCAAACTCTTTTAGTTTTTATACATTAGGTTTTTAATTGATCAGGAAAAGAGGGAGGTGGGGGATTTTGAACTGAGTGTTGACTCCCAATACATAAGTCATTTTTTACAAAAACATAGCCCATTACGCATGATTGACTGATAAATCACTTTCCTAATCGTCTGCGATCGTTAGCTTAGCTTTTTGAAAGTGGACAAAATAATGGTTTGTTTGACTCAGGTTAATATCCCACCGCACGTTCACTTGAGAATTTAATGAGCAATTTTTGTTCTCTTTAAAAGGTCCCATAGGGCAATTGCATCTTGAGCTTGTTTCAAGCATGCATATCCATATTTAAAACATGTTAGTATCAGTAAGAAAACTCTTTCTTTTCAAATTCTTAGCCAATAAGGTTGAACTAATGGAATTTCCCAAACTTGGACAACAAAACCTTTGTGTTCGTTTGTGGTGTGTGAATAAATTTTCTTTGCTTCAATTTGTTATTGTTTTTAACTTTTTCCATATATAGACTCTAAAATTTTTATTTTGTTATCATCTATTTAGCATTTATCTCCTTGTTTACGAGAGAATGGGAGGGCAAAAATTTAAAGTTTTGATTTAAGAAGTAAGTGTACATCTAAAATGGAATGGAAATGCACAAATGTAGAGAGAGATAATTCCAAAAAGTATCTGAAACTTTTAGGACTGCAAACTCTTTTAGTTTTTATACATTATGTTTTGCAATAATCTGGAAAAGGGGGAAGTTGGGGTTTTTAACTGATTGTTGACTCCCAATCGATAAGTTATTTTGTAAAAAAACATAGCTCTTTACGCATGATTGACCGATTAATCACTTTACAAATCATCTGCGATTGTTAGCTCAACTTTTTGTAAATGTGCAAAATAATGGCTTGTTTGACTCTGGTAAATATCCAACCCTACGTTAACTTGAGAATTTAATGAGCATTTGTTGTTCGCTTTAATAGGTTTGGATCCATAGGGCATTTGCATTTTTAAAATGTTTCAAGCATGCATATCCATATTTAAAACATTTTAGGATCAGTTAGAAATCTCTTTCTTATCAAATTCCAAGCCATTAGGGTTGAACTAGTGGAGTTTCCAAAATTTGGACAACAAAACTTTTGTGTTCATTTGTGGTGTGTGAATAAATTTTATTTACTGATATTTTTATTATTTTTAATTTTTTCCTTTCGTAAACTCTAAAATTTTCATTTTGTTGTGATCTATTTTGCCTTTTCTCATTGTTTTGAAGAGAATGGGAGAGTGAAAACTCAAAGTTTTGATTTAAGAAATAAGTATACATCTAAAATGGAATGGAAATGGACAAATGTAGACAGAGATAATTCCAAAAAGTCTCTATAACTTTTAGGGACTGCAAATTCTTTTAATTTTTATACATTAGTTTTTGCAATGATCGGGAAAAGGGGGTAGTGGGGGATTTTTAATTGAGTGTTGATTCCCAATCCATAAGTAATTTCTTACAAAAAACATAGCCCGTTATGCATGATTGACCAATCACTTTAAAAATCCTCAGCGATTGTTAGCTATGCTTTTTGTAAATGGGCGAAATAATGACTTGTTTGACTCGAGTAAATATCCCACCGCACGTTCACTTGAGAATTTAATGAGCGTTTGTTCTTCATTTTAAAATGTTTGGATCCATAGGGCATTTGCTTCTTTAACTTGTTTCAAGCATGCATATCCATATTTAAAACATTTTAGGATCTGTTAGAAATTTTTTTCTTACTGTATTCCAAGCCATTAGGGTTGAACTAGTGGAATTTCCCAAATTTGGACAACAAAATTTTTGTGTTCGTTTGTGGTGTGTGAATATATTTTCTTTACTTACATTTGTTATTGTTTTTAATTTTTTCCTTTCATAAACTCTAAAATTTTCATTTTGTTGTGATCTATTTTGCCTTTATCTCATTGTTTAGAAGAGAATGGGAGACTGAAAAATCAAAGTTTTGATTTAAGAAATAAGTGCACATCTAAAATGGAAGGGAAATGCACAAATGTAGAAAGAGATAATTCCAAAAAGTCTCTGTAACTTTTAGGGACTGCAAACTCTTTTAGTTTTTAAACATTAGGTTTTGCAATAATCGTGAAAAGGGGGAGGCATTGGATTTTTAACTGAGTTTCGACTCCCAATCCACAAGTCATTTCTTAAAAAATCATAGCCCATGACTCCTTATTGACTGATAAATCACTTTACAAAACGTCTGTGAATGTTAGGTCAGTTTTTTGTAAATGGGCAAAATAATGGCTTGCTTTACTTGGTTAAATGTCCCACCACACGTTCACTTGAGAATTTAACGAGTGTTTGTTGTTCACTTTAAAAGGTTTGGATCCGTAGGGCATTTTCATCTTTAACATGTTTCAAGCATGCATATCCTTATTTAAAACATGTTAGGATCAGTTAGAAATCTCTTTCTTATCAAATTCCAAGCCATTAGGGTTGAACTAAAGGAATTTCCCAAACTTGGACAACAAAACTATTGTGTTCGTTTGTGGTGTGCGAATAAATTTTCTTTACTTACGTTTGTTATTGTTTTTAATTTTTTCCATACATAAACTCTTAAATTTTCATTTTGTTGTGATCTATTTTGCCTTTATCTCCTTATTTATGAGAAAATGGTAGAGTGAAAACTCAATGTTTTGATTAAATAAATAAGTGTACATCTAAAATGGAATGGAAAGGCACAAATGTTGAGAGAGATAATTCCAAAAAGTCTCTGCAACTTTCAGGGACTACAAACTCTTTTAGTTTTATACATTTGGTTTCACAATGATCGAGAAAAGGGGGAGGTAGGGGATTTTTAGCTGAATGTTGACTCCCAATCCTTAAGTCATTTCTTACAAAAACATAGCCCGTTATTCATGATTGACAATTAAAACACTTTAAAAATCCTCTATGATTGTTAGCTCAGCTTTTGGTAAATGGGCAAAATAATGACTTGTTTGACTCGGGTAAATATCCGACCGCAAATTCACTTCAGAATTTAATGAACGTTTGTTGTTCGCTTTAATAGGTTTGGATCCATAGGGAATTTGCATCTTTAACATGTTTCAAGCATGCATATCCATATTTAAAACATGTTAGGATAAGTTAGAAATCTCTTTCTTATCAAATTCCAAGTCATTAGGGTTGAACTACTGGAATTTCCCAAACTTGGAAAACAAAAATTTTGTGTTATTTTTTGGTGTGTGAATGAATTTTATTTTCTTACATTTTTATTGTTTTTAATTTTTTCCATACATAAACTCTAATATTTTCATTTTCTTGTGATCTATTTTGCCTTTATCTCCTTGTTTACCAGCGAATGGGAGAGTGAAAACTCAAAGTTTTGATTTTAGACATAAATGTACATCTAAAATAGAATGGAAGTGCTCAATTGTAGATAGAGATAAATCCAAAAAGTCTCTATAACTTTTAGGGACTACAAACTCTTTTAGTTTTTATACATTAGGTTGAGCAATGATCGGGAAAAGGGGCAGGCAAAAGATTTTTATTTGTGTGTTGACACCAAATCCACAAGTCATTTCATACAAAAACATTGCCCGTTACGCATGATTGACCAATCACTTTAAAAATCCTCTGTGATTGTTAGCTCTGCTTTTTTTAAATAGGCAAAACAATGGCTTGTTTGACTCGGGTAAATATCCCACCGCACGTTCACTTGAAAATTTAATGAGCGTTTGTTGTTCGCCTTAAAATGTTTAGATCCATAGGGCATTTGCATCTTTAACATGTTTCAAGCATGAATATCCATATTTAAAACATTTTAGGTTGAGTTAGAAATCTCTTTCTTATCAAATTCAAGGCCATTAGTGTTGAACTATTGGAATTTCCCAAACTTGGACAACAAAACTTTTGTGCTAGTTTGTAGAGTGTGAATAAATTTTCTTTACTTACATTTTTTATTTTTTAAAATTTTTTCCATACTTAAACTGTAAAATTTTCATTTTGTTGTGACTTATTGTGCTTTTATCTCCTTGTTTACGAGAGAATGGGAGAGTGAAAACTCAAAGTTTTGATTTAAAAAATAAGTGTACATCTAAAATGGAAAGGAAATGCACAAATGTAGAGAGAGATAATTCCAAGAAGTCTCTGTAACTTTTAGGGACTGCAAACTCTTTTAGTTTTTTTACATTAGGTTTTGCAATGATGGGAAATTGGGGAGGCATTGGATTTTTAACTGAGTGTTGACTCCCAATCCATAAGTCATTCCTTACAAAATCATAGCCCGTTACGCATGATTGACCGATAAATCATTTTAAAAAACGTTTGCGATTGTTAGGTCATCTTTTTTACAATGGCCAAATATATAATGGCTTGTTTGACTCGAGTAAATATACAACCGCAAGTTCAGTTGGGAATTTAATGAGTGCTTGTTGTTCGATTTACAAGGTTTGGATCCATAGGGCATTTGCATCTTTAACATGTTTCATGCATGCATATCCATTTTTAAAACATGTTAGGATCAGTTAGAAATCTCTTTCTTATCAAATTCCTGGCCATTAGGGTTGAACTAGTGGAATTTCCCAAACTTGGACAAAAAAACTTTTATGTTCATTTGTGGTGGGTGAATAAATTTTCTTTACTTACATTTATTATTGTTTATAATTTTTTCCATACACAAACTCTAAAATTTTCATTTTGTTGTGATCTATTTTGCCTTTATCACCTTGTTAACGAGATAATGGGAGAGTGACAACACAAAGTTAATATTTAAGGAAAAAGTGTACATCTAAAATGGAATGGAAATGTACAAATGTAGAGAGAGATAATTCCAAAAAGTCTCTGCAACTTTTAGGGATTGCAAACTCTTTTAGTGTTTATACATTAGGTTTTTCAATGATCTGGAAAAGGGGGTGGCAGGGGAGTTTTCACTGAGTGTTGACTCCAAATCCATAAGCCATTTCTTACAATAACATAGCCCATTACGTATGATTGATCGATAAATCATTTTACAAATCGTCTGCGATTGTTAGCTGCCTTTTTGAAAATGGGCAAAATTATGGTTTGTTCGACTCGGGTAAACATCCCACCGAACGTTCCTTGAGCATTAGGGTCGAACTAGTGGAATTTCAAAAACTTGGAAAACAAAACTTTTATGTTTGTTTGTGGTTTGTGAATAAATTTTCGTAACTTACATTTGTTATTGTTTTTAATTTTTTCCATACTTAAACTCTAAATTTTTCATTTTGTTGTGATCTATTTTGCCTTTATCTCCTTGTTTACTAGAGAGTGGGAGAGAGAAAACTGAAAGTTTTAATTTAAGAAATAAGTTTACATCTAAAAGGGAATGAAAATGCACAAATGTAGAGAGAGATAATTCCAAAAAGTCTCTGTGACTTTTAGGGACTGCAAACTCTTTTAGTTTTTAGACATTAGGTTTAGCAATGATCGGGAAAAGGGGGAGGCATTGGAGTTTTAACTGAGTGATGACTCCGAATCCATACGTCATTTTTTACAAAATCATAGCCCGTTACGCTTGATTAACAGATAAATCACTTTATAAAACCTCTGCGATTGTGAGGTCAACTTTTGTAAATGGGCAAAATAATGGCTTGTTTGACTTGGGTAAATATCCCATTGCACGTTCACTTGAAAATTTAATGGGCATTTTTTGTTCGCTTTAAAAAGTTTGGATCCATAGGGTATTTGCATCTTTAACTTGTTTGAAGCTTGCATATCCATATTTAAAACATGTTAGGATAAGAAAGAAATCTCTTTCTTATCAAATTCCAAGCCATTCGGGTTGAACTAGTGGAATTTCCTAAACTTGGACAACAAAACTTTTGTGTTCATTTGTGGTCCACGAATACATTTTATTTTCTTACATTTGTCATTTTTTTAATTTTTTTCATACATGAACTCTAAAATTTTCATTTAGTTGTGATCTGTTTTGCCTTTATCGCCTTGTTTACGAGAGAACGGGAGACTGAAAACTCATAGTTTTGATTTTAGAAATAAGTGTACATCTAAAATGGAATGTAAATGCACAAATTTAGAGAGAGATAATTCCAAACAGTCTCTGTAACTTTTAGGGACAAAAAACTCTTTTAGTTTTGATGCATTACATTTTGCAATGATCGGGAAAAGGGGGAGGCATGGGATTTTTAATTGAGTGTTGACTCCGAAGTCATTTCTTACAAAAGCATAGCCTGTTACGCATGATTGACCAATAAATTTCTTTACAAATCATCAGCGATTGTTAGCTCAGTTTTTAAAAATGGGCAAAATAATGGCTTGTTTGACACGGGTAAATATCCCACCGCACGTTCACTTGAGAATTTAATGAGCGTTTTTTGTTCGCTTTGATAGGTTTTGATCCATAGGGCATTTGCATCTTTAAAATGTTTCATGCATGCATATTCATATTTAAAACATGTTAGGATTAGTTAGAAATAACTTTCTTATCAAATTCCAAGCCATTAGGGTCGACCTAGTGCAATTTCCCAAACTTGGACAACAAAACTTTTGTGTTCGTTTGTGGTGTGTGAATAAATTTTCTTTACTTACATTTGTTATTGTTTTTAATTTTTTCCATACTTAAACTCTAAAATTCTCATTTTGTTGTGATCTATTTTGCCTTTATCTCCTTGTCTACAAGTGAATGGCTGAGTGAAAACTCAAAGGTCTGATTTAAGAAATAAGTGTACATCTAAAATGGAATGGAAAGGAACAAATGTAGAGAGAGATAATTCCAAAAAGTCTCTGCAACTTTTAGGGACTGCAAACTCTTTTAGTTTTTATACATTAGGTTTCGCAATGATCGGGACAAGGTGGAGGTGGGAGATTTTTAAGTGAATGTTGACTCCCAATTCATAAATCATTTCTTACAAAAACATAGCCCGTTATGCATGATTGACCAATAATTCACTTTACAAATCCTCTACGATTGTTAGCTCAGCTTTTTGTAAATGGGCAAAATAATGGCTTGTTTGACTCGGTTAAATATCCCATCGCACGTTCACTTGAGAATTTATTGGACATTTTTTGTTCTCTTTAAAAGGTTTGGATCCATAAGGCCTTTGAATCTTTAACATGTTTCAAGCAGGCATATCCATATTTAAAACATGTTAGGATAAGTTACAAATCTCTTTTTTTTATCAAATTCCAAGCCAATAGGGTTCAACTAGTTGAATTTCCTCAACTTGGACAACAAAACTTTTGTGTTCATTTGTGGTGTGTGAATAAATTTTCTTTACTTTAATTTTTTATTGTTTTTAATTTTTTCCACACATAAACTCTAAAATTTTCATTTTGTTGTGATCTATTTTGCCTTTATCTCTTTGTTTACGAGAGAATGTGAGAGCGAAAACTCAAAGTTTTGATTGAAGAAGTGTACATCTAAAATGGAATGGAAATGCACAAATGTAGAGAGATATAATTCCAAAAACTCTCTGTAACTTTTAGGACTGCAAACTCTTTTCATTTTTATACATTTGGTTTTGCAATGATATTGAAAAGGGGGAAGCTAGGGATTTTTAACTGAGTGTTGACTCCCAATCCATAAGTTATTTCTTACAAAAACATAGCCCGTTACGGATGATTGACTGATAAATCCCTTTTAAAATCGTCTACGATTGTTAGCTTAGCTTTTTTTAAATGGGAAAAATAATGGCTTGTTAGACTCGAGTAAATCACCGCACGTTCACTTGACAATTTAATGAGCGTTTTTTGTTCACGTTAGAAGGTTTAGATCCATAGGGCATTTGCAACTTTAACATGTTTCAAGCATGCATATCCATAATTAAAACATGTTAGAATCAGTTAGAAATCTCTTTCTTATCAAATTCCAAGCCATTTGGGTTGAACTAGTGGAATTTCTAAACTTGGACAACAAAAATTTTGTGTTCATTTGTGGTTTGTGAATAAATTTTCTTTAATGACATTTTTTATTTTTTTTATTTTTTCCACAAATAAATTCTGAAATTTCATTTTGTTGTGATTTATTTTTTCTTTATCTCCTTGTTTACGAAAGAATCGGAGAGTGAAAACACAAAATTTATATTTAAGAAATAAGTGTACATCTAAAATTGAATGGAAATGCACAAATCTAGAGAGAGATAATTCCAAAAAGTCTCTGTAACTTCTAGGGACTGCAAACTCTTTCAGTTTTTATACGTTAGGTATTGCAATGATCGGGAAAAGGGGGAGGCGAGGGATTTTTACCTGAGTGTTGACTCCCAGTCTATAAGTCATTTCTTACAAAAACATAGCCCGTTAAGCATGATTGACCGATAAATCACTTTACAAATCGTCTGCGATTGATAACTCAGCTTTTTCTCAATGAGCAGAATAATGGCTTGTTTCACTCGGGTAAATATCCCACCGCACGTTCACTTGAGAATTCAATGAAGATTTTTGTTCACTTTAAAAGGTTTGGATCCATAGGACATTTTCATCTTTAACATGTTTCAAACATGCATATCCATATTTAAAACATGTTAGGATTAGTTAGAAATCTCTTTCTTATCAAATTCCAAGCCATTAGGGTTGAACTAGTGGAATTTCCAAAACTTGGACAACAAAACTTTTGTGTTCGTTTGTCGTGTGTAAATAAATTTTCTTTACTTTAATTTTTTATTGTTTCTAATTTTTTCCATACATAAACTATAAAATTTTCATCTTGTTGTGATCTATTTTGCCTTTATCTCCTTGTTTTCGAGAGAATCAGAGAGTGAAAACTAAAAGTTTTGATTTAAAAAAAAAGTGTACATCTAAAATGGAATGGAAATGCACAAATGTAGCTAGAGATACTTCGAAAAAGTCTCTGTAACTTTTAGGGACTGCAAACTCTTTTAGTTTTTATACATTTGGTTGAACAATGATCGGGAAAAAGGGGAGGCAAGGGATTTTTAACTGAGTGTTGACTCCCAATCCATAAGTCATTTCTTACAAAAACATAGCTCGTTACTTACGATTGGCCGATAAATCACTTTAAAAATTATCTGCGATTGTTAGCTCCGCTTTTTCTAAATGTGCAAATTAATGGCTTGTTTGACTCGTGTAAATATCCCACCGCACTTTCACTTGAGAGAATTTTATGAGCGTTTGTTGTTCACTTTAAAAGGTTTGGATCCCTAGGGAATATTCATATTTAATATGTTTCAAGAATGCATATCCATATTTAAAACATTTTAAGATCAGTTAGAAATCTTTTTCTTATCAAATTCCAACCCATTAGGGTTGAACTAGTGGAATTTCCCATACTTGGACAACAAAACTTTTGTATTTGTTTGTGGTGTGTGAATATTTTTTTTTTACTTACATTTGTGATTTTTTATAATTTTTTCCTTTCATAAACTATAAAATTTTCATTTTGTTGTGATCTATTTTGCCATTATCTCCTTGTTTACGAGAGAATCGGGGAGTGAAAACTCAAAGTTTTGATTTAAGAATTAAGTGTATATCTAAAAAGGAATAGAAATACACAAATGTAGAGAGAGATAATTCCAAAAAGTCTCTGTAACTTTTAGGGACTGCAACTCTTTTAGTTTTCATACATTAGGTTTAGCAATGATCGGGAAAAGGGGGAGGCATTGGATTTTTAACTGAGTGTTGACTCCCAATCCATAAATCATTTCTTACAAAATCATAGCCCATTACACATGATTGACCAATAAATCACTTTATAAAACATCTACGATTGTTAGGTCAGCCTTTTGTAAATGGGAACAATAATGGCTTGTTTGACTCGGGTAAATATACCACTGCACGTTCACTTGAGAATTTAATGAGCGTTTGTTGTTCGGTTTAAAATGTTTGGATCCATACGGCATTTGCATCTTTAACATGTTTCAAGCATGTATATCCGTATTTAAAACATTTTAGGATGAGTTAGAACTCTCTTTCTTATCAAATTCCAAGCCATTAGGGTTGAACTAGTGGAATTTCCCAAACTTGTACAACAAAACTTTTGTGCTACTTTGTGGAGTGTGAATAAATTTTCTTTACTTACATATGTTATTTTTTTAAAAAATTTCCATACCAAAGCCGTAAAATTTTCATTTTGTTGTAATCTATTTTGCCTTTATCTCCTAGTTTATGAGAGAATGCGAGAGTGAAAACTAAAAGTTTTGATTTAAGAAATAAGAGTACATCTAAAATGGAAAGGAAATGCACAAAAGTAGAGAGAGATAATTCCAAAATGTGTCTGTAACTTTTAGGGACTACAAACACTTTTAGTTTTTTCACATTAGGTTTTGCAATGATCGGGAAATTGGGGAGCCATTGGATTTTTAACTGAGTGTTGACTCCGAATCCATAAGTTATTTCGTACAAAATCAAAGCCCGTTATGTATGATTGACCGATAAATCACTTTACAAAACATCTGCGATTGTTAGGTCAACTTTTTTAAAATGGCCAAAATAATGGCTTCTTTGACTCGGGTAAATATACAACCACAAGTTCACTTGAGAATTTAATGAGCGTTTGTTGTTCACTTTAAAAGGTTTGGATCCATAAGGCATTTGTATCTTTAACATATTTCAAGCATGCATATCAATATTTAAAACATGTTAGGATCAGTTAAAAATCTATTTCTTATCAAATTCATAGCCATTAGGGTTGAACTAGAGGAATTTCCCAAACTTGGACAACAAAACTTTTGTGTTCATTTGTGGTGTGTGAATAAACTTTCTTTACTTACATTTATTATTGTTTTTAATTTTTTCCTGACATAAACTCTAAAATTTTCATTGTGTTGTGATCTCTTTTGCCTTTATCACCTTGTTTACGAGAGAAAGGGAGAGTGACAACACAAAGTATTTATTTAATAAAAAAATGTACATCTAAAATGGAATGGAAATGCAAAAATGTAGAGAGAGAATTCCAAAAAGTCTCTGCAACTTTTAGGGACTGCAAACTCTTTTAGTTTATATACATTAGGTTTTGCAATGATCGGGAAAAGGGGGAGGCGGGGGAGTTTTCACTGACTGTTGACTCCCAATCCATAAGTCATTTCTTACAATAACATAGCCCGTTACATATGATTGATCGATAAATCATTTTACAAAACGTCTGCGATTGTTGGCTGCCTTTTTGAAAATGGACAGAATTATTGCGTATTCGACTCGGGTAAATATCCCACCGAACGTTTACTTGAGAATTTAATAAGCATTTTTTTTCGCTTTAAAAGGTCCCATAGGGTATTTTCATTTGGAACATGTTTCAAGCATGCATATCCATATTTAAAACATGTTAGGATCAGTTAGAAATCTCTTCTTATGAAATTCCAAGCCATTAGGGTTGAACTAGTGGAATCACCCAAACTTCGACAACAAAACTTTTCAATTCGATTGTGGTGTGTGAAAATATTTTCTTTACTCACATTTGTTATTTTTTTAATTTTTTCCATTCTTAAACTCTAAAATTTTCATTTTGTTGTGATCTATTTTTCCTTTATCTCCTTGTTTACGAGAGAGTGGGAGAGAGAAAACTCAATGTTTTGATTTAATAAATAAGTTTACATCTAAAATGGAATGGAGATGCACAAATGTAGAGAGAGATAATTCCAAAAAGTCTCTGTACCTTTTAGGGACTGCCAACTCATTTAGTTTTTATACATTTGGTTTAGCAAAGATCGGGAAAAGAGGGAGGCATTGGATTTTTAACTAAGTGATGACTCCCAATCCATAAGTCATTTTTTACAAAATCATTGCCCGTTACGCATGTTTAACCGATAAATCACTTTAAAAAACGTTTGTGATTGTTATGTCAACTTTTTGTAAATGGGCAAAATAATGGCTTGTTTGACTCGGATAAATTTCCCATTGCACGTTCACTTGAGAATTTAATGGGTGTTTTTTGTTCGCTTTAAAAGGTTTGGATCCATAAGGCATTTGCATCTTTAACATGTTTCATGCATGCATATCCATATTTAAAACATGTTAGGATCAGGTAGAAATCATATTCTTATCAAATTCCAAGGCATTAGGGTCGAACTAGTGGAATTTCCCAAACTTGGACAACAAAAATTTTGTGTTCGTTGTGGTGTGTGAATAAATTTTCTTTACTTACATTTGTTATTTTTTTTAATTTTTTCCATACTTAAACTCTAAATTTTTCATTTTGTTGTGATCTATTTTGCCTTTATCTCCTTATTGTCGAGAGAATCGCTGGGTGAAAACTCAAAGGTCTGATTTAAGAAATAAGTGTACATCTAAAATGGAATGGAAAGGAACAAATGTAGAGAGAGATAATTCCAAAAAGTCTCTGCAACTTTTAGGGACTGCAAACTCTTTTAGTTTTTATACATTAGGTTTCGCAATGATCTGAAAAAGGGGGAGGTGGGGGATTTTTGACTGAATGTTGACTCCCAATCCATAAGTCATTTCTTACAAAAACATAGCCTGTTCTGCACGATTGACCAATAATTCACTTTACAAATCCTCTACGATTGTAAGCTCAGCTTTTTGTAAATGGGCAAAATAATGGCTTGTTTGTCTCGGGTAAATATCCCATCGCACGTTCACTTGAGAATTTAATGAGCGTTTGTTGTTCGCTTTAAAAGGTTTGGATCCATAAGGCATTTGTATCTTTAACATATTTCAAGCATGCATATCAATATTTAAAACATGTTAGGATCAGTTAAAAATCTCTTGCTTATCAAATTCATAGCCATTAGGGTTGAACTAGAGGAATTTCCGAAACTTGGACAACAAAACTTTTGTGTTCGTTTGTGGTGTGTGAATAAACTTTCTTTACTTACATTTATTATTGTTTTTAATTTTTTCCTTACATAAACTCTAAAATTTTCATTGTGTTGTGATCTCTTTTGCCTTTATCACCTTGTTTACAAGAGAAAGGGAGAGTGACAACACAAAGTATATATTTAATAAAAAAGTGTACATCTAAAATGGAATGGAAATGCACAAATGTAGAGAGAGAATTCCAAAAAGTCTCTGCAACTTTTAGGGACTGCAAACTCTTTTAGTTTATATACATTAGGTTTTGCAATGATCGGGAAAAGGGGGAGGTGGGGGATTTTTGACTGAATGTTGACTCCCAATCCATAAGTCATTTCTTACAAAAACATAGCCTGTTCTGCACGATTGACCAATAATTCACTTTACAAATACTCTACGATTGTGAGCTCAGCTTTTTGTAAATGGGCAAAATAATGGCTTGTTTGTCTCGGGTAAATATCCCATCGCACGTTCACTTGAGAATTTAATGAGCATTTTTTGTTCTCTTTAAAAGGTTTGGATCCATAAGGCATTTGCATCTTTAACATGTTTCAAGCATGCATATCCATATTTAAAACATGTTAGGATCAGTTAATAATCTCTTTTTTTATCAAACTCCAAGCCATTAAGGTTGAACTAGTCGAATTTCCAAAACTTGGACAACAAAAATTTTGTGTTCGTTTGTGGCGTGTGAATAAATTTTATTTACTTTCATTTTTTATTGTTTTTAATTTTTTCCTTACATAAACTCTAAAATTTTCATTTTGTTGTGATCAATTTTGCCTTTATCTCCTTGTTTACGAGAGAATGGGAAAGTGAAAAGTCAAAGTTTTGATTTAAAAAGTAAGTGTACATCTAAAATGGAAAGGAAATGCACAAATGTAGAGTGAGATAATGCCAAAAATCTTTGTTACTTTTAGGACTGCAAACTCTTTTAGTGTTTATACATTAGGTTTTGCAATGATCTCGAAAAGGGGGAGGCTTGGGATTTTTAACTGAGTGTTGACTCGCAATCCATAAGTTCTTACAAAAACATAGTCCGTTACGCATGATTGAATGAAATATCACTTTACAAATCATCTGCGATTGTTAGCTTAGCTTTTTTTTAAATGGGCAAAAAAATGGCTTGTTAGACTCGGGTAAATATCCCACCGCACGTTCACTTGAGAATTTAATGAGCGTTTTTTGTTCACTTTAAATGGTTTAGATCCATAGGGCATTTGCAACTTTAACATGTTTCAAGCATGCATATCCATATTTAAAACATGTTAGAATCGGTTAGAAATCTCTTTCTTATCAAATTCCAAGCCATTTGGGTTGAACTAGTGGAATTTCTTAACTTGGACAACCAAACATTTGTGTTCATTTGTGGTGTGTGAATAAATTTTCTTTAATGACATTTGTTATTGTTTTTCATTTTGTCCACACATAAATTGTAAAATTTCATATTATTGTGATCTATTTTTCCTTTATCTCCTTGTTTACGAAAGAATGGGAGAGTGATAACTCAAAGTTTATATTTAAGAAAAAATCGTACATCTAAAATGGAATGGAAATGCACAAATGTAGAGAGAGATAATTCCAAATAGTCTTTGTAACTTTTAGGGACTTCAAACTCATTCAGTTTTTATACGTTAGGTATTGCAATGATCGGGAAAAGGGGAAGGCGGGGGATTTTTACCTGAGTGTTGACTCCCAGTCCATAAGTCGTTTCTTAAAAAAACATAGCCCGTTACGCATGATTGACTGATAAATCACATTAAAAATTGTCTGCGATTGTTAGGGAAACTTTTGTAAATGGGCAAAATAATGGCTTGTTTGACACGGGTAAATATCCCACCGCACGTTCACTTGAGAATTTAATGAGCGTTTGTTGTTCACTTTAAAAGGTTTGGATCCATAGGGCATTTTCATCTTTAACATGTTACAAGCATGCATATTCATATTTAAAACATGTTAGGATCAATTAGAAATCTCTTTCTTTAGAAATTCCAAGCTATTAATGATGAACTAGTGGAATTCCCTAACTTGGACAACAAACCTTTTGTGTCAGTCTATGGTGTGTGAATAAATTTTCTTTACTCACATTTTTTTTATTTTTTATTTTTTCCATACATAAACTCTAAAATTTTCATTTTGTTGTGATTTATTTTGCCTTTATCTTCTTTTTTACGAGAGAATCAGAGAGTGAAAACTCAAAACTTTCATTTAAGAAAAAAGTGTACATCTAAAATGGAATGGAAATGCACAAATGTTGATAGAGATAATTCCAAAAAGTCTCTGTAACTTTTTTGAACTGCAAACTCTTTTAGTTTTTATACAAAATGTAATGCAATGATCAGGGATGAGGGTGAGGCGGGGATTTTTAACTGAGTGTTGACTCCTAATCCTTAAGTCGTTTCTTTCAAAAACATAGGCCGTTATGCAAGATTGACTGATAAATCACTTTACAAATCATCTCCGATTGTTAGGTCAACTTTTGTAAATGGGCAAAATAATGGCTTGTTTGACACGGGTAAATATCCAACCGCACATTCACTTAACAATTTAATCAGCATTTGTTATTCGCTTTAAAAGGTTTGGATCCATATGATATTTTCATCTTTAACATGTTTCAAGCATACATATCCATATTTAAATCATTTTAGGATCAGTCAGAAATCTCTTTCTTATCAAATTCCAAGCCATTAGGGTTGAACTAGTGGAATTTCTCAAACTTGGACAACAAAACTTTTGTGTTAGTTTGTGGTGTGTGAATAAATTTTCTCTACTTACTTTTTTTATTGTTTTTAATTTTTTCCATACATAAACTATAAAATTTTCATTTTGTATTGATATTTTTTGCCTTTATCTCCTTGTTTACGAGAGAATCGGAGAGAGAAAACTCAAAGTTTTGATTTTAGAAATAAGTTTAGATCTAAAATGGAATGGAAAGGCACAAATGTAGAGAGAGATCATTCCAAAATGTCTCTGTAACCTTACTCTTTTAGTTTTTATACATTGGGTATTGCAATGATCTGGAGTAGGGGGAAGTGGGGGATTTTTTACTGAGTGTTGACTCCCAGTCCATAACTCATTTGTTAATAAAATATTGCCCGTTACGCATGATTGATTGATAAATCACTTTACAAATCATCTGCAATTTTTAGGTCAACTTTGTGTAAATGGATAAAATAATGGCTTGTTTGACTCGGGTAAATATCCCACCACACGTTCACTTGAGAATTTAATGACCATTTGTTGTTCTCTTTAAAAGGTTTGAATCCGTAGGGCATTTGCATCTTTAACATATTTTTGGCATGTATATACGTATTTAAAACATGTTAGAATCAGTTAGAAATCTCTTTCTTATCAAATTCCAAGCCATTAGGGTTGAACTAGTGGAATTTCCCAAACTTGGTTAACAAAAACTTTTGGTTCGTTTATGGTGTGTGAAAAAATTTTCTTTACTTACATTTTTTATTTTTTTTAATTTTTTCCTTATATAAACTTTAAAATTTTCATTTTGTTGTGATCTATTTTGTCTTTATTTCCTTGCATATGAGAGAATAGGATAGTGAAAAGTCAAAGTTATATTTAAGAAATAAGTTTACCTCGAAAATGAAATGGAAATGCAAAATATAGAGAGTGGTAATTCCAAAAGGTCTCTGCAACTTTTAGGGGCTACAAACTCTTTTTTTTTTTATACATTAGGTTCTGCAATGATCAGGAACAGGGGGAGACATGGGATTTTTAACTGAATGTTGACTCCCAATCCATAAGTCATTTCTTAAAAAAACATAGCCGTTACACATGATTGAATGATAACTCACTTTAAAAGTTGTCTGCTATTGTTAGGTCAGCTTTATGTAAATGGGCAAAATAATTGCATGTTTGACTCGGGTAAATATCCCACTGCACGTTCACTTGAGAATTTAATGAGAGTTTTTTTTACTTTAAAAGGTTTGGATCCATAGTACATTTGCATCTTTAACATATTTCAAGCATGCATATCCATATTTAAAACATGTTAGGATCAGTTAGAAATCTCTTTATTAACAAATTCCAAGCCATTAGGGTTGAACTTGTGGAATTTCCCATATTCGGACAACAAACCTTTTGTGTTCATTGTGGTATATGAATACATTTTTTTACTTACATTTGTTAAAGTTTTTAATTTTTTCCATATAAACTCTAAAATTTTCATTTTGTTGTGATCAATTTTGCCTTTACCACCTTGTTTACGAGAGAATTCGAGAGTGAAAAGTCAAAGCTTTGATTTCAGAAATAAGTGTACATCTAAAACGGAATGGAAATGCACAAATGTCGAAAGAGATAATTCCAAAAAGACTCTGTAACTATTAGGGACTGCAAACTCTTTTGGTTTTTATACATTAGGTAATGCAATAATCGGGAATGGGGGACGCAGAGGACTTTTTACTTCGTGTTGACTCCAAATCCATAAGTCATTTCATAAGAAAATATAACCCATGACACATGATTTACCATTGAATCACTTTACAAATCCTCTGCGATTTTTTTATCAACATTTTTTAAATGGGAAAAATAATGGCTTTTTCGACTCAGGTAAATTACCCACCACCTGTTCACATGAGAATTTAATGAGGGTTTTTTGTACGCTTTAAAAGGTTTGGATCCATAGGGTATTTTCATCTTTAACATGTTTCAAGCATGCATATCCATATTTAAAACATGTTAGTATCAGTTAGAAATCTCTTTCTTATCAAATTCCAAGCAATTAGGGTTGAACTAGTGGAATTTCCCAAACTTGGACAACAAACCTTTTGCGTTCATTTGTGGTGTGTGAATAAATTTTCTTTACTATTGTTTTCAATTTTTTCCATACATAAACTCTAAAATTTTCATTTTGTTGTGATCTATTTTGCCTTTATCTCCTTGTTTAAGGGAGAATGGGAGAGCGAAAACTCAATGTATTGATTTAAGGAATAAGTGTACATCTAAAATGTAATGGAAATGCACAAATGTAGAGAGAGATAATTCCAAAATGTCTCTGTAATTTTTACGGACTGCAAACTCTTTAAGTTTTTATACATTAGGTAACGCAATGACCGGGAAAAGGGGGAGACGGGGGATTTTTAATTGAGTGTTGACTCTCAGTCCATAAGTCATTTCGTACAAAAACAAATCCTGTTACGCTTGATTGACCGATAAATCACTTCACAAGTCCTCAGCGATTGTTAGCTCAACTTTTAGTAAATGGGCAAAATAATGACTTGTTTGACTCGGGTAAATATTCCACTGCACATTCACTTGAGAATTTAATGGACATTTTTGGTTCGCTTTAAAAGGTTTGGATCCATAGGGCATTTGCATCTTTAAAAAGTTTCAAGCTTGCATATCCATATTTAAAACATGTTAGGATCAGTTAGAAATCTCTTTCTTATCAAATTCTAAGTCATTAGGGTTGAACTAGTGGAATTTCCCAATATTGGACAACAAAACTTTTGAGTTCATTTGTGGTGTGTGAATAAATTTTTTTTACTTGCATTTTTTATTGTTTTTAATTTTTTCCATTCATATACTCTGAAATTGGCATTTTGTTGTGATCTATTTTGCCTTTATCTCCTTGTTTATGAGAGAATGGGAAAGTGAAAACTCAAAGTTTTCATTTAAGAAATAAGTGTACATCTAAAATGGAAAAGAAAAGAAATGCATAAAACTAGAGAGAGATAATTCCCAAAAGTCTCTATAACTTTTAGGGACTGCAAACTCTTTAAGTTTTTATACATTAGGTTTTGCAATGATAAGGAAAAGGGGGAGGTGGGGGATTTTTAACTGAGTGTTGACTCCTAATCCATAAGTCATTTTTTACAAAAACATATCCCATTACGCATGATTGACTGTTAATTCACTTTAGAAATCGTCTGCGATTGTTAGCTCAACATTTTGTACATGGGCAAAATAATTGCTTGTTTGACTCGGGTAAATATCCCACTACAAGTACACTTGAGAATTTAATGAGTGTTTTATGTTCACTTTAAAGGGTTTGGATCCATAGGGCATTTGCATCTTTAACATTTTTCAAGCATGTATATCCATATTTAAAACATGTCAGGATCAGTTAGAAATCTCTTTCTTAACATATTCAAACCATTAGGGTTGAACTTGTGGAATTTCCCATATTCGGACTACATACCTTTTGTTTTCATTTGTGGTGTATAAATAAATTTTCTTTACTTACATTTGTTATATTTTTTAATTTTTTCATATAAACTCTAAAATTTTCATTTTGTTGTGATCTATTTTGCCTTTACCTCCTTGTTTACGAGAGAATCGGAGAGTGAAAAATCAAAGCTTTGATTTAAGAAATAAGTGTACATCTAAAATGGAATGGAAATGCACAAATGTAGAGAGAGATAATTCCAAAAAGTCTTTGTAACTTTTAGGGACTGCAAACTCTATTAGTTTTTATACATTAGGTAATGCAATGATCGGGAATGGGGGGAGGCGGGGGATTTTTTACTCAGTGTTCACTTCAAATCTAGAAGTCATTTCTTACCAAAACATAGCCCGTGTCGCATTATTGACCGATAAATAACTTTACAAATCCTCTGCGATTTTTAGATCAGCATTTTGTAAATGGAAAAAATAATTGCTTGTTTGACTCAGGTAAATATCCCACCACACGTTCACATGAGAATTTAATGATCATTTTTTGTTCGCTTTAAAAGGTTTGGATCCATAGGGCATTTGCATCTTTAACTATTTTCAAGCATGCATATCCATATTTAAAACATGTTAGGGCCAATTAGAAATCTCTTTCTTATTAAATTCCAAGCAATTAGGGTTGAACTAGTGGAATTTCCAAAACTTGGACAACAAACCTTTTACGTTCATTTGTGGTGTGTGAATAAATTTTCTTTTCTATTTTTTTCAATTTTTTCCATACATAAATTCTAAAATTTTCATTTTGTTGTGATCTATTTTGCCTTTATCTCCTTGTTTAAGGGAGAATGGGAGAGTGAAAACTCAAAGGTTTGATTTAAGAAATAAGTGTACATCTAAAATGTAATGGAAATTCACATATGTAGAGAGAGATAATTCCAAAAAGTCTCTATAACTTCTAGGGACTGAAAACTCTTTAAGTTTTTATTCATTAGCTAATGCAATGACCAGGAAAAGGGGGAGGCGGAGGATTTTTAACTGAGTGTTGACTCTCAGTCCATAAGTCATTTCTTACAAAAACATAGCTCGTTACGCATGATTGACCGATAAATCACTTTACAAATCCTCTGCGATTGTTATAAATGGGCAAAATAATGGCTTGTTTGACACGGGTAAATATCCCATCGTATATTCACTTGAAAATTTAATGATCGTTTGTTGTTCTCTTTAAAAGGATTTCATTCATAGGGTATTTTCATCTTTAACATGTTTCAAGCATGCATATTCATATTTAAAACATGTTAGGATCAGTTTGAAATCTTTTGCTTATACAATTCGAAGTCATTAGGGTTCAATAACTAGAATTTCCCAAACTTGGACAAAAAAAAATTTGTGTTCGTTTGTGGTGTGTGAATAAATTTTCTTTACTTAATTTTTTTATTGTTTTTAATTTTTTCCATACATAAATTCTCAAAATTTTCTTATTGTTGTGATCTATTTCCTTTATCTCCTTGTTTATGAGAGAATCGAAGAGTGAAATCTCAAAGTTTTGATTTAAATAAAAGTGTACATCTAAATTGGAATGGAAATGCACATATGTAGAGAGAGATAATTCCAAAAAGTCTCTGTAACTTTTAGGTACGACAAACTCTTTTAGTTTTTATACATTAAGTATTGCAATGATCAGGAAAAGGGGGAGGCGGGGGATTTTTAACTGTGTGTTGACTCCTAGTCCACAACTCGTTTCTTACAAAATAAAATCCCGTTACACATGATTGCTCGATAAATCACTTTACAAATCCTCGACGATTGTTAGCTCAACTTTTTGTAGTTGGGAAAAATAATGGCTTGTTTGACTAGAGTAAATATCCCACCACACGTTCATTTGAGAATTTAATGAGCATTTTTTGTTCGCTTTAAAAGGTTTGGAGCCATAGGGCATTTGCATCTTTAACATGTTTCAAGCATTCTTATCCATATTTAAAACATGCTAGGATCAGTTAGAAATCTCTTTCTTATCAAATTCCAAGCAATTAGGGTTGAACAAGTGGAATTTCCCAAACTTGAACAACAAAACTTTTCTATTCATATGTGGTGTGTGAATTAATTTTCTTTACTTTCATTTGTTTTTGTTTTAAATTTTTTCCATACATAAACTCTAAAATTGTCATTTTGTTGTGATCTATTTTGCTTTAATCTCCTTGTTTCCGAGAGAATCAGAGGGTGAAAACTCAAAGTTTTGATTTTAAAAAAACGTGTTCATCTAAAATGGAATAGAAATCCACAAATGTAGACAGATATAATTCCAAAAAGCCTCTGCAACTTTTAGGGACTGCACCTCTTTTAGTTTTTATACATTAGGTTTTGCAAAGATCGTGAAAAGGGGGAGGCGGGGGATTTTTACCTGATTGTTGACTCCCAATCCATAAGACATTTCTTACAAAAAACATAGCCTGTTACGTATGATTGACTGATAAATCACTTTACAAATCATTTGCGATTGTTAGCTCAGTTTTTATAAATGGGCTAAAGGCTTATTTGACTCTGGAAAATATCCCACCGCACATTCACTTGAGAACTTAATGAGCGTTTGATGTTCACTTTAAAAGGTTTGGATCCATAGGGCATTTGCATCTTTAACAAGTTTCGAGCATGCATATCCATATTTCAAACATGTTAGGATTAGTTAGAAATCTCTTTCTTATCAAACTCCAAGCCTTTAGGGTAGAACTAGTGGAATTTCCCAAACTTGGACAACAAAACTTTTTTGTTCGTTTGTGGTGTGTGAATAAATTTTATTTATTGACATTTTTTATTTTTTTTATTTTTTCTATACATAAACTCTAAAATTTTGATTTTTTTGTGATCTATTTTACCTTTATCTCCTTGTTTACTGGAGAATCGGAGGGTGCAAACTCAAAGTTTTGATTTAAAAAAAATAGTGTACATCTAAAAGGGAATCGAAATGCACAAATGTAGAGAGAGATAATTCCAAAAAGTCTCTGTAACTTTTAGGGACTGCAAACTTTTTTAGTTTTTATACATTAAGTAATGCAATGATCCGAGAAAGAGGGAGGCAGGGGATTTTTAACTGAGTGTTGACTCTCAATCCATAAGTCATTTCTTACAAAAACATAGCCCATTATGCATGATTGACCAAAAAATAACTTTACAATTCGTCTGCGATTGTTAGGTCAGCTTTTTGTAAATGGACAAAATAATGGCTAGTTTGACTCGGGTAAATATCCCTCCACACGGTCACTTGAGAATTTAATGAGCATTTTTTGTTCAATTTAAAAGGTTTGGATCCATAGGGTATTTTCATCTTTAACATGTTTCAAGCAGGCATATCCATATTTAAAACATGTTAGGATCAGTTAGAAATCTCTTTCTTATCAAACTCCAATCCATTAGGGTTGATCTAATGGAATTTCCCAAACTTGGACAACAAAAATTTGTGTTCATTTGTGGTGTGTGAATAAATTTTCTTTACTTACAGTTGTTCTTGTTTCAATTTTTTTTCATACATAAACTGTAAAATTTTCATTTTATTGTGTTCTATTCTGCCTTTATCTCCTTGTTTACGAGAGAATCGGAGAGTGAAAACTCAAATTATTGTTTTAATAAATAAGTGTACATCTAAAATGGAATGGAAATGCACAAATGGAGAGAGAGATAATTCCAAAAAGACTCTGTAACTTTTAGGGACTGCAAACTCTTTTAGTTTATATGAAATAGGTTTTGCAATGATCTGGAAAAAGAGGAGGCGGGGGATTTTTAACTGAGTGTTGACTGCCAATCAATCAGTCATTTCTTACAAAAACATAGCCCGTTACGCATGATTGACTGATAAATCACTTTACAAATTGTCTGCTATAGTTAGCTCAACTTTCTGTAAATGGGCAAAATAATGGCTTGTTTGACTCGGGTAAATATCCCACCACACGTTCAGTGGTGAATTTAATGAGTGTTTTGTTTTTCACTTTAAAAGGCTTGGATCCATAGGCCATTTGCTCTTTAACATGTTTCAAGCATGCATATCCATATTTAAAACATGTTAGCATCAGTTAGAAATCTGTTTCTTAACAAATTCCAAGCCATTAGGGTTTAACTAGAGGAATTTCCCAAACTTGGACAACAAACCTTTTGTGATTGTTTGTGGTGTATGAATAAATTTTCTTTACTTACATTTATTATTTTTTTTAATTTTTTCCATATTAACTCTAAAATTTTCAATTTGTTGTGATCTATTTTGCCTTTATCTCATTGTTTATGTGAGAATCGGAGAGTGATAACTCATTTCTTTGATTTAATAAATCGGTGTACATCTAAAATGGAGTGCAAATGTAAAAAAGTAGTGAGAAATAATTCCCAAAAGTCTCTGTAATTTTTAGGGACTGCAAACTCTTTTTATTTTTATACATTAGGTTTTGCAATGATCGGGAAAAAGGGCGGGGGATTTTTAACTAAGTCTTGACTCCCTATCCATAAGTCAATTCTTACAAAACCATAGCCCGTTACGCATGATTGACCGATAAATCACTTTACAAATCATCTCTGATTGTTAGCTCATCTTTTTGTAAATGGGCAAAATAATGGCTCTTTTGAGTCGGGTAATATCCCACCGCACGTTCACATGAGAATTTAATGTGCGTTTGTTGTTTGCTTTAAAAGATTTAGATCCATAAGGAATTTTCATCTTTAACATGTTTCAAGCATGCATATCCATATTTAAAACATTTTAGGATTAGTTAGAAATCTCTTTCTTATCAAATTCCAAGCCATTAGGGTTGAATTAGTGGAATTTCCCAAACTTGGACAACAAAACTTTTGTGTTCGTTAGTGGTGTGTGAATAAATTTTCTTTACTTACATTTGTTATTGTTTTTAATTTTTTCCATTCATAAAGTCTGAAATATTCATTTTGTTGTGATATATTTTGCCTTTCTCTCCTTGTTTACGAGAGAATGGGAGAGTGAAAAATCAATGTTTTGATTTTTATAAAAAGTGTACATCTTAAATGGAATGGAAATGCACAAATGTAGAGAGATAATTCCAAAACGTCTCATTAACTTTTAGGGATTGCAAACTCTTTTGGTTTGTATACATTAGGTTTTGCAATGATCGGGAAAATGGGCGGAGGATTTTTAACTGAGTTTTGACTCCCAATCGATAAGTCATTTCTTACAAAACCATAGCCCGTCACGCATGATTGGCCAATAAATCACTTTAAAAATCCTTTGCAATTGCTATCTCACCTTTTTGTAAATGGGCAAAATAATGTCTTGTTTGACTCGGGTAAATATCCCACCGCACGTTCACTTGAGAATTTAATGAGCGTTTTTTGTTCGCTCTAAAAGGTTTGGATCCATAGGGCATTTGCATCTTTAACATGCTTAAGCATGCATATCCAAATTGAAAATATGTTAAGATCAGTTAGAAATCTCTTTCTTATCAAATTCCAAGCCATTAGGGTTGAACTAGTGGAATTTCCCAAACTTGGAGAACAAAACTTTTGTGTTCATTTGTGGTGTGTGAATAAATTGTCTTTACTTACATTTTTATTGTTTTAAATTTTTTCATACATAAACTCTAATTTTTTTTTGTTGTAATCTATTTTGCCTTTATCTCCTTGTTTATGAGAGAATCGAAGAGTGAAAACTCAAAGTTTTGATTTTTTTTAAAAAAAGTGTAGACCTAAAATGGAATGGAAATGCACAAATATAGAGAGAAATAATTCCAAAAAGTCTCTATAACTTTTAGGGACTGCAAACTCTTTTAGTTTTTATACATTAGGTTTTGCAATGATAGGGAAAAGAGGGAGGCAGGGGATTTTTAACTGAGAGTTGACACCCAATCCATAAGTCATTTTTTACAAAAACATAGCCTATTATGCATGATTGGCTGATAAATCACTTTACAAATCGTCTGCGATTGTTTACTCAGCTTTTTGGAAATGGGCAAAATACTGGCTTGTTTGACTCCGATAAATATCCCACCCCACATTCACATGAGAATTTAATAAACGTTTTTTCTTCACTTTAAAAGGTTTGGATCCGAGGGCATTTGCATCTTTAACATGTTTCAAGCATGCGTATCCATATTTAAAACATGTTAGGATCAGTTAGAAATCTCTTTCTTATCAAATTCCAAACCATTGGGGTAGAACTACTGGAATTTGCCAAACTTGGACGACAAAACTTTTGTGTTTGTTTGTGGTGTGTGAATAAATTTTCTTTACTTATATTTCTTAATGTTTTTAATTTTTTCCATACATAAACTCTAAAATTTTCATTTTGTTGTGATCTATTATGCCTTTATCTCCTTCTTTACGAGAGAATAGGAGAGAGTGAAAACTCAAAGTTTTGATTTAAAAAAAAAGTGTACATGTGAAATGGAATGGAAATGCACAAATATAGAGAGAGATAATTCCAAAAAGTCTCTATAACTTTTAGGGACTGCAAACTCTTTTAGTTTTTAAACATTAGGTATTGCAATGATCAGGAAAAGGGGGAGGCGGGGGATTTTTCATCGAGCGTTGACTCCTAGTTCATAAGTCAATTCTTACAAAAATATACCCTAAACATTAGGTATTGCAATGATCGGGGAAAGGGGGAGGCGGGGGATTTTTCATCGAGTGTTGACTCCTAGTTCATAAGTCAATTTTCTACAAAAACATATCCCGCTACGCATGATTGACTGATAAATCGCTTTACAAATCCTCTGCGATTGTTAGGTCAGCTTTTTGAAAAAGGTCAAAATAATTGCATGCTTGACTTGGGTAAATATCCCACTGCACGTTCACTTGAGAATTTAATGAGAGTTTGTTGTTCGCTTTAAAAGGTTTGGATCCATAGGGCATTTGCATCTTGAACATGTTTCAAGCCTGCATATCCATATTTGAAACATGTTTGGATTAGTTAGTAATCTCTTCCTTATCAAATCCCAAGCCATTTAGGTTGAACTAGTGGAATTTCCAAAACTTGGACAACAAAACTTTTGTGTTCGTTTGTGGTGTGTGAATACACTTTATTTAATTACATTTGTTATTGTTTTAATTTTTTCCATACATAAACTCTAAAATTTTCATTTTGTTGTGATCTATTTTGCCTTTATCTCCTCTTTTATGAGAGAATTAGAGAGTGAAAGCTAGAAGTTTTGACTTTTAAAAAAAATAATACATCTAAAATGGAAAGGAAATGCACAAATGCAGAGAGAGATAATTCCAAAAATTCTCTGTAACTTTTAGGGACGGCAAACTCTTTTAGTTTTTATACATTAGGTAATGCAATGATCAGGAAAAGGGGGAGGCGGGGGATTTTTAACTGTGTGTTGACTCCTAGTCCATAACTCATTTCTTACAAAAAAAAAATCCCATTACACATGATTGACCAATAAATAACTTTACAAATCCTCGACGATTGTTAGCTCAGCTTTTTGTAGATGGGAAAAATAATGGCTTGTTTGGCTCGGGTAAATATCCCACCGCACGTACATTTGAGAATTTAATGAGCATTTTTTGTTCACTTTAAAAGGTTTGGATGCACACGAAATTTTCATCTGCAACATTTTTAAAGCATGCATATCCATATTTAAAACTTGTTAGGATCGGTTAGAAATCTCTTTCTTATCAAATTCCAAGCTGTTAGGGTTGAACTACTGGAATTTCCTAAACTTGGATAAGAAATATTATGAGTTCATTTGTGGTGTGCGAATAAATTTTCTATAGTTATATTTGTTATTTTTTTAATTTTTTCCATACATAAACTCTAAAATTTTCATTTTGTTGTGATCTATTTTGCCTTTATCTCCTTGTTTACGAGAGAATCCAAGAGTGAAAACTCAAAGTAGAGAGAGATAATTCCACAAATGTAGAGAGAGATAATTCCACAAAGTCTCTGTAACTTTTAGAAACTACAAACTCTTTTAGTTTTTATACATTAGGTTTTGCAATGATCGGGAAAAGGGGGAGGCGAGGGGTTTTTAACTGAGTGTTGGCTCCCAATCCGTAAGTCATTTCTTACAAAAACATAGCCCGTTATGCATGATTGACCGATAAATCACTATACAAATCATCTACGATTGTTAGCTCAATTTTTTTTGTAAATGGGCAAAATTAATGGCTTGTTTAACTCGGGTAAATATACCTCCACACATTCACTTGAGAAATTAATGAGTGTTTTTTTTCGCTTTAAAAGGTTTGGATCCATAACGCATTTTCATCTTTAACATGTTTCAAGCATGCATATCCATATTTAAAACATGGTATGATCAATTAGAAATCTCTTTCTATTCAAATTCGAAGCTATTCGGGTTGAACTAGTGGAATTTGCCAAACTTGGACAACAAAACTTTTTGTTTTGTTTTTGGTGTGTGAATAAAATTTATTTACTTACATTTTTTCATTGTTTTTAATTTTTTCCATACGTAGACTCTAAAATTTTCATTTTATTGTGATCTATTTTGCCTTTATCTCCTTGTTTACGAGAGAATGGGAGTGTGAAAACTCAAAGTTTTGAATTAATAAATAAGTCTACATCTAAAATGGAATGGAAATGCACAAATGTAGAGAGATATAATTCCTAAAAGTCTCTATAACTTTTAGGAACTGCAAACTCTTTTAGTGTTTATACATTAGGTATTGCAATGATCGTGAAAAGAGGGAGGCGGGGAATTTTTACCTGAGTGTTGACTCCCTGTCCTTAAGTCATTTCTTACAAAAGCATAGCCCGTTACGCATGATTTACCGATAAATTACTTTAAAAATAGTCTGCGATTATTAGTTCAACATCTTGAAAATGGGCAAAATAATGGCTTCTTTGACTCGGGTAAATATCCCACCGAACGTTCACATGAGAATTTAATAAATGTTTTTCTTCACTTTAAAAGGTTTGGATCCAGAGGGCATTTGCATCTTTAATATGTTTCAAGCATGCATATCCAGATTTAAAACATGTTAGGATCAGTTAGCTCTTTCTTATCAAATTCCAAGCCATTAGGGTTGAACTACTGGAATTGTCTAAACTTGGACAAAAAAAAAATTGTATTCATTTGTGGTGTGTGAATCAATTTTCTTTACTTAAATTTGTTATTTTTTTTACTTTTTCCATAAATAAACTATAAATTTTTATTTTTTTGTGACCTATTTTGCATTTATCTCCTTGTTTACGAGATAATCGGAGAGTGAAAACTCAAAGTTTTGATTTAAAAAAAAAGTGTATATCTAATATGGAATGGAAATGCACAAATGTAGAGAGATATAATTCTAAAAATTCTCTGAAACTTTTAGAAAATGCAAACTCTTTTAGTGTTTATACCTTTGGTTTTGTTATAATCGGGAAAAGGGGGAGGCGGGGGATTTTTAACTAAGTGTTGACTCCCAATCCATAAGTCATTTCTTACAAAATCATAGCCAGTTACGCATGATTGACCGGTAAATCACTATACAAATCATTTGTTATTGTTAGCTCAGCTTTTTGTAAATGGGCAAAATAATGGCTTGTTTGACTCCGGTAAATATCTCATCGCACATTCACTTGAGAATTTAATGAGCGTTTGTTGTTCATTTTAAAAGCTTTGGATCCATAGGGCATTTGCATCTTTAACATATTTCAAGCATGCGTATCCATATTTAAAACATGTGCGGATCAGTTAGAAATGTGTTTCTTATCAAATTCCAAGCCATTAGGGTTGAACAACTGGAATTTCCCAAACTTGGACAACAAAACTTTTGTGTTTGTTTGTGGTGTGTGAATAAATTTTCTTTACTTACATTCATTATTGTTTTTAATTTTTTCCATACATAAACTATAAAATTTTCATTTTGTTGTGATCTATTTTTTCCTTTAACTCCTTGTTTACGAGAGAATGAAAGATTGAAAACTCAAAGTTTTGCTTTAAGAAATTAGTATACCTCTAAAATAGAATAATGCACAAATGTGGAGAGAGATAATTCCAAAAAGTCTTTGTAACTTTTAGGGATTGCAAACTCTATTAGTTTTTATACATTACGTATTGCAATGATCAAGAAAAAGGGGAGTCGAGGGATTTTTAACTGAGTGTTGACTCCCAGTCCATAAGTCATTTCTTACCAAAACACAGCCCATTACGCATAATTGACTGATAAATCACTTTAAAAATCATCTGCGATTGTTATGTCAGTTTTTTGTAAATGGGCAAAATATTGGGTTGTTTGACAGAGGTAAATATCCCACACCACATGCACTTGAGAATTTAATGAGCGTGTCTTGCTCGCTTTAAAAGGTTTGGATCCATAGGGCATTTCCATCTTAAACATGTTTCAAGCATGCATATCCATATTTAAAACATGTTAAGATCAGTTAGAAATCTCTTTCTTATCAAATTCCAAGCCATTAGGGTTGAACTAGTGGAATTTCCCAAACTTGGACAAAAACAATTTTGTGTTTATTCGAGGTGTCTGAAAAACTTTTCTTCACTTACATTCGTAATTGTTTTTAATTTTTTTCATACATAAACTCTAAAATTTTTATTTTGATGTGATCTATTTTGCCTTTATCTCATTGTTTATGAGGGAATAGGAGAGTGAATATCAAATTTTTTATTTAATAAATAATTATACATCTAAAATGAAATGGAAATGCACAAATGTAGAGGGAGACAATTCCAAAAACTCTCTATAACATTGAGGAACTGCAAAATCTTTTAGTTTTTATACAATTGGTTTTGCAATGATTGGGAAATGGGGAGGCAAGGGATTTTTAACTGAGTGTTGACTCCCAATCCATAAGTCATTTCTTACAAAAACATAGCCCGTTACGCATGATTGACCGATAAATCACTTTACAAATCGTTTGCAATTTTTAGGTCAGCTTTTTTAATTAGACAAAAAAATGGCTTGTTTGACTCGGGTAAATATCCCACCGCACGTTCACTTGAGAATTTAATGAGCATTTTTTATTTCACTTTTAAAATTTTGGATCCATATGGCATTTGCATATTGACCATATTTCAAGCATGCAAAATATTGGCTTGTTTGACTCAGGTAAATGTCCCTTCTCACGTTCACTTGAGAATTTAATGAGTGTTTGTTACTCGCTTTAAAACGTTTTGATCCATTGGGCATTTGCATCTTTAACATGTTTTAAGCATGCATATCCATATTTAAAACATGTTAGGATCAGTTAGAAATCTCTTTCTTATCAAATTCCTAGCCACTAGGTTTGAACTAGTGGAATTTCCCAAACTTGGACAACAAAACTTTTGTGTTTGTTTGTGGCATGTGAATAAGTTTTCTTTACTTACTTTTTTTATTTTTTTTATTTTTCCTTACATAAACTCTAAAATTTGCATTTTGTTGTGATCTATTTTGTCGTTATCTCCTTGCTTACAAGAGAATGGGAGAGTGAAAACTCAATGATTTGATTTAAGAAATAAGTGTGCATCTAAAATGGAATGGAAATGCACAAATTTAGAGAGAGATAATTCCAAAAAGTCTCTGCAATTTATAGGGACAGCAAACTCTTTTAGTTTTTATACATTAGGTTTTGCACTGATCGTAAAAAGGGGGAGGCAGGGGATTTTTAACTGTTGACTGCCAATCCATTAGTCATTTCTTGCAAAAATATAACCCGTTATGCATGATTGACCGATAAATCACTTTAAAAATCGTCTGCGATTGTTAGCTCAGCTATTTGTAAATTTGCAAAATAATGGCTTGTTTGACTAGGGTAATTATCCCACCGCACGTTCACTTGAGAATAAAATGAGCGTTTGCTGTTCACTTTGAAAGGTTTTGATGCATAGCGCATTTGCATTTTTAACATGTTTCAAACTTGCATATCCATATTTCAACCATGCTAGGATCAGTTAGAAATCTCTTTCTTATCAAATTCCAAGCCAATAGGGTTGAACTAGTGGAATTTCAGAAACTTGGACAACAAAACTTTTGTGTTCGTTCATGGTGTCTGAAAAAAATTTCTTAACTTACATTTGTTATAGTTTTTAATTTTTCCCATACATAAACTCTAAAATTTTCATTTTTTTGTGATCTATTTTGCCTTTATCTCATTGTTTACGAGAGAATAGAAGAGTGAACACTCAAAGTTTTGATTTAAGAAATAAGTGTCCATCTAAAATGGAATGGAAATGCACAAATGTAGAGAGAGATAATTCCAAAAATTCTCTAAATCTTTTACGGACTGCAAATTTTTTTAGCTTTTATACATTTGGTTTTACAATGATCTGGTAATGGGGGAGGTAGGGGATTTTTAACTGAGTGTTGACTCCCAATCCATAAGTCATTTCTTACAGAAACATAGCCCGTTACGCAAAATTGACCGATAAATCACTTTACAAATTGTCTGCGATTGTTAGGTCAGTTTTTTGTAATTAGGCAAAATAATGGCTTGTTTGACTCGGGTAAATATCCCACCGCACGTAAGAAGCGTTTTTTTTCCTTTTAAAAGGTTTGGATCCATAGGGCATTTGCATCTTGAACATGTTTCAAGTGTGCATATCCATATTTAAAACATGTTAAGATCAGTTAGAAATCTCTTTCTTATCAAATTGCAAGCCATTAGGGTTGAACTAGTGGAATTTCCTAAACTTGTGTGTTCATTTGTAGCATGTGAAGAAGTTTTCTTTATTTACTTTTTTTATTGTTTTTAAAATTTTCCAAACATTAACTCTAAAATTTCATTCTGTTGTGATCTATTTTGCCTTTATCTCCTTGTTTACGAGAGAATGGGAGAGTGAAAACTCAAAGTTTTGATTTGAAGAAATAAGTGTACATCTAAAATGGAATGGAAATGCACAAATGTTGAGAGAGATAATTCTAAAAAGTCTTTGTAATTGATAGGGACCGCAAACTCTTTTAGTTTTTATACAGTAGGTTTTGCAATGATCGGAAAAAGGGGGAGGCAGAGGATTTTTAACTGAGTGTTGACTCCCAATCCTTACGTCATTTCTTAGAAAAATATAGCCTGTTACGCATGATTGACCGAAAAATCACTTTACAAATCGTCTGCAATTGTTAGCTTAGCTATTTGTAAATGGGCAAAATAATGAATTGTCAGGCATGCATATCCATATTTAAAACATGTTAAGATCCATTATAAATCTCTTTCTTATCAAATTCCAATCCATTAGGGTTGAACTAGTGGAATTTCCAAAACTTGGACAACAAAATTTTTGTGTTTGTTCGTGGTGTGTGAAAAAAATTTCTTTATATACATTTATTATTGTTTTTAATTTTTTCCATACATAAACTTTTAAATTTTCATTTTGTCGTGATCTATTTTGCTTTTATCTCATTGTTCACGAGAGAATAGGAGAGTGAAAACTCAAAGTTTTGATTTAAGAAATAAGTGTACATCTAAAATGGAATGGAAATGCACAAATGTAGAGAGAGATAATTCCAAAAACTCTCTCTAACATTTAGGGACTGCAAACTCTTTTAGTTTTTATACAGTTGGTTTTACAATGATCGAGTAGAGGGGGGGGGATTTTTAACTGTGTGTTGACTCCCAATCCATAAGTCATTTCTCACAAAAACATAGCCTGTTACGCATGATTGACCGATAAATCACTTTACAAATCGTCTGCGATTGTTAGGTCAACTTTTTGTAATTAGGAAAAATAATGGCTTGTTTGACTCGGGTAAATATCTCACCGCACGTTCACTTGAAAATTTAATTAGCGTTGTTTGTTCGCTTTAAAAGGTTTGGATCCATAGGGCATTTGCATCTTTAATATTTTTCAAGCAAGCATATCTATATTTAAAACATGTTAGGATCAGTTAGAAATATCTTTCTTATCAAATTCCAAGCCATTAGGGTTGAACTAGAGGAATTTCCCAAACATGGACAACAAAACTTTTGTGTTCATTTGTGGTGTGTGAATAAATTTTCTTTAATTACATTTGTAATTTTTTAAAATTTTTTCGATACATAAACTCTAAAATTTTAAATTTGTTGTGATCCCGTTACGCATGATTGACCGATAAGTCACTTTAAAAGTCCTCTGCGATTTTTAGGTCGTCGCTTTTTATATGACCAAAATAATGCTTTGTTTGACTCGAGTAAATATCTCACCACACGTTCACTTGAGAATTTAATGAGCATTTGTTGTTCACTTTAAAAGGTTTGTATCCTTAGGGCATTTGCATCTTAAACATGTTTCAAGCATGCATATCCATATTTAAAACATGTTAGGATCAGTTAGAAATCTCTTTCTTATCAAATTCCAAGCCATTATGGTTGAACTAGTGGTATTTTCCAAACTTGGACAACAAAACTTTTGTGTTCGTTTGTGGTAAATTTTTATTTTGTTGTGATCTATTTTGCCATGATCTCCTTGTTTACAAGAGAATCGGAGAGAGAAAACTCAAAGTTTTGATTTAAAAAAAAAGGTGTACATCTAAAATGGAATGGAAAGGGACAAATGTAGAGAGAGATAATTCCAAAAAGTCTCTGTAACTTTTAGGGACTACAAACTTATTTAGTTTTTATACATTAGGTTTTGCAATGATCAGGAAAAGGGGGAGGCAAAGGATTTTTATGTGAGTGTTGACTCCCTCTCCATAAGTTTTTTCTTACAAAAATATAGCCCATTACGCAAGATTGGCTGATAAATCACTTTAAAAATCGTCTGCAATTGTTTGGCCAACATTTTGTAAATGGGCATAATAATGGCTTGTCTGACTCGGGTAAATATCCCATCGCGCGTTCACTTGAGAATTTAATGAGCATTTTTTATTTGCTTTAAAAGGCTTGGATCCATAGGGCATTTGTATCTTTAACATGTTTCAAGCATGCATGGATATATTTAAAAAGGGTTAGGATCAGTTAGAAATCTCTATCTTATCAAATTCCAAGCCATTAGGGTTGAGCTAGTGGAATTTCCCAAACTTGGACAACAGAACTTTTGTGTCTGTTTATGGTGAGTGAATAAATTTTCTTTACTTACATTTGTTATTGTTTTAATATTTTTCTAAACATAAACTCTAAAAGTTTCTTTTTGTTGTGATGTATTTTACCTTTATCCTCTTGTTTACTAGAGAATGAGAGAGTGAAAATTCAAAGTTTTGATTTAAGAAATATTGTACATCTAAAATGGATTGGAAACGCAAAAATGTAGAGAGAGATAATTCCAAAAAGTCTCTGTACCTTTTAGGGACTGCAAACTCTTTTAGTTTATATACATTAAGTTTTGCAATGATCGAGAAATGAGGGAGGCGGAGGATTTTTAACACAGTGTTGACTCCCAATCCATAAGTCATTTCTTACAAAAACATAGCCCGTTATGCATGATTGACCGATAAATCACTTTACAGATCGTCTATGATTGTTAGGTCAGCTTTTTGAAAATGGGCAAAATAATGGCTTGTTTGACTAGGTTAAATATCCCACCGCACGCTCACTTGACAATTTAATGAGCATTTTTTGTTCGCTTTAAAAGGTATGGATCCATAGGGCATTTGCATCTTTAACAAGTTTCAACCATGCATATTCATATTTAAAATTTGTTAGGATCAGTTAGAAATCTCATTCTTTTCAAATTCCAAGCCATTAGGATTGACCAAGTTGAATTTCCCGAACTTGGACAACAAAACTTTTGTGTTCGTTTATGGTGTGTGAAAAAATTTCTTTACTTACATTTGTTATTGTTTTTAATTTTTTCCATACATAAACTCTAAAATTTTCATTTTTTTGTGATCTATTTTGCCTTTATCTCCTTGTTTACAACAGAATGGGAGAGTGAAAACTCAAAGTTTTGATTTAAGAAATAAGTGTACATCTAAAATGGAATGGAAAACACAAATGTAGAGTGAGATAATTCCAAAAAGTCTCTGTAACTTTTAGGTACTGGAAAATCTTTTAGTTTTTATACATTAAGTTTTGCAATGATCGGGAAAAGGGGGAGGCGAGGGATATTTAACTGAGTGTTGACTCCCAGTCCATAAGTAATTTTTTAAAAAAACATAGCCCATTACGCATGATTTACTAATAAATCACTTTACAAATCATCTACGATTGTTAGGTCAGCTTTTTGTAAATAGCCAAAATAATGGTTTGTTTGACTCGGGTAAATATCCCACAGGACGTTCACTTGAGAATTTAATGAGCATTTGTTGTTAGCTTTCAAAGGTTTGGCTCCATAGGGTATTTGCATCTTTAAGATGTTTCAAGCGTGTATAGCCATATTTAAAACATGTTAGGATCAGTTAGAAATTATTTTCCTACCAAATTCTATGCCGTTAGGGTTGAACAAGTGGAATTTCCCAAACTTGGACAACAAAACTTTTGATTTCGTTTGTGGTGTGTAAAAAAAATTCTTTACTTACATTTGATTTTTTATTTTAATTTTTTCCATACATAAACTCTAAAATTTTCATTTTGTTGTGATCAATTTTGCCTTTATCTATTCGTTTACTAGAGATGGGAGAGTGAAAAATCAACGTTTTGATTTAAGAAATAAGTGTACTTCTAAAATGGAATGGAAATGTAAAAATGTAGAGAGAGATAATTCCAAAAAGTCTCTGTAAATTTTAGGTACTACAAACTCTTTTAGTTTTTATACATTAGGTTTTGCAATGATTAGGAAATGGGGGAGGTAGAAGATTTTTAACTGAGGGTTGACTCCCAATCCATATGTCATTTCGTACAAAAACATAGCCCATTACGCATGATTGACCGATAAATCACTTTTCAAATCGTCCGTGATTGTTAGGTCAGCTTTTTGAAAATGGGATAAATAATGGCTTGTTTGACTCGGGTAAATATGCCACCGCACGTTCACTTGAGAATTTAATGAGCATTTTTTTTCTCTTTAAAAGGTTTTCATCCATAGGGCATTTGCATCTTTACATTGTTTCAAGCACGCATATCTATATTTAGAACATGTTAGGATCAGTCAGAAATGTCATTCTCATCAAATTCCAAGCCATTAGGATTGAACTAGTGGAATTTCCCAATCTTGGGCAACAAAACTTTTGTGTTCGTTTGTGGTGTGTGAGAAAATTTTCTTTACTTACTTTTGTTATTGATTTTTATTTTTTCCATACATAAACTCTAAAATTTTCATTTTGTTGTGATCTATTTGCCTTTATCTCCTTGTTTACGAGAGAATGGGAGAGTGAAAACTCAAAGTTTTGATTTAAGAAATAAGTGTACATCTAAAATGGAATAGAAACTCACAAATGTAGGGAGAGATAATTCCAAAAAGTCTTTGTAACTTTTAGGGACTGCAAACTCTTTTAGTTTTTATACATTAGGTTTTGCAATGATCGGGACAAGGGAGAGGTGGGGGAATTTCAACTCAGTGTTGACTCCCAATCCATATGTAATTTTTTAGAAAAACATAGCCCGTTACGCATGATTGACCGATAAATCACTTTACAAATCGTCTGCGATTGTTAGGTCAGCATTTTGTAAATGGGAAAAATAATGGATTGTTTGACATGGGTAAATATCCCACCGCACGTTCACTTGAGAATTTAATGAGTGTTTTTTGCTTGCTTTAAAAGGTTTGTATCCATAGGGCATTTGCATCTTTAACATGTTTCAAGCATGCATATCCAGATTTAAAACATGTTAGGATCAGTTAGAAATCTCTTTTTATTATATTCCAAGCCATTAGGGTTGAACTGATGGAATTTCCCAAACTTGGACCACAACTTTTGTGTTCAATTGTGGTGTGTGAATAAATTTTCTTTACTTACAATTGTTATTGTTTTAAATTTTTTCCATACCTAAAATCTAAAATTTTCATTTTTGTGTGACCTATTTTGCCTTTATCTCCTAGTTTATGAGAGAATCGGAGAGTGAAAACTCAAAGTTTTGATATAAAAAAAAGTGTACATCTAAAATGGAATGGAAATGCACAAATGTAGAGAGAGATAATTCATAAAAATCTCTTTATCTTTTAGGGACAAAAAACTCTTTTAGTTTTAATACATTAGGTTTTGCAATTATCGGGAAAAGGGGGAGGCGGGGGATTTTTAACAGATTCTTGACTCCCACTCCATAAGTCATTTCTTTAAAAAACATAGCCCCTTACGCATAATTGACCGATAAATCACTTTGCAAATCGTCTGTGATTGTTAGGTCAGTTTTTTTAAATGGCCAAATAATGGCTTGTTTGACTCAAGTAAATATCCCACCGTACGTTCACTTGAGAATATAAAGAGCGTTTGTTATTCAATTTTAAAGGTTTGGATCCGTAGGGCATTTGTATCTTTAACATGTTTCTAGCATGCATATCCATATTTAAAACATGTTAGGATCAGTTAGAAATCTTTTTTTATAAAATTCGAAGCCATTAGGATTGAACTAGTGGAATTTCCCAAACTTGGACAACAAAAATTTTGTGTTTGTTATTGGTGTGTGAATAAATTTTCTTTACTTAGATTTTTTATTGTTTTTAATTTTTTTCCATTCTTAAACTCTAAAATTTTCATTTTGTTGTGTTCTTTTTTGCATTTTTCCTCTTGTTTACGAGAGAATGGGAGAGTGAAAACTCAAAGTTTTGATTTAAGAAATAGGTATACATCTAAAATAGAATACAAACATACAAATTTAGAGATAAATAATTCCAAAAAGCCTCTGTAAATTTTAGGGACTGCAAACTCTTTTAGTTTATATACATTAGCTTTTGCAATTATTGGGAAAAGGGGGAGGCGGGGGACTTTTAACTGAGTGTTGGCTCCCAATCCATAAGTCATTTCTTAAAAAAACATTGCCCGTTACGCATGTTTGACTTGGGTAAATATCCCACCGCTCGTGCACTTGAGAATTTAATGACCATTTTTTTATCACTTTAAAAGGTTTGTATCCATAGTGAATTTGCATATTTAACATTAGCATGCATATCCATATTTAAAACATGTTAGGATAAGTTAGAAATCTCTTTCTTAACAAATTCCAAGCCTTTATTGTTGAACTGGTGGAATTTCTGAAACTTGGAGAAGAAAACTTTTTTTTTCGTTTGTGGTGCGTGAATAAATTTTCTTTATTTACATTTGTTATTGCCTTTAATTTTTTCCGTACATAAACTCTAAAATTTTCATTTTGTTGTGATTTATTTTTCCTTTATCTCCTTGTTTAGGAGTGAATCGGAGAGTGAAAACTCAAAGTTTTGATTTAAAAAAAAAGTGTACAACTAAAATGGAATGGAAACGTACTAATGTAGAGAGAGATAATTCCAAAAAGTCTTTGTAACTTTAAGGGACTGCAACTCTTTTAGTTTTTATATATTAGGTTTTGCAACGATCGGGAAAAGGGGGAGGCAGGGGATTTTTAATTGAGTGTTGACTCCCAGTCCACAAGTCATTTCTTACAAAACCATAGCCCGTTATGCTTGATTGACAGATAAATCACTTTAAAAATCATCTACGATTGTTAGGCCAGCTTCTTAATATATGGGCAAATTAATGTCTTGTTTGACTCGGGTAAATATCCCACCGCTCGTATACTTGAGAATTTAATGAGCATTTTTTGTTCGCTTTAAAAGGTTTGGATCCATAGGGCATTTGCATCTTTAACATGTTTCAAGCATGCATATCCATATTTAAAACATGTTAGGATCAGTTACAAATCTCTTTCTTACCAAATTCCAAACCATTAGGGTTGAGCTAGTGGAATGTCCCAAACTTGGACAAGACAATTTTTGTGTTCGTTTGTGGTGTGTGAATAAATTTTCTTTACTTACATTTGTTATTGTCTTCAATTTTTTCCATACATAAACTATAAAATTTTCATTTTGTTGTAATCTATTTTGCCTTTATCTCCTTGTTTACGAGAGAATCGGAGAGTGAAAACTGCAAGTTTTGATTTAAAAAAAAAATGTCCATCTAAAATGGAATGGAACCGCACTAATGTAGAGAGAGATAATTCCAAAAAGTCTCTGTAAATTTAAGGGACTATAAACTCTTTTAGTTTGTAAACATTAGGTTTTGTAATGATCAGTAAAAGGGGGAGGCAGAGAATTTTTAAATGAGTGTTGATTCCCAATCCATATGTCTTTTCTTACAAAAAAATTGCCCATTACACATGATTGACCGATAAATCGCTTGACAAATTGTCTGCGATTGTTAGGTCAGCTTTTTGTAATTGGGCCAAAATAATGGCTTGTTTGACTGGGGTAAATATCCCACCGCACGTTCACTTGAGAATTTAATGAGCGTTTGTTGTTCTCTTTAAAAGGTTTGGATCCATAGAGTATTTGCATCTTTAACATGTTTCAAGCATGCATATCCATATGTAAAACATATTAGGATCAGTTAGAAATCTCTTTCTTATCAAATTCCAAGCCATTAGGGTTGAACAAGTGGAATTTCCCATACATGCACAACAAAACTTTTGTGTTCGTTTGTGGTGTGTGAATAAATTTTCTTTACTTTCATTTGTTATTGTTTTAAATTTTTTCCATGCATACACTCTAAAATTTTTATTTTGTTGTGATCTATTTTGCCTTTATCAACTTGTTTACGAGAGAATCGGGGAATGAAAACTCAAAGTATTGATTTAAGAAATAAGTGTAGATCTAAAATGGACTGGAAATGCACAAATGTAGAGAGAGAAATTCCAAAAAGTCTCTAAAAATTTTAGGGACTACAAACTCTTTTACTTTTTATACATGAGGTAATGCAAAGATCGGGAACAAGGGAGGCTGGGGATTTTTAACTGAGTGTTGACTTTCAGTCCATAAGTCATTTCTTACAAAAACATAGCCCGTTACGCAAGATTGACTGATAAATTACTTTACAAATCGTCTGTGATTGTTAGGTCAGGTTTTTGTGAATGGCCAAAATAATGGCTTGTTTGACTCGGGTAAATATTATACCGCACGTTCACTTGAGAATTTAATGAGCGTTTGTTGTTCGTTTTAAATGGTTTTGATCCATAGGGCATTTGTATCTTTAACATGTTTCAAGAATGCATATCCATATTTAAAACATGTTAGGATCAATTAGAAATCTCTTTCTTATAAAATTCCAAGCCATTAAGGTTGAACTAATGGAATTTTTCATACTTGGACAACTAAACTTTTGTGTTCGTTCGTGGTGTGTGAATAAATTTTCTTTACTTACACTTGTTATTTTTTTTATTTTTTTCATACATATACTCTATAATTTTCATAATTTTTTGTGATCTATTTTGCCTTTATCTCCTTGTTTACGAGAGAATGGGAGAGTGAATACTCAAAGTTTTGATTTAAGAAATAAATGTACATATGAAATGGAATGGAAATGTACAAATGTGGAGAGAGATAATTCCAAAATGTCACTGTAACTTTTAGGGACTACAAATTCTTTTAGTTTTTAGACATTAGGTTTTGCAATGATCGGGAAAAGGGGGAAGCTGGAGATTTTTAATTGAGTGTTGACTCCCAATCCATAAGTCATTTCTAAGAAAAACATAGCCCATTATGCACGATTGACCAATAAATCACTTTACAAATTGTCTACGATTGTTAGGTCAGCTTTTTGTAAATGGGTAAAATAATGGCTTGTTTGGCTCGGGTAAATATCCCACCGCATGTTCACTTGTGAATTTAATGAGCATTTTTTGTTCGCTTTAAAAGGTTTGGATCCATAGGGCATTTGCATATTTAATATGTTTTAAGCATGCTTATCCATCTATAAAACATGTTAGGATCAGTTAGAAATCTCTTTCTTATCAAATTCCAAGCCATTAGGGTTGAACTAGTGGAATTTCCCAAACTTGGACAACAAAACTTTTGTGTTCGTTTGTAGTGTGTGAAAAAATTTTATTTACTTACATTTGTTATTGTTTTTAATTTTTTTGAAACATAAACTCTAAAATTTTCATCTTGTTGTGGTCTATTTTTCCTTTATCTCCTTGTTTACGAGAGAATGGGAGAGTGAAAACTCAAAGTTTTGATTTAAGAAATAAGTATCCATCCAAAATGGAATGGAAAGGCACAAATGTAGAGGGATATAATTCCAAAAAGTCTTTGTAACTTTCAGTTACTTCAAACTCTTTTAGTTTGTATACATTTGGTTTTGCAACGATCGGGAAAAGGGGGAGGTGGGGGATTTATAACTGAGTGTTGACTCCCAATCCATAAGTCATTTCATACAAAAACATAGCTTGTTACGCATGATTGATCGATAAATTTCTTTACAAATCTTCTACGATTGTTAGGTCAGCTTTTTGAAAATGGGCAAAATAATGGCATGTTTGCCTCGGAGAAATCCCACTGCAAGTTCACTTTAGAATTTAATGAGGGTTTTTTGTTCATTTTAATAGGTTTCGATCCATAGGGAATTTGCATCTTTAACATGTTTCAAGTATGAATATCCATATTTAAAACATTTTAGGATCAGTTAGAAATCTCTTTCATATCATATTCCAAGCCATTAGGGTTGAACTAGCGAAATTTCCCAAACTTGGGCAACAAAACTATTGTGTTCAATTGTGGTGTGTGAAAATATTTTCTTTACTTACATTTTTTATTGTTTTTAATTTTTTCCATACATAAACTCTAAGGTTTTCATTTTGTTGTGATCTATTATGCCTCTATCTCCTTGTTTTTGAGATAATCGGAGAGTGAAAACTGAAAGTTTTGATTTAAAAAAAAAAAGTTTACTTCTAAAATCAAATGGAAATGCACAAATGTAGAGAGAGATAATTCCAAAAAGTATCTGTAACTTTTAGGGGCTGCAAACTCTTATAGTTTTTATTCATTAGGTTTTGCAACGATCTGGAAAAGGGAAGAGGGGGGGGGGGGGGGGGGAGAGAGATTTTTAACTGAGTGTTGACTCCCAATCCATAAGTCATTCTTACAAAAAACATTGCCCGTTAAGCATGATTGATCGATAAATCACTTTATAAATTGTCTGAGATGGTTAGGTCAGCTTTTTGAAAATGGGAAAATTTATGGCTTGTTTGACTAGGGTAAATATCCCACCGGACGTTCACTTGAGAATTTAATGAGCAGTTTTTGTCCATTTAAAAAATTTGGATCCGTAGGGCATTTGAATCTTTAACAGGTTTCGAGCATGCATATCCATATTTAAAACATGTTAGGATCAGTTAGAAATCTCTTTCTTATCAAATTCCTAGCCATTAGGGTTGTTCTAGTGGAATTTCCATTACTTGGACAACAAAACTTTTGTGTTCATTTGCAATGTGTGAATAAATTTTTTTTAGTTACATTTGTTATTGTTTTTAATTTTTTCCATACATAAACTTTAAAATTTTCATTTTTTTGTGATCTATTTTTCCTGTATCTCCTTGTTTACGAGAGAATGGGAGACTGAAAACTCAAAGTTTTGATTTAAGAAATAAGTGTACATCTAAAATGGATTGGAAATGCACAAATGTAGTGAGAGATAATTCCAAGAAGTCCCTATTACTTTTAGGGACTGCAAAATCTTTTAGTTTTTATACATTAGGTTTTGGAATGATCGAGAAAAGGGGGAGGTGGGAGATTTTTAACTGAGTGTTGATACCCTATCCATAAGTCATTTCTTAGAAAAACATAGCCCGTTACGCATGTTTGACTGTTAAATCACTTTACAAATCTTGTGCAATAGTTAGATCATTTTTTTGAAAATAGGCAAAATAATAGCTTGTTTGCCTTGGGGAAATATCCCACCACAAGTTCACTTGAGAGTTTAATGGCCATTTTTTGTTCACTTTAAAAGGTTTGGATGCATAGGGCATTTGCATCTTTAACATGTTTCAAGCATACATATCCATATTTAAAACTTGTTAGGATCATTTAAAAATCTATTTCTTATCAAATTCCAAGCTATTAGGGTTGTACTAGTGAAATTTCCAAAACTATGACAACAAAACTTTTGTATTCGTTTGTGGTGTTTAAAAAAATTTTCTTTACTTGCATTTGTTAGTTTTTAAAATTTTTTCCATACATAAACTCTGAAATATTCATTTTGTTGTGATCTATTTTGCCTTTATCTCTTTATTTACAAGAGAATGGGCGAGTGAAAACTCTAAGTTTTGATAATAAATAAGTATACATTTAAAATGGAATGGAAATGCACAAATTTAGAGAGAGATAATTCAAAAAAGTCTCTGTAACTTTTAGCGTCTGCGAACTCTTTTAGTTTGTATACACATGGTTTTGCAATGATCAGGAAAAAGGGGAGGCGGGGGATTTTTAACTGAGTGTTGACTCCGAATCCACAAGTCATTGCATACAAAAACATAGGCCATTACAGATGATTGACCGATAAATCACTTTACAAATCGTCTGCGATTGTTAGGTGAGATTTTTGAAAATGGGCAAAATAATGACTTGTTTGACTCGGGTAAAAATCCCATTGCATTCACTTGAGAATTTAATGAGTATTTTTTGTTTGCTTTAAAAGGTTTGGATCCATAGGGCATTTGAATCTTCAACATGTTTCAAGCATGCATATCCATATTTAAAACATGTTAGGATCAGTTAGAAATCTCTTTCTTATCAAATTCCAAGCCATTAGGATTGAACTAGTGGAATTTCCATAACTTAGACAACAAAACTTTTGTGTTCGTTTGTGGTGTGTGAATAAATTTTCTTTATTCTATTTGTTATTGTTATTAATTTTTTCCATATATAAACTCTAAAATTTTCATTTTGTTGCAATCTATTTTGCCATTACTTCCTCTTTTATGAGAGAATCAGAGAGTGAAAACTCAAAGTTTTGTTTAAAAAAAAAGTGTACTTCTAAAATGGAAGGGAAATGCACAAATGTTGAGAGAGATAATTCGAAAAAGTCTCTGTAACTTTTAGGGACTACAAACTCTTCTAGTTTTTATACATTAGGTTTTGCAATGATCGGGGAAAGGGGTAGGCAAGGATTTTTTACAGAGTGTTGACTTCCAATCCATAAGTCATTTCCAACAAAAACATAGCCTGTTATGCATGATTCACAGATAAATCACTTTACAAATCATTTGTGATTGTTAGGTCAGCTTTTTGTAAATGGCCATAATAATGGCTTGTTTGACTCGGGTAAATATCCCACTGCACGTTCACTTGAGAATTTAATGAGTGTTTGTTGCTCACTTTAAAAGGTTTGGATCCATAGGGCATTTGCATCTTTAAAATTTTTCAAGCATGCATATCCATGTGTAAAACATGTTAGGATCAGTTATAAATCTCTTTCTTATCAAATTTTAAGTCATTAGGGTTGAACTAGTGGAATTTCCAAAACTTGGACAAAAAAACTTTTGTGTTCGTTTGTGGTGTGTGAAAAAAATTTCTTTACATACATTTGTTATTGTTTTTAATTTTTTCCATACATAAACTCTAGAATTTTCATTTTTTTGTGATCTATTTTGCCTTTATCGCTTTGTTTACAAGAGAAGGGGAGAGTGAAATCTCAAAGTTTTGATTTAAGAAATAAGTGTACATCTAAAATGGAATGGAAATCCACAAATGTAGAGAGAGATAATTCCAAAAAGTCTTCGTAACTTTTAGGGATTGCAAACTCTTTTATTTTTTATATATTAGGTTTTGCAATGATTTGAAAAAGGGGGAGGCTGGGGATTTTTAACTGAGTGTTGACACCCAATCCAAAAGTCATTTCTTACAATAACATAGCCCGTCATGCATGATTGACCGATAAATCACTTTACAAATTGTCTGCGATTGTTAGGTCAGCTTTTTGAAAATGGGAAAAATAGTGGCTTGTTTGAGACGGGTAAATATCCCACCGCACGTTCACTTGAGAATTTAATGAGCATTTTTGGTTCACTTTAAAAGGTTTAGATCCATAGGGAATTTTCATCTTTAACGTGTTTCAAGTATGCATATCCATATTTAAAACATATTAGGATCATTTAGAAATCTCTTTCTTATCAAATTCCAAGCCATTAGGGTTGAACTAGTGGAATTTCCCAAACTTGGATGACAAAACTTTTGTGTTCGTTTGTGGTGTGTGAATAAATTTTATTTACTTATAATTTTTATTGTTTTTAATTTTTCCATAGATAAACTCTAAAATTTTCATTTTGTTGTGATCCATTTTGCCATTATCTCCTTGTTTACGAGAGAATGGGAGAGTGAAAACTCAAAGTTTTGATTTAAGAAATAAGTGTACATCTAAAATGGATGGAAATGCACAAATTAGGTGAGAGATAATTCATAAAAAGTCTCTGTAACTTTTAGGGACTGCAAACTCTTTTAGTTTGTATACATATGGTTTTGCAATGATAGGGAAAAAGGGGAGGCGGGGGATTTTTAACTGAGTGTTGACTCCCAATCCATAAGTCATAGCTTACAAAAACATGGGCCCTTATAGATGATTGACCAATAAATCTCTTTACCAATCGTCTGCGATTGTTGGGTAAGATTTTTTAGAATGGTCAAAATAATGGCTTGTTTGACTCATATAAAAATCCCACCGCACATGCACTTGGGAATTTAATGAGCGTTTTTTGTTCGCTTTAAAGGGTTTGGATCCATAAGGCCTTTTCATCTTCAACATGTTTCAAGCATGCATATCCATATTTAAAACATCTTAGGATCAGTTAGAAATCTCTTTCATATCAAATTACAAGCCATTTGGGTTGAACTAGTGGAATTTCCAAAATAATAATTTTGTGTTTGTTTGTGGTGTGTGAATAAATTTTATTTCTTATATTTGATATTATTTTTAATTTTTTCCATACATAAACTCTAAAATTTTTATTTTGTTGCGATCATTTTTACCATTTTCTCCTTTTTTACAAGAGAATTGGAGAGTGAAAACTCAAAGTTTTGTTTTTTTAAAAAAAGTGTACATCTAAAATAGAAGGGAAACACACAAATGTGGAGATAGATAATTCCAAAAAGTCTTTGTAACTTTTAGTTTTTATACGTTAGGTTTTGCAATGATCGGGAAAAGGTGGAGGCAAGGGATTTTTTACTGAGTGTTGACTCCCAGTCCATAAGTTATATCTTACAAAAACATAGCCCGATATGCATGATTGACCGATAAATCAGTTTACAAATAGTCTGCGATTGTTAGGTCAGCTTTTTGTAAATGGCCAAAATGAGGGCTTGTTTGACTCGGGTAAATATCCCACCGCACGTTCACTTGAGAATCTAATGAGCATTTTTTGTTCGCTTTAAAAGGTTTGGATCCATAGGGTATTTGCATTTTTAACATGTTTCATGCATGCATAACCATATTTAAAACATGTTAGGATCAGTAAGAAATCTCTTTGTTATAAAATTCCAAGCCATTAGGGTTGAACTAGTTGAATTTCCCAAACTTTGAAAAAAAACTTTGTTTTCGTTTGTGGTGTGTGAATAAATTTTATTTACTTACATTTTTTATTGTTTTATTTTTTTCCAAACTTAAACAATAAAATTTTCATTTTGTCGTGATTTTTTTTTACTTTATCACCTTGTTTACGAGAAAATCGGAGACTGAAAAGTCAAAGTTTTGTTTTAAAAATAAAATGAACATCTAAAAAGGAAAGGAAACGCACAAATGTAGACAAAGATAATTCGAAAAAGTCTCTGTAACTTTTAGGGACTGCAAACACTTTTAGTTTTTATACATTAGGTTTTGCAATGATCAGGAAAAGGGAGAGGGGGTGGGGGGATTTTTTACTGTGTGTTGACTCCCAGTCCATAAGTCATTTCATACAAAAAATTAGCCCGTTATGCATGATTGACTGATAAATCACTTTACAATTCCTCTGCGATTGTTAGGTCAGGTTTTTGAAAGTGGGCAAAAGAATGGCTTGTTTGACTCGGGTAAATATCTCACCGCACGTTCACTTGCGAATTTAATGAGCGTGTTTTTATTCTCTTTAAAAGGTTTGGATCCATACGGCATTTGCATCTTTAACAAGTTTCAAGCATGCATATCCATATTCAAAACATGTTAGGATGAGTTTGAAACCTCATTCTTATAAAAGTCCAAGCCATTAGGGTTGAACTAGTGGAATTTCAAAAACTTGGACAACAAAACTTCTGTGTTCATTTGTGGTGTGTGAATAAATTTTCTTTACTTACATTTTTTATTGTTTTTTAATTTTTTCCATACATAAACTTTAAAATTTTCTTTTTGTTGTGATCTATTTTGCCTTTATCTTCTTGTTTACGAGAGAATCGGAGAGTTAAAATTCAAAGTTTTGATTTGAGAAATAATTATACATCTAAAATGAAATGGAAATGCACAAACGTAGAGAGAGATAATTCCAAAAAGTCTTTGTAACTTTTAGGGACTGCAAACTCTTTTAGTTTTTATACATTAGGTTTTGCAATGATCGGGAAAAGGGGGATGTGGGGGATTTTTAACTGAGTGTTGACTCCCAATCCATAGGTCAATTTTTAAAAAAACGTAGCCCGTTACGCATTATTGACCATTAAATCACTTTACAAAACGTCTGCGATTGTTAGGTGTTCTTTTTGTAAATGGGCAAAATAATGGTTTGTTTTACTCGGGTAAATATCCCACCGCACGTTCACTTGTGAATTTAATGAGCGTTTTTGTTGGCTTAAAAAGGTTTTGATCCATAGGCAATTTGTATATTTAACATATTTCAAGCATGCATATCCATATTTAAAACATGTTAGGATGAATTAGAAATCTCTTTCTTATCAAATTCCAAGCCATTAGGGTTGAACTAGTGGAATTTGCCAAACTTGGACTACAAAACTTTGTTGTTCGTTTGTGGGGTGTGGGTAAATTTTTGTTACTTAAATTTTTTATTGTTTTTATTTTTTTCCACACATAAACTCCAAAATTTTCGTTTTGTTGTGATCTATTTTGCCTTTATCTCCTGGTTTAGGAGATAATGGGAGATTGGAAACTCAAAGTTTTAATTTAAAAAAATAAGTGTACATCCAAATTGGAATGCAAATGCACAAACGTAGAGAGAGATAATTCCTAAAAGTCTTTGTAACTTTTAGGGACTGCAAACTCTCTTAGTTTTTATACATTTGGTTTTGTAATGATAGGGGAAAGCGGGAGGCGGGGGATTTTTAACTGAGTATTGGCTCCCAATCCATATGTCCTTTCTTAAAAAAACAGAGCCCGTTACGCATGATTGACCGATAAATCACTTTACAAATCGTCTGCGATTGTTAGGTCAGCTTTTTGAAAACTGGTAAAATAATGGCTTGTTTGACACGGGTAAATATCAAAATGCACGTTCACTTGGGAATTTATGAGCATTTTTTTTTCATTTTAAAAGGTTTGGATACAAAGGGAATTTGCATCATTATCATATTTCAAGAAGGAATATCCATATTTAAAACATGTTAGGATCAGTAAGAAATCTCTTTCTTATAAAATTCCAAGCGATTAGGGTTGAACTAGTTGAATTTCCAAAACTTGGACAACAAAACTTTTGTGTTCGTTTGTGGTGTGTGAATAAATTTTCTCTACTTGCATTTGTTATAGTTTTTTATTTTTTCCATACATAAACAATAAAATTTTCATTTTGTTGTGATCTATTTTGCCTTTATGTCCTTCTTTACGAGAGAATTGGAGAGTCAAAACTCTAAGTTTTGATTTTTAAAAAAAAATGTACATCTAAAATGGAATGGAAATGCACAAATATAGAGAGAGATAATTCCAAAAAGTCTCTGTAACTTTTAGGGACTGCAAACTCTTTTAGTTTTGATACATTAGGTTTTGCAATGATCGAGAAAAGGGGGAAGTGGTGGATTTTTAACTAAGTGTGGACTCCCTATCCGTTAGTAATTTTTTACAAAAACAATGCCCATCTCGCATGATTGACTGATAAATCACTTTACAAATCATCTGCGACTGTTAGGTCAACGTTTTGTAAATGTCCAAAATAATGGCTTATTTGACTAGGGTAAATATCCCACCGCACTTCACTAGAGAATTTAATGAGAGTTTTTTGTTCACTTTAAAAGGTTTGAATCCATCATTAGAAAATTTCATCTTTAGCATGTTTCAAGAATGCATATCCATATTTAAAACATGTTATTGTCAGTTAGAAATCTCTTTCTTATCAATTTCCAAGCCAATAGGGTTGAACTAGTGGAATTTCCCAAACTTGGACAACAAAACTTTTGTGTTAGTTTGTGAGGTGTAAATAAATTTTCTTTTCTTACATTTGTTATTGTTTATACTTTTTTCTATACATAAACTCTAAAATTTTCATTTTGTTGTGATCTATTTTGCCTATATCTCCTTGTTGACGAGAGAATGGGAGAGTGAAAACTCAAAGTTTTGACTTAAGAAATAAGTGTACATCTAAAATGGAATGGAAATGCACAAACATAGAGAGTGATAATTCCTAAAAGTCCCTGTAACTTTTAGGGACTGCAAACTCTTTTAGTTTTTATACATTTGGTTTTGCAATGATCGGGAAAAGGGGGTGGCTGCAGAATTTTATATGAGGGTTGATTCCAATCCATAAGTCATTTCTTACAAAAAAAATGTAGACCGTTATGCATGATTGACCTATAAATGACTTTACAACTCGTCTGCGATTGTTAGGTTAGCTTTTTGTAAATGGCCAAAATAATGGGCTTTTTTGTAAATAGCCAAAATAATGGCCTTTTTGACACGGGTAAATATCCCACCGCACATTCGCTTGAGAATTTAATGAGCGTTTTTTGTTTGCTTTAAAAGGTTTGGATCCATAGGGCATTTGCATCTTTAACATGTTTCAAGCATGCATATCCATATTTAAAACATGTTAGGATAAGTTAGAAATCTCTTTCTTATCAAATTCCAAGCCATTAGGGTTGAACTAGTAGAATTTCCCCTACTTGGACAACAAAACTTTTGTATGTTTGTGGTGTGTGAGTAAATTTTCTTTACTTAAATTTGTTATTGTTTATAATTTTTTCCTTAAACTCTAAAATTTTTATTTTGTTGTGATCTATTTTGCCATTATCTCCTTGTAAAGCGAGAGTGAAAACTCAAAGTTTTGATTTAACAAATAAGTGTATATCTAAAAAGGAATGGAAATGCACAAACATAGAGATAGATAATTCCAAAAAGTCTCTATAACGTTTGGGGACTGAAAACTGTTTTTGTTTGTATACATTTTGTTTTGCAATGATTGGCAAAAGCGGGAGGTGGGGGATTTTTAACTGAGTATTGACTCCCAATCGATCAGTCATTTCTTACAAAAACATAGCCCGTTATGCATGATTGACCAATAAATCACATTACAAATCATCTGCAATTGTTAGGTCAGCTTTTTGAAAATGCGTAAAATAACGGCTTGTTTGACTTGGGTAAATATCCCACCGCACGTTCACTTGAGAATTTAATGAGCGTTTTTTGTTCTCTTTAAAAGGTTTGGATATATATGGCATTTGCATGTTTAACATGTTTCAAGCATGCATATCCATATTTAAAACATGGTAGGATGAGTAAGAAATCTCTTTCATATAAAATTCCAAGTCATTAGGGTTTACTAGTGGAATTTCCAAACTTGGACAACAAAGCTTTTGCGTTCGTTTGTGGTGGGTGAATAAATTTTATTTACATATATTTGTTATTTTTTTATTTTTTCCATACATAAACAATAAAATTTTAATTTTGTTGTGATCTATTTTGCCTTTACCTCCCTGTTTACGAGAGAAAAGGAGAGTGAAAACTCAAAGCTTTGATTAAAAAAAAGTGTACATCTAAAATGGAATGGAAACGCACAAATGTAGAGAGAGATAATTCCAAAAAGTCTCTGTAACTTTTAGGGATTGCAAACTCTTTTAGTTTTTATACATTAGGTTTTGCAATTATCGGGAAAAGGGGGAGGCGGGGGATTTTTAACTGAGTGTTGATTCCTGGTCCATAAGTCATTTCTTTCAAAATCATAGCCCGTTATGCATGATTTACCGATAAATCGCTTTACAAATCGTCTGCGATTGTTAGGTCTACTTTTTGTAAATGGCCAAAATAATGGTTTGTTTGGCTCCGGTAAATATCCCACCTCACGTTTACTTGAGAATGTAATGAGTATTTTTTGTTTGCTTTAAAAGGTTTGGATCCATAATGAATTTGCATGTTTAACATGTATCAAGCATGCATATCCATTTTGAAAACATGTTAGGATCTGTAAGAAATGTCTTTCTTATCAAATTCCAAGCCATAAGGGTTGAACTAGTGGAATTTCCCAAACTTGGACAGCAAATCTTTTGTGTTCGTTTGTGGTGTGTGAATAAATTTTATTTACTTAAATTTGTGATTGTTTTTAATTTTTTCCAAACATAAAATGTAAAATTTTCATTTTCTTGTTATCTATTTTGCCTTTATCTCCTTGTTTACGCGAAAGGGAGAGTGAAAACACAAAGTTTTGATTTAAGAAATAAATATACATCTAAAATGGAATAAAAATGCACAAATGTAGAGAGAGATAATTCCAAAAAGTCTCTATAACTTTTAGTGACTGCAAACACTTTTTAGTTTTTATACATTAATTTTTGCAATGATAAGGAAAAGGGGGACGCGGGGGATTTTTAACTGAGTGTTGACTCCCAATCGATAGGTCATTTCTTACAAAAACATAGCCCGTTATGCATGATTGAAGGATAAATCACATTACAAATCATCTGCAATTGTTAGGTTAGCTTTTTGAAAATGGGTAAAATAATGGCTTGTTTGACTTGGATAAATATCCCACCGCACGCTCACTTGAGAATTTAATGAGCTTTTTTTGTTCTCTTTAAAAGGTTTGGATCTATAGGGCATTTGCATCTTTAACATGTTTCAAGCATATATATCCATATTTAAAACATGTTAGGATCAGTTAGAAATCCCTTTCTTATTAAATTCCATGCCATTGGGGTTGAACAAGTGGAATTTCCCAAACTGGGCCATTGGGGTTGAACAAGTGGAATTTCCCAAACTGGGACAACAAAACTTTTGTGTTCGTTTGTGGTGTGTGAAAAAAATTTCTTTACTTACAATTTTTATTCTTTTAAATTTTCCATACATAAACTCTAAAATTTTCATTTTGTTGTGATCTATTTTGCCTTTATCTCCTTGTTTACGAGAGAATGGGAGAGTGAAAACTCAAAGTTTTTATTTAAAAAATAATTATACATCTAAAATGAAATGGAAATGCACAAACTTAGAGTGAGATAATTCTAAAAAGTCTCTGTAAATTTTAGGGACTGCATTACATTGGGTTTGCAATGATCGGGAAAAGGGGGATGCATGGGATTTTTAACTCAGTGTTGACTCCCAATCCGTAAATCATTTCTTGCAAAAACATAGCTCATTATGCATGATTGCCCATTAAATCACTTTAAAAATCATCTGCGATTGTTAGGTCAGCTTTTTGTAAATGGCCAAAATAATGGGTTGTTTGACTCGGGTAAATATCCCACCGCACGTTAACTTGAGAATTTAATGAACATTTTTTGTTCACTTGAAAGGGTTTTGATGCATAGGGTATTTGCATCTTTAACATGTTTCAAGCCTGCATATCCATATTTAAAACATGTTAGGATCAATTAGAAATCTCTTTCTTATCAAATTCTAGGCCATTAGGGTTGAACTAGTAGAATTTCCCAAACATGGACCACAAAACTTTTTTGTTCGTTTGTGGTGTGTGAGTAAATTTTCTTTACATAAATTTGTTATTATTTTAAATTTTTTCCACACATAAACTCTAATATTTTCATTTTGTTGTGATCTATTTTGCCTTTATCTCCTTGTTTATGAGATAATGGGAGAGTGGAAACTCAAAGTTTTAATTTAAGAAATAAGTATACATCTAAAATGGATTGGAAATTTACAAACCTAGAGAGAGATAATTCCTAAAAGTCTCTATAACTTTTAGCGACTGCAAGCTCTTTTTGTTTCTATACATTTGGTTTTGCAATGATAGAGAAAAGCGGGAGGTGGGGGATGTTTTAACTGAGTATTGGCTCCCAATCCATATGTCATTTCTTACAAAAACATAGCCCGTTACGCATGATTGACGGTTAAATCACTTTACAAATCGTCTGCGATTGTTAGGTCAGCTTTTTGAAAATGGGTAAAATAGTGGCTTGTTTGACACGTGTAAATATCATACTGCACGTTCACTTGGGAATTTAATGAGCATTTTTTTTGCTTTAAAAGGTTGGGATCCAATGGGTATTTGCATCTTTATCATGTTTCAAGCATGCATATCCCTATTTAAAACATGTTAGGATCAGTAAGAAATCTCTTTCTTACAAAATTCCAAGTCATTAGGGTTGAACTAGTTGAAATTCCAAAACTTGGACAACAAAACTTTTGTGTTCGTTTGTGGTGTGTGAATAAATTTTCTTTACTTGCATTTGTTATTGTTTTTTATTTTTTCCATACATAAACAATAAAATTTTCATTTTGTTGTGATCTATTTTTCCTTTATCTCCATCTTTACGAGAGAATCGGAGAGTCAAAACTCAAAGTTTTGATCTAAAAAAAAAAGTGTACATCTTAAATGAAATGGAAACGCACAAATGTAGAGAGACATAATTCCAAAAAGTCTCTGTAACTTTTAGTGACTGGAAACTCTTTTAGTTTTTATACATTAGGTTTTGCAATGATTGAGAAAAGAGGGAGGCGGTGGATTTTTAACTGAGTCTGGACTCCCTATCCGCTAGTAATTTCTTAAAAAAAATATGCCCGTTACGCAGATTGATTGATAAACCACTTTACAAATCGTATGCAATTGTTAGGTCAGCATTTTGTAAATGTCCAAAATAATGGCTTGTTTGACTAGGGTAAATATCCCACCGCACGTTCACTTGAGAATTTAATGAGAGTTTTTTGTTCGCTTTAATAGGTTTGGATCCATTGGGAAATTTCATCTTTAACATGTTTCAAGCATGAATATCCATATTTAAAACATGTTAGAATCAGTTTGAAATCTCTTTTTTATCAAATTCCAAGCCAAAAGGGTTGAACTAGTTGAATTTCCCAAACTTGGACAACAAAACTTTTGTGTTCGTTTGTGGTGTGTGAATAAATTTTCTTTACTAACCTTTGTTATTGTTTATAATTTTCTCCATACATAAACTCAAAAAATTTCATTTTGTTGTGATCTATTTTGCCTATATGTCAATGTTTATGTGAGAATGGGAGAGTGAAAACTCAAAGTTTTGACTAGAGAAATAAGTGTGCATATAAAATGGAATGGAAATGCACAAATGTAGAGAGAGATAATTCCAAAAAATCTCTATAAGTTTTAGGGACTGCAAACTCTTTTAGTTTTTAGATAATAGGTTTTGTAATGATCTAGAAAAGGGGAGGCAAAGGATTTTTAACTGAGTGTTGACTCCCAATCCATAAGTCATTTATTACAAAAACATAGGCCGTTGTGCATGATTGACCCATAAATCACTTTAGAAATTTTCTGCGATTGTTAGGTTTTCTTTTTGTAAAGGGCCAAAATAATGGCTTGTTTGACACGGGTAAATATCCCCCCGCACGTTCACTTGAGAATTTAATGAGCGTTTTTTGTTCTCTTGAAAATTTTTTGATCCATAGGGCATTTGCATCATTAACATGTTTCAAGCATGCATATCCATATTTAAAACATGTTACGATCAGTTAGAAATCACTTTCTTATGAAATTCCAAGCCATTAGGGTTGAACAAGTGGAATTTCCCAAACTCTGACCACAAAATTTTTTTGTTCGTTTGAGGTGTGTGGGTAAATTTTCTTTACATAAATTTGTTATTGTTTTTAATTTTTTTCATACATAAATTCTAAAATTTTCATTTTTTTGTGATTTATTTTGCCTTTATCTCCTCGTTTACGAGAGAATGGGAGAGTGGAAACTCAAAGTTTTGATTTAAGAAATAAATATCCATAAAAAATGGAATGGAAATGCAGGTTTAGAGAGAGATAATTCCAAAAAGTCTCTGTAACTTTTAGGGACTACAAACTCTTTTAGTTTTTATACATTAGGTTTTGCAATGATCGGGAAAAGGGGGAGGCGGGGGATTTTTAACTGAGTGTTGATTCCCAGTCCATAAGTCATTTCCTACAAAAACATAGCCAGTTATGCATGATTGACCAATAAATCACTTTACAAATCATTTGCGATTGTTAGGTCAGCTTTTTGTAAATGGCCATAATAATAGCTCGTTTTACTCGGGTAAATATCCCACCGCACGTTCACTTGAGAATTTAATGAGTGTTTGTTGTTCGCTTTAAAAGGTTTGGATCCATAGGGCATTTGCATCTTTAACATTTTTCAAGCATGCATATCCATATTTAAAACATGTTAGGATCAGTTAGAAATCTCTTTTTTATCAAATTCCAAGCCATTAGGGTTGAACAAATGGAATTTCCCATACTTGGAAAAAAAAACTTTTGTGTTCGTTTGTGGTGTGTCAAAAAAATTTCTTTACATACCTTTGTTATTATTTTAAATTTTTTCCATGCATAAACTCTAGAATTTTCATTTTGTAGTAATTTATTTTGCCTTTATCTCTTTGTTTACATGAGACTGGAAGATTGAAAACTCAAAGTTTTGATTTAAGAAATAAGTGTACATCTAAAATGGAATGGAAATCCACAAATGTAGAGAGAGATAATTCCAAAAAGTCTCTGTAACTTTTAGGGACTGCAAACTCTTTTAGTTTTTATACATTAGGTTTTGCAATGATTTGAAAAAGGGGGAGTATGGGGATTTTTAACTTAGTGTTGACTCCCAATCCATATTTCATTTCTTACAATAACATAGCCCGTTACGCATGATTGACCGATAAATCAATTTACAAATTTTCTGCGATTGTTAGGTCAGCTTTTTGAAAATGGAAAAAATAATGGCTTGTTTAACTCAGGTAAATATCCCACTGCTTGTTCACTTGAGAATTTAATGAGCCTTTTTTGTTTGCTTTAAAAGGTTTGGATCCATAGGGCATTTGCATCTTTAACATGTTTCAAGTACGCATATCCATATTTAAAACATGTTAGGAGCAGTTAAAAATCTCTTTCTTATCAATTTCCAAGCGATTAGGGTTGAACAAATGGAATTTCCCATACTTGGACAACAAAACTTTTGTGTTCGTTTGTGATGTGTGAAAAAAATTTCTTTACTTACATTTGTTATTCTTTTAAATTTTTCCATACATAAACTCTAAAATTTTCATTTTTTTGTGAACTATTTTGCCTTTATCTCCTTGTTTACGAGACAATGGGAGATTGATAAGTCAAAGTTTTGATTTAAGAAATAATTATACATCTAAAATGAAATGGAAAAGCTCACACGTAGAGAGAGATAATTCCAAAAAGTCTCTGTAACTTTTAGGGACTACAAACTCTTTTAGTTTTTATACATTAGGTTTGCAATGATCGGGAAAAGGGGGAAGCGGGGGATTTTTAACTGAGTGTGGACTCCCAATCCATAAGTCATTTCTTACAAAAACATAGCCCGTTACGCATGATTGATTGTTAATTCACTTTACAAATCGTCAGCGATTGTTAGGTCAGCTTTTTGTAAAAGGCCAAAATAATGGCTTGTTTGACACGGGTAAATATCCCACCGCACGTTCACTTGAGAATTTAATGAGCGTTTTTTGTTCGCTTGAAAAGGTTTTGATCCATAGGGCATTTGCATCTTTAACATGTTTCAAGCATGCATATCCATATTTAAAACATGTTATGATCAGTTAGAAATCTCTTTCTTATCAAATTCCAAGCCATTAGGGTTGAACTAGTGGAATTTCCAAAACTTGGACCACAAAACTTTTTTGTTCGTTTGATGTGTGTGAGTAAATTTTCTTTACTTAAAATTTTTTATTTTTTTTAATTTTTTCCATACATATACTCTTAAATTTTCATTTTGTTGTGATCTATTTTGCCTTTATCTCCTTGTTTACAAGATAATGGGTGAGTGGAAACTCAAAGTTTTGATTTAAGAAATAAATATACAATGAAATTGGAACTGAAATGGACAAATGTTGAGTGAGTTAATTCAAAAACTTTCTGTAACTTTTAGGGACTGCAAACTCTTTTAGTTTTTATGCATTTGGTTTTGCAATGAGTATTGGCTCCCAATTCATCTGTCATTTTTTACAAAAACATAGCCCGTTGCGCATGATTGGCCGATAAATCACTTTGCAAGTCTTCTGTGATTGTTAGGTCAGCTTTTTGAAAAAGGGTAAAATAATGGCTTGTTTGACTCGGGTAAATATCCCATCGCACGTTCACTTGAGAATTTAATGACTGTTTGTTGTTCGCTTTAAAAGGTTTGGATCCATAGGGCATTTGTATCTTTAATATTTTTCAAGCTTGCATATTCATATTTAAAACATGTTAGGATCAGTTAGAAATCTCTTTCTTATCAAATTGAAAGCCATTTGGGTTGAACTAGTGGAATTTCCCAAACTTGGACAAAAAAACTTTTTTGTTCGTTTGTGGTGTGTGAAAAAAATTTCTTTACATACATGTATTATTTTTTTTAATTTTTTCCATACATAAACTCTAGAATTTTCATTTTGTTGTGATCTATTTTGCTTTTATCTCTTTGTTTACAAGAGACAGTGAGAGTGAAAACTCAAAGTTTTGATTTAAGAAATAAGTGTACATCTAAAATGGAATGGAAATCCACAAATGTAGATAGAGATAATTCCAAAGTGTCTCTGTAACTATTAGGGACTGCAAACTCTTTTAGTTTTTATACATTAGGTTTTGCAATGATTTGAAAAAGGGGAGGTTGGGGATTTTTAACTGAGTATTGACTCCCAATCCATAAGTCATTTCTTACAATAACATAGCCCATTACGCATGATTGACTGATAAATCACTTTACAAATTGTCTGCGTTTGTTAATTCAGCTTTTTGAAAATGGGAAAAATAATGGCTTGTTTGAGTCGGGTAAATATCCCACCGCACGTTCACTTGAGAATTTAATGAGAGTTTTTGGTTCACTTTAAAAGGTTTAGATCCATAGGGAATTTGCATCTTTAACATGTTTCAAGCATGCATATCCATATTTAAAACATGTTAGGATCATTTAGAAATCTCTTTCTTATCAAATTCAAAGCCATTAGGGTTGAACTAGTGGAATTTCCCAAACTTGGACAGCAAAAATTTTGTGTTCGTTTGTAGTGAGTGAATAAAATTTATTTACTTACATTTTTCATTGTTTTAATTTTTTCCATACATGAACTCTAAAATTTTCATTTTGTTGTGATCTATTTTGCCTTTATCTCCTTGTTTACAAGAGAACGAGAGAGTGAAAACTCAAAGTTTTGATTTAAAAATAAAAGTGTACATCTAAAATGGAATGGAAATGCACAAAAGTAGAGAAAGATAATTCCAAAAAGTCTCTATCCCATTTAGGGTCTGCAAACTCTTTTAGTTTTTATATATTAGGTAATGCAATGATCGAAAAAAGGGGGAGGCAGGGGATTTTTAACTGAGTGTTGACTCCCAATCCAAAAGTCATTTCTTGCAAAAACATAGCCCGTTATGCATGATTAATAGATAAATCACTTTACAAATCGTCTGCGATTGTTAGGTCAACTTTTTGTAAATGGGTAAAATAATGACTTGTTTGACTCGGGTAAATATCCCACCGCGTGTTCTCTAGAGAATTTAATGAACGTTTTTTGTTTGCTTTAAAAGGTATGGATCCATAGAGTATTTGCATCTTTAACATGTTTCAAGCATTCATATCCATATTTAAAACATGTTAGGATCAGTTCGAAATCTCTTTCTTATCAATTTCCAAGCCATTAGGGTTGAACTAGTGGAATTTCCCAAACTTGGCCAACAAAACTTTTGTTTTAGTTTGCGGTGTGTGAGTAAATTTTCTTTACTTAAATTAGTTATTTTTTTTAATTTTTTTCATACATAAATTCTGAAATTTTCATTTTGTTGTGATCTATTTTTCGTTTATCTCCTTGTTTCGAGATAATGGGAGAGTGAAAACTCAAAGTTTTGATTTAAGAAATAAGTGTACATTTAAAATGGAATGTAAATTCACAAACGTAGAGAGAGATAATTCCAAAAATTCTCTGTAACTTTGAGGGACTGCAAACTTTTTTTGTTTTTATACATTTGGTTTTGCAATGATCGTAAAAAGCAGGAGGTGGGGGATTTTTAACTGAGTGTTGACTCCCAATCCATAAGTCATTTCTTACAAAAACATAGCCCGTTACGCATGATTAATAGATAAAACACTTTACAAAACGTTTGTGATTGTTTGGTCAACTTTTTGAAAATGGGTAAAATAATGGCGTGTTGGACACGGGTAAATATCAAACGGCAAGTTCACTTGGGAATTTAATTAGCGTTTTTTGTTCGCTTTAAAATGTTTGGATCCATAGGGCATTTGCATCTTTAACATGTTTCCAGCATGCATATCCAAATTTAAAACATGTTAGGATCAGTAAGAAATCTCTTTCTTATAAAAATCCAAACTATTAGGGTTGAACTACTGGAATTTCCCAAACTTGGACAACAAAACTTTTGTGTTCATTTGTGGTGTGTGAATAAATTTTCTTTACTTACATTTGTTATTGTTTTAAATTTTTTCCATGCATAAACTATAAAATTTTCTTTTTGTTGTGATCTATTTTGCCTTTATCTCCTTGTTTACGAGAGAATCGGAGAGTGAAAACTCAAAGTTTTGATTTAAAAAAAATTTATACATCTAAAATGGAATGGAAAGGCACAAATATAGAGAGAGATAATTCCAAAATGTCTCTGTAAATTTTATGGACTGCAAACTCTTATAGTTTTTATACGTTAGGCTTTCCAATGATCGGGAAAAGGGGAGGCGAAGGATTTTTAACTGAGTGTTGACTCCCAATCCATAAGTCATTTCTTACAAATCGTCTGCGATTGTTAGGTCAGCTTTTTGTTAATGGCCAAAATGAGGGCTTGTTTGACTCGAGTAAATATCCCACCGCATATTCTCTTGAGAATTTAATGAGCATTTTTTTTTCGCTTTAAAAGTTTGGATCCATAGGGCATTTGCATGTTTAACATATTTCAAGGATGCATCTCCATATTTAAAACATGTTAGGATCTGTAAGAAATCTCTTTCTTATAAAATTCCAAGCCATTAGCGTTGAACTAGTTGAATTTCCCAAACTTGGAAAACAAAACTTTTGTTTTCGTTTGTGGTGTGTGAATAAATTTTATTTACTTACATTTGTTATTGTTTTTAATTTTTTCCATACAAAAACAATAAAATTTTCATTTTGTTGTCATCTATTTATACTTTATCTCCTTGTTTACGAGATAATCGGAGAGTGAAAACTCAAAGTTTTGATTTAAAAATAAAGTGAACATCTAAAAAGGAAAGGAAACGCACAAATGTAGAGAGAGATAAGTTCAAAAAGCCTCTGTAACTTTTAGGGATGGCAAACTCTTTTAGTTTTTATACATTAGGTTTTGCAATGATCAGGAAAAGAGTGAGGGGGTGGGGGAATTTTAACTATGTGTTGACTCCCAGTCCATAAGTCATTTCATATAAAAACATAGCCCATTATGCATGATTGACCAATAAATCACTTTAAAAATCTTCTGCGATTGTTAGGTCAGCTTTTTGAAAGTGGGAAAAATAATAGCTTGTTTGACTCGGGTAAATATCCCACCGCACGTTCACTTAAGAATTTAATGAGCGTTTTTTATTCGCTTTTAAAGTTTGGATCCATAGGGCATTTGCATCTTTAACATGTTTCAAACATGCATATCCATATTTAAAATATGTTAGGATCAGTTCGAAACCTCTTTCTAATCAAATTCCAAGCCATTAGGGTTGAACTAGTGGAATTTCCCAAACTTGGACAACAAAACTTCTGTGTTCGTTTGTGGTGTGTGAATAAATTTTCTTTACTTACATTTGTTATTTTTTTTAATTTTTTTCATACTTAAACTCTTAAATTTTCATTTTGTTGGGATCTATTTTGCCTTGATCTCCTTGTTTACGAGAGAATCAGAGAGTTAAAATTCAAAGTTTTGATTTAAGAAATAATTATACATCTAAAATGAAAAGAAAATGCACTAATGCAGACAAAGATAATTCCAAAAACTCTCTGTAAGTTTTAGGGACTGCAAACTCTTTTAGTTTTTATACATTAGGTTTTTTAACTGAGTGCTGACTCCCAATCCATAAGTCATTTCTTAAAAAAAAACATAGCCTATTACGCATGATTGATCGACAAATCACTTTACAAATCGTCTATGATTGTTAGATCAGCTTTTTGTAAATAGGAAAAATAACGGTATGTTTGACTCAGGTAAATATCTCACCGCATGTTCACTAGAGAATTTAATAAGCGTTTGTTGTTCGCTTTAAAAGGCTTGGATCGGTAGGGCATTTGCAACTTTAACATGTTTGAAGCCCGCATATCCATATTTAAAACATGTTAGGATTAGTTAGAAATCTCTTTCTTATCAAATTCCAAGCCATTAGGGTTGAACAAGTGGTATTTCCCAAACTTCGATAAGAAAACTTTTGTGTTCGTTTGAGGTGTGTGAATAAATTTTCTTTACTTACATTTTTTTTGTTTTTAATTTTTTCCAAGCATAAACTCTCAAATTTTCATTTTGTTGTGATCTATTTTTCCTCTATCTCGTTGTTTTGCGAGAGAATCGAAGAATGAAAACTCAAAGTTTTTTTTTAAAAAAAAATGTTTACATAAAAAATGGAATGGAAACGCACTAACGTAGAGAGAGATAATTCCAAAAAGTCTTTGTAACTTTTAGGGACAACAAACTCTTTTAGTTTTTATACATTAGATTTTGTAACGATAGGAAAATGGCGGAGGCGGGGGATTTTTAATTGAGAGTTGACTCCTAATCCATATGTCATTTCTTACAAAAACATATCCCATTACGTATGATTAACCGATTAATCACTTTACAAATCATCTGCGATTGTTAGGTCAGCTTTTTGAAAATGGAAAAAATATTGGCAGGTTTGACTCGAGTAAATATCCCACCGCAACGTTCACTAGAGAATTTAATGAGCATTTTTTGTTCACTTTAAAATATTTGGATCCATAGGAATTTGCATCTTTAACATGTTTGAGCATGCATATCCATATTTAAAACATGCTAGGATTTGTTAGAAATCTCTTTCTTATCAATTTCCAAGCCATTAGGGTTGAACTAGTGGAATTTCCCAGACTTCGACAACAAAACTTTTGTGTTCGTTTGTGGTGTGTAAACAAATATTCTTTACTAACATTTTTTTTTTAAGTTTTTCCATACGTAAACTCTAAAATTTTCATTTTGTTGTGATCTATTTTGCTTTTATCTCCTTGTTTTGCGAGAGAATCGAAGAGTGAAAACTCAATGTTTTTATTTTTTTAAAAAATGTACATCTAAAATGGAGTGGAAACGCACTAACGTAGAGAGAGATAATTCCCAAAAGTCTCCGTAACTTTTAGGGATTGCAAACTCTTTTAGTTTTTATACATTAGGTTTTGCAATGATCGGGAAAGGGGGAGGCGAGGGATTTTTAACTGAGAGTTGACTCCGAATCCATAAATCATTTACTAAAAAAACATATCCCATTATGCATAATTGACTGATAAATCACTTCACAAATCGTCTGTGATTGTTAGGTCAGCTTTTTGAAAATGGGCAAATAATGGCTTGTTTGACTCGAGTAAATATCCCACCGCACGTTCATTTGAGAATTTAATCAGCATTTTTGTTCGCTTAAAAAGTTTTGGATCCACAGGCCACTTGCATTTTTAACATGTTTCAAGCGTGCATATCCATATTTAAAACATGTTAGGATCAGTTAGAAATCTCTTTCTTTTCAAATTCCAAGCCATTAGGGTTGAATTAGTGCAATTTTCCAAACTTGAACAACAAAACTTTTGTGTTCGTTTGTGGGGCGTGAATTAATTTTGTTTACTTACATTTGTTATTTTTTAATATTTTCCATACATAAACTCTAAAATCTCATTTTGTTGTGATCTATTTTACCTCTATCCCCTTGTTTATGAGTGAATCGGAGAGAGAAAACTCAAAGTTTTGATTTAAAAAAAGTGTAAATCTAAAATGGAATGGAAACGCACAAACGTAGAGAGAGAAAATTCCAAAAGTCTCTGTAACTTTTAGGGAGTGCAAACTCTTTTAGTTTTATACATTTGGTATTGCAATGATCGGTTAAAGGGGGAGACTGGGGATTTTCAAGTGAGTGTTGACTCCCAATCCATAAGTCATTTCTTAAAAAAACATAGCCCGTCACGCAAGATTGACCGATAAATCACTTTAAAAATCGTTTACGATTGTTCGGTCAGCTCTTTGTAAATAGGCAAAATAATGGCATGTATGACTCGGGTAAATATCCAACTGAACGTTCACTTGAGAATTTAATAAGCGTTTGTTGTTCGATTTCAAAGGTTTGGATCCGCGGGGCATTTGAATCTTTAACATGTTTCAAGCATGCAAATCCATATTTAAAACATGTTAGGATCAGTTAAAAATCTCTTTCTTATCAAATTCCAAGCCATTAGGGTGGAACTAGTGGAATTTCCCAAACTTGGACAACAAAACTTTTGTGTTCGTTTGTTGTGTGTGAATAAGTTTTCTTTTCCAATATATGTTATTGTTTTTAATTTTTTCCAAAAAAAAACTCTAAAATTTTCATTTTGTTCAGATCTATTTTGCCTTTATCTCCTTGTTTATGAGAGAATGGGGTGAGTGAAAACTCAAAGTTTTGATTTTAAAAAAAAAGTGTACATCTAAAATGAAATGGAAATGCACAAACGTAGAGAGAGATAATTCCAAAATGTCTCTTTAACTTTTAGGGACTGCAAACTCTTTTAGTTTTTACACATAAGGTTTTGCAATGATTGGGAAAAGGCGGAGGCGACGTATTTTTAACTGAGTGTTGACTCCCAATCCATAAGTAATTTCTTTCAAAAACATAGCCCATTTTGCATGATTGACGGATAAATCACTTTACAAATCGTTTGCGAATGTTAGGTCAGCTTTTTGAAAATGGGCAAAATAATGGCTTGTTTGAATCGGGTAAGTATCCCACTGCACGTTCACTTGAGAATTTAATGAGCGTTTTTTGTTCACTTTAAAAGGTTTGGATCCATAAGGGATTTGCATATTTAACATGTTTCAAGCATGCATATCATAATTTAAAACATGTTAGGATCAGTTAGAAATCTCTTTCTTATCAAATTCGAGGCATTAGGGTTGAACTAGTGGAATTTCCCAAAGTTGGACAAAAAAACTTTTGTGTTCGTTTGTGGTGTGTGAATAAATTTTCTTTAATTACATTTGTTATTGTTTTTAATTTTTTCCATACATAAACACTAAAATTTTTATTTTGTTGTGATCTATTTTGATTTTATCTCCTTGTTTACGAGAGAAAGGGAGAGTGAAAACTCAAAGTTTTGATTTAAGAAAAAAAGTATTGAACAAAAAATGAATGGAAACGTAAAATTGTAGAGAGAGATAATTCCAAAAATTCTCTGTAACTTTAAGGGATTGCCAACTCTTTCAGTTTTTATTTATTAGGTTTTGCAATGATCGGGAAAAGGGGGAGGCAGAGATTTTTAACTGAGTGTTGAATCCCAATCCATAAGTCATTTCTTACAAAAACATAGCCCGTTACGCATGATTGACCAATAAATCACTTTACAAATCGTCTGCAATTGTTAGGTTAGCTTTTTGAAAATGGGCAAAATAATGGCCTGTTTGGCTCGAGTACATATCCCACCACATGTTCACTTGAGAATTTATTGATCATTTTTTGTTCGCTTCAAAAGGTTTGGATCCATAGAACATTAGCATCTTTAACATTTTGAAGCATGCATATCCATATTTAAAACATGTTAAGATCAGTTAGAAATCTCTTTCTTATCAAATTCAAAGACATTAGGGTTGAGCTAGTGGGATTTCCCAAACTAAAACAACAAAACTTTTGTGTTCGTTTGTGGGGTATGAATAAATTTTCATTACTTACATATGTTGATGTTTTAAATTTTTTTCCTTTCAAAAACTCTAAAATTTTCATTTTGTTCTGATTTGTTTTGCCTTTATCTCCTTTCTTATGAGAGAATGGGAGAGTGAAAATTCAAAGTTTTGATTTTTAAAAAAGGTGTACAACTAAAATGGAATGGAAATTCACAAACGTAGAGAGAGATAATTCCAAAAAGTCTCTGTAACTTTTATGGACTACATACTCTTTTAGTTTTTATACATTAGCTTTTGCAATGATGGGGAAAAGAGGTAGGTGGCGGATTTTTAAGTGAGTGTTGTCTTTCAAGCCGTAAGTTATTTCTTACAAAAACATAGCCTGTTACACATGATTGACAGATAAATCACTTTACAAATCGACTGCGATTGCTAGGTAAGCTTTTTATAAATGGGCAAAATAATGGCATGTTTGACTCGGGTAAATATCCCACCGCACGTTCACATGAGAATTTAATGAGCGTTTGTTGTACGCATTCAAAGGTTTGGATCCGCAGGGATTTTCCATCTTTAGAATGTTTCATGCATGCATATCCATATTTAAAACATGTTCGGATCAGTTAGAAATCTCTTTCTTATCAAATTCCAAGCCATTTGGGTTGAACTAGTGGTATTTCCCAAACTTCGACAAGAAAACTTTTGTGTTCGTTTGAGGTGTGTGAATACATTTTCTTTATTTACATTTGTTTTTTTTATTTTTAAGATAAACTCTCCAATTTTCATTTTTGTGTGATCTATCTTGCCTTTATCTCCTTGTTTTGCGAGAAAATCGAGTGAAAACTCAAAGTTTTGATTTAAAAAAAAATGTTTACATCTAAAATGGAATGGAAACACACTAATGTAGAGAGAGATAATTCCAAAACCTCTTTGTAACTTTTAGGGACTGCAAACTCTTTTAGTTTTTATACATTAGGTTTTGCAATGATCGAGAAAAGGCGAAGGCGGGGGATTTTTAACTGAGAGTTGACTCCCAATCCATAAGTCATTTCTTAAAAAAACATAGCCCATTACGTATGATTGACCCATTAATCACTTTAAAAATCGTCTGCGATTGTTGGGTTAGCTTTTTGAAAATGAGCAAAATAATGGCATGTTTGACTCGAGTAAATATCCCACCGTAACGTTCACTAGAGAATTTAATGAGCGTTTTTTGTTCATTTTAAAATATTTGGATCCATAGGAATTTGTATCTTTAACATGTTTGAAGCATGCATATCCATATTTAAAACATGTTAGGATCTGTTAGAAATCTCTTTCTTATCAATTTCCAAGCCATTAGGGTTGAACTAGTGGAATTTCCCAGACTTGGACAACAAAACTTTTGTGTTCGTTTGTGGTGTGTGAATAAATAATATTTACTGACATTTGTTATTTTTTTTAAGTTTTTCCATGCATAAACTCTAAAATTTTCATTTTGTTGTGATCTATTTCGCTTTTATCTCCTTGTTTTGCAAGAGAATCTGAGAGTGAAAGCTCAAAGTTTTAATTTTTTAAGAAAATGTACATCTAAAATGAAGTGGAAACGTAGTAACGTAGAGAGAGATAATTCAAACAAGTATCTGTAACTTTTAGGGACTGCAAACTCTTTTAGTTTTTATACATTAGGTTTTGCAATGATCGGGAAAGGGGGAGACGGGGGATTTTTAACTGAGTGTTGACTCCGAATCCATAAGTCATTTCTTAAAAAAAAATATCCCATTATGCATAATTGACCGATAAATCACTTCACAAATCGTCTGTGATTGTTAGGTAAGCTTTTTGAAAATGGGCAAAAAAATGGCTTGTTTTACTCGAGTAAATATCTCACCGCATGTTCAATTCAGAATTAAATCAGTGTTTTTTGTACGCTTTAATATATTTGGATCCATAGGGCATTTGCATTTTTAACATGTTTCAAGCATGCATATCTATATTTAAAACATGTTAGGATTAGTTAAAAATCTCTTTCTTATCAAATTCCAAGCCATTAGGGTTGAACTAGTGCAATTTCCCAAACTTGAACAACAAAACTTGTGTTTGTTTGTGGGGCGTGAATAAATTTATTTACTTACATTTGTTATTTTTTAAAATATTTTCCATACATAAACTCTAAAATTTTCATTTTGTTGTGATCTATTTTGCCTCTATCCCCTTGTTTACGTGTGAATCGGGGAGTCAAAACTCATAGTTTTGATTTAAAAAAAAAAGTGTAAATCTAAAATGGAATGGAAACGCACAAACGTAGAGAGTGAAAATTTCAAAAAGTCTCTGTTACTTTTAGGGAGTGGAAACTCTTTTAGTTTTTATACAGTAGGTTTTGCAATGATCGGGAAAAGGGGGAGGCGAGGGATTTTCAAGTGAGTGTTGACTCCCAATCCATAGGTCATTTCTTACAAAAACATAGCCCATTACACATGATTGACCGATAAATCACTTTACAAATCCTCTACGATTGTTAGGTCAGTCTTTGTAAATGGGCAAAATAATGGCATGTATGACTCGGGTAAATATCCCACTGCACGTTCACTTGAGAATTTAATAAGCGTTTGTTGTTCGCTTTCAAAGGATTGGATCCGCAGGGCATTTGCATCTTTAACATGTTTCAAACATGCATATCCATATTTAAAACATGTTAGGATCAGTTAGAAATCTCTTTCTTATCAAATTCCAAGCCATTAGGGTTGAACTAGTGGAATTTCCCAAACTTGGACAACAAAACTTTTGTTTTCGTTTGTTGTGTGTGAATAAATTTTCTAATCCTATATATGTTATTTTTTTTAATTTTTTCCATACAAAAACTCTAAAATTTTCATTTTGTTATGATCTATTTTGCCTTTATCTCCTTCGTTACGAGAGAAAGGGAGAGTGAAAACACAAAGTTTTGATTTTTTTTAAAAAAAGTGTACATCTAAAATGAAATGGAAATGGACAAACATAGAGAGAGATAATTCCAAAACGTCTCTTTAACTTTTAGGGATTGCAAACTCATTTAGTTTTTATACATAAGGTTTTGCAATGATCAGGAAAAAGGGGAGGCGACGGATTTTTAACAGAGTTTTGACTCCCAATCCATAAGTCATTTCTTTCAAAAACATAGCCCATTTCGCATGATTGACCGATAAATCACTTTACAAATCGTATGCGAATGTTAGGTCAGCTTTTCGAAAATGGGCAAAATAATGGCTTGTTTGACTCGGGTAAGTATCCCACTGCACATTCACTTGAGAATTTAATGAGCGTTTTTGGTTCACTTTAAAAGGTTTGGATCCACAAGGGATTTGCATCTTGAACATGTTTCAAGCATGCATATCATAATTTAAAACATGTTAGGATTAGTTAGAAATCTCTTTCTTATCAAATTCCAGGCATTAGGGTTGAACTAGTGGAATTTCCCAAACTTGGACAACAAAACTTTTGTGTTCGTTTGTTGTGTGTGAATAAATTTTCTTTAATTACATTTGTTATTTTTTTTAATTTTTTCCATACATAAACACTAAAATTTTCATTTTTTTATGATCTATTTTGCCTTTATCTCCTTGTTTACAAGAGAAAGGGAGAGTGAAAACTCAAAGTTTTGATTTTTAAAAAAAAAGTGTAGAACTAAAAATGAATGGAAACGTACAAATGTAGAGAGAGATAATTCCAAAAAGTCTCTGTAACTTTAAGGGACTGCAAACTCTTTGAGCTTTTATTTATTAGGTTTTGCAATGATCGGGAAAAGGGGGAGGTGGGGGATTTTTAACTGAGTGTTGACTCCCAATCCATAAGTCATTCTTTACAAAAAAACATAGCCCGTTACGCATGATTTACCAATACGTTCACTTGAGAATTTAATGATCCTTTTTTGTTCCCTTCAAAAGGTTTGGATCCATTGAGCATTAGCATCTTTAACATTTTCAAGCATGCATATCCATATTTAAAACATGTTAGGATCAGTTAGAAATCTCTTTCTTATCAAAGTCAAAGACATTAGGGTTGAACAAGTGGGATTTCCCAAACTAGGACAACAAAATTTTTTTGTTCATTTATGGGGTATGAATAAATTTTCATTACTTACATATGTTATTGTTTTTAATTTTTTCCTTCAAAAACTCTAAAATTTTCATTTTGTTATGATCTGTTTTGCCTTTATCTCCTTTTTTACGTGAGAATGGGAGAGTGAAAACTCAAAGTTTTGATTTAAAAAAAAAAAGTGTACATCTAAAATGGAATACAAATTCACAAACGTAGAGAGAGATAATTCCAAAAAGTCTCTATAACTTTTAGGGATTGCAAACTCTTTTAGTTTTTATAAATTAGGTTTTGCAATGATCGGGAAAAGGGGGAGGTGGTGGGTTTTTAACTGAGTGTTGACTCCCAGTCCATAAGTCATTTCTTACAAAAAAAATAGCCCGTTATGCATGATTGACCGATAAATCACTTTAAAAATCGTCTGTGATTGTTTGGTCAGCTTTTTGAAAATGGGCAAAGTAATGGCTTGTTTGACTCTGGTATATATCCCACATCACCTTCATTTGAGAATTTAATGAGTGTTTTTTGTTTGCTTTAAAAGCTTTCGATCCATAAGGGATTTGAATCTTTAAGATGTTTCAAGCTTGCATATCCATATTTTAAACATGTTAGGATCAGTTAGAAATCTCTTTCTTATCAAATTCCAAGGCATTTGGGTTGAACAAGTGGAATTTCCCAAACTTGGACAACAAAAATTTTGTGTTCGTTTGTGGTGTGTGAATAAATTTTCTTTAATTACATTTGTTATTTTTTTTAATTTTTTCCATACATAAACTCTAAAACTTTGATTTTGTTGTGAGCTATTTTGCCTTTATCTCCTTGTTTACGACAGAAAAGGAGAGTGAAAACTCAAAGTTTTGATTTGAACAAAAAAGTGTACAAATAAAATGGAAAGTAAATGCACAAATTTAGAGAGAGATAATTCCAAAATGTCTCTGTAACTTTTAGGAACTGCAAACTCTTTTAGTTTTTATTCATTAGGTTTTACAATGATCGGGAAAAGGGGGCGGCGGGGGATTTTTAACTAAGTGTTGACTCCCTGTCCATAAGTCATTTCCTACAAAAACATAGCCCGTTATGCATGATTGACCTATAAGTCAATTTAGAAATTGTTTGCAATTGTTAGGACCGTTTTTTATAAATGGGCCAAATAAAGGCTTGTTTGACTCGGGTAAATATCCCACCGCACATTCACTTGAGAATTTAAGAAGCATTTGTTGTTCGCTTTAAAAGGTTTGGATCCATTGGGAATTTGAATCTTTACCATTTTTCTACCATGTATATCCATATTTAAAACGTGTTAGGATCAGCTAGAAATCTCTTTCGTATCAAATTCAAAGCCATTAGGGTTGAACTAGTGGAATTTCCCAAACTCGGACAACAAAACTTTTGTGTTCATTTGTGGTGTGTGAATAAATTTTCTTTACTTACATTTGTAATTTTTTTTAATTTTTTCTTTACATAATCTGTATAATTTTCATTTTGTTGTGATCTATTTTGCCTTTATCCCCTTGTTTACGAGAGAATCAGAGACTGAAAACACAAAGTTTTGACTTAAAAAAAAGAAGTGTATATCTAAAATGGAATGGAAACACACAAACGTAGAGAGAGATAATTCCAAAAAGTCTCTGTAACATTTAGGGACTACAAACTCTTTTAGTTTTTATACATTAGGTTTAGCAATGATCGGGAAAAGGGGGATGCTGGAGATTTTTCATCGATTGTTGATTCCCAATCCATAAGTCATTTCTTATCAAAACATTGCCCGTTACGCATGATTGATCGATAAATCTCTTTAAAAATTGTCTGTGATTGCTAGGTCAGCTTTTTGTAAATAGGCAAAATATCGGTATGTTTGACTCGGGTAAATATCCCACCGCACATTCACTAGAGAATTTAATGAGCGTTTGTTGTTCGCTTTAAAAGGTTTGGGTCCGTAGGGCATTTGCAACTTTAACATGTTCGCAGCATGCATATCCATATTTAAAACATGTTAGGATCAATTAGAAATCTCTTTCTTATCAAGTTCCAAGCCATTAGGGTTGAACAAGTTGTATTTCCCAAACTTCGACAAGAAAGCTTTTGTGTTCGTTTGAGGTGCGTGAATAAATTTTCTTTACTTACATTTCTTATTGTTTTTAATTTTTTCCAAATATAAACTCTCAAACTTTCATTTTGTTGTGATCTATTTTGCCTTTATCTCCTTGTTTTGCGAGAGAATCGGAGAGTGAAAACTCAAAGTTTTCATTTAAAAAAAAATTTGTACATCTAAAATGGAATGGAAATGCACTAACGTAGAGAGAGATAATTCCAAAAATTCTTTGTACCTTTTAGGGACTGCAAACTCTTTTAGTTTTTTATACATTAGGTTTTGCAATGATCCATAAGTCATTTCTTAAAAAAACATAGCCCATTACGCATGATTGACCGATAAATCTCTTTACAAATCTTCTGCGATTGTTAGGATAGCTTTTTTAAAATGGGCAAAATAATGGCATGTTTGACTCGAGTAAATATCCCACCGCAACGTTCACTAGAGAATTTAATGAGCATTTTTCATACACTTTAAAAGATTTGGATCCAAAGGGAATTTGCATCTTTAACATGTTTGAAGCATGCATATCCATATTTAAAACATGTTAGGATCTGTTAGAAATCTCTTTCTTATCAAATTCCAAGCCATTAGGGTTGAACTAGTGAAATTTCCCAAACTTGGACAACAAAACTTTTGTGTTCGTTTGTGGTGTGTGAATAAATATTCTTTACTTAGATTTGTTAATTTTTTTATTTTTCCATACATAAACTCTAAAATTTTAATTTTGTTGTGATCTATTTTGCCTTTACCTCCTTGTTTTTTGAGAGAATCGGAGAGTAAAAACTCAAAGTTTTATTGTAAAAAATAAATGTACATCTAAAATGGAGTGGAAACGCAGTAACATAGAGAGAGATAATTCCAAAAAGTCTCTGTAACTTTTAGGGACTGCATACTCTTTTATTTTTTATACATTAGGTTTTGCAATGATCGGGAAAGGGGGGAGGCGGGGGATTTTTAACTGAGTGTTGATTCCCAATCCATAAGTCATTTCTTAAAAAAAACATATCCCGTTACGCATAATTGACCGATAAATCACTTCACAAATCGTATGTGATTGTTAGGTAAGTTTTTTGAAAATGGGCAAACTAATGGCTTGTTTAACTCGGGTAAATATCCCACCGCACGTTCACTTGAGAATTTAATCAGCATTTTTTGTTCGCTTTAAAAGATTTGGATCAATAGGGCATTTGCATCATTAACATGTTTCAAGCATGAACATCCATATTTAAAACTTGTTAGGATCAGTTAGAAATCTCATTCTTATCAAATTCCAAGCCATTTGGGTTGAACAAGTGGAATTTCCCAAACTTGAACAACAAAACTTTTGTGTTCGTTTGTGGGGTGTGAATAAATTTTATTTACTTACATTTGTTATTGTTTTTAATTTTTCCTTACATAAACTCTAAAATTTTCATTTTATTGTGATCAATTTTGCCTCTATCCCCTTCTTTACTAGTGAACCAGAGAGTGAAAACTCAAAGTTTTGATTTAAAAAAAAATTACATCTAAAATGGAATGGAAATGCACAAATGTAGAGAGAGATAATTCCAAAAAGTCTATGTAACTTTTAGGCACTGCAAACTCTTTTAGTTTTTATACATTAGGTTTTGCAATGATCGGGAAAAGGGGGAGGCCGGGGATTTTTAACTGAGTGTTGATTCCTAATCCATCAGTCATTTCTTACCAAATCATAGCCCGTTGCGCATGATTGACAGATAAATCACTTTACAAATCCTCTGCGATTGTTTGGTATGCTATTTTTAAATGGGAAAAATAATGGCATTTTTTTCTCAGGTGAATATCCCATTGCACGTTCACTTGAGAATTTAATGAGCATTTGTTGTTTAGTTTAAAAGGTTTCAATGCGCAGGGCATTTGCATGTTTAACATGTTTGAAGCATGCATATCCATATTTAAAACATGTTAGGATCAGTTAGAAATCCCTTTCTTATCAAATTCCAAGCTATTAGGGTTGAACTAGTGGAATTTCCCAAACTTGGACAACATAACTTTTTTGTTCGTTTGTGGTGTGTGAATAAATTTTCTTTACTAACCTTTTTTATTGTTTTTAATTTTTGCCATACTTAGACTCTAAAATTTTTATTTTTTAATGATCTATTTTGCTTATATCTCCTTGTTTTGCGAGAGAATCATAGAGTGAAAAGTCAAAGTTTTGATTTAAAAAAAATTGTACATCTAAAATGGAATGGAAACGCACTAACGTAGTGAGAGATAATTCCAAAAATTCTCTGTAACTTTAACGCACTGTAAACTTTTTTAGTTTTTATACATTAGGTTTTGCAATGATTGGGAAAGGGGGGAGGCGGGGGATTTTTAACTGAGTGTTGACGCCCAATCCATAAGTTATTTCTTAAGAAGACAAAGCCCGCTACACATAATTGACCGATAAATCACTTTACAAATCGTCTGCGATTGTTAGGTCAGCTTTTTGAAAAAGGTCAAAATAATAGTTTGTTTGACTCGGATAAATATCCCACAGCACGTTCACTTGAGAATTTAATGAGCATTTTTTGTTCGCTTTGGAAGATTTGGATCCATAGGGCATTTCCATCTTTAACAAGTTTCAAGCATGCTTATCCATATTTAAAACATGTTGGGATCAGTTTGAAATCTTTTTCTTATCAAATTCCAAGCCATTAGGGTTGAGCTAGGAGAATTTCCCAACTTGGACAACAAAAATTTTGTGTTCGTTTGTGGGGTGTGAATAAATTTTCTTTACTTACATTTGTTATTGTTTTTAATTTTTTCCATTCATAAACTCTAAAATTTTAATTTTGTTGTCATCTATTTTACTTTTATCCCCTTGTTTATGAGTGAATCAGAGAGTGAAAACACAAAGTTTTGATTTAAAAAAAATCTTACATCTATAATGGAAAGGAAATACACAAATGTAGAGAGAGATAATTCCAAAAAGTCTCTGTAACTTTTAGGCACTACAAACTCTTTAAGTTTTTATACATTAGGTTTTGCAATGATCGAGAAAATGGGGAGGTGGGGGATTTTTAAGTAAGTGTTGACTACCAGTCCATAAGTCATTTTTTAAAAAAACATAGCCCGTTATGCATGATTGAAAAAATAAATCACTTTACAAATCGTCTGCGATTGTCAGTCAACTTTTCGTAAAAGGGCAAAATAATTGCTTGCTTGACTGGGGTAAATATCCCACCGCATGTTCACTTGAGAATTTAATGAGTGTTTGTTGTTCAATTTAAAAGGTTTGGATCCATAGGGAATTTTCATCTTTAACATGTTTCAAGCATTCATATCCAAATTTAAAACATGTTAGGATCAGTTAGAAATCTCTTTCTTATCAAATTTCAAGCCATTAAGGTTGAACTAGTGGAATTTCCCATTCTTGGACAAAAAAACTTTTTTGTTCGTTTGCGGTGGGTGAATAAATTTTCTTTATTTACATTTGTTATTGTTTTTAATTTTTTCTATACATAAGCTCTTAAAAGTTTCATTTTTTTGTGATCTATTTTGCCTTTATCTCCTTGTTTACGAGAGAATCAGAGAGTGAAAACTCAAAATTTTTATTTAAAAAAAAAGTGTACAACTAAAATGGAATGGAAATGCACAAATGTAGAGAGAGATAATTCCAAAAATTCACTATAATTTTTAGGGACTGCAAACTCTTTTAGTTTTTATACATTAGGTTTTACAATGATCGGGAAAAGGGGAGGTGGGGGATTTTTAACTGAGTGTTGAGTCCCAATCCATAAGTCATTTCATACAAAAACTTAGCCTGTTACGAATGATTGACTGGTAAATCACTTTACAAATCCTCTACAATTGATAGGTCATCTTTTTGTAAATGCCAAAAATAATGGCTTGTTTGACTTGGGTAAATATCCCACCACACGTTCACTTGAGAATTTAATGTGCGTTTTTGGTTCGTTTAAAAGGTTTGGATCCACAGGGCATTTGCATCTTTAACATGTTTCAAGCATGGATATCAATATTTAAAACATGTTAGGATCAGTTCAAAATCTCTTTTTTATCAAATTCCAAGCGATTAGGGTTGAATGAGTGGAATTTCCCAACCTAGGACAAGAAAAATTTTGTGTTCTTTTGTGGTGTGTGTATAAATTTTCTTTACATACATTTGTTATTGTTTTTAATTTTTTCCATACATAAAATCTAAAATTTTCGTTTTTTTCTAATCTATTTTGCCTTTATCTCCTTGTTTATGAGAGAAAGGGAGAGTGAAAACTCAAAGTTTTGATTTAAAAAAAAAGGTGTACATTTAAAATGAATGGAAATGCACAAATGTATAGAGAGATAAGTCCAAAAAGTCTCTGTAACTTTTAGGGATTGCAAACTCTTTTAGTTTTTAAACATTAGGTTTTGCAATGATCGAGAAATGGGGGAGGCGGGGGATTTTTAACTGAGTGTTGACTCCTTGTCCATAAGTCATTTCCTAGAAAAATATAGCCCATTACACATGGTTGACTGATAAATCACTTTACAAATCATCTGCGATTGTTAGGTCAGCTTTTTGTAAATGGGCAAAATAAAGGCTTGTTTGACTAAGGTAAATTTCCTACGGCACGTTAACTTGAGAATTGAATGAGCATTTTTTGTTCGCTGCAAAAGGTTTGGATCCATAGGGCATTTGAATCTTTAACATGTTTCTAGCATGCATATCCATATTTCAAACATGTTAGGATCAGTTAAAAACGTCTTTCTTATCAAATTCCAAGCCATTAGGCTTGAACTAGTGGATTTTCCCAAACTTGGACAACAAAACTTTTGTGTTCGTTTCTGGTGTGTGAATAAATTTTCTTTACTTGAATTTTTTATTGTTTTTTTCCATACAAAAACAATAAAATTTTCATTTTGTTGTGATTTATTTTGCCTTTAACTCCATGCTTACGAGAGAAAGGGAGAGTGAAAACCCAAAGTTTTGATTTAAAAAAAAAGTGTACATCTAAAATGGAATGGAAATGCACAAACGTAGAGAGAGATAATTCAAAAAAGTCTCTGTAACTTTGAGGGACTGCAAACTCTTTTAGTTTTTAAACATGAGGTTGTGCAATGACAGAGAAAATGGGGAGGCGGTGGATTTTTAATTGAGTGTTGACTCCCAATCCATAAGTTATTTCTTAAAAAAACATAGCCCGTTACACATGATTGACCGATAAATCACTTTACGAATCGTCTACGTTTATTAGGTCTGGTTTTTGAAAATTTGCAACATAATGGCTTGTTTGACTCGAATAAATATCCCGCCGCACGTTCACTTGAGAATTTAATAAGCGTTTTTTGTTCGCTTTAAATGGTTTGGATCCATAGGGCATTTGCATCTTTCACTTGTTTCAGGAATGCATATCCATATTTAAAACATGTTAAGATCAGTTAGATATCTCTTACTTGTCAAATTCCAAGCTATTAGGGTTGAACTAGTGGAATTTCCTAAACTTGGACAAAAAAACTTTTGTGTTCGTTTGTGGTTTGTGAATAAATTATCGTTACTTACCTTTGTTATTTTTTTTATTTTTTCCATACATAAACTCTAAAATTTTCATTTTGTTGTGATCAATTTTACCTTTATATCCTTGTTTACGGGAGAATGGGAGAGTCAAAACTCAAAGTTTTGATTTAAAAAAACCATTGTATATCTAAAATGGAATGGAAATGCACAAACTTAGAGAGAGATAATTCATAAAAGTCTCTGTAACTTTTAGAGACTACAAACTCTTTTATTTTTTATACATTAGGTTTTGCAATGATCGGGAAAATGGGGAGGCGGGGGATTTTTAACTGAGTTTTGACTCCCAATCCATAAGTTATTTCTTAAAAAAACATAGCCCGTTACGCTTGATTGGATGATAAATCACTTTACAAATCGTGTGCGATTGTTCGGTCAACTTTTATAAAATGGGCAAAATAATGGCTTGTTTGACTCGGGTAAATATCCCACTGAACGTTCACTTGAGAACTTAATGAACATTTTCTGTTCGGTTTAAAAGGTTTGGATCCATAAGGGATTTTCATCTTTAACATGTTTCAAACATGCCTAGCCATATTAAAACATGTTAGGATCAGTTAGAAATCTCTTTTTTATCAAATTCCAAGCCATTAGGGTTGAACTAGTGGAATTTCCAAACTTGGACAACAAAATTTTTTTGTTCATTTGTGGTGTGTGAATAAATTTTCTTTAATTCCATTTTTATTGTTTTTAATTTTTTCCATACATAAACTCTAAAATTTTCATTTTTTTGTGATTTATTTTGCCTTCATCTCCTTGTTTACGAGAGAAAGGGAGAGTGAAAACTCAAAGTTTTGATTTAAAAAAAAAGTGTACATCTAAAATGGAAAGGAAATGTACAAATGTAGATAGAGATAATTCCAAAAATTCTCTGTAACTTTTAGGGACTGCAAAATCTTTTAGTTTTTATACATTAGGTTTTTCAATGATCGGGAAAAAGGGGGAGGCGGGGCATTTTAACTAAGTGTTGACTCTCTGTCCATAAGTCATTTCTTACAAAAAAATTGCCCGTTATGCATGATTGAACGATAAGTCTATTTACAAATCGTATGCGATTGTTAGGTTAGCTTTTTCTAAATGGACAAAATAAATGACTGTTTGACTCGGGCAAATATCCCACCGCACGTTCACTTGAAAATTTTATGAGCGTTTAATGTTCGCTTTAAAATTTTTGGATCCATAGGGCATTTGCATCTTTAACATGTTTCATGCATGCATATCCATATTTAAAATTTGTTAGGATCTGTTAGAAATCTCTTTCATATCAAATTCTAAACCATTAGGGTTGAACTAGTGGATTTTCCCAAACTTGGACAACAAAACTTTTGTTGTCGTTTGTGGTGTGTGAACAAATTTATTTTCCTACATTTGTTACTGTTTTTAATTTTTTCCATACATAAACTCTATAATTTTCATTTTGTTGTGATCTATTTCGCCTTTATCTCCTTGTTTTGCGAGAGAATCGGAGAGTGAAACTCAAAGTTTTGATTTAAAAAAAAAAGTGGACATCTAAAATGGAATGGAAACGCACTACCATAGAGAGAGATAATTCCAAAAAGTCTTTGTAACTTTTAGGGACTGCAAACTCTTTTTGTGTTTATACATTAGGTTTTGCAATGATCGGTAAAAGGGGGAGGCAGGGGATTTTTAACTGAGTGTTGACTCCCAATCCATAAGTTATTTCTTAAAAAAACATAGTCCGTTATGCATGATTGACCGATAAATCACTTTACAAATCGTCTGCGATTGTTAGGTCAGCTTTTTAAAAATGGGAAAATAATGCCTTGTTTGACACGGGTAAATATCCCCCCACACGTTCACTAGAGAATTTAATGAGCGTTTTTTGTTCGCTTTAAAATATTTGGATCCATAGGGCAGTTGCATCTTAAACATGTTTGAAGCATGCATATTCATATTTAAAACATCTTAAGATCAGTTAGAAATCTCTTTCTTATCAAATTCCAAAGCCATTAGGGTTGAACTATTGGAATTTCCCAAACATGAACAACAAAACTTTTGTGTTCGTTTGTGGTGTGTGAATAAATTTTTTTTACTTACATTTTTTATTGTTTTTAAGTTTTTCCATACATAAACTCTAAAATATTCATTCTGTTATGATCTATTTTGCCTTTAACTCCTTGTTTTGCGAGAGAATCAGAGAGTGAAAAGTCAAAGTTTTTATTTAAAAAAAAGTGTACATCTAAAATGGAATGGAAACGCACTAACGTAGAGAGAGATAATTCCAAAAAATCTCTGGAACTTTTAGGGACTGCATACTCTTTTAGTTTTTATACATTAGGTTTTGCAATGATTAGGAAAAGGTGGAGGTGGGGGATTTTTAAATGAGTGTTGACTCCCAATCCATAAGTCATTTCTTAAAAAGACATAGCCCATTACGCATAATTGACCGATAAATCACTTCACAAATCGTCTGCGATTGTTAGGTCAGATTTTTGAAAATGGGCAAAATAAGGGCATGTTTAACTCGGGTAAATATCCCACCACACGTGCACTTGAGAATTTGATGAGCTTTTTTTTTTATTTAAAAGATTTGGATCCATAGGGCATTTGAATCTTTCACATGTTTCAAGCATGCATATCCATATTTAAAACATTTTAGGTTTGGTTAGAAATCTCTTTCTTATCAAATTCCAAGCCATTAGGGTTGAACTAGTGGAATTTTCGAAACTTGGAGCACAAAACTTTTGTGTTCATTTGTGGGGCGTGAATAAATTTTGTTTATTTATGATGGCTTGTTTGACTCGGGTAAATATCCCACAACACGTTCTCTTGAGAATTTAATGAGCATTGTTTTTTTGCTTTAAAAGGTTTGGATCAATAGGGCATTTGCATCTTTAGCATTTTCAAAGCATGCATATCCATTTTTAAAACATGTTAGGATCAATTAGAAATCACTTTCTTATCAAATTCCAAGCCATTAGGGTTGAACTAGTAGAATTTCCCAAACTTGGACAACAAAACTTTTGTGTTCATTTTTGGTGTTTGAATAAATTTTCTTTACTTAAATTTGTTTTAGTTTAGAATTTTTTCCATACATAAAATCTAAAATTTTCATTTTGTTGTGATCTATTTGCCTTTATCTCCTCGTCTACGAGAGAATGGGAGAGTGAAACTCAAAGTTTTGATTTAAAAAATAAGTGCAGATCTAAAATGGAATGGGAACACACAAACGTAGAGAGTGATAATTCTAAAAAGTTTCTGTAACTTTTAGGGACTGCAAACTCTTTTAGTTTTTATTCATTAGGTTTTGCAATGATCCGGAAAAGGGGGAGGAGGGGGATTTTTAACTTAGTGTTGACTCCCAATCTATAAGTCTTTTCTTACATAAACATAGCCTATTACGCTTGATTGACCGATAAATCACTTTACAAATCGTCTGCGATTGTTAGGTCAGCTTTTTGAAAATGGGTAAAATAAGGGCTTGTTTGACTCGGGTAAATATCCCACCACACTTTCACTAAAGAATTTAATGAGTGTTTTTTGTTCGCTTTAAAAGTTTTGGATCCATAGGGCATTTGCATCTTTAACATGTTTCAAGCATGCATATCCATATTTAAAACTTGTTAGGAACAGTTAGAAATCTCTTTCTTATCAAATTCCAAGCCATTAGAGTTCACCTAGTGGAATATCCCAAACTTGGACAACAAAAATGTTGTGTTCGTTTGTGGTGTGTGAATAAATTTTCTTAACTTAAATTTGTTATTGTTTCAAATTTTTTCCATACATAAAATCTTAAATTTTCATTTTGTTGTAATGTATTCTGCCTTTATCTCCTTGTTTATGAGAGAGTCGAAGAGTGAAAACTCAAAGTTTTTATTTAAAAAAAAAAAGTGTACATCTAAGAATGAATGGAAATGCAGAAATATAGTTAGAGATAATTCCAAAAAGTCTTTGTAACTTTTTGAGAGTGCAAACTCTTTTAGTTTTAATTCATAAGGTTTTGCAATGATCGGGAAAATGGAAAGGCGGGGGATTTTTTAACTAAGTGTTGACTCCAAGTCCTTAAGTCATTTCTTACAAAAACATAGGTCATTACACATGATTGTTCGATAAATCTGTTTACAAATTGTCTGCGATTGGTAGGTCAGCTTTTTGAAAATCGCTAAAATAATGGCTTGTTTGACTTGGGTAAATATCCCACTACACGTTCACTTGAGAATTTAATGAGCATTTTTTTTTTTTGCTTTAAAAGGTTTGAATCCATTGGGAATTTGCATCTTTAACATGTTTCAAGTATGTATATCAATATTTAAAACATGTTAGGATCAGTTAGAAATCTCTTTCTTATAAAATTCCAAGCCATTAGGGTTGAACCAGTGGAATTTCCATAACTTGGACAACAAAACTTTTGTGTTCGTTTGAGGTGTGTGAATAAAATTTTTTTACTTACATTTGTTATTTTTTTAATTGTTTCCATACATGAACTCTAAAATTTTCATTTTGTTGTGATCTACTTTGCCTTTATCTTCTTGTTTACGAGAGAATCGGAGAGTGAAAACTCAAAGTATTGAATTAAATAAAAAAATTTACATCTAAAATAGAAAGGAAAAACACAAACATACAGAGAGATAAATCCAAAAAGTCTCAGTAACTTTTAGGGACTGCAAACACTTTTAGTTTTGATACATTACGTTTTGCAATGATCGGGAAACTGGGAAGGCATGGGATTTTTAACTCAGTGTTGACTCACAGTCCAAAAGTCATTTCTTAACAAAATATAGCCCGTTACGCATGATTGACCGATAAATCAATTTAAAAATTGTCTGCGATTGTTAGGTCAACTTTTAGAAAATGGGTAAAATAAGGGCTTGTTTGACTCAGGTAAGTATCCCACAGCACGTTCACTTGAGAATTAATTGAGCGTTTTTTGTTCACTTTAAAAAGTTTGGATCCATAGAGCATTTGAATCTTTAACATGTTTCAAGCATGCATATCCATATTTAAAACATGTTAGGATCAGCTAGAAATCTCTTTCTTATCAAATTCAAAGCCATAAGGGTTGAACAAGTGGAATTTCCAAAACTTGGACAACAAAACTTTTGTGTCTATTTGTGGTATTTGAAAAAAAATTCTTTACTTACATTTGTTATTGTTTTTAATTTTTTTCATACATAAACTCTAAAATTTTTATTTTGTTGTGATCTATTTTGCCTTTTCTCCTTGTTTACGAGAGAAAGGGAGAGTGAAAACTCAAAGTTTTGATTAAAGAAATAAGTGTACATCTAAAATGGAATGGAAATGCACAAACTTAGAGAGACATAATTCCAAAAAGTCTGTGTAACTTTTAGGGAAGCCAAACTCTTTTATTTTTTATACATTAGGTTTACAATGATCGGGAAAAGGGGGAGGTGGGAGATTTTTAATTGAGTGTTGTCTACCAATCCATAAGTCATTTCTAACAAAAATATAGCCCGTTACGCATGATTGACCAATAAATCACTTTAAAAATCGTCTACGATTGTTAGGTCAGCTTTTTGTAAATGGCCAAAATAATGGTTTGTTTGACTTGGATAAATATCCTACCGCACGTTAACTTGAGAATTGAATGAGCATTTTTTTTTGCTATAAAAGGTTTGGATCCATAGGGCATTTGCATCTTTAACATGTTTCAAGCATGCATATCCATATTTAAAACATGTTAGGATCAGTTAGAAATCTCTTTCTTATCAAATTCCAAACCATTAGGGTTGAACTAGTGGAATTTCCAAAACTTGGACAACAAAACTTTTGTGTTCGTTTCTGGTCTGTGAATAAATTCTTTTTATTTAAATTTGTTTTTTTTAATTTTTTCCATTCTTAAACCCTCAAATTTTTATTTTGTTGTAATATATTTTGCCTTTATCTCCTTGTTTACGAGAGAATGGGAGAGTGAAAACTCAAAGTTTTGATTTAAGAAATAAGTGTACATCTAAAATGGAATCGAAAGCACAAAGGGAGAGTGCGATAATTCAAAAAGGTCTCGTCTCTGTAACTTTTAGGGACTGCAAACTCTTCTATTTTTATACATTTGGTTTTGCAATGATCGGGAAAAGGGGGAGGTGGGCGATTTTTAACTAAGTGTGGACTCCCAATCCAAAAGTCATTTCTTACAAAAACATAGACCGTTACGCTTGATTGATAGATAAATCACTTTACAAATCGTCTGCGATTGTTAGGTCAGCTTTTTGTAAATGGCCAAAATAATGGCTTGTTTGACTCGGTTAAATATCCCACCTCACGTTCACTTGAGAATTTAATGAGAATTTTTTGTTCACTTTAAAAGGGTTGAATCCATAGGGCATTATCATCTTTAACATGTTTCAAGCATGCAGATCTATATTGAAAACATGTTAGGATCAGTTAGAAACCTATTTCTGGTTAAATTCCAAGCCATTAGGGTTGAACTAGTGGAATTTCTCAAACTTGGAAAACAAAAATTTTGTGTTCGTTTGTGGTGTGTGAATAAATTTTCTTTACTTACATTTTTTATTATTTTTAATTTTTTCCATACTTAAACTCTAAAATTTTCATTTTGTTGTAATATATTTTACCTTTATCTCCTTGTTTACGAGAGAAAAGGAAAGTGAAAACTCAAAGTTTTGATTTAAGAAATAAGTGTACATCAAAATGGAATCGAAAGCACTAATGGAGAGAGAGATAATTCCAAATAGTCTTTGTAACTTTTAGGGACTGCAAACTCTTTTAGTTTTTATACATTAGGTTTTGCAATGATCGGGAAAAGGGGGAGGCGGGGGATTTTTAACTAAGTGTTGACTCCCAATCCATAAGTCATTTCTTACATAAGCATTGCCCATTTCGCATGATTGACTGATAATTCACTTTAAAAATCGCTTGCGATTGTTAGGTCAACTTTTTGAAAATGGGCAAAATAATGGCTTGTTTGACTCGGGTAAATATCCCACCGCACGTTCCCTTGAGAATTTATTGAGCGTTTTTTTTCGCTTTAAAAGGTTGGGATTCATAGGGCATTTGAATCTTTAACAAGTTTCAAGCATGCATATCCATATTTAAAACATGTTAGGATTAGTTACAAATCTCTTTCTTATCAAATTCCAAGCCATTAGGGTTGAACTAGTTTTGGAAAATTCCACTAGTTCTACCCTTATGGCTTGGAATTTGATAATAAAGAGATTTCTAACTGATCCTAACATGTTTTAATTATGGATATGCATGCTTAAAACATGTTAAAGATGCAAATGCCCTATGGATCCAAACCTTTTAAAGCGAACAACAAACAATCATTAAATTCTCAAGTGAACGTGCGGTGGGATATTTACCCTAGTCAAACAAGCCATTATTTTGCCCATTTACAAAAATCTGACCTAACAATCGGAGATGATTTGTAAAGTGATTTATCGGTCAATCATGCGTAATGGGCTCCCACTTTTCCCGATCATTGCCAAAAAAAAATTTTCTTTACTTACATTTGTAAATTTCCCTTCCATTTTAGACGTACACTTTTTTCTTAAATAAAAACTTTGAGTTTTCGCTCTCCAATTCTCTCGTAAACAAGGAGATAAAGGCATAATAGATCACAACAAAATGAAAATTTTAGAGTTTATGTATGGAAAAAATAAAAAATATAACAAATGTAAGTAAAGAAAATTTATTCGCACACCACAAACGAAAACAAAATTTTTAGTTGTCCAAGTTTGGGAAATTCCACTAGTTCAACCCTAATGGCTTGGAATTTGATAAGAAAGAGATTTCTAATTGATCCTAACATATTTAAAATATGGATATGCATACTTGAAACATGTTAAAGATGCAAATTCCCTACGGATCCAAACCTTTTAAAGGGAACAACAAACGATCAATAAATTCTCAAGTGAACATGTGGTGGGATATTTACCCGAGTCAAACAAGTCATTATTTTGCCTATTTACAAAAAATTGACCTAACAATCGTAGATAATTTGTAAAGTGATTTATTGGTCAATCATGCGTAACGGGCTATGTTTTTGTTAGAAAAGACTTATGGATTGGGAGTCAACACTCTGTTAAAAATCCCCCACCTCCCCATTTTCCGGATCATTGCAAAACCAATTATACAAAAACTAAAAGAGTTTGCGGTCCCTAAAAGTCACAGAGACTTTTTGGAATTATCTCTCAATACATTCGTGCATTTCCTTTCCATTTTACATGTACACTTTTTTCTTAAATCAAAAGTTTGAGTTTTCACTCTCTGATTCTCTTGTAAACAAGGAGATAAAGGTAAAATAAATCACAACAAAATAAAAATTTTAGAGTTTAAGAATGGAAAAAATTACAAACTATAACAAATGTAAGTAAAGAAAATTTATTCACACACCATAAACGAACACAAAAGTTTTGTTGTCCAAGTTTGGGAAATTCAACTTGTTCAACCCTAATGGCTTAGAATTTGATAAGAAAGAGATTTCTATTTGATCCTAACATATTTTAAATATGGTTATGCATGCTTGAAACATGTTAAAGATGCAAATGCCCTATAGATCCAAACCTTTTAAATTTAACAACAAACGCTGATTAAATTCTCAAGTGAACACGCGGTGGGATATTTACCCAAGTCAAAAAGGCCATTATTTTGCCCATTTACAAAAATTGGACCTAACAATTGCTGATTATTTGTAAAGTGATTTATCAGTCAATCATGCATAACAGGCTATGTTTTTGTAAGAAATGACTTATGGATTGGGAGTCAACACTCAGTTAAAAATCCGCCGCCACCCACTTTTCCTGAACATTGCAAAACCTAATGTATAAAAACTAAAAGAGTTTGCAATGCCTAAAAGTTACAGAGAATTTTTGGAATTATTTCTCTCTACATTTGAGCATTTCAATTCCATTTTAGATGAAAACTTTTTTCTTAAATCAAAACTTTGAGTTTTCACTCTCCAATTCTCTCGTAAACAATTAGAAAAAGGCAAAATTGATCACAACAAAATGAAAATTTTAGAGTTCATGAATGGAAAAAATTAAAAACATTAAAAAATTTAAGTAAAGAAAATTTATTCACACACCACAAACGAACACGAAATTTTTGTTGACCAAGTTTGGGAAATTTCACTAGTTCAAACCTAATGGCTTTGACTTTGATAAAAAAAAAGATTTTTAACTGATCCTAACATGTTTTAAATATGGATATGCATGCTTGAAACAAGTTAGATGGAAATACCCTACGGATCCAAACATTTTAAAGTGAACAACAAACGCTTATTAAATTCTCAAGTTAACGTGCGGTGGGATATTTACCTGAGTCAAACAAGCAATTATTTTGCCCATTTAAAAAAATCTGACCTAACAATCGCAGATGATTTGTAACGTGATTTATCGGTCAATCATGCATAACAAGCTATCTTTTTGTAAGAAATGACTTATGGATTGGAAGTCAACACTTAGTTAAAAATCCCCAGCCTCCCCCTTTTCCCGATCATTGCAAAACGTAATGTACAAAATCTAAAAGAGTTTGCAGTCCTTAAAACTTACAGAGGCTTTTATGAATTATATCGCTCTACATTTGTGCATTTCCATTCAACTTTAGATGTACACTTTTTCTTAACTCAAAACTTTGAGGTTTCACTCTCCAATTCTCTCTTAAACAAGGAGAGAAAGGCAAAATTGACCACAACAAAGTGAAAATTTTAGAGTTTATGTATGGAAAAAATTTAAAAAAATTAAAAATGTTAGTAAAGAAAATTTATTCACACACCACAACGGAACACAAAAGTTTTGTTGTCCAAGTTTTGGAAATTCCACTAGTTCAACCCTAATGGCTTGGAATTTGATAAGAAAGAGATTTCTAACTCATCCTAACATGTTTTAAATATGGATATGCATGCTTGAAACATATTAAAGATGAAAATGCCCTATGGCTCCAAAACTTTTAAAGCGAACAACAAACACTCATTAAATACTCAGGTGAACGTGCGGTGGAATATTTACCCGAATCAAACAAGCCATTATTTTTCCCATTTACAAAAATCTGACCTAACAATCGAAGATGATTTTTAAAGTGATTTAATAGTCAATCATGGGTAACGGGCTATCTTTTTGTACACTCAATTAAAAATCCCCGCCTCCCCCTTCTCACGATCATTGCAAAACCTAATGTATAAAAACTAAAAGTGTTTGCAGTCCCTACAATTTATAGAGACTTGTTCGAATTATCACTCACTACATTTGTTGATTTCCATTCCATTTTAGATGTACACTTTTTTCTTAAATCAAAACTTTGAGTTTTCACTCTCTGTTTCTCTCATAAACAAGGTGATTAGGGCAAAATAGATCACAACAAAATGAAAATTTTTGAGTTTATGTATGGAAGAAATTAAAAACAATAACAAATGTAAATAAAGAAAGATTATCACACTCAGCAAACGAACACAAAAGCTTTGTTGTTCAAGTTTGGGAAATTCTACTAGTTCAACCCGAATGGCTTGGAATTTGACAAGAAAGAGATTTCTAACTGATCCTAACATGTTTTAAATACGGATATGCATGCTTGAAACATGTTGAAGATGCAAATGCCCCATGGATCCAAACCTTTTAAAGCGAATAACAAATGATCACTAAATTCTCAATTGAACGTGCGGTGGGATATTTAGCCAACTCAAACAAGTCATTATTTTGCCCATTTACAAAAATCTGACCTAACAATCGCAGATGATTTGTAAAGTAATTTATTGGTCTTTCATGAGTAACGGGCTATGTTTTTTTAAGAAATGACTTATGGATTGGGAGTCAACACTCAGTTAAAAATCCCCCGCCTCACCCTTTTCCCGATCATTGCAAAACCAACTGTACAAAAACTAAAAGAGTTTGCGGTCCCTAAAAGTTACATAAAATTTTTGGAATTAACTCTCTTTTCATTTGTGAATTTATATTCCATTTTAGATGTACATTTTTTTCTTAAATCAAAACATTGAGTTTTCTCTCTCCGATTCTCTTGTAAACAAGGAGATAAAGGCAAAAGAGATCACAACAAAATGAAAATTTTAGAGTTTATGAATGGAAAAAATTAAAAACTATAACACTTGTAAGTAAAGAAAATTTATTCACACACCACAAACGAACACAAAAGTTTGATTGTTCAAGTTTGGGAAATTCCACTAGTTCAACCCTAATGGCTTGGAATTTGATATGAAAGAGATTTCTAACTGATCCTAATATGTTTTAAATATGGATATGCATGCTTGAAACATGTTAAAGATGCAAATGCCCTATGGATCCAAACCTTTTAAAGCGAACAACAAATGCTCATTAAATTCTCAAGTGAACGTGCGGTGGGATATTTACCCCAAGTCAAACAAGCCATTATTTTGCCCATTTACAAAAATCTGACCTAACAATCGCAGATGATTTGTAAAGTGATTTATCGCTCAATCATGCCTAACGGGCTATATTTTTGTAAGAAATGACTTATGGATTGGGAATCAACACTCAGTTAAAAATCTCTTGTCTCCTCCTTTTCCTGATCATTGCAAAACCTATTGTATAAAAACTAAAAGAGTTTGCAGACTTTAAAAGTTATAGAGACCTTTTAGAATTATCTACCTCTAAATTTGTGCATTTCCATTCCATTTTAGATGTACACTTTTTTCTCAAAACAAAACTTTGAGTTTTCGCTCTCCGATTGTCTCGTAAACAAGGAGAAAAAGGCAAAATTGATCACAACAAAGTGAAAATTGTAGAGTTTATGTATGGAAAAAATTATAAACAATAACAAATATAAGTAAAGAAAATTTATTCACACACCACGAACGAACACAAAAGTTTTGTTGTCCAATTTTTGGAAATTCCCCTAGTTCAACCCTAATGGCTTTGAATTTTATAAGAAAGAGATTTCATAGTGTTCCTAACTTGTTTTAAATATGAATATGCATCCTTGAAACATGTTAAACATGCAAATGACCTATGGATCCAAACCTTTTAAAGCGAACAACAAATGCTCATTAAATTCTCAAGTGAACGTGCGGTGGGATATTTACCCCAAGTCAAACAAGCCATTATTTTGCCCATTTACAAAAATCTGACCTAACAGTCGCAGGTGATTTGTAAAGTGATTTATCGGTCAATCATGCATAACGGGCTATGTTTTTGTAAGAAATGACTTATGGATTGGGAGTCAACACTCAATAAAAAAGCCCCAGCCTCCCCCATTTCCTAATCATTGCAAAACCTAATGTATAAAAACTAAAAGAGTTTGCAGTCCCTAAAAGTTACAGAGAGTTTTATGAATTATCTCTCTCTACATTTGTACATTTCCATTCCATTTTAGATTTAAACTTTTTTCTTAAATCAAAACTTTGAGTTTTCACTCTCCGATTCTCTCTTAAACAAGGATATAAATGCAAAATTCGTCACAATAAAATGAAAATTTTAGAGTTTATGTATGGAAAAAATTAAAAACAATAACAAATGTAAGTAAAGAAAATTTATTCACACACTACAAACGAATATGACAGTTTTGTTGTCCAAGTTTTGGAAATTCAACTTGATCTACCCTAATGGCGTTGAATTTGATAAGAAAGAGATTTCTAACTGATCCTAAGATGTTTTAAATATGCATATGCATGCTTGAAACATGTTAAAGATGCAAATGAGTTTTGGAACCAAACCTTTTAATGCGAACCACAAACGCTCAGAAAATTCTCAAGTGAACGTGCTGTGGGATACCCGAGTCAAACAAGCCATTATTTTGCCCATTTAATAAAATCTGACCTAACAATCGCAAATGATTTGTAAAGTGATTTATCAGTCAATCATGTGTAACGGACAATGTTTTTGTAAGAAATGACTTATGGATTGGGAGTCAATACTTGGTTAAAAATTCTTTGGTTCCCCCCTTTTTACCGATCATTGCAAAACCTAATGTATGAAAACTAAAAGAGTTTGCAGTCCCTAAATGTTACAGAGACTTTTTGGAATCATCTCTCTCTACATTTATACATTTCCATTCCATTTTAGATGTTCACTTTTTTCTTAAATCAAAACTTTGAGTTTTCACTCTCCCATTCGCTCGTAAACAAGGAGATAAAGGCAAAATAGATCACAACAAAATGAAAATTTTAGAGTTTATGTATGGAAAATTTTAAAACAATAACAATTGTAAGTAAATAAAATTTATTCACACAACACAAACAAACACAAAAGTTTTGTTGTCCAAGTTTGGGAAAGTCCACTTGTTAACCCCTTATGGCTTGCAATTTGACAAGAAAGAGATTTCTAACTGATCCTAATATGTTTTAAATATGGATATCCATGCTTGAAACATGTCAAGGATGCAAATACCCTATGGATCCAAACCTTTTAAAGTGAACAACAAACACTCATTAAATTCTCAAGTGAATGTGTGGTGGGATATTTACCCGTGTCAAACTAGCCATTATTTTGCCCATTTAGAAAAATCTGACCTAACAATCCTAGATGATTTGTAAAGTGATTTATCGGTCAATCATGCATAACGGGCTATGTCTTTGTAAAAAAATATTTATGGATTGGGAGTCAACACTCAGTTAAAAATCCCCTCCTCCACCTTTTCCCTGACACTACAAAACGTAATGTATAAAAACTAAAAGAGTTTGCAGTCCCTAAAAGTTACAGAGACTTTTTGGAATTATCTCTGTATCCATATTTGCATTTCCTTTCCATTTTAAATGTACACTTTTTTTTTAAATCAAAACTTTGAGTTTTCACTCTCCGATTCTCTCTTAAACAAGGAGAGAATGGCAAACTTGATCACAATAAAATGAAAATTTTAGAGTTTATGTATGGAAAAAATTAAAAACAATAACAAATGTAAGTAAAGAAAATTTATTCACACACCACAACTGAACACAAAAGTTTTGTTGTCCAATTTTTGGAAATTTCAGTAGTTCAACCCTAAAGGCTTGGAATTTGATAAGAAAGAGATTTCTAACTGATGCTAACAAGTTATAAATATGGGTATGCATGCTTGAAACATGTTAAAGATGCAAATGCCCTATCGATCCAAAAATTTTAAAGCGAACAACAAACGCTCATTAAATTCTCAAGTGAATGTGTGGTGGGATATTTACCAGAGTCAAACAAGCCATTATTTTGCCCATTTACCAAAATCAGACCTAACAATCACAGTTGATTTGTAAAGTGATTTATCGGTCAAACATGCGTAAGGGGCTATGTTTATGTAAGAAATGACTGATGGATTTGGTGTCAACACTCAGTTAAAAATTCCCTGCCTCCCCCTTTTACCGATCATTGCAAAACTTAATGTATAAAAATTAAAAGATTTGTAGTGCCTAAAAGTTACAGAGACTTTTAGGAATTATCTCTCTCTACATTTGTGCATTTCCATTCCTTTTTAGATTTACTCATTTTTTTTAAATCAAAACTTTGAGTTTTAACTCTCTAATTCTCTCGTAAACTAGGAGATAAAGGTAAAATAGATCACAACAAAATGAAAATTTTAGAGATTATGTATGGAAAAAATTAAAAAAAAATAACAAATGTAAGTAAAGAAATTTTTTTCACACACCACAAACGAACACAAAAGTTTTGTTGTCCAAGTTTGGGAAATTCCACTAGTTCAACCCTAATGGCTTGGAATTAGATAAGAAAGAGATTTCTAACTGATCCTAACATGTTTTAAATATGGATATGCATGCTTGAAACATGTTAAAGATGCAAATGCCCTGTGGATCAAAACCTTTTAGAGCGAACAACAAACGCTCAATAAATTCTGAAGTGAACGTGCGGTGGGATATTTACCCGAGTCAGACAAGCAATTATTTTGCCCATTTACAAAAATCTGACCTAACAGTTGCAGATGATTTGTAAAGTGATTTATGGGTCAATCATGCATAACAGGCTATTTGTTTTTGCAAGAAATGACTTATGGATTGGGTGTCAACACTCAGTAAAGAATCCACCGCCTCCCCTTTTTCCCGATCATACCAAAACCTAATGTATAAAAACTAAAAGAGTTTGCAGTCCCTAAAAGTTGGAGAGAATGTTTGGAATTATCTCTCTATACATTTTTTAATTTCCATTCCATTTTAGATGTACACTTTTTTTTAAATCATAACTTTGAGTTTTCACTCTTGAATTCTCTCTTAAACAAGGAGATAATGGCAAAATTGATCACAATAAAATGAAAATATTAGATTTTATGTATGGAAAAAATTAAAAATAATAACAAATGTAAGTAAATAAAATTTATTCATATTAGATTTTACGTATGGAAAAAATTAAAAATAATAACAAATGTAAGTAAATAAAATTTATTCACACACCACAAACAAACACAAAAGTTTTGCTGTCCAAGTTTTGGAAATTCCTGTAGTTCAACCGTAATGGTTTGGAATTTGATAAGAAAGAGATTTCTAACTGATCCTAACATGTTTTAAATATGGATATGCATGCTTGAAACAAGTTAAAGATGCAAATGCCCTATCGATCCAAAAATTTTAAACCGAACAACAAACGTTCATTTAATTCAGAAGATAATGTGAGGAGGGATTTTTACCCGAGTCAAACAAGCCATTATTTTTCCCATTTACCCAAATCTGACCTCACAATCACAGATGATTTGTAAAGTGATTTATCGGTCAATCATGCGTAACGGGCTTTGTTTTTTTAAGAAATGACTTATGGATTGGGAGTCAACACTCAGTTAAAAATTCCATACCTACCCCTTCTACCGATCATTGCAAAACCTAATGTATAAAAATTAAATGAGTTTGCAGTCCCTAAAAGTGACAGAGACTTTTTGGAATTGTCTCTCTCTACATTTGTGCATTTCCATTCCATTTTAGATTTACATTTTTTTCTCAAAAAAAACTTTGAGTTTTAACTCTCCGATTCTCTCTTAAACTAGGAGATAAAGGTAAAATAAATCAGAACAAAAAGAAAATTTTAGAGTTTATGTATGGAAAGAATTAAAAACAATAACAATTTCAAGAAAGAAAATTATTCACAAACCGCAAATGAACCCAAAAATTTTGTTGTCCAAGTTTGGGAAATTCCACTAGTTCAACCCTAATGGCTTGGAATTTGATAAGAAAGGAATTGTCTAACTTATCCTAACATTCTTTAAATATGGATATGCATGCTTGAAACATATTAAAGATACAAATGCCTTATGGATCCAAACCTTTTAAAGTGAACAACAAACGCTCATTAAATTCTGAAGTGAACGTGCGGTGGGATATTTACCCAAGTCAAACAGCCATTATTTTGCCCATTTACAAAAATCTGACCTAACAATCGGTGATAATTTGTAAATGATTTATCGGTCAATCATGCATAATGGGCTATTTTTTCATAAGAAATGACTTAAGGATTAGGAGTCAACACTTAGTTAAAAATCCCTCGCCTCCTTTTAAAGTTCATTGCAAAACCTAATGTATAAAAACTAAAAGAGTTTGCAGTCACTAAAAGTTACTGAGACTTTATGGAATTATCTCTCTCTGCATTTGTGCATTTTAATTTAATTTTAGATTTACATTTTTTTCTTAAATCAAAACTTTAAGTTTTCACTTTCCGATTCTCACATAAAGAAGGAGATAAAGGCAAAATAGATCACAAAAAAATGAAAATTTTAGAGTTTATGTAAGGAGAAAATTAAAAACAATAAAAAATGTAAGTAAAGAAAATTTATTCACACGCTACATACGAATACAAAATTTTTGTTGTCCAAGTGTCGGAAATTCCACTAGTTCAACACTAATGCGTTGGAATTTCATAAGAAAGAGATTTCTAACTGATCCTAACATGTTTTAAATATGGATATGCATGTTTGAAACATGTTAAAGATGCAAATGCCCTATGGATCCGAACCTTTAAACTGAACAAAAAACGCTCATTAAATTCTCAAGTGAACTTCGGGTGGGATATTTATCTGAATCAAACAAGCCATTATTTTCCCATTTACAAAAATCGGACCTAAAAATCGCATATGATTTGTTAAGTGATTTTTCGGTCAATCATGCGCAACGGGCTATGTTTTTGTAAAAATTGACTTATGGATTGGGAGTCAACACTCAGTTAAAAATCCCATGCCTCCCACTTTTCCTAATCATTGCAAAACCTAATGTATAAAAACTAAAAGTGTTTACAGTCCCTAAAAGTAACAGAGACTTTTTGGAATTATCTCTCTCTATATTTTTGTATTTCTATTCCATTTTATATGTATACTTTTTTCTTAAACCAAATATTTGAGTTTTCACTCTCCGATTCTCTCGTAAACAAGTAGACAAAGGCAAAATAGATCACAACAATATGTTAATTTTAGGGTTTATGTATGGAAAAAAATAAAAAAAATAACAAATGTAAGTAAAGAAAATTTATGCACATGCCACAAACGAACACAAAAATTTTGTTGTCCAAGTTTAGGAAATTCCACAAGTTCAACCCTAATGGCTTGGAATTTGATAAGAAAGAGATTTCTAACTGATCCTAACATGTTTTAAATATGGATATGCATGCTTGAAACCTTTTAAAGCGAACAACAAACGCTCATTAAATTCTAAAGTGAACGTGCGGTGGGATATTTACCTGAGTCAAACAAGCCATTATTTTGCCCATTTACAAAAATCTGACCTAATAACCGTAGATGATTTGTAAAGTGATTTATTGGTCAAGCATGCGTAACGGGCTATGTTTTTGTAAGAAATGTCTTATGGATTGGGAGTTATCACTCAGTGAAAAATCCCCCACCTCTACATTTTCCCTATCATTGCAAAACCTAATGTATAAAAACTAAAAGTGTTTGGAGTCCCTAAAAGTTATAGAGACTTTGTGGAATTATCTCTCTCTACATTTGTGCATTTCCATTCCATTTTAGAATTACACTTTTTTCTTAAACAAAATCTTTGAGTTTTAACTCTCTGATTCTCTGGTAAACAAGTCGACAAAGGCAAAATAGAACACAGCAATATGAAAATTTTAGGGTTTATGTATGGAAAAAAATTAAAAAAAATAACAAATATAAGTATAGAAAATTTATGCACACGCCACAAACGAACACAAAAGTTTTGTTGTCCAAGTTTCGGAAATTCTACTAGTTCAACCCTAATGGCTTGGAATTTGATAAGAAAGAGATTTTAACTGATCCTAACATCTTTTAAATATGGATATGTATGCTTGAAACATGATAAAGATGCAAATGCCCTATTGATCCAAACCTTTCAAAGCGAACAACAAACGCTCATTACATTCTCAAGTGAACGTGTTGTGGGATATTTACCCGAGTCAAACAAGCCATTATTTTGCCCATTTAAAAAAATCTGACCTAACAGTCGCAGATGATTTGTAAAGTGATTTATCTGTCAATCATTTGTAACAGGCTATGTATTTGTAAGAAATTATTTATGGATTGGGAGTCAACACACAGTAAAGAATCCCCCGCCTCACCCGTTTCCCTATCATTTCATAACCAAATGTCTAAAACTAAAAGAGTTTGCAGTCCCTAAAAGTTATAGAGAGTTTTTTGAGTTATCTCTCTCAATATTTGTGCATTTCCATTCCATTTTAGTTGTACACTTTTTTCTTAAATCAAAACTTTGAGTTTTCACTCTCTAATTCTCTCATAAACAATGAGATAATGGTAAAATTGATCACAATCAAATGAAAATTTTAGAGTTTATGTATAGAAAAAAAAAAAAAAAAATGTAAGTAAGGAAAATTTATTCACACACCACAAACGAACACAAAATTTTTGTTGTCCAAGTTTGGGAAATTCCACTAGTTCAACCCTAATTGCTTGGAATTTGATAAGAAAGAGACTTCAAACTGATCCTAACATGTTCTAAATATGGATATGCATGCTTGAAACATGTTAAAGATGCAAATGCCCTATGGATACAAACCTTTTAAAGTGAACAACAAACGCTCATTATATTCTCAAGTGAACGTGCGGTGGGATATTTACCCGTGTCAAACAAGCCATTATTTTGCCCATTTACAAAAATCTGACTTAACAATCGCATATGATTTGTAAAGTGATTTATCATTCAATTATGTGTAATGGGTTATGTTATTTTAAGAAATGACTTATGGATTGGGATTCAACACTCAGTTAAAAATCCCTCGACTCCCCCTTTTCACGATCATTGCAAAACTTAATGTATAAAAACTAAAAGAGTTTGTAGTCCCTAAAAGTTATAGAGACATTTTGGAATTATCTCTCTCTACATTTGTGCTTTTTTCTTAAATCAAAACTTTGAGTTTTCACTCTTTGATTCTCTCGTAAACAAAGAGATAGAGGCAAAATAGAACACTACAAAATGAAAATAACAAATGTAAGTAAATAAATTTTATTCACACACCACAAATGAACACAAATGTTTTGTTGTCCAAGTTTTGGAATTTCCACTAGTTCAACCCTAATCGCTCCGAATTTGATAAGAAAGAGATTTCTAAAGAATCCTAATATGTTTTAAATGTGGATATGAGTGCTTGAAACATGTTAAAGATGCAAATGCCTTATGGATAAAAAACTTTTAAAGAAAACATCAAATGCTCATTATATTCTCAAGTGAACGCACGGTGGGATATTTACCCGAGTCAAACAAGCCATTATTTTGCCCATTTACAAAAATCTGACCAAATAATTGCCGATGATTTGTAAAGTGATTTATCGGTCAATCATACGTAATGGGCTATGTTTTTGTAAGAAATGAGTTATGGATTGGGAGTCAACACTCTATTAAAAATACTCCGCCTCCCCCTTTTCACGATCATTGCAAAACCTAACGTATAAAAATTAAAAGATTTTGCAGTCCCTAAAAGTTACAGAGACTTTTTGGAATTATCTCTCTCTACATTTGTCCATTTTCATTCAATTTTATATTTATATTTTTTCTTCAATCAAAACTTTGAGTTTTCACTCTCCGATTCTCTCGTAAACAAGAAGATAAAGAAAAAATAGATCACTAAAAAATTAAAATTTTGGAGTTTATGTATGGAAAAATTTAAAAACAATAACAAATGTTAAGAAAATTTATTCACACACCACAAATGAACCCAAAACTTTTGTTGTCCAAGTTTGGGAAATTCCACTAGTTCAACCCTAATGGCTTGGAATTTGATAAGAAAGAGATTTCTAACTAATCCTAACGTGTTTTAAATAGGGATATGCATGCTTGAAACATGTAAAAGATGAAAATGCCATATGGATCCAAACCTATTAAAGCGAACAACAAAAACTCATTAAAATCCCAAGTAAGCGTGCGGTGGGATATTTACCCGAGTCAAACAATCCATTATTTTGCCCATTTACAAAAATCTGACCTAACAATTGCAAATGATTTGTAAAGTGATTTAACGGTCAATCATACGTAAAGGGCTTTGTTTTTGTAATAAATGACTTATGGATTGGGAGTCAACAGTTAGTAAAGAATCTCCCGCCTCCCCCTTTTGTCGATCATTGCAAATCCTAATGTATAAAAACTAAAAGAGTTTGCAGTCCCTAAATGTTATAGAGAGTTTTTAAAAATATCTCTCTCTACTTTTGTGCATTTCCATTCCATTTTAGATGTACACTTTTTTCTTAAATCAAAACTTTGAGTTTACACTCTTCGATTCTCTCTTAAACAAGGAGATAAAGGTAAAATAGATCAAAATAAAATGAAAATTTTAGAGTTTATCAATGGAAAAAATTAAAAACAATAAAAAATGTAAGTAAAAAAAATTTATTCACAAACCAAAAACGACCACAAAAGTTTTATTTTCCAAGTTTTGGAAATGCTACTTGTTCAACACTAATGGCTTGGAATTTCATAAGAAAGAGATTTCTAACTGATCCTAACATGTTTTAAATATGGATATGCATGCTTGAAACATGTTAAAGATGCAAATGCCCTATGGATACAAAAATTTTAAAGCGAACAACAAACAATCTTTAAATTATCAAGTGAATGTGCGGTGGGATATTTACCCGAGTCAAACAAGCCATTATTTTGCCCATTTACAAAAATCTGACCTAACAATCGCTAATGATTTGTAAAGTGATTTATCGGTAAATCATGCGTAATGAGCTATGTTGTTGTAAGAAATGACTTATGGATTGGGAGTCAACAATCAGTTAAAAATTCCTGGCCTCCCCCTTTTAACGATCATTGCAAAACCTAATGTATAAAAACTAAAAGAGTGTGCAGTCCATAAAAGTAATAGAACCTTTTTGGAATTATCTCTCTCTACATTTGTGCATTTCCATTCCATTTTAGATAAACACTTTTTTCTTAAATCAAAACTTTGAGTTTTAAATCTCAATTCTCTCATAAACTAGGAGATAAAGGTAAAATAGATCACAATAAAAAGAAAATTTTAGAGTTAATGTATGGAAAAATTTAAAAACAATAAAAATTGTAAAAAAAAAAATTTATTCACACAAAACAAACAAACCCAAAAGTTTTGTTGTCCAAGTTTTGGAAATTCCACTTGTACAAACCTAATGGCTTGGAATTTGATAAGAAAGAGGTTTCTAACTAATCCTAACATGTTTTAAATATGGATATGCATGCTTGAAACATGTTAAAGATGAAAATGCCCTATGGATCCAAACTTTTTTAAAGCGAACAACAAACGCTCAATAAATTCTCAAGTCAACATGCGGTGGGATATTTACCCGAGTCAAACAAGCCATTATTTTGCCCATTTACAAAAATCTGACCTAGCAATCGCAGATGATTTGTAAAGTGATTTATCGGTCAATCATGCGTAACGGGCTATGTATTTTAAAGATATGATATATGGTCAGGGAGTCAACACCCAGTTAAAAATCCCCCGCCTCCCCCTTTTCCCGATCATTGCAAAACCTAATGTATAAAAACTAAAAGAGTTTGTAGTCCCTAAGAGTTACAGAGACTTTTTTGAATTATCTTTCTCTACATTTGTGCGTTGCCATTCCATTTTAGATGAACCCTTTTTTTTTTTTTTAAATCAAAACTTTGAGTTTTCACTCTATGATTCTCTCGTAAACAAGGAGATAAAGGCAAAATACATCACAACAAAATTAAAATTTTGGAGTTTATGTATGGAAAAAATTTAAAACAATAACAAATTTAAGTAAAGAAAATTTATTCACACACCACAAATGAACACAAAAGTTTTGTTGTCCAAGTTTGGGAAATTTCTCTAGTTCAACCCTAATGGCTTGGAATTTTATAAGAAAGTGATTTATAACTGATCCTTACATGTTTTAAATATGGATATGCATGCTTGAAACATGTTAAAGATGCAAATGCCCTATGGATCCAAACCTTTTAAAGCGAACAAAAAATGCTCATTAAATTCTCAAGTGAACGTGTGATGGGATATTTACCCGAGTCATACAAGCCATTTTTTTGCCCTTGTACAAAAATCTGACATAACAATCACAGTTGATTTGTAATGTGATTTATTGATCAATCATACGTAATGGGATATGTTGTCGTAAGAAATGACTTCTGGATTGGGAGTCAACAATCAGTTTAAAATTCCCTGCCTCCCCCTTTTACCGATCATTGCAAAACCTAATGTATAAAAACTAAAAGAGTGTGCAGTCCATAAAAGTTATAGAGACTTTTTGGAATTATCTCTCTCTACATTTGTGCATTTCCATTCCATTTTAGAATAACATTTTTTTCTTAAATCAAAACTTTGAGTTTTAACTCTCCGATTTTCTCCTAAACTAGGAGATAAAGGCAAAATAGATCACAAAAAAAAAGAAAATTTTAGAGTTTATGTATGGAAAATTTTAAAAACAATAACAATCGTAAGAAAATAAAATTTATTCACACACCACAATAAAAACAAAAAACTTTTGTTGTCCAAGTTTGGGATATTCCACTTGTACAACCCTAATGGCTTAGAATTTGATAAGAAAGAGATTTCTTACTGATCCTAACATGTTTTAAATAAGGATATGCATACTTGAAACATGTTAAAGATGCAAATGCCTTATGGATCCAATACCTTTTAAGCAAACAATAAACGCTCAATAAATTCTCAAGTGAACATGCGGTGGGATATTTACCCGAGTCAAACAAGCCATTATTTTGCCCATTTACAAAAGTTTGACCTAACAATCGCTAATGATTTTTAAAGTGTTTTATTTGTCAATCATGCATAATGAGCTATGTTTTTTTAAGAAATTACTTATGGATTGGGAGTCAACACTCAGTTAAAAATCCCCCGCCTCCCCCTTTTCACGATCATTGGAAAACCTAATGTATAAAAACTAAAAGAGTTTCAAGTCCCTAAAAGTTACAAATACTTTTTGGAATTATCTCACTCAACATTTGTGAATTTCCATTCCATTTTAGATGTACACTTTTTTCTTTAATAAAAAATTTGGGTTTTCACTCTCCGATTCTCTCGTAAACATGGAGATAAAGGTAAAATAGATCACAACAAAATGAAAACTGTAGAGTTTATGTAAGGAAAAAATTAGAAACAATAACAAATATAAGTAATGAAAATTTATTCACACACACAAATGAACACAAAAGTTTTGTTGTCCAAGTTTGGGAAATTCCACTAGTTCAACCCTAATGGCTTGGAATTTGATAAGAAAGAGATTTCTAACTGATCCTTACATGTTTTAAATGTGGATATGCATGCTTGAAACATGTTAAAGATGCAAATGCCCTATGGATTCAAACCTTTTAAAGCGAACAAAAAACGCTCATTAAATTTAGAAGTGAACGTGCGATGAGATATTTACTCGAGTCATACAACCCATTATTTTGCCCATTTACAAAAATATGACCTACCAATCGCAGTTGAATTGTGATGTGATTTATTGGTCAATCTTGCATAACGGGCTATGTTTTTTTAAGAAATGACTTATGGATTGGGAGTCAACACTCAGTTAAAAATCCCCCGCCTCCCCCTTTTCCCGATCATTCCAAAACCTAATGTATTATAACTAAAAGAGTCTGCAGTCACTAAAAGTGACAGTCTTTGTTGAATTAACGCTCTCTACATTTGTGCTTTTCCATTCCATTTTTGATGTACACTTTTTTCTTAAACCAAAACTTTGAGTTTTCACTCTCCGATTCTCTCATAAACCAGTAGACAATGGCGAAATAGATTACAACAAAATGAAAATAATTAATAATAATAAAAAATGTAAGTAAAGAAAATTTATTCACACGCCACAAACGGACACAAAATTTTTGTTATCCAAGTTCGGTAAATTCCACTAGTTCAACCCTAATGGCTAGGAATTTGATAGGAAAGAGATTTCTAACTGATCCTAATATGTTTTAAATATGGATAGGCATGTTTGAAACATGTTAAAGATGCAAATGCCCAATGGATCCAAACCTTTTAAAGTGAATAACAAAGGCTCATTAAATTCTCAAGTGAACGTGCGGTGGGATATTTACCCGAGGCAAACAAGCCATTATTTTGCCCATTTACAAAAATCTGACATAAAAATTGCAGATGATTTGTAAAGTAATTTATCAGTCATTCATGTGTTATGGGCTATTTTTTTTTAAGAAATGACTTATGGATTTGGAGTCTACACTTAGTTAAAAATCCCGCGCCTCCCCCTTTTCCCTATCATTGCAAAACCTAATGTATAAAAACTAAAAGAGTTTGCAGTCCTAAAAGTTACATAGACTTTTTTGAATTATCTCTCTCTACATTTGTGCATTTCCATTCCATTTTAGAAGTACACTTTTTTCTAAAATAAAAAATTTGAGTTTGCGCACTCCGATTCTCTCGTAAACAACGAGATAAAGGCAAAATAGATCACAAAAAAATGAAAATTTTATAGTTTATGTATGGAAAAAATTTAAAACAATAACAAATGTAAGTAAAGAAATTTTTTTCACACACCACAATCGATTACAAAAGTTTTGTTATCCAAGTTTGGGAAATTCCACTTGTCCAACCATTAGGCTTGGAATTTGATAAGAAAGAGATTTCTAACTGATCCTAACATGTTTTAAATTTGGATATGCATGCTTGAAACATGTTAAAGATGAAAATACCCTATGGATCCAAACCTTTTAAAGTGAACAACAAACGCTCATTAAATTCTCAAATGAACTTGTGGTGGAATATTTACCCGAATCAAACAAGCCATTATTTTACCCATTTTCATAAATCTAAAGTAACAGTCGCAAATAACTTGTAAAGTGATTTATCAGTCAATCATGCATAACGGGCTATGTTTTTACAAGAAATGACTTATGGATTGGAAGTCAACACTCAGTAAAGAATCCCCCGCTTCCCCCTTTTTCGGATCATTGTAGAACTTAATGTATAAAAACTAAAAGAGTTTACAATACTTAAAAGTTACAGAGAGTTTTATGAATTATCTCTCTCTACATTTGTGCATTTCCATTCCATTTTAGATGTACACTTACTTCTTAAATGAAAACCTTCAGTTTTCGCTCTCCAATTCACTCATAAACAAGGAACTAAAGGAAAATTTGATCCAAATAAAATGAAAATTTTAGAGTTTATGTATGGAAAAAATTAAAAACAATAACAAATGTAAGTAAATAAAATTTATTCACACATCACAATCGAACACAAAAGTTTTGTTGTCCAAGTTTTGGAAATTCCACTTGTTCAACCCTAATGGCTTGGAATTTGATAAGAAAGAAATTTCTAACTGATTCTAACATGTTTTAAATATGGATATGCATGCTTGAAACATGTTAAAGATGAAAAGGCCCTATGGATCCAAACCTTTTAAAACGAACAACAAACGCTCATTAAATTCTCAAGTGAACGTGCGGAGGGATATTCCCAAGTTAGAAGTGTCATTATTTTACCCATTTACAAAAATCTTACCTAGCAATCGCAAATGATTTGCAAAATGATTTATCGGTATATCATGCATAACGGACTATTTTTTTTGTAAGAAATGACTTATGGATTGGGAGACAACACTCAGTTAAAAATCCCCCGCCTCCCCCTTTGCCCGATCATTGCAAAACCTAATGTATAAAAACTAAAAGAGTGTTCAGTCCCTGAAAGTTACAGACACTTTTTGGAATTATATTTTTCTACATTTGTCCATTTCCATTCCAATTTAAATGTACACTTTTTTCTTAAATCAAATCTTTGAGTTTTCACTCTCAGATTATCTCGTAAACAAGGAGATCAAGGCAAAATAGATCACAACAAAATGAAAATTTTAGAGGTTATGGATGGAAAAAATTGAAAAAAATAACAAAAGTAAGTAAAAAAAATTATTCACACATAAAAAACGAACACAAAAGTTTTTTTTGTCGAAGTTTGGGAAATTCAACTAGTTCACCCTAAGAATTTGATAAGAAAGAAATTTCTAACTGATCCTAACATGTTTTAAATATGGATATCCATTCGTGAAACATGTTAAAGATGCAAATGCCCTATGGATCCAAACCTTTTAAAGTGAACAACTAGCACTCTTTAAATTCTCAAGTGAACATGAGGTGGGATATTTACCCGAGTCTAACAAACCATTATTTTGCCCTTTTACAAAAATCTGACATATCTATCGCAGATGATTTGTAAAGTGATTTATCGGTCAATCATGCGTAACAGGTATTGTTTTTATAAGAAATGACTTATGGATTGGGAGTCTACACTCGGTTAAAAATCCCTTGCCTCACCGTTTTCCAGATCTTTGTAAAGCCTAATGTATAAAAACTAAAAGAGTTTGCAGTCCCTAAAAGTTACAGAGACTTTTTGGAATTATCTTTCTCTACATTTGTGAATTTCCATTCCATTTCAGATATACACTTACTTCTTAAATCAAAAGCTTGAGTTTTCACTCTCCCATTCTTTCGTAAATAATGAGATGAAGGCAAAATAGATCACAACAAAATGAAAATTTTAGTGTTTATGTCAGGAAAAAATTTTAAAAAATAACAAATGTTAGTAAAGAAAATTTATTCACACACCACAAACGAACACAAAAGTTTTGTTGTCCAAGTTTGAGAAATTCCACTAGTTCAACCCTAATGGCTTGGAATTTTATAAGAAAGAGATTTCTCACTAATCCTAACATGTTTTAAAAATGCATATGCATGCTTGAAACATGTTAAAGATGCAAAAACCCTATGGATCCAAACCTTTTAAAGTTAATAACAAATACTCATTAAATTCTCAAGTGAACGTGCGATGAAATATTTGCCCGAGTCAAACAAGCCATTATTTTGCCCATTTACAAAAATCTGATGTAACAGTCGCAAATGACTTGTAAAGTGATTTATTGGTCAATCATGAGTAACGGGCTATGTTTTTGTAAGAAATAACCTATGGATTGGGAGTCAACACTCAGTAAAGAATCCCCCCCCCCCCCCCCCCCCTCCCCCTTTTCCTGATCATTGCAAAACCTAATGTATAAAAACTAAAAGAGTTTGCAATCCCTAAAAGTTACGGAGAATTTTTGGAATTATCTCTCTCTACATTTTTGCATTTCCATTCAATTTTAGATGTAAACTTTTTTCTTAAATCAAAACTTTTAGTTTTCACTCTCCGATTCTCTCGTAAACAACGAGGTAAAGGCAAAATAGATCACCACAAAATTAAAATTTTATAGTTTATGTATTTAAAAAATTAAAAACAATAACAAATGAAAGTAAAGAAAATCAATTCTCACACCACAAACGAACACAAAAGTTTACTTGTCCAAGTTTGGGAAATTCCACTAGTTCAACCCTACTGGCTTTGAAATTGATAAGAAAAAGATTTCAAACTGATCCTAACATGTTTTAAATATGGATATGCATGCTTGAAACATGTTAAAGATGAAAATGCCCTATGGATCCAAACCTTTTAAAATGAACATCTAACGCTCATTAAATTCTGAAGTGAACGCACGGTGGGATATTTACCCGTGTCAAACAAGCCATTATTTTTCCCTTTTACAAAAATCTGACCTAACAATCGCAGATGATTTGTAAAGTGATTTATCGGCCAATCATGCATAAAGGGCTATGTTTTTGTAAGAAATAACTTATGGATTGGGAGTCAACTCTAAGTTAAAAATCCCCCGCCTCCCCCTTTCCGGATCATTGCCAAACTTAATGTATAAAAACTAAAAGAGTTTGCCGTCCCTAAAAGTTATAGAGACTTTTTTGGAATTATCTCCATCTAAATTTCTTCATTTCCAATCCATTTTAGATGTACAGTTTTTTCATAAATCAAAACTTTGAGTATTCACTCTTCGATTCTCTCATAAACAAGGAGATAAAGGCAAAATAGATCACAATAAAATGAAAATTTTAGAGTTTATATAAGGAAAAAATTAAAAACAATAACAAATGTAAGTAAAGAAAATTTATTCACAACACACAAACGAAGAAAAAAGTTTTGTTATCCAAGTTTGGGAAATTCCACTAGTTCAACCCTAATGGCTTGGAATTTAATAAGAAAGAGATTTCTAACTGATCCTAACATGTTTTAAATATGGATATGCATGGTTGCAACATAATGATGCAAATGCCCTATGGATCCAAACCTTTTAAAATGAACAACAAATGCTCATTAAATTCTCAAGTAAACGTGCGGTGGGATATTTACTCGAGTCAAACAAGATATTATTTTGCCCATTTACAAAAAAATGACATAACAATCGCAGATTATTTGTAAAATGATTTATCGGTATATCATGATTAACGAACAATGTTTTTGAAAGAAATGACTTGTGGATTGGAAGTCAACACTCAGTTAAAAATCCCCTACCTCCCCCTTTGCCCGATCATTGCAAAACCTAATGTATAAAAACTACAAGAGTTTGCAGTCCCTAAAGTTACAAAGACTTTTTTGAATTTTCTCTGTCTAGATTTATGTATTTCCATTCCATTTTATATGTACACTTTTTTCTTAAATCAAAACTTTGAGTGTTCACTCTCCGATTCTCTCGTAAACAGGGAGATAAACGCAAAATAGATCACAACAAAATGAAAATTTTAGAGTTTATGTACGGAAAAAATTAAAAACAATAACAAAATTAAGTAAAGAAAATTTATTCACAGACCTCAAACGAACACAAAAGTTTTGTTATCAGAGTTTGGGAAATTCCATTAGTTCAACCCTAATGGCTTGGAATTTGATAAGAAAGAAATTTCTAACTGATCCTAACATGTTTTAAATATGGATATGCATACTTGAAACATGTTAAAGATGAAAATGCCTTATGGATCCAAAATTTTTAAAGTGAACAACAAACGCTCATTAAATTGTCAACTGAACATGCGGTGGGATATTTACCCGAGTCAAACAAGCCATTATTTTTCCCATTTTCAAAAATCTGACCAAACAATTGCAGATGATTTGTAAAGTGAATTATCGGTCAATCATGTGTAATGGGCTATGATTTTGTAGGAAATGACTTATGGATTGTGAGTCAACATTCAATTAAAAATCCCCCGCCTCCCCCTCTTTCCGATCATAGCAAAACCTAATATATAAAAACTAAAATAGTTTGGAGTCCCAAAAAGTTACAGACACTTTTTTGAATTATCTCTCTCAACATTTGTGCATTTCCATTCCATTTTAGATGTACACTTTTTTCTTAAATAAAAACTTTGAGTTGTCACTCTCCGATTCTCTCGTAAACATGGAGATAAAGGCAAAATATTTCACAACAAAATGAAAATTTTAGAGTTTATGTAAGGAAAAACTTAAAAACAATAACAAATGTAAGTAAAAAAAATTTATTCACACAACACAAACTTACACAAAAGTTTTGTTGGCCAAGTTTTGGAAATTCCACAAGTTCAACCCTAATTGCTTGGAATTTGATAAGAAAGATATTACTAACTGATCCTAACATGTTTTAAATATGGATATGCATTCTTAAAACATGTTAAAGATGCAAATGCCCTATGGATCCAAACCTTTTAAAGCTAACAACAAACACTCATTAAATTCTCTAGTGAACGTGCGGCCCATTATTTTGCCCATTTACAATAATCTGACCAAACAATCGCAGATGATTTGTAAAGTGTTTAACGGTCAATCGTACATAATGGGCTATGCTTTTGTAAGAAATTACTTATGGATTGGGAGTCAACACTCAGTTAAAAATCCCCCGCCTTCCTCTATTCCCGTACATTACAAAACCTAATGTATAAAAACTAAGACAGTTTCTAGTCCCTAAAAGTTACAGAGACTTTTTGGAATTATCTCACTCCACATTTGTGCATTTGCATTCCATTTTAGATGTACACTTTTTTCTTAAATCAAAATTTTGAGTTTTCACTCTCCAATTCTCTCGTAAACAAGGAGATAAATGCAAATTAAATCACAACAAAAAGAAAATTTTGAATTTAACTGTGGAAAACATTACAAACAATAACAAATTTAAGTAAAGAAAATTTATTCACACAACACAAATGAACACAAAACTTTTGTTATCCAAGTTTGGGAAATTCCAATATTTCAACCCTAATGGCTTGGATTTTGATAAGAAAGATTTCTAACTAATCCTAACATGTTTTAAATATGGATATGCTTTCTTGAAGCATGTTAAAGATGCTAATGCCCTATGGATCCAAACCTTTTAAAGCGAACAAAAAACGATCATTAAATTCTCAAGTGAACGTGCGGTGGGATATTTACCTGAGTCAAACAAGCCATTATTTTGCCCATTTACAAAAATCTGACCTAACAATCGCAAATGATTTGTAAAGTGATTTATCGGTCAATCATGCATAATGCGCTATTTTTTTGTAAGAAATGACTTATGGATTTGGAGTCAACACTTAGTTAAAAATCTCTTGCCTCCCCCTTTTTTCGATCATTACAAAACATAATGCATAAAAACAAAAAGAGTTTGCCGTCCCTAAAAGTTACAGAGACTTTTTGGAATTATCTCTCTCTATATTTGTGCATTTCCATTCCATTTCAGATGTACTCTTTTTTCTTCAATCAAAACTTTGAGTTTTATCTCTCCCATTCTCTCGTAAACAAGGAGATAAAGGCAAAATAGATCACAACAAAATGAAAATTTTAGAGTTTATGTGTGGAAAAAATTAAAAACAATAACAAATGTACGTAAAGAAGATTTTTTCACACAACACAAACGAACACAAAAGTTTTGATGTCCAAGTTTGGGAAATTCCATCAGTTCAACCCTAGTGGCTTGGAATTTGATAAGAAAGAGATTTCTGACTAATCCTAACATGTTTTAATTATGGAGATACTTGATTGAAACATGTTAAAGATGCTAATGCCCTAAGGATCCAAACCTTTTCAAGCGAACAATAAACACTCATTAAATTTTCAGGTGAACGTGCGGTGGGATATTTACACAAGTCAAACAAGCCATTATATTGCCCATTTTCAAAAATCTGACCTAACAATCGTAGATGATTTGTGAAGTGATTTATCGGCCAATCATGCATAACAGGCTATGCTTTTGTAAGAGATGACATATGGATTGGCATTCAACACTCATTAAAAATCCCTCGCCTCTCCCTTGTCCCGATCTTTACAAAACCTAATATATAAAAACTAAAAGAGTTTGCAATCCCTAAAAGTTACAGAGATTTTTTGGAATTATCTCTCTCTACATTTGTGCATTTCCATTCCATTTTATATTTATACTTTTTCTTAAATCAAAACTTTGATTTTTCTCTCTCCGATTCTCCCGTAAACAAGGAGTAAAGGCAAGATAGATTACAACAAAATAAAAAATTTAGAATTTATGTATGGAAAAAATAAAAAACAATAACAAATGTAAGTAAAGAAAATTTATTTACACCCAACAAATGAACACAAAATTTTTGTTGACCAAGTTTTGGAAATTCCACTAATTCAACCCTAATGGTTTGGAATTTAATAAGAAAGAGATTTCTAACTGATCCTAACATGTTTTAAATATGGATATGCATGCTTGAAACATGCTAAAGATGCAAATGCACTGTGGATCCAAACCTTTTAAAGCGAACAACAAATGCTCTTTAAATTCTCAAGATAACGAGAGGTGGGATATTTACCCGAATCTAATAAGCCATTATTTTGCCCATTCACAAAAATCTGAGCTAACAATCGCAGATGATTTTTAAAGCGATTTATCGACCAATAATGCGTATCGGGCTATCTTTTTGTAAGAAATGACATACGGATTGGCAGTCAACACTTAGTTAAAAATCCCCCCCTCCCCCTTTTCCCTATCATTGCAAAACCTAATGTATAAAAACTAGAAGAGTTTGCAGTCTCTAAAAATTACATTGTCTTTTATGAATTATCTCTCTCTACATTTGTGCATTTCTATTCCATTTTAGATGTACACTTACATCTTAAATCAAAACTTTGAGTTTTCACTCTCCCATTCTCTCGTAAACAAGGATATAAAGGCAAAATAGATCACAACAAAATGATAATTTTTGAGTTTATGTATGTAAAAAAAAAAAATAACAAATTTAAGTAAAGAAAATTTATTCAAACACCACAAACTAACACAAAAGTTTTCTTGTTCATGTTTGGGAAATTCCACTAGTTCAACCCTAATGGCCTGGAATTTGATAAGAAAGAGATTGCTAACTGATCCTAACATGTTTTTAATATGGATACCCATGCTTGAAACAAGTTAAAGATGCAAATGCTCTATGGATCCAACCCTTTTAATGCGAACAACAAGCGCTCATTAAATTCTCAAGTGAACGTGCGGTGGGATATTTACTCGAGTCAAACAAGCCATTATTTCGGCCATTTACAAAAAGCTGACCTAATAATTGCAGATGATTTGTAAAGTGATTTATTGGTCAATCATGTGTAATGGGGTTTTTCTTTTTTAAGAAATGACATATGGATTGGGAGTCAACACTCAGTTAAAAATCCCCCACCTCCCCCTTTTCCCGATCATTGCAAAACCTAATGTATCAAAACTAAAAGATTTTGCAGTCCCTAAAAGTTGGAGAGACTTTTTGGAACTATATCTCTCTACATTTGTCTGTTTCCATTTCATTTTAGATGTATGATTTTTTTTTTAAATCAAAACTTTGAGTTTTCACTCTTCGATTCTCCTCCGTAAACAAGGAGATAAAGGCAAAATAGATCACAACAAATTGAAAATTTTAGAGTTTATGTATGGAAAAATTAAAAACAATAACAAATGTAAGTAAAGAAAATTTATTCACACCCCACAAATGAACACAAAAGTTTTGCTATCCAAGTTAGGGAAATTCCACTAGTTCCACCGTAATGGCTTGGAATTTGATAAGAAAGAGATTTTTAACTGATCCTAACATGTTTTAAATATTGATAGGCATGCTTGAAACATGTTAAAGATCCAAATGCCCTATGGATCTTTAGAATTTAGGATCTCATGAAAGAAACATTAGATCAACAAGAAAGAAGAAGAAGAAGAAGAGAGATGGAAAAGAGAAGAAGAAGAACGTGGAAGAAGAGAGTTTGGATTAAGGGAGAAGAGGGTTGCGTCAAAAAGAAAAATGATGGCTGGATGAATTTTTGGAAAGAGAGGAGAGTGCTTCAATGCCCTAACTCTTAGCCAATGCCTTTATTTATAGTTTTACAATACCCTTAGGGCTATAACTTGATAAAACAAAAGACATAAAAGGAATGCATATTTACACTTCTATGGCATCTTTATGGAAAGTACCATATTTTACACATATGTCACTCCTTTGACGTGTGGCCTTCTTGTATTGAGCTCGTGGGCTTGAGCCCATCTTCCAACACTCCCCCTGAAGCTGGAGGAGAAAAGACATCATAAATACCCAGCTTCCCACATATAAACGATAGGATTTTAAATGTAACGGGTTTAGTGAGAATATCAGCTACTTGCTCTTGAGATGACACATGTTTGAGAGAGATTATTCTTGCTTGAAACTTCTCCCGTATAAAATGACAATCCACCTCAATATGTTTAGTTCTTTCATGAAAAACTTGATTTGAAGTGATATGAATAGCTGCTTGATTATCACAATGCAGATTCATGGACCCCTTTTTATAAAAACCTAGTTCGGTAAGAAGGGTCCTAATCCATAAAAGTTCACTAACGGTATGGGCCATAGCTCTGTATTCTGCTTCAGCGCTAGATCTTACAACCACATTTTGCTTCTTACTTTTCCATGTAACCAAGTTTCCCCCAATCAGAGTACAATATCCTGATGTAGATTTTCTATCATCAGAAGATCTAGCCCAATCTGCATCTGAGAAGCCCTCTATACTAAAGTGCCCATGTTTTTTATACAGCAATCCTTTTCCTGGAGCTCCTTTTAGATAACATAATATTCTCTCTAAAGCCTGCCAGTGGGTAATTTGTGGTTTGTGCATGAATTGACTCACCACACTTACAGCATATGATATGTTTGGCCTAGTTACCGTGAGATAAATCAGTTTTCCCACGAGTGTTTGATATTTGCCAATATCAATATCTTCTTCATTTATGGCACATAATTTTACATTGTATCCATAGGTGTGTCAACTGGTCTACAACCCTTCACTCATGTTTCTTCAAGGAGATCCAAGACATATTTCCTTTGAGACAATATTATCCCATGTTTGTATTGAAGAACTTCTATACCCAAAAAATATTTAAGCATACCAAGGTCTTTAGTCTTGAATTCCTGACATATCATCTGTTTCACCTCTTGTATGCTCAAAGCATCATCACCGGTTAAGATATCATCCACGTATACGGCCAATAATATTTTCCCTTTGACCGTATCTTTATAATATACGGAATGATCAACTGAGCACCGATGAAATCCAAACCGTAGGAGTGTTTGACTAAATTTATCAAACCAAGCCCAAGGGGACTGCTTAAGACCATATAAATATTTTTTTAACCGGCATACTGACTCCCCCTCAACCACATAACCAGGTGGTTGAACCATATAAATTTCCTCACTGATATCACCATTTAAAAAAGCATTTTTAACATCCAACTGATAGACGGGCAATGAGGAGTTAGTAGCAATAGATAAGATGATGCGTACCAAATTCAATTTTGCAACAGGAGAGAAGGTCTCCTCATAATCTATCCCATAGCACTGCGTATAGCCCTTAGCAACCAGTCGAGCTTTAAGGCGAGCAACCGATCCATCCGGATTATGTTTCACCGAAAAAAACCATCGACAACCAACCGGTCTTTTACCTTTCGGGAGTGATGTTAAGTACCAGGTTTGGTTTTCATATAAGGCGTGCATTTCTTCATCCATAGCCGCCTTCCATCCTGGATGTCTCAGGGCCTCCTGATACGACTGTGGAACGGAAGTAGAAGAAAGGGACACAAGAAACTGAAAACACTCGAAAGACAAGCGATGGTGAGACATAAAATTTGAGATAGGATGCAAAGTAGTACAAGAGCGATGTTCTTTTCTTAAAAAAATAGGCCGAGTATCAAATTCAGGCCCATACATAGGAGGAGAAGAACTTATCTCAGGTTGATTTGACAACTCCATAGGTGAAGGTACGGCCGCTGCATCGGGGGATGGATCCACTTCAAGATTGAACGGCACAAGCGGACAAGGAGTAGTAGAAGGACAAGTCCATCCTGGAGGAGCATCATGGGAGGAGTAGAAGGGACTGTCCTCAAAGAAAGTCACATCCCTAGAGATAAGCATCCTCTGAAGGGTAGGATTATAACAGACATAACCTTTCTGGGTGCGAGAGTATCCCAAAAAAAAACACTTCATAGACTGAGGATCAAGTTTATTTTTATGTGGAGATGTAACATGAACAAAACACGTACATCCAAACACTTTCAAAGGACGAGAAAAAGGATCTTCACCATTAAACAACACAGAGTAAGGATTTTATGATGAAGGACTGATGAAGGTAACCTATTAATGAGAAAGCATGCTGTAAGTATAGCATGAGGCCAATAGAAATAGGTTACCTTCATGGAGTAGAGGAGGCGACAAGCAACTTCAAGAAGATGACGATTCTTCCTTTCAGCAACACCATTTTGTTGAGGAGTATAGGCACATGATGTTTGATGAATAAGCCCATTACTCTCACAAAATTATTTCAAGTCACGACACATGTATTCCTTAGCATTATCAGATCTAAGGGTTTGAATTTTCTTCCCAAATTGTATCAAGACCATAGCATGAAAATTTTTAAACAAAGGAAGAATTTTGAAACGCTCTTTAAATAGAAATAACCAAGTCATTCGAGTAAAATGATCAACAAAAATGACAAAATATTTAACTTGGGAAATATTTGAGACACATAAAGGGCCCCATACATCAGAATGTATTAGCTCAAACGGAGCAGTACTTGTAGTTGTAAGACGAGGAGAATATGTACTCCTGACATGTTTACTTAATTGACAAACCCCACAACTAATATTAGAAAGTCCTTTTAAAGATGGAACCAAAGAACGAAGTGAAGGGGTAGACAGATGACCAGGTCGGTTGTGCCAAAGTTGGGCCTCAGATGTAGTGGACGATAATGCAGCTAATGGTGGAAGAGTGAAGTAGTACAAACCCCCCTTTTCATGGCCGCCACCAATCACCCGCTTCGTAGTGAGATCCTGAAAGACACAAGAAGATGGTGAGAAGGTGATAGAGCAATTTAATTGTTTCGTCAATTGGCTAACCGAGAGAAAATTTAAAGGAAATTGAGGAACAAACAAAACATCTTGAAGGGGAATAAATGAAGTAAGAGAGGAGGAACCTTTGCCAAGGACCTTGGTTTGGGTACCATCAGCAACAGTAACGAATTTATGAGGATAACAAGGAGATAAGAACTGCAACAAGTGTTTGTTACCTGATAGATGTTCGGAGGCCCGGAGTCGATGATCCAAGAGGAAGAGGAAGAAGAGGAAGAAAACATACCTGAGGCAATAGTTGTGGCAGCCGTAGATGATGAGGGAATAGATGATTCCATGAAGGACTTCATTTTTTGAAATGCAGCATAGTCCTCAGCCGTAAGAGTCACATTTTCGGATGATGATTCAGCCTTAGCTTCATTTTTCTCAACGTTAACTAAGACTGGTTAGTTGTGGCCCAATCAGGATTGCCATGAAGTTTCCAGCATGATGCCACAAGGTGGTTCTGACGGCCACAATAAGTGCAAAGTTGAGGCTTAGTGCGGAAAGAATTCTGACCTGTCCTTGGGATGAGGAAGATGTTCCCCGATTGCCAGCGAACATTGTCGATGGAGCATCAATAGGAGAAGGAGGAGATGGATCCGGTATCCTAAGTAATGTAGAACTAATATCATCGAAGGATGGAAGAGCAGAAGAACTTAGAAGTTGAGTTTTGGCCACCTCAAGTTATGGTTTAATATTCGATAAGCAAATGGCTGCTGCCAAAGCTTCTCTTTGTCGTTCTTGAATGGCAATGTCAGTGGAATATGGCTGAGCTAGTTTCCATTCTTGAAGAAGACCGCAAAACCGTGCCAAAAATTCGTGAATATTATCTCCATGTTTCGTATGCAGCATGTTTTGTAAGACATCATATATTTTTTGTAATGAAGCAATGCTTGAGTAAAGCTTGGCACAAGTGTCCCATATGTTCTTGGCGGTTTCCAAGTAGACCACATTGTTGGCCACCTGCTCTTCCATGCTATTAATGAGCCAACTTATCACCATGTTATCATCCTTAACCCACTTGTGGTAGGACGCATCTTCTTCATCAATCGGTGGAGGAAAGTTAACAACGTGGCTCAAGAGGTCATGAGTAATAAGAACCCTCCGAACCGATTGTGACCAGCTCATGTAATTGGAGAGACCTCTAAGTGGAATTGTAGTAATACGGAGTATATCACTCTTATTACTATTGTATCCAATCTCCATGATGAGGCGAGTAAAATATGGAGGTCAAGGGAAAAAACCTTCTTCAAAGAACAATTACTCTATGTAATTTGAAGAACCCGTAGACCAAATCAATCAACAACAAAAGAGAACAAGAACCAATTTCTTTCACAAGGGCAAACACCAAATTATCAACAAATTTTTGCCTTTAGAAAGTGATAATAACATCCAGCCATCACTCAACTTCTCTTGTATTCATAAGAATAAAGAGAAGAAAGTAGATGCAACCGATTAGGCCTTTATCCAAACTCCAACACAAACGAGCAATAGACAAAAATTTAAAGAAGATTTAACGACAAACCAAGACACTTGGAAGAGATTTATCTTCAGCTCATGGGAGACTTCAACATAAGAAAAAAATTCATTTGTTGAAATTAAAAAAAAATGGAACTACAAAGGGTAAATGGCTGTTGGCATTTCATCAAACATATAATGGGCATCCAACAACATAATACAAACCCATGAGCAACCTTAAGTAGGAGAAGATACAGCAACATGTGCTGGAATTCTACCTCAAATGAGATGGATCCAAATTACATAAAGGTAATTGAATTTCACCCATCAATCTTAATAAGATGCAAACAACAAATGATCTTGATCACTCTTGTAATTGATTTACAAGGAGTCAAGATTATAACATCAATTTAGTCATAGAAATAAATCTTTACAACATATAAAGATTTATCTTGACATGATGTGACTCAAAATTCAAGAAGTAAAGAAAAATAGTAAAAAGGAGTATGTAAATAAGAAAAGGAAACAAAAAAAATGTAAATAAGAAGATGATGAACTTATCTCTTTATGACTAAACACCTTTTACAACTTCTTGAACAGATTTCATAATAACTCCATGAAGAGATCCTAAACTCCTTGGTTTGATACCATGTAGAATTTAGGATCTCATGAAAGGAACTTTAGATCAACAAGAAAGAAGAAGAAGAAGAAGAGAGAAGGAGAAGAGAAGAAGAAGAACGTGGAAGAAGAGATTTTGGATTAAGGGAGAAGGGGTTGCGTCAAAAAGAAAAATGAGGGCTGGACGAATTTGTGGAAAGAGAGGAGAGTGCTTCAATGCCCTACCTCTTAGCCAATGCCTTTATTTATAGTTTTACAATACCCTTAGGGCTACAACTTTATAAAACAAAAGACATAAAAGGAACACATATTTACACTTCTATGGCATCTTTATGGAAAGTACCATATTTTACACATATGCCACTCCTTTGACGTGTGGGCTTCTTGTCTTGAGCACGTGGGCTTGAGCCCATCTTCCAACAGGATCCAAAGCTTTTAAAGCGAACAACAAACGCTCATTAAATTCTCAAGTGAACGTGCGGTGGGATATTTACTTGAGTCAAACAAGCCATTATTTTGCCCATATTCAAAAAGCTGACCTAACAATCGCAGACGATTTGTATAGTGATTTATCTGTCAATCATGCATAACGCGCTATGTTATTGTAAGAAATGACTTATGGATAGGAGTTAACACTCAGTTAAAAATCCTTCGCCTTCCCCTTTCCCTGATCAATGAAAAATCTAATGTATAAAAACTAAAAGACTTTGTAGTCCCTAAGAGTTACAGAGACCTTTTGAAATTATCACTCTCTACATTTGTGAGATTCCATTCCATTTCAGATGTACACGTTTTTTTTTAAATCAAAACTTTGAGTTTTCACTCTCCGATTCTCTTGTAAACAAGGAGATAAAGGTAAAAAAGATCACAACAAAATGAAAATTTTAGAGTTTATGTATGAAAAAAATTAAAAAAAATAACAAATGTAAGTAACGAAAATTTATTCAAACACCACATACGAACACAAAAGTTTTGTAGTCCAAGTTTGTGAAATTCCACTAGTTCAACCCTAATGGCTTGGAATTTGATAAGAAAGAGATTTTTAACTGATCCTAACATGTTTTAAATATGGATATGCATGCTTGAAACATGTTAAAGATGCAAATTCCCTATGGATCCAAACCTTTTAAAGCAAAAAATAAACTCTCATTAAATTCTCAATTGAACGTGCAGTGGGATATTTACCCGAGTCAAACATGCCATTATTTTTCCCATTTTCAAAAACCTGACCTAACTATCGCAGACGATTTTATAGTGATTTTTCATTCAATCATGTGTAACGCGCTATGTTTTTGTAAGAATTACTTATGGATAGGGAGTCAACACTCAGTTAAAAATCCCCCGCCTCCCCCTTTTCCTGATCAATGAAAAACCGAATGTTTAAAAACTAAAAGAGTTTTTAGTCCCTAAATGTTACAGACACTTTTTGGAATTATCTCTCTCTACATTAGTGCAATTCCATTCCATTTTAGATGTACAATTACTTCTTAAATCAAAACTTTGAGTTTTCACTCTCACATTCTCTCGTAAATATGGAGATAAAGGCAAAATATATCACAACAAAATGAAAATTTTAGAATTTAAGTATGGAAAAAAACTAAAACAATAAAAAATGTAAATAAAGAAAATTTATTCACACACCACAAACGAACAAAAATGTATTATTGTCCAAGTTTGGGTAATTCCACTAGTTCAATCCTAATTGCTTGGAATTTGATAAGAAAGAGATTTCTAACTGATTCTAACATGTTTTAAATATGGATATGCATGCTTGAAACATGTTAAAGATGCAAATGCACTATGGATCCAAACATTTTAAAACGAACAACAAACGCTCATTAAATTCTCAAGTGAGCGTGCAGTGGGATATTTACTTGAGTCAAACAAGCCATTATTTTGGCATTTTACAAAACGCTGACCTAACAATCGCAGATGATTTGTAAAGTGATTTATAGGTCAATCATGTGTAACAGACTATGTTTTGGTAAGAAATGACTTACGGATTGGGAGTCAACACTCAGTTAAAAATCCCCCCTCCCCCTTTTCCCGATCATTGCAAAACCTAATGTATAAAAACTAAAAGAGTTTGCAATCCCTAAAAGTTACAGAGACTTTTTTGAATTTTCTCCCTATAAATTTGTGCATTTGCATTCCATTTTAGATGTACACTTACTTTTTAAATCAAACATTTGAGTTTTTGCTCTCCCATTGTCACGTAAACAAGGAGATAAAGGCAAAATAGATCACAACAAAATAAAAATTTCAGTGTTTATGTATAGAAAAAACTAAAAAAAATAACAAATGTCAGTATGTAAAATTTATTTGCACACCACAAACGAACGCAAAAGTTTTGTTCTCCAAGTATGGGAAATTCCACTAGTTCAACCCTAATGGCTTGGAATTTGATAAGAAAGAGATTTCTAACTGATCATAACATGTTTTAATTATGGATATACTTGATTGAAACAAGTTAAAGATGCTAATGCCCTAAGGATCCAAACCTTTTAAAGCGAACAATAAACGCTCATTAAATTCTCAAGTGAACGTGTAGTGGGATATTTACACGAGTCAAACATGCCATTATATTGCCCATTTTCAAAAATCTGACCTAACATTAGCAGATGATTTGTAAAGTGATTTATCAGTCAATCATGTAGAATGGGCTATGTTTTTGTATGAAATGACTTATGGATTGAGAGTCAACACTCATTTAAAAATCCCCCGCCTGCCCCTTTTCCCGATCATTGCAAAACCTAATATATAAAATCTAATAGAGTTTGCAGTCCCTAAAAGTTACAGATACTTTTTGGAATTATCTCTCTACTTTTGTGCATTTCCATTCCATTTTAGATGTACATTTTTTTTAAATCAAAACTTTGAGTTTTCACTCTTCGATTCTCTCGTAAACATAGAGATAAATGCAAAATAGATCACAACAAAATGAAAATTTTAGAGTTTATGTGTGGAAAAAATTAAAAACCATAACAAATGTAAGTAAAGAAAATTTATTCACACACCATAAAGGAACACAAAATTTTTGTTGTCCAAGTTTGGAAAATTTAACTAGTTCAACCCTAATGGCTTAGAATTTGATAAGAAAGAAATTTCTAACAGATCCTAACATGTTTTAAATATGGATATGCAATCTTGAAACAAGTTAAAGATTCAAATGCCCATTGGATCCAAACCTTTTAAAGCAAACAAAAAACGCTCATTAAATTCTCAGGTGAACGTGTTGTGGGATATTTACCCAAGTGAAACAAGCGATTATTTTGTCCATGTACAAAAAGCTGACCAAATCATTGCAGATGATTCGTAAACTGATTTATCGATCAAACATGCATAACGGGATATGTTTTGGTAAGAAATGACTTATGGATTGGGTGTCAACACTCAGTTAAAAATCCCCCCCCTCCCCCTTTTCCCGATCATTGAAAAACCTAATGTTTAAAAACTAAAAGAGTTTGCAGTCCCTAAAAGTTACAGAGACTTTTTGGAGTTATCTCTCTCTAAATTTGTGCATTTCCATTCCATTTTAGATGTACACTTACTTCGTATAGCAAAACTTTGAGCTTTCACTCTCCCATTGTCTCGTAAACAAGGAGATAAAGCCAAAATAGATGACAACAAAATGAAAATTTTATAGTTTATGTATGGAAAAAATTAAAAATAATAACAAATGTATGTAAAGAAATTTTTTTCACACACCAGAAGTGAACACAAAATTTTTGTTGTCCAAGTTTGGGTAATTCCACTAGTTCAACCCTAATGGCTTGGAATTTGATATGAAAAAAATTTCTAACTGATACTAACATGTTTTAAATATGGATATGCATGCTTGAAACATATTAAAGATGCAAATTCCCCATGGATCCAAACCTTTTAAACCAAAAACTAACGCTCATTAAAATTTTAAGTGAACATGCAGTGGGATATTTACCCGAGTCAAACAAGACATTATTTTGGCCATTTACAAAAAACTGACCTAACAATCACAGAAGATTGGTAAAGTGATTTAACAGCAAGTCATACGTAACGGGCTATGTTTTTGTAAAAAATGATACATGGACTGGGAGTCAACACTCACTTAAAAATCCCTCGCCTCCCTCTTATCCTGATCATTGCAAAACCTTATGTATAAAATCTAAAAGAGTTTGATTTCCCTAAGAGTTATAGAGACTTTTTAGAATTATCTCTCTCCACATTTGTGCATTTCTATTCCATTTTAGAAGTACCCTTTTTTCTTAAATCAAAACTTTGAGTTTCCACTCTCCGATTCTCTCATACACAAGCAAATAAAGGCAAAATAGATCACAACAAAATGAAAATTTTAGAGTTTATGTATGGAAAAAATTAAAAACAAGAACAAATGTAAGTAAGGAAAATTGATTCACACACCAAAAACGAACACAAAAGTTTCTTGTCCAAGTTTGGGAAATTCCACTAGTTCAAACCTTATGGCTTGGAATTTGATAAGAAAGAGATTTCTAACTGATCCTAACATGTGTTAAATATGGATATGCATGCTTGATACATGTTAAAGATGCAAATGCCCTATGGATCCAAACCTTTTAAAGCGAATAACAAACGCTCATTAAATTCTCAAGTAAACGTGCGGTGGGATATTTACCCGAGTCAAAGAAGCCATTATTTTGCCCATTTACAAAAAGCAGACCGAATAATCGCAAATGATTTATAAAAAGATTTATCGGTCAATCATGCATTACAGGCTATGTTTTTATAATAAATGACTTATGGATTGGGAGCCAACACTCAGTCAAGAATTGTAAAACCTAATGTATAAAAACTAAAAGAGTTTGCAGTCCCTAAAAGTTACAGTGACTTTTTGGAATTATCTCTCTCTACATTTGTGCATTACCATTCCGTTTTAGATGTACACTTTTTTCTTAAATCAAAACTTTGTGTTTTCACTCTCCGATTCTCTCGATAAAGGCAAAATAGATCACACCAAAATGAAAATTTTAGAGTTTATGTATGGAAAAAATTGAAAACAATAACAAATGTAAGTAAAGAAAATTTATTCACAAAGCACAAACGACATAAAAGTTTTGTTGTCCAAGTTTGGGAAATTCCACTAGTTCAACCCTAATGGCTTGGAATTTGATAAGAAAGAGTTTTCTAAGTGATCCTAACATGTGTTAAATATAGATATGCATGCTTGAAACATGTTAAAGTTGCAAATGCCCTATGGATCTAAACCTTTTAGAGTGAACAACAACCACACGTTAAATTCCCAACTGAACGTGTAGTGGGATATTTACCCGAGTCAAACAAGCCATTATTTTTCCCATTATTTTACCCATTTACAAAAAGCAGACCAAACAATGGCAGAAGATTTTTAAAGTGATTAATCGGCAATCATTCCTAACGGTATATGTTTTTTTAAGAAATGACTTATGGATTGGGAGTCAACACTCAATTAAAAATCCCTTGCCTCCCCCTTTTCCAGATCATTGAAAACCTAAAAGTTACAGAGACTTTTAATAATTATCTCTCTCTACATTTGTGCATTTCCATTCCATTTTAGATCTACACTTTTTTCTTAAATCAAAACTTTGATTTTTACCTATCCGATTCTCTCGTAAACAAGGAGATAATGACAAAGCAGATCACAACAAAATTAAAATTTTAGAGTTTAAGTATGGGAAAAATTAAAACCAATAAAAAATTTAAGTAAAGAATTTTTTTCACACACCACAAACAAACAAAAAAGTTTTGTTGTCCAAGTTTGGGTAATTCCACTAGTTCAACCCTAATGGCATGGAATTTGATAAGAAAGAGATTTCTAACTGATTCTAACATGTTTTAAATATGGATAAGCATGCTTGAAACATGTTAAAGATGAAAATTTCCTATGGATCCAAAAATTTTAAACCAAACAACAAATGCTCATTAAATTGTCAAGTGAACGTGCGGTGGGATATTTACCCGAGTCAAACAAGCCATTATTTTGGCCATTTACAAAAAGTTGACCTAACAATCGCAGATGATTTGTAAAGTGATTTATCGGTCAATCATGCGTAATGGGCTATGTATTTTTAAGAACTGATATATGGACAGGGAGTCAACACTCAGTTAAAAATCCCCCGCCTCCCCCTTTTCCCGATCATTGTAAAACCTAATGTATAAAAACTAAAAGAGTTTGTAGTCCCTAAGAGTTACAGAGGCTTTTTGGAATTATCTCTCTCTACATTTTTGTATTTCCATTCCATTTTAGATGTACACTTTTTTTTTTTAAATCAAAACTTTGAGTTTTCACTCTATGATTCTCTCGTAAACAAGGAGATAAAGGCAAAATAGATCACAACAAAATGAAAATTTTAGACTTTATGTATGGAAAAAACTAAAAACAATAACAAATGTAAGTAAAGAAAATTTATTCACACACCAGAAACGAACACAAAAGTTTTGTTGTCCAAGTTTGGGAAATTCCTCTAGTTCAACCCTAATGGCTTGGAATTTGATAAGATAGTGATTTCTAACTGATCCAAACATGTTTTAAATATGGATATGAATGCTTGAAACATGTTAAAGATGCAAATGCCCTATGGATGCAAACCTTTTAAAGCGAACAAAACATGCTCATCATATTCTTGTGTGAACGTGCGGTGGGATGTTTACCTAAGTCAAACAAGGCATTATTTTGCCCATTTTCAAAAAGCTGACCTAAAAATCTCAGACGATTTGTATAGTGATTTATCAATCAATCATGCGTAGCGGGCTATGTTTTTGTAAGAAATGACTAAAGGATAGGAAGTCAACATTCATTTAAAAATCTCCCACCTCCCCCTTTTCCCAATCATTGCAAAACCTAATGTACAAAAAATAAAAGAGTTCATAGTCCCTAAGAGTTACAGAGACTTTTTGGCATTATCTCTCTCTACATTTATGCATTTCCCTTCCATATTAGTTGTACACTTTTATTTTTTAAATCAAAACTTTGAGTTTTCACTCTCTGATTCTCTCGTAAACAAGGAGATAAAGGCGAAATAGATCACAACAAAATGAAAATTTTAGAGTTTATGTATGGAAAATTTTTTAAAAATAACAAAAATAAGTTAAGAAAATTTATTCACACACCACAAACGAACACAAAAGTTTTGTTGTCCAAGTTTGGGAAATTCCACTAGTTCAACCCTAATGGCTTGGAATTTGATAAGAAAGAGATTTGTAACTGATCCAAAAATGTTTTAAATATGGACATGCATGCTTGAAACATGTTAAAGATGCAAATGCCCTATGGATCCAAACCATTTAAGGTGAACAAAAAATGCTATTTAGATTCTCAAGTGAACGTGTGGTGGGATATTTACCCGAGTCAAACAAGCCATTATTTTGCCCTTTTACAAAAAGCTGACCAAACAATCGTAGACGATTTGTAAAGTGATTTATCGGTCAATCATGCGTAACGGGCTATGTTTTTGTAAGAAATGACTAATGGATAGGAAGTCGACACTCATTTAAAAATCCCCCACCTCCCCCTTTTCCCGATCATTCTAAAACCTAATGTTTAAAAACTAAAAGAGTTTGCAATCCCTAAAATTTATAGAGACTTTTACGAATTATCTCTCTCTACATTTTTGCATTTCCATTCCATTATAGACGTACACTTATTTCTTAGATAAAAACTTTGAGTTTTCACTCTCCTATTCTCTCGTAAACAATGTGATAAAGGCAAAATAGATCACATTAAAATGAAAATTTTAGAGTTTCTATATGGAAAAAATTAAAAACAATAACAAATGTAAGAAAATAAAATTTATTCACACACCAAAAACGAACACAAAAGTTTTGTTGTCCAAGTTTGGAAAATTCCACAAGTTCATCCCTAATGGCTTGGAATTTGATAACAAAGAACTGATCCTAACATGTTTAAAATATAGATAAGCATGCTTGAAATATTTTAAAGATACAAATGCCCAAAGGATCCAAACCTTTTAAAACAAACAACGAACGCTCATTAAATTCTCAAGTGAATGTGCGGTGGGATATTTACCTGAGTCAAACCAGCCATTATTTTGCCCATTTTTAAAAACCTGACCTAACAATCGCAGATGATTTGTAAAGTGATTTATCGGTCAATCATTGTGTACCGCGCTATGTTTTTTTAAGAAATGACTTATGGATTGGCAGTCAACACTCAGTTAAAAATCCCCGCCTCCCCCTTTTCCCGCTCATTGCAAAACCTAATGAATAAAAACTAAAAGAGTTTGCAGTCCTTAAAAGTGACAGAGACTTTTTGGAATTATCACTCTCTACATTTTTGCATTTCTATTCCATTTTAGATGCACGCTTTTTTCTTAAATCAAAACTTTAAGTTTTCACTCTCCGATTCTCTCGTAAACAAGGAGGTAAAGACAAAATAGATCACAACAAAATGATAATTTTAGAGTTTATTTATGGAAAAAAGTAAAAACAATAACAAATGTAAGTAAGGAAAATTTATTCACACACCAAAAATGAACACAAAAGTTTTCTTGTCCAAGTTTGGGAAATTCCACTAGTTAAACCCCTATGGCTTGGAATTTGATAAGAAGGAGATTTCTAACTGATCCTAACATGTTTTAAATATGGATATGCATGCTTGAAACATGTTAAAGATGCAAATGCCCTATGGATCCAAACCTTTTAAAGCGACTAACAAATGCTCATTAAATTCTCTAGTGAATGTGCGGAGGGATATTTACCCAAGTCAAACAAGTCATTATTTTTCCCATTTACAAAAGGCTGACCGAACAATCACAAATGATTTGTAAAGTGATTTATCGGTCAATCATACGTTACGAGCTATATTTTTATAATAAATGACTTATGGATTGGGAGTCAACACTCATTTAAGAATCCCCCGCCTCCCTCTTTTTCCGATCATTTCAAAACCTAATGTATAAAAACTAAAAGAGTTTGACGTCTGTAAAAGTTACAGTGACTTTTTGGGATTATCTCTCTCTACATTTGTTTATTACCGTTCCATTTTAGATGTACACGTTTTTCTTAAATCACAACTTTGAGTTTTCACTTTCTGATTCTCTAGATAAAGGCAAAATAGATCACCGCAAAATGAAAATTTTAGAGTTTATGGAAGGAAAAAATTGAAAAAAAACAAATGTAAGTAAATAAAATTTATTCACAAACCACAAAATAACACAAAATTTTTGTTGTCCTAGTTTGGGAAATTCCACTAGTTCAACCCTAATGGCTTGGAATTTGATAAGAAAGAGATTTCTAACTGATCCTAACATGTTTTAAATATGGATATGCATGCTTGAAACATGTTAAAAATTCAAATGCCCTATGGATCAAAACCTTTTTAATGCGAACAACAAACACTCCTTAAATTCCCAACTGAACGTGCGATTGGATATTTACCCGAGTCAAACCGACCATTATTTTGCCCATGTACAAAAAGCAGACAAAACAATCGCAGATGATTTGTAAAGTGATTAATCGGCAATCACGCGTAACGGGATATGTTTTTGTAGGAAATGACTTATGGAATGGAAGTCAAAACTTAGTTAAAAATCCCTCGCCTCCCCCTTTTCCAGATCATTGGAAAACCTAATGTATAAAAACTAAAAGAGTTTGCAATCCCTAAAAGTTACGGAGACTTTTTAGAATTATCTCTCTTTACATTTGTGCATTCCAATTCCTTTTTAGATGTACACTTTTTTCTTAAATTAAAACTTTGAGTTTTCCCTATCCGATTCTCTCGTAAACAAGGAGATAAAGGCAAACCAGATCACAACAAAATGAAAATTTTAGAGTTTATGCATGGAAAAAATTCAAAAAAATAAAAAATGTCAGTAAAGAAAATTTATTAACGCACCAATTGTTTTAAATATTTAAAATATTTTAGGATCAGTTAGAAATCTCTTTCTTATCAAATTCCAATCCATTAGGGTTGAACTAGAGGAATTTCCCAAATTTGGACAAAAAACCTTTTGTATTCGATTGTGGTGTGTGAATAAATTTTGCTTACTTACATTTTTTATCGTTTTTAATTTTTACCGTACATAAACTCTAAACTTTCATTTGGTTGTCATCTATTTAGCATTTATCTCCTTGTTTACGAGAGAACCAGAGAGTGAAAACTCAAAGTTTTGATTTAAGAAAAAAGTGTACATCTAAAAAGGAATGGAAATGCACAAATGTGGAGAGAAATATTTCTAAAAAGTCTCTATAACTTAGAAGGACTGCAAACTCTATAAGTTTTTATACATTAGGTTTTGCAATGATCGGGAAAAGGGGGAGACGGGGGATTTTTAACTGAGTGTTGACTCCCAATCCATAAGTCATTTCTTAAAAAAACATAGCCCGTTACACATGATTGACTGATAAATCATTTTACAAATCATCTGTGATTGTTAGCTCGGCTTTTTGTAAATGGGCAAAATAATGACTTGTTTGACTCGGGTAAATATCCCACCGAACGTCCACTTGAGAATTTAATGAGCGTTTGTTGTTCTCGTTAAAAGGTTTGGATCTATAGGTATTTTTCATCTTTAATGGGTTTCAAGCATGCATATCCATATTTAAAACAAGTTAGGATCAATTAGAAATCTCTTTCTTATCAAATTCCAAGCCAATAGGGGAGAACTAGTGAAATTTCCTAAACTTGGGCAACAAAACTTTTGTGTTCGTTCGTGGTGTGTGATTAAATTTTATTTACTTAAATTTGTTAATGTTTTTAATTTTTTCCATACATCAACTATAAAATTTTCATTTTGTTGTGATCCATTTTGCCTTTTTCTCCTAGTTTACGAGAGAATCGGAGAGTGAAAACTCAAAGTTTTGATTTAAGAAAAAATTTCAGATCTAAAATGGAATGGAAATGCACAAATGTAAAGTGAGATAATTCCAAAAAGTCTCTGTAACATTTAGGGACTGCAAACTCTTTTAGTTTATGTACATTTGGTTTTGCAACGATCGGGAAAAGGGGGAGGCGGGGGATTTTTAACTGAGTGTTGACTCCCAATCCATAAGTCATTTCTTATAAAAACATAGCCAGTTATGCATGATTGACCTTTAAGTCACTTTACAAATCATATGCGACTGTTAGGTCAGCTTTTTGTAAATGGGCAAAATAATGGCTTGTTAGACTCGGGTAAATATCCCACCGCACGTTCAGTTGGGAATTTAATGAGAGTTTGTTGTGCGCTAGAAATGGTTTGGTTCCATAGGGCATTTACATCTTTAATATGTTTCAAGCATGCATATCCTTATTTAAAACATGTTACGATCAGTTAGAAATCTCTTTCTTATCAAATTCCAAGCCATTAGGGTTGAACTAGTGGAATTTCCCAAACTTGGACAACAAAAATTTTGTGTTCATTTGTGGTGTGTGAATAAATTTTCTTTACTTACATTTTTTATTGTTTTTAATTTTTTCCTTGCATAAACTCTAAAATTTTCATTAAGTTGTGAAAACTCAAAGTTTTGATTTAAAAAAAAAATGTATATTTAAAATGGATTGGAAATGGACAAATGTAGAGAGAGATAATTCCAAAAAGTCTCTTTAACTTGTAGGGACTGAAAAATCTTTTAGTTTTTATACATTAGGTTTTGCAACGATCGGGAAAAGGTGGTGGCGGGAGATTTTTAACTGAGTGTTGATACCCCATCCATAAGTCATTTCTTTCAAAAACTTAGCCCGTTATGCATGATTGACCATTTAATCACTTTACAAATCACATGCGATTGTTAGATCAAATTTTTTTAATTTGGAAAAATAATGGCTTGTTTGACTAGTGTAAACATCCTACTGCACGTTCAGTTGGGAATTTAATGAGCTTTGTTGTTTGCTTTTAAAAGGTTTGGATCCATATTGCATTTCATCTTTAACATGTTTCAAGCATGCATATCCATATTTAAAACATGTTAGGATCAGTACGAAATCTCTTTCTTATAAAATTCCAAGCCATTAGGGTTGAACTAGTGGAATTACCCAAAGTTGGACTACAAAACTTTTGTGTTCATTTGTGGTCTGTGAATAAATTTTCTTTATGCACATTTGTTATTTTTTTCAGTTTTTTCCATACATAAACTCTAAAATTTTCAATTTGATTTGATCTATTTTGCATTTATCTCCTTGTTTACGAGAGAATCGGAGAGTGAAAACTCAAAGTTTATATTTAAGAAAAAAGTGTACATATAAATGAAATAGAAATGCACAAATGTAGAGAGAGATAATTCCAAAAAGTCTCTATAACTTTTAGGGACTGCAAACTCTTTTAGTTTTTATACATTAGGTTTAACTATGGTCGGGAAAAAGGGGAGGCGGGGGATTTTTAACTTAGTGTTGACTCCCAATCCATAAGTCTTTTCTTAAAAAAATGTTGCTCGTTACATATGATTGATTGATAAATCACTTTAGAAATCAGCTGCGATTGTTAGGTTAGCTTTTTGTAAATGGGCAAAATAATGGCTTGTTTGACTCGGGAAACAATCCCACCGCACGTTCACTTGAGAATTTAATGAGCGTTTTTTGTTCGCTTTAAAAGGTTTGGATCCATAGGGTATTTTCATCTTTAACATGTTTCAAGCATGCATATCCATATTTAAAACAAGTTAGGATCAGTTAGAAATCTCTTTCTTATCAAATTCCAAGCCATTTGGGTTAAACTAGTGGAATTTCCCAAACTTGGACAAGAAAAATTTTTGCTAATTTGTGGTGTGTGAATAAATTTTCTTTACATACATTTGTTATTTTTTTTTATTTTTTCCATACATAAGCTCTAAAATTTTCATTTTGTTGTGATCAATTTTGCCATTATCTCCTTGTTTAAGAGAGAATCGGAAAGTGAAAACTCAAAGTTTTGATATAAGAAAAAAGTGTACATGTAAAATAGAATGGAAATGCACAAATGTAGAGAGATATAATTCCAAAAAGTCTCTATAACTTTTAGGTACTACAAACTCTTTTAGTTTTTATACATTTGGTTTTGCAATGATCGGGAAAAGGGGGAGGCTGGGGATTTTTAACTGAGTGTTGACTCCCAATCCATAAATCATTTAATACAAAGATAAAGCCCGTTATGCATGATTAACTGATAAAACTTATAAATCATCTACTATTTTTAGGTCAGCTTTTTGTAAATGGGCAAAATAATGACTAGTTTTACTCAGGTAAATATCCCACCGCACGTTCACTTGAGAATTTAATGAGAGTTTTTTGTTCGCCTTAAAAGGTTTAGAACCATAGGGCATTTTCATCTTTAACATGTTTCAAGCATGCATATCCATCTTTAAAACATGTTAGGATCAGTTAGAAATCTCTTTCTTATCAAATTCCAAGCCATTAGGTTTGAACTAGTGAAATTTAACAAACTTGTGCTACAAAACTTTTGTATTCATTTGTGATTGTTTTAATTTTTTCCATTCATAAACTCTAAAATTTTCATTTTGTTGAGATCTGTTTTGCCTTTATCTCCTTGTTTTTGAGTGAATCAGTGAGTGAAAACTCAAACTTTTGATTTAAGAAAAAAGTGTACATATAAAATGGAATGAAAATACAAAAATTTGGAGAGAGATAATTCCAAAAAGTCTCTTTAACTTTTAGGGACTGCAAACTCTTTTAGTTTTTATACATTAGGTTTTGCAATGATCGGAAAAAGGGGAGGCAGGGGATTCTTAACTGAGTGTTGACTCCAAATTTATAAGTCATTTATTATAAAACCATAGCCTGTAACACATGATTGACCAATAAATCACTTTACAAATCATTTGCGATTGTTAGGTCAGCTATTTGTAAATGGGCAAAATAATGGCTTGTTTCACTCGGGTAAATATCCCACCGCATGTTCACTTGAGAATTGAATGAGTGTTTGTTGTTCGGTTTAAACAATTTGGATCCATAAGGAATTCACATCTTTAACATCTTTCAAGCATGCGTATCCATATTTAAAACATGTTAGGATCAGTTAGAAATCTCTTTCTTATTAAATTCCTTGCCATTAGGGTTGAACTAGTGGAATTTACCAAACAAGGACAACCAAGCTTTTTTGTTCACTTGTGGTGTGTGAATAAATTTTCTTTACTTTCATTTTTTATTTTTTTATTTTTTCCATACATAAACTGTAAAATTTTCATTTTGTTGTGTTGTATTTTGCCTTTAAATCTTTGTTTACGAGAGAATCGGAGAAGTGAAAACTCAAAGTTTTTATTTAAGAAAACATTGTACATCTTAAAAGGAATAGAAATGCACAAATGAAGAGAGAGATAATTCCAAAAATTCTCTATAACTTTTAGGGGCTGCAAACTCATTTAGTTTTTATACATTAGGTTTTGCAATGATCGGGAAAAGGAGGAGGCGGGGCATTTTAACTGAGTGTTGACTCCTAATCCATAAGACATTTCTTACAAAGACATAGCCTGTTACACATGATTGACCGATAAATTACTTTGCAAATCATTTGCGATTGGCTGGTCAACTTTTTGTAAATGGGCAAAATAATGGCATGTTTGACATGGGTAAATATCCCACCGCACGTGCACTTGAGAATTTAATGAGCGTTTGTTGTTTGCTTTAAAAGGTTTGGATCCATAGGGCATTTGCATCTTTAACATATTTCAAGCATGTATATCCATATTTCAAACATGTTAGGATCAGTTAGAAATCTCTTTCTTATCAAATTCCAAGCCATTAGTCTTAACTATTGGAATTTGCTAAACTCTAACAACAAAACTTTTGTGTTCATTTTTAGTGTGTGAATAAATTTTCCTTACATACATTTGTTATTGTTTTAAAATCTTCCTTACATAAACTCTAAAATTTTCATTCTTTTGTGATCTATTTTGCCTTTATCTCCTTGTTTACTAGAGAAACGGAGAGTGAAAATTCAATGTTTTTATTTAAGAAAAAAGTGTACATCTAAAATGGATTGGAAATGTAAAAATTTAGAGTGAGATAATTCCAAAAAGTCTCTGTAACTTTTAGGGACTGCCAACTCTTTTAGTTTTTGTACATTAGGTTTTGCAATGACTGGGAAAAGGGGGAGGCGGGGGATTTTTAACTGAGTGTTGACTCCCAATCCATAAGTCATTGCTTACTAAACATATCCCATTACACATGATTGACCGATTAATCACTTTACAAATCATCTGCGATTGTTCGGTTTGCTTTTTGTAAATGGGCAAAATAATGGCTTGTTTGACAAGGGTAAATATCCCACCGCTCATTCACTTGGGAATTTAATGAGCGTTTGTTGTTTGCTTTAATAGGTTTGGATCCAAAGGGCATTTGCATTTTCCATACATGAACTCTAAAATTTTCATTTTGTTGTGATTTATTTTGTCTTGATCTTCTTGTTTACGAGATAATCGTAGAGTGAAAACTCAAATTTTTTATTTAAGAAAAAAGTGTACATCTAAAATGGACTGGAAATGCACAAACTTAGAGAGAGATAATTCCAAAAATTCTATGTAAGTTATAGGGACTGTAAACTCTTTTAGTTTTTATACATTAGGTTTTGCAATGATCGAGAAAAAAGGGAGGCAGGGTATTTTTAACTGAGTGTTGACTCCCAATCCATAAGTCATTTCTTAAAAAAACATACTCAGTTACGCATGATTGATCGATAAATCACTTCACAAATCATATGCAATTGTTACGTCAGCTTTTTGTAAATGGGCAAAATAATGTGTTGTTTGACTCGGGTAAATATCCCAATGCACCTTCACTTGAGAATTTTATGAGCGTTTGTTGTTCGCTTTAAAAGGTTGGTATCCATAGAGCATTTGCATCTTTAACATGTTTCAAGCATGCATATCCATATTTAAAACGTGTAAGGATCAGGTAGAAATCTCTTTCTTATGAAATTCCAAGCCATTTGGGTGGAACTAGTGGAATTTCCCAAACTTGGACAAAAAAATTTTTGTGTTGGTTTGTGGTGTGTGAATAAATTTTCTTTACTTACATTTTTTATTGTTTTTAATTTTTTCCATACATAAAATCTAAAATTTTCATTTTGTTGGGATCTATTTTGCCTTGATCTTCTTGTTTACGAGAGAATCGTAGAGTGAAAAATCAAAGTTTTGATTTAAGAAAAAAGTATATATCTAAAATGGAATGAAAATGCAAAAATGTAGAGAGAGATAATTCCAAAAAGTCTATGTAAGTTATAGGGACTACAAACTCTTTTAGTTTTTATACATTAGGTTTTGCAATGATCGAGAAAAGGGGGAGGCGGGGGATTTTTAACTGACTGTTGACTCCCAATCCATAAGTCATTTCTTACAAATTGATTGACCAATAACTCACTATAAAAATCTTCTACGATTGTTCGATCAGCTTTTTGTAAATGGGCAAAATAATGGCTTGTTGGACTGTGGTAAATATCCCACCGCACGTTCACTTGAGAATTTAATGAGCGTTTGTTGTCCGCTTTAAAAGGTTCGGATCCTTAGGGTATTTGCATCTGTAACATTTTTCAAGCATGCATATCCATATTTAAAACAAGTTAGGATTAGTTAGAAATCTCTTTCTTATCAAATTCCAAGCCAATAGGGTTGAACTAGTGGAATTTCCCAAACTTGGACAAAAAACTTGTGTGTTCGTTTGTGGTGTGTGAATAAATTTTATTTAGTTACATTTGTTATTGTTTTTAATTTTTTCCATACGTAAACTCTAAAATTTTCATTTTGATTTGATCTATTTTGCCTTAATCTTCTTGTTTACGAGAGAATCAGAGAGTAAAAACTCAAAGTTTTGATTCAAGAAAAAAGTGTACATCTGAAATGGAATGGAAATGCACTAATGTAGAGAGAGATAATTCCAAAATGTCTCTGTAACTTTTAGGGACTGCAAACTCTTTTAGTATTTATATATTAGGTTTTGCAATGATCGGGAAAAGAGGGAGGCGGTGGAATTTTAACTGTGTGTTGACTCCCAATCAATAAGTCATTTCTTAAAAAAAACATAGCCAGTTACGCATGATTGATCGATAAATCAGTTTACAAATCATCTGCGATTGTTAGGTCAACTTTTCTAAATGGGCAAAATAATGGCTTCTTTGACTCGAGTAAATATCGTACCGCACGTTCACTTGAGAATTCAATGAGTGTTTGTTGTTCACTTTTAAAGGTTTGGATCCATACTGCATTCGCATCTTTAACATGTTTCTAACATACATATGCATATTTAAAACATGTTAGGATCAGTTAGAAATCTCTTTCTTATTAAATTCAAAGCCTTCAGGGTTGAACTAGTGAAATTTCCCAAACTTGGACAACAAAACTTTTGTGTTCATTTATGGTGTGTGAATAAATTATCTTTACTTACATTTGTTAATTTTTTTAATTTTTTTCATACATAAACTCTGAAATTTTCATTTTGTTGTGATCTATTTTGCCTTTATCTCCTTGTTTACGAGAGAACCGGAGAGTGAAAACAAAAAGTTTTGATTTAAGAAAAAAGTGTACACCTAAAATGGAATGGAAATCCACAAATGTAGAGAGAGATAATTCCAAAAAGTCTATGTAACTTTTAGGGACTACAAATTCTTTTAGTTTTTATAGATTAGGTTTTGCAACGATCGGGAAAAGGAGGAGGCGTGGGATTTTTAAGTGAGTGTTAATTCCCAATCCATAAGTCATTTCATACAAAAACATAGCTTGTTACGCATGATTGACCGATAAATCACTTTAAAAATCATTTGCGATTGTTAGGTCAGCTTTAGTAAATTGGCAAAATAATGGCTTGTTAGACTCGGGTAAATATCCCACTGCAAATTCACTTGAGAATTTAATGATCCTTTTTTGTTCGCTTTAAAAGGTTTGGATCCATAAGGCATTTGCATCTTTAACATATTTCAAGCATGCATATCCATATTTAAAACATGTTAGGATCAGTTAGAAATCTCTTGCTTATCAAATTCGAAGCCATTAGGGTTGAACAAGTGGAATTTTCAAAACTTGGACAAGAAAAATTTTGTGTTCGTTTGTGGTGTGTGAATAAATTTTCTTTACTTACATTTGATATTATTTTTAATTTTTTCCATACAAAAACTCTAAAATTTTCATTTTTTTGTGATCTTTTTTGCCTTTATCTTCTTGTTTACGAGTGAATCAAAGAGATAAAACTCAAAGTTTTGATTTAAGAAAAAAGTTTACATGTAAAGTGGAATTGAAATTCAAAAATGTAGAGAGATATAATTCCAAAAAGTCTCTATAACTTTTTGGGACTACAAACTCTTTTAGTTTTTATACATTAGGTTTTGCAACGATCAGGAAAAGGGGGAGGCGGGGGATTTTTAACTAAGTGTTGACTCCCAATCCATAAGTCATATCTTACAGAAACATAGCCCATTATGCATGATTGAGCGATAAATCACTTTACAAATCATCTACGATTTTTAGGTCAGTTTTTTGTAAAGGGGCAAAATAATGGCTTATTTGACTGGGGTAAATATCCAACCGCATGTTCACTTGAGAATTTAATGAGCGTTTTTTTTTCACTTTAGAAGGTTTAGATCCACAGGGCATTTGCATCTTTAGCATGTTTCAAGCAAGCATATCCATATTTAGAACATTTTAGGATCAATTAGAAATCTCTTTCTTATCAAATTCCAAGCTATTAGGGTTGAACTAGTGGAATTTCCCAAACTTTGACAACAAAACTTTGTGTTTGTTTGTGGTGTGTGAATAAATTTTCTTTACTTACATTTATTATTGGTTTTTATTTTTTCCATACATAAACTCTAAGATTGTGATTTTGTTGTGATCTATTTTGCCTTTTTTGTTTCTTTATGAGAGAATTGGAGAGTGAAAACTCAAAGTTTTGATTTAAAAAAAAAGTGTACATGTAAAATGGAATGGAAATGCACAAATGTAGAGAGAGATAATTCCAAAAGTCTTTGTGACTTTTAGGGACTGTAAAATCTTTTAGTTTTTATGGATTAGGTTTTGCAATGATCGGGACAAGGGGGAGGCAAGGGATTTTTCACTGAGTGATAACTCCCAATCCATAAGACATTTCTTACAAAAACATAGCCTATTATGCATGATTGACCGATAAACCAATTTACAAATAATCTGCGATTGTTAGGTCAACTTTTCGTAAATGGGCAAAATAATGGCTTGTTTGACTCGGGTAAATATCCCACCGCATGTTCACTTGAGAATTTAATGAGGGTTTGTTGTTCGTTTTAAAAGGTTTGGATCCATAGGGTATTTGCATCATTAACATATTTTGAGCATGCATATCCATATTTAAAACATGTTAGGATCAGTTAGAAATCTGTTTCTTATCAAATTCCAAGCCATTAGAGTTGAACTAGTGGAATTTTCCAAACTTGGAAAACAAAACTTTTGTGTTTATTTGTGGTGTGTGAATAAACTTTCTTTACTTACATTTATTATTGTTTTTAATTATTTCCATACATAAACTCTAAAATTTTCATTTTGTTGTGATCTATTTTGCCTTTATCTTATTGTTTACGAGAGAATCGGAGAGTGAAAACTCAAAGTTTTGATTTAACAGAAAAGTGTACATATAAAATGGTATGGAAATGCACAAGTGAAGAGAGAGATAATTCACAATAGTCTTTGTAACTTTTAGGGACTGCAAACTCTTTTAGTTTTTATACATTAGGCTTTGCAATGAATGGGAAAAGGGGGAGGCGGGGCATTTTTAATTGAGTGTTGACTCCCAATCCATAAGTCATTTCTTAAAAAAACATAGCCCGTTACACATGATTGACCAATCAACCACTTTACAAATCATCTACGATTGTTAGGTCAGTTTTTTTTAAATGGGCAAAATAATGGCTTGTTTCACAGTGGAAAATATCCCACCGCACGATTACTTGAAAATTTAATGAGCATTTCCTGTTTGCTTTAAAAGGTTTTGATCCTTAATGTATTTGCATCTTTAACATGTTTCAATCATGAACATCCATATTTAGAATTTGTTAGGATCAGTTAGAAATCTCTTTCTATTCAAATTCCAAGCCATTAGGGTTGAACTCGTGGAATTTCCCAAACTTGGACAACAAAACTTTTGTGCTCGTTTTTAGCGTGTGAATAAATTTTCTTAACTTACATTTTTTATTTTATTTTTATTTTTTCCATACAAAAACACTAAAATTTTCATTTTGTTGTGATCTATTTTGCCTTTATCTTCTTGTTTATGAGAAAACCAGAGAGTGAAAACACAAAGTTTTAATTAAAGAAAAAAGTGTACATCTAAAATGGAAAGGAAATGCACAAATGTACAAAGAGATAATTCCAAAATGTCTCTGTAACTTTTAGGGACTACAAACTCTTTTAGTTTTTATACATTAGGTTTTGCAATGATTGGGAAAAGGGGAAAGCGGGGAATTTTTAACTGAGTGTTGACACCTAACCATAAGTCATTTCTTAAAAAAACATAGCCCGTTATGCATGATTGACCGATAAATCACTTTACAAATCATCTGCGATTGTTAGGTCAACTTTTTGTAAATGGGCAAAATAATCTCTTGTTTGACTCGGGTAAATATCTCAGCACACATTCACTTGAGAATTTAATGAGCGTTTGTTGTTCACATTAAAAGGTTTTTATCCATAGGGCATTTGCATCTTTAATGTGTTTCAAGCATGCATATCCTTTTTTAAAGCCTGTGTGGAATAAATCTCTCTCTTATAAAAATCCAAACTGTTAGTGTTGAACTAGCGGAATTTCCCAAACTTGGACAACAAAACTTTTGGGTTCATTTCTAGTGTGTGAATAAATTTTCTTTACTTACATTTGTTATAATTTTAAATTTTTTCCATAAATGAACTCTGAAATTTTCATTTTGTTGTGATCTACTTGGCTTTTTAGTTTTATTGGATGAAGGGATAGCAAAAACTCAAAGTTTTGATTTAATAAAAAATAGTACATCTAAAATGAAAATGCATAATGCACAAATGTAGAGAGAGATAATTCCTAAGAGTGTCTATAATATTTTTGGATTGTAAGCTCTTTTTAGTTTTTATATATCAGGTTTTGCAATCGTCGGGAAAAAGGGGGAGGCAGGGATTTTTAACTTAGTGTTGACTCCTAATCCATAAGTCATTTTTTAGGGTAATATAGCCCGTTATGCATGATAAATCACTTTACAATCATCAATGATCGTTGGGTCAGCTTTTTGTAGATGAGGAAAATAATGGCTTGTATGACCCGGGTAAATATCCCACCGCACGTTCACTTGAGAATTTAATGAGCGTTTGTTATTCTCTTCAAATGCTTTGGATCCATAGGTGATTTGCATCTTTAACATGTTTAAAACATGCATATCCATTTTTTAAGCATGTGTGGAGGAAATCTCTTTCTCATAAAATTCCAAGCTATTAGTGTTGAACTTGAGGAATTTCCCAAACTTGGACAACAAAACTTTTGTGTTTCTATGTGAATAAATTTTATTTACTTACATTTGTTATTGTTTTAAATTTTTTCCGTACATGAACTATAAATTTTTCATTTGGTTGTGATCTATTTGACTTTTTGGCTTACGGGATGAAGGGAGAGCAAAAATTCAATGTTTTGATTTAATAAAAAAGAGTACATCTAAAATGGAAATGCACAATGCACAAATGTAGAGAGAGATAATTCCAAATAGTGTCTATAATTTTTAGGGATTGTAAGCTCTTTTTAGTTTTTATATATCAGGTTTTGCAATTGTCGGGAAAAAGGGGGAGGCAGGATTTTTAACTGAGTGTCGACTCCCAATCCATAAGTCATTTCATAGGGTAATATAGCCCGTTACGCATGATAAATCCCTTTACAATAGTCTATGATCGTTAGGTTAGCTTTTAGTAGATGGACAAAATAATGGAACCTATGACTCGGGTAAATATCCCACCGCACGTTCACTTGAGAATTTAATGAGCGTTTGTTATTCTCTTCAAAAGCTCTGGATCCAAAGGTGATTTGCATCTTTAACATGTTTCAAGCATGCATATCCATTTGTAAAGCATGTGTGGAGGAAATCTCTTTCTTATAAAATTCCAAGCTATTAGGGGTGAACTAGTGGAATTTCCCAAACTTGGAAAACAAAACTTTTGTGTTCATTTGTAGTGTGTGAATAAATTTTCTTTACTTTCATTTGTTATTGTTTTAAATCTTTTCCGCACATGAACTCTAGTATTTTCACTTTGTTGTGATCTATTAGCCTTTTTGGTTTACGGGATGAAGGGAGAGCGAAAACTCAAAGTTTTGATTTAAGAAAAAAGAGTACATCTAAAATGGAAATGCACAATGCACAAATAAAGAGAGAGATAATTTCTTAGAGTGTCTCTAATTTTTAAGGATTCTAAACTCTTTTTAGTTTTTATATATTAGGTTTTGCAATTGTCGGGAAAAAGGGGGAGGCGGGGGATTTTTAACTGGATGTTTACTCCCAATCCATAAGTTATTTCTCAGGGTAATATAGCGCGTTACACATGATAAATCATTTTACAATCATCTATGATCGTTGTGTCACCTTTTTGTAGATGGGCAAAATATTGGCTTGTATGAGTAGGGTAAATATCACACCGCATGTTCACTTGAGAATTTAATGAGCGTTTGTTATTCTCTTCAAAATCTTTGTTTCCATAGATGATTTGCATCTTTAACATGTTTCATGCATGCATATCCATTTTTAAAGCATGTTTGGAGGAAATCTCTTTCTTATAAAATTCCAAGCTATTAGGGTTGAACTAATGTAATTTCCCAAACTTGGACAACAAAACTTTTGAGTTCATTTTTGGTGTGTGAATAAATTTTATTTACTTAAATTTGTTATTGTTTTAATTTTTTTCCTTACATGAACTCTAAAATTTTCATTTTGTTGTGATCTATTTGCCTTTTTGGTTTACAGAGTGAAGGGAGAGCGAAAACTCAATGTTTTGATTTAAGAAAAGGAGAACATTTAAAAGGGAAATGCACAATGCACAAATGTAGAGAGAGATAATTCCAATGAGTTTTTTTAATTTTTAGGGATTCTAAGCTCTTTTTAGTTTTTATATATAAGGTTTTGCAATAGTCGGGAAAAAGGGGGAGGCGGGGGAGTTTTAACTGAGTGTTGACTCCCAATCCATTAGTCATTTCTTAGTGTAAAATAGCCCGTTATGCATGATAAATCACTTTACAATCATCTGTTATCGTTGGGTCAGCTTTTTGTAAATGGGCAAAATAATGTTTTGTTTGACTCGGATAAATATCCCACTACACGTTCACTTGAGAATTTAATGAGCGTTTGTTATTCTCTTCAAAAGGTTTGGATCCTTAGGTGATTTGCATCTTTAACACGTTTCAAGCATGCATATCCATTTTTAAACATGTGTAGAGGAAATCTCTTTCTTATAAAATTCCAAGTTGTTACGGTTGAACTAGTGGAATTTCCCAAACTTGGACAACAAATCTTTTGTGTTCATTTGTGGTGTGTGAATAAATTTTCTTTACTTACATTTTTTATTGTTTTAAAATTTTTCATTACGTGAACTCTAAAATTTTCATTTTGTTGTGATCTATTTGACTTTTTGGTTTACGGAGTGAAGCGAGAGCGAAAACTCAATGTTTTAATTTAAGAAAAAGTAAACATCTAAAAGGGAAATGCACAATGCACAAATCCAAAGAGAGATAATTCCAATGAGTTTTTGTAATTTTTAGGGATTCTAAGCTCTTTTTAGTTTTTATACATAAGGTTTTGCAATCGTCGGGAAAAAGAGGGAGGCGGGGGAGTTTTAACTGAGTATTGACTCCCAATCCATTAGTAATTTCTAAGAGTAAAATAGCCTGTTACGCATGATAAATCACTTTACCATCATCTGTTATCGTTTGGTTAGGTTTTTGAAAATGGGAAAAATAATGGCTTGTTTGACTCGAATAAATATTCCACCGCACGTTCACTTGAGAATTTAATGAGCGTTTGTTATTCTCTTCAAAAGCTTTGGATCCATAGGTGATTTGCATTTTTAACATGTTTAAAACATGCGTATCCATTTTTTAAGCATGTGTGGAGGAAATCTTTTTCTTTTAAAATTCCAAGTTGTTACGGTTGAACTAGTGGAATTTCCCAAACTTGGACAACAAATCTTTTGTGTTCATTTGTGGTGTGTGAAAAATTTTCTTTACTTACATTTGTTATTGTTTTTAATTTTTTCCGTACATTAACTCTAAAATTTTCATTTTGTTGTGATCTATTTGCCTTTTTGGTTTACGGGATGAAGGGAGTGCGAAAAATCAATGTTTTGATTGAAGAAAAAAAAGTACATCTAAGATGAAAAAGCACAATGCACAAATGTAGAGAGAGATAATTCCAAAGAGTGTCTGTAATTTTTAGGGATTGTAAGTACTTTTTAGTTTTTCTATATCATGTTTTGCAATCATCAGGAAAAAGGGGGAGGCAAGGATTTTTAACTCAGTGTTGACTCCCAATCCTTAAGTCATTTCTTAGGGTAATATAGCCCGTTATGCATGATAAATCACTTTACAATCATCTATGATCGTTGTGTAAGCTTTTTGTAGATGGGCAAAATAATGGCTTGTTTAACTCCGGAAAGTATCCCACCGCACGTTCAATTGAGAATTTAATGAGCGTTTGTTTTTCTCTTCAAAAGCTCTGGATACATAGGTGATTTGCATCTTTAACATGTTTCAAACATGCATATCCTTTTTTAAAGCATGTGTGGAGGAAATCTCTTTCTTATAAAATTCCAAGCTGTTAGGGTTGAAGTAGTGGAATTTCCCAAACTTGGACAAAAAAACTTTTGTGTTTATGTGTGAATAAATTTTATTTACTTACATTTGTTATTGTTTTAAATTTTTTCCGTACATGAACACCAAAATTTTCATTTTGTTGTGATCTATTTGCCTTATTAATTTACGGGATGAAGGGGGAGAAAAACTCAAAGTTTTGATTTTAGAAAAAAGTGTACATCTAAAATGGAAATGCACAATGCACAAATATAGAGAGAGATAATTCCAAAGAGTGTCTGTAATTTTTAGGGATTGCAAGCTCTTTTGAGTTTTTATATATCAGGTTTTGCAATCGTCGGGAAAAAGGGGGAGGCAGGGATTTTTAACTGAGTGTTGACTCCCAATCCATAAGTCATTTCTTAGGGTAATATAGCCCGTTACGCATGATAAATCCCTTTACAATCATCTATGATCGTTGGGTCAGCTTTTTGTAGATGGGCAAAATAATGGCACTTATGACTCGGGTAAATATCCCACCGCACGTTCAGTTGAGAATTTAATGAGCGTTTGTTATTCTCTTCAAAAGCTTTGGATCCATAGGTGATTTGCATCTTTAACATGTTTCAAGCATGCATATCCATTTTTAAAGCATGTGTGGATGAAATCTCTTTCTTATAAAATTCCAAGCTATTAGGGTTGAACTAGTGGAATTTCCCAAACTCGGACAACAAAACTATTGTGTTCATTTGTAGCGTGTGAATAAATTTTCTTTACTTTCATTTGTTATTGTTTTAAATTTTTTTCGTACATGAACTCTAAAATTTGCATTTTGTTGTGATCTATTAGCCTTTTTAGTTTACGGGATGAAGGGAGAGCGAAAACTCAAAGTTTTGATTTAAGAAAAAAGAGTGGATCTAAAATGGAAATGCGCAATGCACAAATGTAGAGAGAGATAATTCCTAAGAGTGTCTCTAATTTTTAAGGATTCTAAACTCTTTTTAGTTTTTATATATTAGGTTTTGCAATCGTCAGGAAAAAGGGGGAGGAGGGGGATTTTTAACTGGATGTTGACTCCCAATCCGTAAGTCATTTCTTAGGGTAATATAGCCCGTTACACATGATAAATAATTTTACAATCATCTATGATCGTTGTGTCAACTTTTTGTAGATGGGCAAAATATTGGCTTGTATGACTAGGGGCAATATCACACCGCACGTTCACTTGAGAATTTAATGAGCGTTTGTTATTCTCTTAAAAATCTTTGGATCCATAGGTGATTTGCATCTTTAACATTTTTCATACATGCATATCCATTTTTAAAGCATGTTTGGAGGAAATCTCTTTCTTATAAAAGTCCAAGTTGTTAGGGTTGAACTAATGGAATTTCCCAAACTTGGACAACAAAACTTTTAAGTTCATTTTTGGCGTGTGAATAAATTTTATTTACTTAAATTTGTTATTGTTTTTATTTTTTTCCTTTCGTGAACTCTAAAATTTTCATTTTGTTGTGATCTATTTGACTTTTTGATTTACAGAGTGAAGGGAGAGCGAAAACTCAATGTTTTGATTTAAGAAAAGGAGAACATTTTAAAGGGAAATGCATCATGCACAAATGTAGAGAGAGATAATTCCAAAGAGTTTTTGTAATTATTAGGGATTCTAAGCTTTTTTTAGTTTTTATATATCAGGTTTTGCAATCGTCGAGAAAAAGGGGGAGGCAAGGATTTTTAACTGAGTCTAGAATCACAATCCATAAGTCATTTCTTAGGGTAATATAGCCCGTGACGAATAATAAATCACTTTACAATCATCTATGATCGTTGGGTAAAATTTTTGTAGATGGGCAAAATAATGGCTTGTATGACTCGGTATATCCCACCGCATGTTCACTTAAGAATTTAATGAGCGTTTGTTATTCTCTTCAAAAGCTTTGGATCCATAGGTGATTTGCATCTTTAACATGTTTCAAGCATGCATATCCATTTTTAAAGCATATGTGGAGGAAATCTCTTTCTTATAAAATTCCAAGCTTTTAGGGTAGAACTAGTGGAATTTCCCAAACTTGGACAACAAAAGATTTTTTTTTCGTACATTTGTTATTGTTTTGAATTTTTACCGTACATGAACTCTAAAATTTTCATTTTGTAGTGATCTATTTGCTTTCTTGGTTTACGGGATGAAGGGATAGCGAATACTCAAAGTTTTAATTTAAAAAAAAAGTACATCTAAAATGGAAATGCACAATGTACAAATGTAGAGAGAGATAATTCCAAAGAGTGTCTTTAATTTTTAGGAATTGTAAGCTCTTTTGAGTTTTTATATATCAGGTTTTGCAATCGTCGGGAAAAAGGGTGAGGCAGGGGAGTTTTAATTGAGTGTGGACTCCCAATCCATAACTCATTTCTTAGAGTAATATAGCCCGTTACGCATGATAAATCACTTTACATTCATCTATGATCGTTGGGTCAGCTTTTTGTAGATGGGCAAAATAATGGCTTGTTTGACTCGGGTAAATATCCCACCACACATTCATTTGAGAATTTAATGAGCGTTTGTTATTCTCTTGAAAAGTTTTGGATCCTTAGGTGATTTGCATCTTTAACATGTTTAAAACAGGCATATCGATTTTTTAAGCATGTGTGGAGGAAATATCTTTCTTATAAAATTCCAAACTGTTTGGGTTGAACTAGTGGAATTTCCCAAACATGGACAACAAAACTTTTGTGTTCATTTGTGGTGTGTGAATAAATTTTCGTTACTTACATTTTTTATTGTTTTAAATTTTTTCCGTACATGAACTCTAAAATTTTCATTTTGTTGTGATTTATTTGCCCTTTTGGCTTACGGGATGAAGGGAGAGCGAAAACTCAAAGTTTTGATTTAATAAAAAAAAGTACATCTAAAATGGAAATGCACAATGCACAAATGTAGAGAGAGATAATTGCAAAGAGTTTCTGTAATTTAAAGGAATTCTAAGCTCTTTTTAGTTTTTATAAGCCAGGTTTTGCAATTGTCGGGAAAAAGGGTGAGGCAGGGATTTTTAACTGTGTCTTGACTCCCAATCCATAAATAATTTCTTAGGGTAATATAGCCCGTTATGCTTGATCAATCACTTTACAATCATCTATGATCGTTGGGTCAGCTTTTTGTAGATAGCCAAAATAATGGCTTGTTTGACTCGGGTAAATATCCCACCGCACGTTCACTTGAGTTGCTATAATTTTTAGCGATTCTATGCTCTTTTTAGTTTTTATGAATCAGGTTTTGTATTCATCGGGAAAAAGGGGGAGGCGGGGATTTTTAACTAAGTCTTGACTCCCAATCCATAAATCATTTCTTAATGTAATATAGCCCGTTACGCATGATAAATCACTTTAAATTCATCTATAATCGTTGGGTCAGCTTTTTGTAAATGGGCAAAATAATAGATTGTTTGACTCGGGTAAATATCCCACTGCACGTACACTTGAGAATTTAATGAGCGTTTTTTATTCTCTTCAAAAGCTTTGGATCCATAGGTGATTTGCATCTTTAACATGTTTCAAGCATGCATATCCATTTTTAAAGCATGTGTGGAGGAAATCTCTTTCTTAGAAAATTCCAAGCTGTTAGGGTTGAAATAGTGGAATTTCCCAAACTTGGACGACAAATTTTTTTTGTTCATTTGTGGTGTGTGAATAAATTTTCTTTACTAGCATTTGTTATTGTTTTAAATTTTTTCCGTACATGAACTCTAAAATTTTCATTTTGTTGTGATCTATTTGCCTTTTTAGTTTTTATATATCTAGTTTTGGAATCATGGAAAAAATGGGGGAGGCAGGGATTTTTAAATGAGTCTAGAATCCCAATCCATAAGTCATTTCTCAGGGTAATATAGCCCGTTACGAATGATAAATCACTTAGATTCATCTAAGATCGTTGGGTCAGCTTTTTGTAGATGGGCAAAATAATGGCTTGTATGACTCGGGAAAAAATATCCCACCGCATGTTCACTTGAGAATTTAATGAGCGTTTGTTATTCTCTTCAAAAATTTTGGATCCATAGGTGATCTGCATCAATAACATGTTTCAAGCATGCATATCCTTTTTTAAAGCATATGTGGAGGAAATCTCTTTCCTATAAAATTCCAAGTTGTTAGGGTTGAACTGGTGGAATTTCCCAAACTTGGACAACAAAACCATTGTGTTCATTTATGGTGTGTGAATAAATTTTCTTTACTTACATTTGTTATTATTTTAAATTTTTTTCGGACATGAACTCTAAAATTTTCATTTTGTTGTGATCTATTTGCCTTTTTGGTTTACGGGATGAAGGGATAGCGAATACTCAAAGTTTTGATTTAAGAAAAAAGAGTACATCTAAAATGATAATTCACAATGCATAAATGTAGAGGGAGATAATTCCAAAGAGTGTCTTTAATTTTTAGGGATAGTAACCTCTTTTTAGTTTTTATATATCAGGTTTTGCAATCGACGGGAAAAAGGGGGAGACGGGGGAGTTTTAACGGAGTGTTGACTCCCAATCCATAACTCATTTCTTAGGGTAATATAGTCCGTTACGCATGACAAATAACTTTACAATCATCTGTTATCGTTGGGTCAGCTTTTTTTAAATGGGCAAAATAATGGCTTGTTTGACTCGGGTAAATATCTCGCCGCACGTTCACTTGAGAATTTAATGAGCGTTTGTGATTATCTTCAAAAGCTTTGGATCCATAGGTGATTTGCATCTTTAACTTGTTTCTCAAACTTGGACAACAAAACTTTTGTGTTCATTTGTGGTGTGTGAATAAATTTTCTTTTCAAACATTTTTTTTTGGTTAAAATTTTTCCATTGATGAACTATAAAATTTTCATTTTGTTGTGATCTATTTGCCTTTTTGGTTTACGGGATGAAGGGAGAGCGAAAACTCAATGTTTTGATTTAAGAAAAAAGAGTATATCTAAAATGCAAACACACAATGCAAAAATATAGAGAGAGATAATTCCAAAGAGTTGCTATATTTTTTACGGATTCTATGCTCTTTTTAGTTTTTATCAATCATGTTTTGCAATCGTCGGGAAAAAGGGGGAGGCGGGGATGTTTAACTGAATCTTGGCTCCTAATCCATAAATCATTTCATAGGGCAAAATAATGGCTAGTTTAACATGGGAAAATATCCCACTGGATGTACACTTGAGAATTTAATGAGAGTTTGTTATTCTCTTCAAAAGCTTTGGATCCATAGGTGATTTGCATCATGAACATGTTTCAAGCATGCATATCCATTTTTAAAGCATATGTGGAGGAAATCTCTTTCTTATAAAAATCCAAACTATTGGCGTTGAATTAGTGGAATTTCCCAAACTTGGACAACAAAACTATTGTGTTCATTTGTGGTGGGTCAATAAATTTTCTTTACTTACATTTGTTATAGTAATAATTTTTTTCCATAAATGAACTCTAAAATTTTCATTTTGTTGTGATCTATTTGCCTTTTTGGTTTACGGGATGAAGGGAGAGCGAAAACTCAATGTTTTGATTTAAGAAAAAAGAGTACATCTAAAATGGAAATGCACAATGCACAAATGTAGAGAGGATAATTCTAAAGAGTGTCTATAATTTTTAGGGATTATAAGCTCTTTTTAGTTTTTATATATCAGGATTTGCAATCGTCTGGAAAAAGGGGGAGGCAAGGATTTTTAACTGAGTGATGACTCCCAATCCATAAGTCATTTTTCAGGGTAATATAGCCCGTTACGCTTGATAAATCATTTTACAATCATCTATGATTGTTGGGTCAGCTTTTTGTAGATGGGCAAAATAATGGCGCTTTTGAATCAGGTAACCGCACGTTCACTTAAGAATTTAATGAGCATTTTTTATTCTCTGCAAAAGCTTTGGATCCATAGGTGATTTGCATCTTTAACATGTTTCAAGCATGCATATCAATTTTTAATGCATGTGTGGAGGAAATTTCTTTCTTCTAAAATTCGAAGCTATTACGGTTGAACTAGTGGAATTTCCCAAACTTGGACAACAAAACTTTTATGCTCATTTGTGGTGTGGGAATAAATTTTCTTTATTTACATTTGTTATTGTTTTAAATTTTTCCGTACATGAACTCTAAAATTTTCATGTTGTTGTGAGCTATTTGCCCTTTAGGTTTACGGGATGATGGGAGAGCGAAAACTCAAAGTTTTGATTTAAGAAAAAACAGTACATCTAAAATGGAAGTGCACAATTCACAAATGTAGAGAGAGAAAATTCCAAAGAGTGTCTGTAATTTTTAGGGATTGTAAGCTGTTTTTAGTTTTTACATATCATGTTTTGCAATCGTCGGGAAAATGGGGGTGGCAGGGATTTTTAACTGAGTGTTGACTCCCAATCCATAAGTCATTTCTTAGGGTAATATAGCCCATTACGCATGATAAATCACTTTACATTCATCTATGATCGTTGGGTTAGATTTTTGTAGATGGGCAAAATAATGGCTTTTATGACTCGGGTAAATATCCCACTGCAAGTTCACTTCAGAATTTAATGAGCGTTTGTTATTCTCTTCAAAAGCTTTGGATCCATAGGTGATTTGCATCTTTAACATGTTTCAAACATGCATAGCCAATTTTAAAGCATATGTGGAGCAAATCTCTTTCTTATAAAATTTCAAGCTGTTAGGGTTGAACTAGTGGAATTTTCCAAACTTGGACAACAAAACTATTGTGTTCATTTGTGGTGGGTCAATAAATTTTCTTTACTTACATTTGTTATAGTAATAAATTTTTTCCATAAATGAACTCTGAAATTTTCATTTTGTTGTGATCTATTTGCCTTTTTGGTTTACGGGATGAAGGGAGAGCGAAAACTCAATGTTTTGATTTAAGAAAAAATAGTACATCTAAAATGGAAATGCACAACGCACAAATGTAGAGTGAGATAATTCTAAAGAGTGTCTATAATTTTTAGGGATTATAAGCTCTTTTTAGTTTTTATATATCAGGTTTTGCAATCGTCTGGAAAAAGGGGGAGGCAAGGATTTTTAACTGAGTGTTGACTCCCAATCCATAAGTCATTTTTCAGGGTAATATAGCCCATTACGCTTGATAAATCACTTTACAATCATCTATGATCGTTGGGTCAGCTTTTTGTAGATGGGCAAAATAATGGCACTTTTGAATCGGGTAACCGCACGTTCACTTAAGAATTTAATGAGCATTTGTTATTCTCTGCAAAAGCTTTGGATCCATAGGTGATTTGCATCTTGTTTCAAGCATGCATATCCATTTTTAATGCATGTGTGGAGGAAATTTCTTTCTTCTAAAATTCGAAGCTATTACGGTTGAACTAGTGGAATTTCCCAAACTTGGACAACAAAACTTTTGTGTTCATTTGTGGTGTGTGAATAAATTTTCTTTATTTACATTTGTTATTGTTTTAAATATTTTCTGTACATGAACTCTAAAATTTTTCGTTTTGTTGTGATTTATTAGCCTTTTCTGTTTAAGGGATGATGGGAGAGCGAAAACTCAAAGTTTTGATTTATGAAAAAAGAGTACATCAAAAATGGAAATGCACAATGCACAAATGTAGAGAGAGATATTTCCAAAGAGTGTCTGTAATTTTTAGGTATTGTAAGTGCTTTTTAGTTTTTATATATTTGGTTTTGCAATTGTGGGGAAAAAGGGGGAGGCAAGGATTTTTAACTGAGTCTAAAATCGCAATCCATAAGTCATTTCTTAGGGTAATATAGCCCACTACGAATGATAAATCACTTTACAATCATCTATGATCGTTGGGTTAGCTTTTTGTAGATGGGCAAAATAATGGCTTGTATGACTCGGGTAAATATCCCACCGCACGTTCACTTGAGAATTTAATGAGCGTTTTTTATTCTCTTCAAAAGCTTTGGATCCATAGGTGATTTGCATCTTTAACATGTTTCAAGCATGCATAGCCAATTTTAAAGCATATGTGGAGCAAATCTCTTTCTTATAAAATTTCAAGCTGTTAGGGTTGAACTAGTGGAATTTCCCAAACTTGGACAACAAAACATTTGTGTTCATTTGTGGTGTGTGAATAAATTTTCTTTACTTACATTTGTTATTTTTTAAATTTTTTTCGTACATGAACTCTAAAAATTTCATTTTGTTGTGATCTATTTGCCTTTTTGGTTTACGGGATGAAGGGATAGCGAATACTCAAAGTTTTGATTTAAGAAAAAAGTTTACATCTAAAATGAAAATCCACACTACACAAATTTAGAGAGAGATAATTCCAAAGAGTGTCTTTAATTTTTAGGGATTGTAAGCTCTTTTTAGTTTTTATATATTAGGTTTTGCCATCGTCGGGAAAAAGGGGAGGCGGGGGAGTTTAACTGAGTGTTGACTCCCAATCCATAACTCATTTTTTAGGGTAATATAGCCCGTTACGCATGATAAATCACTTTACAATCATCTGTTTTCATCAGGACAACTTTTTGTAAATGAGCAAAATAATGGCTTGTTTGACTCGGGTAAATCCCACCGCACGTTCACTTGAGAATTTAATGATCGTTTGTGATTCTCTTCAAAAGCTTTGGATCCATAGGTGATTTGCATGTTTAACATGTTTCAAGCATGCTTATCCATTTTCAAAGCATGTGTGGAGGAAATCTCTTTTTTATAAAATTCCAAGCTGTTAGGGTTGAACTAGTGGAATTTTCCCACCTTGGACAATAAAAGTTTTGTGTTCATTTGTGCTGTGTGAATAAATTTTATTTTATTACATTTGTTATTGTTTTAAGTTTTTTCCTTAGATGAACTCTAAAATTTTCATTTTGTTGTGATCTATTTGCCTTTTTGATTTACGAGATAAAGGGAGAGCGAAAACTCAATGTTTTGATTTAAGAAAAAAGAGTATATCTAAAATGGAAATGCACAATGCACAAATGTAGAGAGTGATAATTCCAAAGAGTTGCTATAATTTTTAGCGATTCTGTGCTCTTTTTAGTTTTTATGAATCAGGATTTGCAATCGTCGGGAAAAAGGGAGAGGCAGGGATTTTTAACTGAGTCTTGACTCCCAATCCATAAAACATTTCTTAGGGTAATATAGCCCGTTACGCATGATAAATCACTTTAAATTCATCTATAATCGTTGGGTCAACTTTTTGTAAATGGGAAAAATAATAGCTTGTTTGACTCGGGTAAATATCCCACTGCACGTACACTTGAGAATTTAATGAGCGTTTGTTATTCTCTTCAAAAACTTTGGATCAATAGGTGATTTGCATCTTGAACATGTTTCAAGAATGCATATCCATTTTTAAAGCATGTGTGGAGGAAATCTCTTTCTCTTTCTTATAAAAATCCAAACTGTTAGCGTTGAACTAGCAGAATTTCCCAAACTTGTACAACAAAAATTTTGTGTTCATTTGTGGCATGTCAATAAATTTTCTTTACTTACATTTGTTATATTATTAATTTTTTTTCCATAAATTTAAACTGAAATTTTCATTTTGTCGTGATCTATTTGCCTTTTTAGTTTACGGGATGAAGGGAGAGCGAAAACTCAATGTTTTGATTTAAGAAAAAAGAGTACATCTAAAATGGAAATGCACAATGCACAATTGTAGAGAGAGATAATTCTAAAGTGTGTCTGTAATTTTTAGGGATTATAAGCTCTTTTTAGTTTTTATATATCTGGTTTTGTAATCGTCAGGGAAAAGGGGGAGGCAAGGATTTTTAACTGAGTGTTGACTCCCAATCCATAAGTCATTTCTTAGGGTAATATAGCCCGTTACGCTTGATAAATCACTTTACAATCATCTATGATCGTTGGGTCAGCTTTTGGTGGATGGGCAAAATAACGTCGCTTTTGACTATGGTAAATATCCCACCGCAAGTTCACTTGAGAATTTAATGAGCGTTTGGTATTCTCTTCAAAAGCTTTGGATCCATAGGTTATTTGCATCTTTAACATGTTTCGAGCATGCATATCCATTTTTAATGCATATGTGGACGAAATCTCTTTCTTAGAAAATTCCAAGCTGTTAGGGTTGAACTAGTGGAATTTCCAGAACTTGGACAACAAAACTTTTGTGTTCATTTTTGGTGTGTGAATAAATTTTCTCTTTTTACTTTTGTTTTTTTTTACAATTTTTTCCGTACATGAACTCTAAAATTTTCATTTTGTTGTTATCTATTTGCCTTTTTGGTTTACGGGATGAAGGGAGAGCGAAAACACAAAGTTTTGATTTAAGAAAATAGAGTACATAAAAAATGGAAATGCACAATGCACAAATTTAGAGAGAGATAATTCGAAAAGGTGTCTGTAATTTTAGGGATTGTAAGCTCTTTTAAGTTGTTATATAACAGGTTTTGCAATCGACGGGAAAAGGGGGAGCCAGAGATTTTTAACTGAGTGTTGACTCCCAATCCATAAGTCATTTCTTAGGGTAATATAGCTCATTAGGCATGATAAATCACTTTACAATCATCTATGATCGTTGGGTCAGCTTTTTGTAGATGGGCAAAGTAATGGCTTGTTTGACTCGGGTAAAAATCCCACCGCACGTTCACTAGAAAATTTAATGAGCGTTTGTTATTTTCTTCAAAAGTTTTGGATCCATAGGTGATTTGCAATTTTAACATGTTTCAAACATGCATATCCATTTTTTAAGCTTGTGTGGAGGAAATCTCTTTCTTATAAAATTCCAAGCTGTTAGGGTTGAACTAGTGGAATTTCCCAAACTTCCTCAACAAAACTTTTGTGTTCATTTGTGGAGTGTGAATAAATTTTATTTACTTATATTTGTTATTGTTTTAAATTTTTTCCATACATGAACTCTAAAATTTTCATTTCGTTGTGATCTATGTGCCTTTTTGGTTTACAGGATGAAGGGAGAGTGAAAACTCAAAGTTTTTATTTAAGAAAAAAGAGCACCTCTAAATTGGAAATGCACAATGCACAAATGTAGAGAGAGATAATTCCAAAGAGTTTTTGTAATTTTTAGGGATTGTAAGCTCTTTTTAGTTTTTATATATCAGTTTTTGCAATCGTTGGAAAAAAGGGGAAAGCGGGGGAGTTTTAACTAAGTGTTGACTCCGAATCCATAAGTCATTTTTAGGGTAATATAGCTCATTACACATGATAAATCACATTACAATCATCTGTTATCGTTGGGTCAGCTTTTTTTAAATGAGCAAAATAATGGCTTGTTTGACTTGGGTAAATATCCCACCACACGTTCACTTCAGAATTTAATGAGCGTTTGTTATTCTCTTCAAAAGCTTTGGATCCACAAGTGATTTGCATCTTTAACATGTTTCAAGCATGCATATCCATTTTTAAAGCATTTGTGGAGGAAATCTATTTCTTATAAAATTCCAACCTGTTAGGGTTGAATTAGTGGAATTTCCCAAACTTGGACAACAAAACTTTTGTGTTTATTTGTGGTGTGTGAATAAATTTTCTTTACTAACATTTGTTATTGTTTTAAATTTTTTTTGTACATGAACTCTAAAATTTTCATTTTGTTGTGATCTATTTGCCTTTTTGGTTTACGGGATGAAGTGAGAGCGAAAACTCTAAGTTTTGATTTAAGTAAAAAGAGTACATATAAAATGGAAATGCACAATGCATAAATCTAGAGAGAGATAATACCAAAGAGATTCTGTAATTTTTTGGGATTCTAAGCTCTGTTCAGTTTTTATATATCAGGTTTTGCAATCATCAGGAAAAAGGGGGAGGCAGGGGAGTTTTTACTGAGTGTTGACTCCCATTCCATAAGTCATTTCTAAGGTTAATATAGCCCGTTACGCATGATAAATCACTTTACAATCATCTGTTATCATTGGGTCAGCTTTTTGTAAATGGGCAAAATAATGGCTTGTTTGACTCGGGTGAATATCCCACCGCACGTTCATTTGAGAATTTAATGAGCGTTTGTTATTCTCTTCAAAAGCTTTGCATCCATAGGTGATTTGCATCTTTAACATGTTTCAAGCATGCATATCCATTTTTAATGCATGTGTGGAGGAAATCTCTTTTTATAAAAAATTCCAAGCTGTTAGGGTTGAACTTGTGGAATTTCCCAAACTTGGACAACAAAACTTTTGTGTTCATTTGTGGTGTGAGTATAAATTTTCTTTACTCACATTTGTTAATGTTATAAATTTTTTTTGTACATAAACTCTAAAATTTTCATTTTGTTGTGATCTATTTGCCTTTTTGGTTTACGGGATGAAGGGAGAGCGAAAACTCAAAGTTTTGATTTAAGAAAAAAGAGTACATCTAAAATGGAAATGCACAATGCACAAATGTAGAGAGAGATAATTCCAAAGAGTTTTTATAATTTTTAGGGATTGTAAGCTCTTTTTAGTTTTTATATATCAGGTTTTGCAATCGTCGGGAGAAAGGGGGAGGCGGGGAGTTTTAACTGAGTGTTGACTCCCAATCCATAAGTCATTTCTTAAGATAATATTGCCCGTTACGCATGATCAATCACTTTAATATCATTTGTTATCGTTGGGTCAGCTTTTTGTGAATGGGTAAAATAATGGCTGGTTAAACTCGGGTAAATATTCCACCGCACGTTCACTTGAGAATTTAATGAGCGTTTTTTATTCTCTTCAAAAGCTTTGGATCCATAGGTGATTTGCATCTTTAACATGTTTGAAACATGCATATCCATTTTTAAAGCATGTGTAGAGGAAATCTCTTTCTTATAAATATCCAAGCTGTTAGGGTTGAACTAGTGGATTTTCTCAAACTTGGACAACAAAACTTTTGTGTTCATTTGTGGTGTGTGAATAAATTTTCTTTACTTACATTTTTTATTGTTTTAAATTTTTTTCGTACATGAACTCTAAAATTTTCAATTTGTCGTGATCTATTAGCCTTTTTGGTTTACGGGATGAAGGGAGAGCGAAAACTCAAAGTGTTTATTTAAGAAAAAAGAGTACATCTAAAATGGAAATGCAGAATGCTCAAATGTAGAGAGAGATAATTCCAAAGAGTTGTTGCAATTTTTAGGGATTCTAAGCTCTTTTTAGTTTTTATATACCAGGTTTTGCAATCATCGGGAAAAAAAGGGGAAGGCGGGGGAGTTTTAACTGAGTGTTAACTCTCAATGCTTACATCATTTCTTAGGGTAATATAGCCCGTTACGCATGATAAATCACTCTACAATCATCCGTTATAGTTGGGTCAGCTTTTTGTAAATGGGCAAAAAATGGCTTGTTTGACTCGGTTAAGTAACCCACCGCACGTTCACTTAAGAATTTAATGAGCGTTTGTTATTCTCTTCTAAAGCTTTGGATCCATAGGTGATTTGCATCATTAACCTGTTTCAAGCATGCATATCCATTTTTAAAGCATGTGTGGAGGAAATGTCTTTCTTTTAAAATTCCAAGTTGTTAGGGTTGAACTAGAGGAATTTCCCAAAGTTGGACAAAAAAACTTTTGTGTTCATTTGTGGTGTTTGAATAAATTTTCTTTACTTACATTTGTTATTGTTTTAAATTTTTTCCGTACATGAACTCTAAAATTTTCATTTTGTTGTGATCTATTTGCCTTTTTGTTTTACGGGATGAAGAGAGAACGAAAACTCAAAGTTTTGATTTAAGAAAAAAGAGTACATCTAAAATGGAAATGGACAATGCACAAATGTAGAGAGAGATAATTCCAAAGAGTGTCTGTAATTTTTAGGGGTTGTAAGCTATTTTTAGTTTTTATATATCAGGTTTTGCAATCGTTGGAAAATAGGGGAGGCAAGGATTTTTAATTGAGTGTTGACTCCCAATCTATAAGTCATTGCTTTGGGTAATATAGCCCGTTACGCATGATAAATCACTTTACCATCATCTATGATCGTTGGTTCAGTATGTTGTAGATGGGCAAAATAATGGCTTGTTTGACTCGGGTCATTATCCCACCGCACGTTCACTTGAGAATTTAATGAGCGTTTGTTATTCTCTTCAAAAGCTTTGGATCCATAGGTGATTTGCATCTTTAACAATTTTCAAGCATCAATATCCATTTTTAAAGCATGTGTAGAGGAAATCTCTTTCTTATAAAATTCCAAGTTGTTAGGGTTGAACCAGTGGAATTTCTCAAACTTGGACAACAAAACTTTTGTGTTCATTTGTGGTGTGTGAATAAATTTTCTTTACTTACATTTTTTATTGTTTTAAATTTTTTCCCTACATGAACTCTAAAATTTTCATTTGTGGTGATCTATTTGTCTTTTTGGTTTACGGGTGAAGGTAGAGCGAAAACTCAAAGTTTGGAATGAAGAAAAAAGAGTACATCTAAAATTGAAATGTACAATGCACAAATGTAGAGAGAGATAATTCCAAAGAGATTTTGTAATTTTTAGGGATTCTAAGCTCTTTTTAGTTTTTATATATAAGGTTTTGCAAATGTCGGGAAAAAGGGGGAGGCGGGGGAGTTTTAACTGAGTGTTAACTACCAATCCATAAGTCATTTCTTAGGGTAATATAGCCCATTACGCATGATAAATCACTTTACAATACTCTGTTATCATTGGGTCAGCTTTTATTAAATGGGCAAAATAATGGCTTGTTTGATTCAGGTAAATATCCCACCGCACGTTCTCTTGAGAATTTAATGAGCGTTTGTTATTCTCTTCAAAGGCTTTGGATCCATAGGTGATTTGCACCTCTAACATGTTTCAAGCATGCATATCAATTTTTAAAGCATGTGTGGAGGAAATCTCTTTCTTTTAAAAATCCAAGCTGTTAGGGTTGAGCTAGTGGAATTTCCCAAACTTGGACAACAAAATTTTTGTGTTCATTTGTGGTGTGTGAATAAATTTTCTTTACTTACATTTGTTATTTTTTAAAAATTTTTCTGTACATCAACTCTAAAATTTTCATTTTGTTGTGATCTATTTGCCATTTTTGTGTACGGGATGGAGGGTGAGCAAAAACTCAAAGTTTTGATTTAAGAAAAAAGAGTACGTCTAAAATGGAAATGCACAATGCACAAATGTAGAGAGAGATAATTCCAAAGAGTGTCTGTAATTTTTAGGGATCCTAAGCTGTTTCTAGTTTTTATATATCAGGTTTTGCAATCGTCGGGAAAAAGGAGGAGGCAGGGATTTTTAACTGAGTCTTGACTCCCAATCCATAAGTCATTTCTTAGGGTAATATAGCCCGTTACGCGTGATAAATCACTTTACAATCATTTATGATCGTCGGTCAGCTTTTTATAGATGGGCAAAATAATGGCTTGTTTGACTCAGGTAAATATCCCACCGCACGTTCACTCTAGAATTTAATGTGTGTTTGTTATTCTCTTCAAAAGCTTTGGATCCATAGGTGATTTGCATCTTTAACATGTTTCAAATATGCATATCCATTTTTTAAGCATGTGTGGAGGAAATCTCTTTCTTATAAAATTCCAAGCTGTTAGGGTGCAACTAGTGGAATTTCCCAAACTTGGACAACCAAAATTTTGTGTTCATTTGTGGTGTGTGAATAAATTTTCTTTACTTATATTTTTTATTGTTTTAAATTTTTTCCGTACATGAACTCTAAAATTATCATTTTGTTGTGATCTATTTGCCTTTTTGGTTTACGGGATGAAGGGAGAGCGAAAACTCAAAGTTTTAATTTTAGAAAAAAGAGTACGTCTAAAATGGAAATGCACAATGCACAAATGTAGATAGAGATAATTACAAAGAGTTTCTGTAATTTTTAGGGATTCTAAGCTCTTTTTAGTTTTTATATATCAGGTTTTGCAATCATCGGGAAAAGGGGGAAGGCAGGGATTTTTAACAGAGTCTTGACTCCCAATCCATTAGTCATTTCTTAGGGTAATATAGCCCGTTACGCATGATAAATCACTTTAAAATCATCTATGATCGTTGGGTCTGCTTTTTGTTGATGGGCAAAATAATGGCTTGTTTGACTCGGGTAAATATCCCACCGCACGTTCACTTGAGAATTTAATGAGGGTTTGTTATTCTCTTGAAAAGCTTTGGATCCATAGGTGATTTGCATCTTTAACATGTTTCATGCATTCATATCCATTTTTAAAGCATGTGTGAAGGAAATCTCTTTCTGATAAAATTCCAAGCTGTTATGGTTGAACTAGTGGAATTTCCCACACATGAACAACAAACCTTTTGTGTTCATTTGTGGTGTGTGAATAAATTTTCTTTACTTACATTTGTTATTGTTTTAAATTTTTTCCGTATGTGAGCTCTAAAATTTTCATTTTGTTGTGCTCTATTTGCCTTTTACGTTTATGGGATGAAGGGAGAGCGAAAACTTATAGTTTTGATTTAAGAAAAAAGACTACATCTAAAATGGAAATGCACAATGCACAAATGTAGAGAGAGATAATTCAAAATAGAGTCTGTAATTTTTTGGGATTGTAAGCTCTTTTTAGTTTCTATATATCAGGTTTTGCAATCGCCGGGAAAAAAGGGGTTGCAGGGATTTTTAACTGAGTGTTGACTCCCAATCCATAAGTCATTTCTTAGGGTAATATAGCCCGTTACGCATGATAAACCACTTTACAATCATCTAAGATCGTTGGGTCAACTTTTTGAAGATGGGCAAAATAATGGTTTGCTTGACTCGGGTAAAAATCCCACTGCAGGTTCACTTGAGAATTTAATGAGAGGTTTTTATTCTCTTCAAAAGATTTGGATCCATAGGTGATTTGCATCTTTAACATGTTTCAAGTATGCATATCCATTTTTAAAGCATGTTTGGAGGAAATCTCTTTCTTGTAAAATTCAGAGCTGTTAGAGTTGAACTAGTGGAATTTGAAAAACTTGGAAAACAAATCTTTTGTGTTCATTTGTGGTGTGTGAAAAAACTTTCTTTAGTTACATTTGTTATTGTTTTAAATTTTTTCCGTACATGAACTCTAAAATTTTAATTTTGTTGTGATCTATTTGACTTTTTGTTTTACAGGATTAAGGGAGAGTGAAAACTCAAAGTTTTGATTTAAGAAAAAAGAGTACATCTAAAAGGAAAATGCACAATGCACAAATGTAGAGAGAGATAATTCCAAAGAGTTTCTGTAATATTTAGGGATTGTAAGCTTTTTTTAGTTTTTATATATCAGTTTTTCAATTGTCATGAAAAAGGGATCTGTAGGGATTTTTAACTGAATGTTGACTCCCAATCCATAAGTGATTTCTTAGGGTAATATAGCCCGCTACACATGATAAATCACTTTCTAATCATCTATGATCGTTGGGTCTGCTTTTTGTTGATGTGCAAAATAATGGCTTGTTTGACTCGGGTAAATATCCCACCGTACGTTCACTTGAGAATTTAATGAGCGTTTGTTATTCTCTTCAAAGGCTTTGGATCCATTGGTGATTTGAATCTTTAACATGTTTCAAGCATGCATATCCATTTCTCTTTCTTATAAAAATTCAAGCTGGTAGGGTTGAACTTGTGGAATTTCCCAAACTTGGACCACAAAACTTTTGTGTTCATTTATGGTGTGTGAATAAGTTTTCTTTACTTACATTTGTTATTGTTTTAAATTTTTTCCTTACATGAACTCTAAAATTTTTATTTTGTTGTGATCTATTTGCCTTTTTAGTTTACAGGATGAAGGGAGAGCAAAAACTCAAAGTTTTGATTTAAGAAAAAAGAGTACATCTAAAATGGAAATGCACAATGCATAAATGTAGTGAGAGATAATTCCAAAGAGTTTTTGTAATTTTTAGGGATTCTAAGCTCTTCTTAGTTTTTATATATCAGGTTTTCCTATCGCGGGAAAAAGTGGGTGGCGGGGGATTTTTAACTTAGTGTTGACTCCCAATCCATAAGTCATTTTTAGGGTAATATAGCCCGTTACGCATGATAAATCACTTTACGATCATCTATGATCGTTGGGTCAGCTTTTGTAGATGGGCAAAATAATGGCTTGTATGACTCGGGTAAATATCCAATCGCACGTTCACTTGAGAATTTATTGACCATTTGTTATTCTCTTCAAAAGCTCTGGATCCATAGGTGATTTGCATCTTTAACATGTTTCAAGCATGCATATCCATTTTTAAAGCATGTGTGGAGGAAATCTCTTTCTTGTAAAATTCCAAGTAGTTATGAACTAGAGGAATTTCCCAAATTTGGACAACAAAACATTTCTGTTCATTTGTGGTGTGTTCATTAGTTTTTATATATCAGGTTTTGCAATCGGCGGGAAAAAGGGGGAGGCACGGATTTTTAACTGAGTGTTGACTCCCAATCCATAGGTCATTTCTTAGGTTAATATTGCCCGTTACGCATGATCAATCACTTTACAATCATCCGTTATCGTTGGGCCAACTTTTTGTAGATGGGCAAAAGAATGGCTTGTTTGTCTCGGGTAAATATCCCGCCAGACCTTCACTTGAGAATTTATTAGCGTTTTTTATTCTCTTCAAATACTTAGGATCCATAGGTGATTTGCATCTTTAACATGTTTCAAGCATGGATATCCATTTTTAATGCATGTGGGGAGGAAATCTCTTTCTTATAAAATTCCAAGCTATTAGGGTTGAACTAGTGGAATTTCCAAAACTTGGACAACAAAACTTTTGTGTTCATTTGTGGTGTGTGAATAAATTTTCTTTACTTACATTTGTTATTGTTTTAAATTTTTTTCGTACATGAACTCTAAAATTTTCACTTTGTTGTGATCTAGTTGCCTTTTTGGTTTACGGGATGAAGGGAGAGCGAAAACTCAAAGTTTTGTTTGATGAAAAATGAGTACATCTAAAATGGAAATGCACTATGAACAAATGCAGAGAGAGATAATTCCAAAGAGTGTCTGTAATTTTTAGGGATTGTAAGCGCTTTTTAGTTTTTATATATCAGGTTTTGCAATCGTCGGAAAAAAGGGGGAGGAAGGGATTTTTTACTGAGTGTTGACTCCCAATCCATAAGTCATTTCTTCAGGTAATATAGCCCGTTATGCATGATCAATCACTTTACAATCATCTGTTATCGTTGGCTCAGCTTTTTGTAAATGGGCAAAATAATGGCTTGTATGACTCGGGTAAATATCCCACCGCACGTATACTTGAGAATTTAATGAGCGTTTGTTATTCTCTTCAAAAGCTTTGGATCCATAGGTGATTTGCATCTTTAATAAGTTTCAAGCATGCATATGCATTTTTAATGCAAGTGTGGAGGAAATCTCTTTCTTATAAAATTCCAAGCTATTAGGGTTGAACTAGTGGAATTTCCCAAACTTGGACAACAAAACTTTTGTGTTCATTTGTTGTTTGAGAATAAATTTTCTTTTCTTATATTTTTTGTGGTTTTAAATTTTTTCCGTACATGAACTCTGAAATTTGCATTTTGTTGTGATCTATTTGCCTATTGGTTTACGGAATGAAGGGAGAGCGAAAAGTCAAAGTTTATATTTAAGAAAAAAGAGTACATCTAAAATGGAAATGCATAATGCACAAATGTAGAGAGAGATAATTCCAAAGAGTGTCAGTAATTTTTAGCGATTGTAAGCTCTTTTTAGTTTTTATATAACAGGTTTTGCAATCGTCGAGAAGAAGGGGGAGGCAGGCATTTTTAACTGAGTCTTGACTCCCAATCCATAAGTGATTTCTTAGGGTAATATAGCCCGTTACGCATGATAAATCACTTTACAATCATCTATGATCGTTGGGTTAGCTTTTTGTGGATAGGCAAAATAATGGCGTGTATGACTCGGGTAAATATCCCATCGCACGTTCACTTGAGAATTTAATGAGTGTTTGTTATTCTCTTCAAAAGCTTTGGATCCATAGAAGATTTGAATTTTTAACATTTTTAAATCATGCATATCCATTGTTTGTGCATTGTGCATTTCCATTTTTGAGGTACTCTTTTTTCTTAAATCAAAACTTTGAGTTTTCGCTCTCCCTCATCCCGTCAACCAAAAAAGCAAATAGATCACAACAAAATGAAAATTTTAGGGTTTATGTATGGAGAAATTTTAAAACAATAACAAATGTATCTAAAGAAAATTTATTAATACACCACAAATGAACACAAAAGATTTGTTGTCCATGGTTGGGAAATTCCTCAAGTTCAACTCTAACAGATTGGAATTTTATAAGAAAGAGATTTCTTCCACACAGGCTTTAAAAATTGATATGCATCTTTGAAATATGTTAAAGATGCAAATCACCTATGGATCCAAACCTTTTAAAGAGAATAACAAGCACTCATTAAATTCTCAAATTAACGTGTGGTGGGATATTTACATGAGTCAAACAAGCCATTATTTTGCCCATTTACAAAAAGTAGACTTAACGATCATAGATGATTGTAAAGTGATTTATCATTCGTAACGGGCTATATTACCCTAAGAAATGACTTTTGGATTTGGAGTCAACACTCAGTTAAAAATCCCCCGCCTTCCCTTTTTCCCGACGAATGCAAAACCTGATATCTAAAAACTAAAAAGAGCTTACAATCCCCAAAAATTAGAGACACTCTTTTGAATTATCTCTCTCTACATTTGTGCTTTGTGCATTTCAATTTTATTTGTACTCTTTTTTCTTCAATGAAAACTTTGAGTTTTTGCTGTCCCTTCATCCCGTAAACCACAAAGGCAAATAGATCAAAACAAAATGAAAATTTTAGAATTTATGTCTGGAAAAAATTTTAAAAAAAAAAAGTAAAGAAAATTTATTCACACACCAAAAATGAACACAAAAGTTTATTTGTCCAAGTTTTGGAAATTCCACTACTTCAACCCAAATAGCTTGGAATTTTATAAGAAAGAGATTTCTTCCACACATGCTTTAAAAATGGATATACATGCCTGAAACATGTTCAGGATGCAAATCACCTATGGATCCAAACCTTCTAAAGAGAATAACAAACGCTAATTAAATTCTCAAGTGAACGTGCGGTGGGATATTTACCCATTATTTTACCTAATTACAAAAATCTGACCTAACGATCATAGAAGATTGTAAAGTGGTTTATCATGCGTAACGGGCTATATTACACTAAGAAATGACTTATGGATAGGGACTAAACACTCAGTTAAAAACCCACACCTCCCCGTTTCTCGACGATTGTAAAACTTGACATATAAAAATTAAAAAGAGCTTACAACCCCTAAAAGTTACGGACACTCTTTGGAATTATCTCTCTCTACATTTGTGCATTGTGCATTTCCATTTTAGATGTACTCTTTTTTCTTAAATCAAAACTCTGAGTTTTCATTGTCCCTACATCTTGTAAACGAAAAAGGCAAATAGATCACAACAAAATGAAAATTTTGGAGTCTATGTATGGAAAAAAATTAAACAATAACAAATGCAAGTAGAGAAAATTTATTCACACACCAAAAATGAACACAAAAGTTTTGTTGTCCAAGTTTGGGAAATTCCACTAGTTCAACCCTAACAGCTTGAAATTTTATAAGAAAGAGATTTCTTGCACACATGCTTTAAAAATGGATATGCATGCTTGAAACATGTTAAAGATGCAAATCACCCATGGATCCAAACCTTTTAAAGAGAATTACAAGCACTCATTAAATTCTAAAGTGAACGTGCAGCGGGATATTTAACCGAGTCAAACAAGCCATTATTTTGCCCGTTTACAAAAAGCTGACCTAACGATCAAAGATGATTGTAAAGTGTCTTATCATGCGTAACGGGAAATATTACCCTAAGAAATGACTTATGGATTGGGAGTCAACACTCAGTTAAAAATCCCCCGCCTCCCCCTTTTACCGACGATTACAAAACCTGATTTATAAAAACTAAAAAGAGCTAACAACCCCTAAAAATTACACACACTCTTTGGAATTATCTCTCTCTACATTTGTGCATTGTGCATTTCCATTTTAGATGTACTATTTTTTCTTAAATCAAAACTTTGAGTTATAAGCTCTCCCTTCGTCCCGAAAACCAAAAAAGCAAATAGATCACAACAAAATGAAAATTTTAGATTTTATGTATGTATTAAATTTAAAACAAAAAAAATTTAAGTAAAGAAAATTAATTCACACACAACAAAAGAACACAAAAGTATTTTGTTCCAACTTTTGGAAATTGCACTAGTTCAACCCTAACAGTTTTGGATTTTATTAGAAAGAAATTTCTACCACTCATGCTTTAAAAATGGATATGCATGCTTGAAACATGTTAAAGATGCAAATCATCCATGGATCCACACCTTTTAAAGAGAATAACAAGCGCTCTTTAAATTCTCAAGTGAACGTGCGGTGGGATATTTACCCGAGTCAAACAAGCCATTATTTTGTTCGTTTACAAAAAGATGACCTAACGATCATAGATGATTGTAAAGTGATTTATCATTCGTAACGGGCTATATTACCCTAAGAAAGGACTTATGGATTGGGAATCAACACTAGATTAAAAATCCCGCGCCTCCCCCTTTTCCCGACGATTGCAAAACCTTATATATAAAAACTAAAATGAGCTTCCAATCCCTAAAAATTACAAACGCTCTTTGGAATTATCTCTCTCTACATTTGTGCTTTGTACATTTCTATTTTAGAAGTGCTCTTTTATTTGAAATCAAAACTTTGAGTTTTCACTCTCCCTTTATCCCGTAAACAAAAAAGGCAAATAGATCACAACAAAATGAAAATTTTAGAGTTTATGTATGAAAAAAATTTAAAACAATATCAAATGTAAGTAAAGAAAAATTATTCACACACCACAAATGAACACAAAAGTTTTGTTCTCCAAGTTTGCGAAATTCCACTAGTTAACCCCTAAGAGCTTGGAATTTTATAAGAAAGAGGTTTCTTCCACACATGCTTTTAAAAACGGATATGCATGCTTGAAACATGTTAAAGATGCAAATCACCTATGGCTCCAAACCTTTTAAAGAGAATAACAAGCTCTCATTAAATTCTCAAGTGAACGTGCGGTGGGATTGGGATATTTACCTGAGTCAAACAAGCCATTATTTTGCCCATTTACAAAAAGCTGACCTAACGATCATAGATGATTTTAAATTTATTTATCATGCGTAACGGGCTATATTACCCTAAGAAATAACTTATGGATTGGGAGTCAACACTCAAATAAAAGTCCACCGCCTCCCCCTTTTCCCAACGATTACAGAACTTGATATATAAAACCTAAAAAGAGCTTACAATCCCAAAAAATTAAAGTCACTCTTTGGGATTATCTCTTTCTACATTTGTGCATTGTGCATTTCCATTTTTTTTGTACTCTTTTTTCTTAAATACGAACTTTGATTTTTTGCTCTCCCTTCATCCCGAAAAAAAAAAAGCCAAATAGATCACAACAAAATGAAAATTTTAGAATTTATGTATGGAAAAAATGTAAAAGAATAACAAATGTAAGTAAAGAAAATTTATTCACACTCCACAAATGAACACAAAATATTTTTGTGCAAGTTTGGGAAATACCACTTGTTCAACCCTAACAGCTTGGAATGTTATAAGAAAGAGATTTCTTCCATACATGCTTCAAAAATGGAGATGCATGCTTGAAACAAGTTAAAGATGAAAATCACCTATGGATCCAAACCTTTTAAGGAGAATAACAAGCGCTCATTAAATTCTCAAGTGAACGTGCGGTGGGACATATACCCGAGTCAAACTCTATTATTTTGCCCGTATACAAAAAGCTAATCTAACGATCATAGATGATTGTAAATTGATTTAGCATGCGTAATGGGCTGTATGACACTAAGAAATGACTTAAGGATTGGGAGTCAACATTGTTAAAAATCCCCCGCCTCCCCCCTTTTCCCGACGATTGCAAAACATGATATATAAAAACTAAAAAGAGCTTACAATCCCAAAAAATTACAGATACTCTTTGGAATTATCTCTCTCTACATTTGTACATTTTTCATTTCCATTTTAGATGTACTCTTTTTTCTTCAATCAAAACTTTGAGTTTTCGCTCTCCCTCCATCTCGTAAACCAAAAAGGCAAATAGATCACAACAAAATGAAATTTTAGAGTGTCTGTATAGAAAAAATTTAAAACAATAACAAATGTAAGTAAAGAAAATTTATTCACACACCACAAATGAACACAAAAGTTTTGTGGTCCAAGTTTGGGAAATTCCACTAGTTCAACCCTAACAGCTTGGAATTTTATAAGAAAGAGGCTTCTTCCACACATGCCTTAAAAATGGATATGCATGCTTGAAACATGTTAAAGATTCAAATCACTTATTGATCCAAACCTTTTAAAGGGAATAACAAACGCTTATTAAATTCTCAAGTGAACGTGCGGTAGGATATTAACACGAGTCAAACAAGGGATTAATTTGCCCGTTTACAAAAAGTTGACCTAATGATCATAAATGATTGTAAAGTGATTTATCATGCGTAACTGGCTATATTACCCTAAGAAATAACTAATGGAATCGGAGTCAACACTCAGTTAAAAATCCCCCGCCGCCTCCTCTTCACGATGATTGCAAAACCAGATATATAAAAACTAAAAAGTGCTTTCAATCCCTAAAAATTGTAGACACTCTTTGGAATTTTTTCTCTGTAAATTTGTGTATTGTGCATTTCCATTTTAGATGTACTCTTTGTTCTTCAATCAAAACGTTGACTTTTCCCTCTCTCTCCACCTCGTAAACCAAAAAGGCAAATAGATCACAACACAATGAAAATTTTAGAGTTTATGTATGAAAAAAATTTAAAACAATAACAAATGTAAGTAAAGAAAATTTTTTCGGACACCACAAATGAACACAAAAGTTTTGTGGTCCAAGTTTGGAAAATTCCACTAGTTCAACCCTAACAGCTTGGAATTTTATAAGAAAGAGGTTTCTTCCACCTTAAAAATGGATAAGCATGCTTGAAACATGTTAAAGATTCAAATCACCTATGGATCCAAACCTTTTAAAGAGAATAACAAACGCTCATTAAATTCTCAAGTGAACATGCGGTGGGATATTAACACGAGTCAAACAAGGCAATAATTTACCCGTTTACAACAAGCTGACCTAACGATCATAGATGATTGTAAAGTGATTTATCATGCGTAACTGGCTATATTACCCTAATAAATAACTTATGGATTGGGAGTCAACACTCTGTTAAAAATCCCCTGCCTCCCCCTTTTCACGACGATTGTAAAACTTGATATATAGAAACTAAAAAGTGCTTACAATCCCTAAAAATTAAAGACACTCTTAGGAATTTTCTATCGATAAATTTGTGTATTGTGTATTTCCATTTTAGATGTACTCTTTTTTCTTAAATTAAAACTTTGAGTTTTCGCTCTCCTTTCATCCCGTAAACAAAAAAGGCAAATAGATCACAACAAAATGAAAATTTTGGAATTAATGTTTGGAAAAAATTTAAAACAATAACAATTGTAAGTAAAGAAAATTTATTCACACATCACAAATGAACACAAAAGTTTTGTTGTCCAAGTTTGGGAAATTCCACTAGTCCAACCATAACAGCTTGGAATTTTATAAGAAAGAGATTTCTTCCACACATGCTTGAAAAAGGGATATGCATGCTTGAAACACGTTAAAGTTGCAATTCACCTATGGATCCAAACCTTTTAAAGAAAATAACAAACGCACATTAAATTCTTAAGCGAACGTGCAGTGGGATCTTAACACGAGTCAAACATGGCATTAATTTGCCCATTTACAAAAAGCTGACCTAACGAACATAGTTGATTGTAAAGTGATTTATCATGCGTAACGGGCTATATTACCCTAAGAAATTACTTATGGATTCGGAGTCAACACTCAATTAAAAATCCCCCACCTCTCCCTTTTCCCGATGATTGCAAAACCTGATATATAAAAACTAAAAAAAGCTTACAATCCCTAAAAATTATAGACACTCTTTGAAATTATCTCTCTCTGCATTTGTGATTTGTGCATTTCCATTTTAGATATACTCTTTTTTATTAAATCAAAACTTTGAGTTTTCGCTCTCCCTTCATCCCGAAAACGAAAAAGGCAAATTGATCACAACAAAATGAAATTTTTAGAGTTTGTGTATGGAAAAAATTTAAAAAAATAACAAATGTCAGTAAAGAGAATTTATTCACACACCACAAATGAAAACAAAAGTTTGTTGTCCAAGTTTGGGAAATTCCACTAGTTCAACCCTAACAGCTTTGAATTTTATTAGAAAAAGATTTCTACCACACATCCTTTAAAAATGGATATGCATGCTTGAAACATATTAAAGATGCAAATCACCAATGGATCCAAACCTTTTAAAGAGAATAACAAGCGCTCTTTAAATTCTCTAGTAAACGTGCGGTGGGATATTTACCCGAGTCAAACAAGCCATTATTTTGCCAGTTTTCAAAAAGCTGACTTACCGATCATAGTTGATTGGAAAGTGATTTATCATGCGTAATAGGCTATATTACCCTAACAAATGAATTTTGGATTAGGAGTCAGCACTCAGTTAAAAATCCCCCGCCTTCCCCTTTTTCCAACGATTGAAAAACCTGATATTAAAAAACTAAAAAGGGCTTACAATCCCCAAAAATTACAAACACTCTTTGGAATTATCTCTCTACATTTGTGCTGTGTACATTTCCATTTTATTTTTACTCTGTTTTTTTTCAATTGAAACTTTGAGTTTTCGCTCTCCCTTCATCCAGTAAACCAAAAAGGCAAATAGATAAAAACAAAATGAAAATTTGAGAGTTTATGTATGGGAAAAATTCAAAAAAATAACAAAAATAGGTAAAAAAAATTTATTCACAAACCACAAATGAACAGAAAGTTTATTTGTCCAAGTTTGGGAAATTCCACTAGTTCAACCCTAACAGCTTGGAATTTTATAAGAAATAGATTTCTTCCACACATACATTAAAAATGGATATGCATGCTTGAAACATGTTAAAGATGCAAATTCCCACTGGATCCAAACCTTTTAAAGAGAATAACAAACACTCATTAAATTCTCAAGTGAACGTGCGGTCGGATACCCAAGTCAAACAGCGTTTATTTTGCCCGTTTAAAAAAAGCTGACCAAACGATCATAGATGATTGTAAAGTGATTTATCATGTGTAACGAGCTATATTACCCTAAGTAATGAATTATGGACTGGGAGTGTACACTAAGTTAAAAATCCCCTGCCTCTCCCTTTTCCCGAAAATTGCAAAACCTGATCTATAAAAACTAAAAAGAGCTTACAATCCCTAAAAATTACCGACAGTGTTTGGAATTATCTCTCTCTACATTTGTGCATTGTTCATTTCCATTTTAGATGGACTCTTTTTTCTTAAATCCAAAATTGAGTTTTCGCTCTCCATTCATCCCGTAAACCAAAAATGCAAATGGATCACAACAAAAAGAAAATTTTAGAGTTTATGTTTGGAAAAAATTTAAAACAATAACAAAAGTAAATAAAAAAAATTTATACACACACCACAAATGAACGCAAAAGTTTTGTTGTCCAAGTTTGGGAAATTCCACTAGTTCAACCCTAACAGCTTGGAATTTTATAAGAAAGAGGTTTCTTCTACACATGCTTTAAAAATGGATATGCATGCTTGCAAATCACCCATGGATCCAAACCTTTTAAAGAGAATAATAAGCGCTCTATAAATTCTCAAGTGAACGTGTGTTGGGATATTTACCCGATTCAAAGAGGACATTATTTTGCCCGTCTACAAAAAGCTGACCTAACAATCATAGATGATTATAAAGTGATTTATCATGCGTAACTGGCTATATTACCCTAAGAAATGTCTTATGGATTGGGAGTCAACACTCAGTTAAAAATCCCCCGCCTCCCCCTTTTCCCGACGATTGAAAGACCTGATATATAAAAACTAAAAAGAACTTGCAATCCCTAAAAATTACTGTCACTATTTGGAATTATCTCTTTCTACATTGTGCATTTTGTATTCCCATTTTAGATGTACTCTTTTTTCTTAAATAAAAACTTTTATTTTTCGCTCTCCCTTCATCCCATAAACAAAAAGGCAAATAGATCACAGCAAAATGAAAATTTAAGAGTTAATGTATGGGAAAATTTTAAAAATTTAACAAAAGTAAGTAATGAAAATTTATTCACACATAAAAAATGAACACTAAAAGTTTTGTCGTCCAAGTTTGGGAAATTCCACTAGTACAACCCTAACAGCTTGGACTTTTATAAGAAAGAGATTTCTTCCACACATACTTTTAAAATGGATATGCATGCTTGAAACTTGTTAAAGATGCAAATCACCTAAGGATCCAAACCTTTTAAAGAGAATAACAAGAGCTCACTAAATTCTCTAGTGAACGTGCAGTGGGATATTTACCTGAGTCAAAAAAGCAATTATTTTGCCCATTTACAAAAAGCTGACCTAACGATCATAGATGATTGTAAAGTGATTTAGAATGCGTAACGGGCTATATTACCCAAAGAAATGACTTATGGATTGGGAGTCAACACTCGGTTAAAAATACCCCTCCTCCCCCTTTTCCCGACGATTGCAAAACCTGTTATATAAAAACTAAAAAGAGCCTACAAGCCCCAAAAATTACAGACACTCTTTGGAATTATCTCTCTCTACATTTGTGCATTGTGCATTTCCATTTTATATGTACTCTTTTTTCTTGAATCAAAACTTTGAGTTTTCGCTCTCCCTTCATCCCGTAAACCAAAAAGGCAAATAGATCACAACAACATGAAAATTTTAGAGTTGATGTATGGAAAAAATTTAAAACAATAAAAAAATAAAGTAAAGAAAATTTATTCACACAACACAAATGAACACAAAAGTTTTGTTGTCCAAGTTTCGGAAATTCCACTAGTTCAACCCTAACAACTTGGAATTTTATAAGAAAGAGATTTCTTCCACACATGCTTTAAAAATGGATATACATGCTTGAAATATGTTAAGGATGCAAATCACCTATGGATCCAAACCTTTTAAAGAGAATAACAAGCTCTCATTAAATTCTCAGGTGAACGTGCGGTGGGATATTTACCCGAGCCCATTTACAAAAAGCTGACCTAACGATCACAGATGATTGTAAAGTGATTTATAATGCGTAACGGGCTATATTATCCTAATGACTTATGGACTGGGAGTCAACACTCAATTATAAATCCCCAGCCTCCCCTTTTCCCTGACGGTTGCAAAACCTGATATATAAAAACTATAAAGAGCTTACAATCCCTAAAAATTACAGATACTTTTATGAATTATCTCTATCTAAATTTTTTGTATTGTGCATTTCCTCTTTAGATATACTCTTTTTTCTTAAATCAAAAATTTGAGCTTTCGCTCTCCCTTCTTCCCGTAAACCAAAAAGGTAAATAAATCAAAACAAAATGAAAATTTTTGAGTTTATGTATGGAAAAATTTTAAATCAATAACAAATGTAAGTGAAGAAAATTAATTCACACACCACAAATTAACACAAAAGGTTTCTTGTCCAAGTTTTGTAAATTCCACTAGTTCAACCCAAACACCATGGAATTTTATAGAAAAAGAGATTTCTTCCACAAATGCTTTAAAAATGGATAGGAATGCCTGAAACATATTATAGATGCAAATCACCTATGAATCCAAACTTTTTAAAGAGAATAACAAACGCTTATTAAATTCTTATGTGAACATGCTGTTGGATATTTACGCTAGTCAAACAAGCCATTATTTTGCCCGTTTACAAAAAGCTGACCTAACGATCATAGATGATTGTAGAGTGATTTATCATGCATAACGGGCTATATTACCCTATGAAATGACTTATGGAGGGGGAGTCAACACTCAGTTAAAAATCCCCTGCCTCCCCCTTTTCCCGACGATTGCAAAACCTGATATATAAAAACTAATAAGTGCTTACAATCCCTAAAAATTAAAGACAATCTTTGGAATTATCTCTCTTTAAATTTTTGTATTGTGCATTTCCATTTTAGATGTACTCTTTTTTCTTAAATCAAACCTTTGAGTTTTCGCTCTCCCTTCATCCCATATAACAAAAAGGCTAATAGATCACAACAAAATGAAAATTTTAGAGTTTATGTGTGGAAAAAATTTAAAACAATAACATATGTAAGTAAAGTAAGTTTAATCACATACCAAAAATGAACACAAAAGTTTTCTTGTCCAAGTTTGGGAAATTCCAGTAGTTCAACCTTAACAGCTTGGAATTTTATAAGAAAGAGATTTCTTTCACAAATGCATGAAAAATGGATATGCATAAATGAAACATGTTATAGATGCAAATCACCGATGGATCCAAACCTTTTAAAGAGAATAAAAAGTGCTCAGTAAATTCTCAAGTGAAATTGCGGTGGGATATTTACCCGAGTCAAACAAGCCATTATTTTGGCCGTTTACAAAAAGCTGACCTAACGATCATAGATGATTGAAAAGTGATTTAGCATGCGTAACAGGCTATATTACCCTGAGAAATGACTTATGGATTTGGAGTCAACACTCAGTTAAAAATCGCCCCCCTCACCCTTTTCTCGACGATTGCAAAACCATATATTTAAAAGCAAAAAAGAGCTTACAATCCCTAAAAATTACAGACACTCTTTGGAATTATCTCTCTCTACATTTTTGCATTGTGCATTTCCATTTTAGATGAACTCTTTTTTCTTTAATCAAAACTTTGAGTTTTCGCTCTCCCTTCATCCCGTAAAACTAAAAAAGGCAAATAGATCACAACAAAATGAAAATTTTCAAGTTTATGTATAGAAAAAATTTAAAAAAGAGATTTTATAAAAAAGATATTTCTTCCACACATGCTTTAAAAATGGATATACATGCTTGAAACGTGTTAAGGATGAAAATCACCTGTGGATCCAAACCTTTTAAAGAGAATAACAAACGCTCATTAAATTCTCAAGTGAACGTGCGGTAGGATATTTACCTGAGTCAAACAAGCCATTATTTTTCCCTTTTACAAAAAGCTGACCTAACAATCATAGATGATTGTAAAGTGATTTATCATATGTAACGGGCTATATTACCCTAATAAATGACTTATTGATTGGGAGTCAACACTCAGTTAAAAAACCCCTGCCTCCTCGTTTGCCCAACGATTGTAAAACCTGATATATAAAAACAAAAAAGAGCTTACAAGCCCCAAAAACTACAGACACTCTTTGGAATTATCACCCTCTACATTTGTGGATTGTGCATTTCCATTTTATATGTACTCTTTTTTCTTAAATTAAAACTTTGAGTCTATGCTCTCCTTTCATCCCATAAACTGAAAAGGCAAATAGATCACAACAAAAAGAAAATTTTAGAGTTTATGTAAGGAAAAAAATTAAAACAATAACAAATGTAAGTAAAGAAAATTTATTCACATACCACAAATGAACACAAACGTTTTGTTGTCCAAGTTAGGGAAATTCCACTAGTTCAACCCTAACAACTTGGAATTTTATAAGAAAGAGATTTTTTCCACACATGCTTTAAAAATTTATATGCATGCTTTGAAACTTGTTAAAGATGCAAATCACCTATGGATCCAAACCTTCTAAAGAGAATAACAAACACTCATTAAATTCTCAAGTGAACGTGCGGTGGGATATTTACCCGAGTCAAAAAAGCAATTATTTTGCCCATTTACAAAAAGCTGACCTAACGATAATAGATGATTGTAAATTGATTTAGAATGCGTAACGGGCTATATTACACTAAGAAATGACTTATGGATTGGGAGTCAACACTCAGTTAAAAATCCCCCTCCTCCGCCTTTTCCTGACGATTGCAAAACCTGTTATATAAAAACTAAAAAGAGTCTACAATCCCCCAAAATTACTGACACTCTTTGGAATTATCACTCTCTGCATTTGTGCATTGTGCATTTCCATTTTTTATGTACTCTTTTTTCTTAATTCAAAACTTTGAGTTTTCACTCTCCCTTCATCCCGTCAACAAAAGAAGCAAATAGATCACAACAAAATGAAAATTTTAGAGTTGATGTATAGAAAAAATTTAAAACAATAACAAATGTAAGTAAAGAAATTTTTTTCACACACCACAAATGAACACAAAAGTTTTGTTGTCCATGTTTGTGAAATTCCTCTAGTTCAACCCTAACAAATTGGAATTTTATAAGAAAGTGATTTCTTCGACACATGCTTTATAATTGGATATGCATCTTTGAAACATGTTAAAGATGCCAATCACCTATTGATCCAAACCTTTTAAAGAGAATAACAAGCGCACATTAAATTCTCAAGTGAACGTGTGGTGGGATATTTACCCGGGTCAAACAGGCCATTATTTTGCCCGTTTACAAAAAGCTGACTTAACGGTCATAGATGATTGTAAAGTGATTTATCATGCGTGACGGGTTATATTACCCAAAAAAATGACTTTTGGATTAGGAATCAACACTCAGTAAAAAATCCCCCGCCTTCCCCTTTTCCCAACGATTGGAAAACCTGATATATAAAAACTAAAAAGAGCTTACAATCCCCAAAAATTACTGACACTCTTTGGAATTATCTCTCTCTACATTTGTGCATTGTGCATTTCCATTTTATATCTACTCTTTTTTCTTGAATCAAAATTTTGAGTTTTCACTCTCCCTTAATCCTGTAAACCAAAAAGGCAAATAGATCACAACAAAATGAAAATTTTAGAGTTTATGTATGGAAAAAATTTTAAACAATAAAAAAATTAAGTAAAGAAAATTTATTCACACACCACAAATGAACACAAAAGTTTATTTGTCCAAGTTTGGGAAATTCCACTAGTTAAATGCTAACAACTTGGAATTTTATAAGAAAGAGATTTCTTCCACACATGCTTTAAAAATTGATATGCATGCTTGAAATATGTTAAAGATGCAAATCCCCTATGGATCCAAACCTTTTAAAGAGAATAACAAACACTCATTAAATTCTCAAGCGAACGTGCGGTTGGAAACCAAAGTCAAACAAGCCATTATTTTGCCCGTTTACAAAAAGCTGACCTAATGATCATAGATAATTGTAAAGTTATTTATCACGCGTATCAGGCTATATTACCCTAAGAAACAACTTATGGACTGGGAGTCAACACTAAGTTAAAAATCCCCGGCCTCTCTTTTCCTGACGATTGCAAAACCTAATATATAAAAACTAAAAAGAGTTTACAATCCCTAAAAATTACTGACACTCTTCTGAATTATCTCTCTCTACATTTGTACATTGTGCATTTCAATTTTAGATGTACTCTTTTTTCTTAAATCAAAACATTGAGTTTTTGCTCTCACTTCATCCCGTAAACCAAAAAGGAAAATAGATCACAACAAAATGAAAATTTTAGAGTTTCTGTATGGAAAAAATTTAAAAGAATAACAAATGTAAGTAAAGAAAATTTATTCACAGACCAGTAATGAACACAAAAGTTTTGTGGTCCAAGTTTTGGAACTTCCACTAGTTCTACCCTAACAGCTTGGAATTTTATAAGAAAGAGGTTTCTTCTACACAAGCTTTAAAAATGGATATGCATGCTTGAAACATGTTATAGATGCAAATCACCTATGGATCCAAACCCTTTAAAGAGAATAACAAACGCTCATTAAATTCTTAAGTGAACATGCGGTGGGATATTTACCCCAGTCAAACAAGCCATTATCTTGCCCGTTTACAAAAAGCTGACCTAACGATCATAGATGATTGTAAAGTGATTTATCATGTGTTAGGAAATGACTTATGGAGTGGGAGTCAACACTCTGTTAAAAATCCCCCGCCTCCCCCTTTTCCCGACGATTGTAAAACCTGATATTTAAAAACTAAAAAGTGCTTACAATCCCTAAAAACTTAAGACACTCTTTGGAATTATCTCTTTCTAAATTTGTGTATTGTGCATTTCCTTTTTGATGTACTCTTTTTTCTTAAATCAAACCTTTGAGTTTTCGCTCTCCCTTCTTCCCATATAAAAAAAGGCTAATAGATCACAACAAAATGAAAATTTTAGAGTTTATGTATGGAAAAAATTTAAAACAATAACAAATGTAAGCAAAGAAAGTTTATTCACACACCACAAATGAACACAAAAGTATTTTTGTCCAAGTTTTCGAAATTCCACTAGTTCAACCCTAACAGCTTGGAATTTTATAAGAAAGAGATTTCTTCCACAAATGCTTTAAAAATGGATATGCAAGCTTGAAACATGTTATAGATGCAAATCACCGATGGATCCAAACCTTTTAAAGAGAATAACAAGCGCTCAGTAAATTCTCAAGTGAATGTGCGGTGGGATATTTACCCGAGTTAAACAAGCCATTATTTTGCCCGTTTACAAAAAGCTGACCTAACGATCATAGATGATTGAAAAGTGATTTATCATGCGTAACAGGCTATATTACCCTATGAAATGACTTATAGATTGGGAGTCAATACTCAGTTAAAAATCACCCGCCTCCCCCTTTTCTCGACGATTGCAAAACCTGATATTTAAAAACAAAAAAGAGGTTACAATCCCTAAAAATTATAGAAACACTTTGGAATTATCTCTCTCTACATTTGTGCATTGTGCATTTTCAATTTAGATGTACTCTTTTTCCTTAAATCAAAACTTTGAGTTTCGCTCTCGCTTCATCCAATAAACCAAAAAGGCAAATAGATCACAACAAAATGAAAATTTTAGAGTTTATGTATGGAAAAAATTTAAAACAATAACAAAAGTAAGTAAAGAAAATTTATTCACACACCACAAATGAACACAAAAGTTTTGTTGTCCATGTTTGGGAAAATCCACTAGTTCAACCCTAACCGTTTGGAATTTAATAAAAAAGAGATTTCTTCCACACATGTTTTAAAAATGGATATACATGATTGAAAAGTCTTAAGGATGAAAATCACCTATGGATCCAAACTTTTTAAATAGAATTACAATCGCTTATTAAATTCTCAAGTGAACGTGCGGTGGGATATTTACCCGAGTCAAACAAGCCATGATTTAACCCGTTTACAAAAAGCTGACCTAACGATCATAGATGATTGTAAAGTGATTTATCATGCGTAACGGGCTATATTACCATAAGAAATGACATATGGACTGGGAGTCAACGCTCATTTAAAAAACTCCCGCCACCCCCTTTTTCCAACGATTGCAAAACCTGATATATAAAAACTAAAAAAAGCTTACAATCCCTAAAAATTACAGACATTCTTTTGAATTATCGCTATCTAAATTTATGTATTGCCATTTTAGATATACTCTTTTTCCTTAAATCAAAACTTTGAGTTTTCGCTTTGTCTTCATCGCGTAAACCAAAAAGGCAAAAAGATCAAAACAAAATGAAAATTTTTGAGTTTATATATGGAAAAAATTTAAAACAATTACAAATATAAGTGAAGAAAATTTATTCACACACCACAAATGAACACAAAAGTTTAGTTGTCCAAGTTTGGGCAATTCCACTGTTCAATCCTAACAGATTGCAAAAACTAATATATAAAAAATAAAAAGAGCTTACAATCCCTAAAAGTTACAGACACACTTCGGAATTATCTCTGTCTACATTTCTGCATTGTGCGTTTCCATTTTAGATCTACTCTTTTTTCTTAAATCAAAACATTGAGTTTACGCTCTCCCTTCATCCCGTAAACCTAAAAGGCAAATAGATCACAACAAAATGAAAATTTTAGAGTTTATGTATGGAAAAAATATAAAACAATAACAAATTTAAGCGAAGAAAATTTATTCACACACCCCAAATGAACACAAAAGCTTTGTTGTCCTAGTTTGGGAAATTCCACTAGTTCAACTCTAACAGATTGGAATTTTATAAGAAAGAGATTTCTTCCACACATGCTGTAAAAATGGATAAGCATGTTTGAAACATGTTAAAGATGCAAATCACCCATGGATCCAAACCTTTTAAAGAGAACAACAAGCGCTCATTAAATTCTCAAGTGAACGTGCGGTGGGATATTTACTTGAGTCAATCAAGCCATTATTTTGACCATTTACAAAAAGCTGACCTAACGATCATAGATGATTTTAAAGTGATTTATCATGCATAATGGGATATATTACCCTAAGAAATGACTTATGGATGTGGAGTCAACACTCTGTTAAAAACCCCCGCCTCCCCCTTTTCCCGACGATTGCAAAACCTGATATATAAAAACTAAAAAGAGATTATAATCCCAGAAAATTACAAACACTCTTTGGAATTATCTCTCTCTACATTTGTGCATTGTGCATTTACATTTTAGATGTACTATTTTTTCTTAAATCAAAACTTTGAGTTTTCCCTCTCCCTTCATCCCGTAAACTAAAAAGGCAAATAGTTCACAACAAAATGAAAATTTTAGAGTTTATGTATGGAAAATATTTAAAATGATAACAAATGTAAGTAAAGAAAATTTATTCACACACCACAAATGAACACAAAAGTTTTTTTGTCCAAGTTTGGGAAATTCCACTAGTTCAACCCCAATAGCTAGGAATTTTATCAGAAAAAGATTTATTCCACACATGCTTTAAAAATTTATATGCATGTTTGAAACATGTTAAAAATTTAAATCACCCATGGATCCAAACCTTTTGAAGAAAGTAACAACCGCTCATTAAATTCTCAAGTGAACGTGCGGTGGGATATTTACCCGAGTGAAATAAGCCATTCTTTTGCGTATTAAAAAAAAGCTGACTTAACGATCTTAGATGATTGTAAAGTGATTTATCATGTGCAACGGGCTATATTATTACCCTAAGAAATGATTTTTGGATTGAAAGTCAACACTCTGCTAAAAATCCTCCTTTCCCCGTTTTCCCGACGATTGCAAAACCTGATATATAAAAACAAAAAAGAGCTTACAATTCCTAAAAATTACAGACACTCTTTGGTATTATATCTCTCTACATTTGTGCATTGTGTATTTCCATTATAGAAGTACTCTTTTTTCTTAAATGAAAAGTTTGAGTTTTCGCTTTCCCTTCATCCCATGGACGAAAAAGGCAAATAAATCTCACCTAAATGAAAATTTTAGAGTTTATGTATGGAAAAAATTTAAAAAAATAACAAAAGTAAGTAAAGAAAATTTATTCACACACCACAAATGAACACAAAAGTTTTGTTGTCCAAGTTTGAGGAATTCCACTAATTCAACCCTAACTGCTTGGAATTTTATAAGAAAGAGATATCTTCCACACATGCTTTAAAAATGGATGTGCATGCTTGAAACATGTTAAAAATGCAAATCACCTATGGATCCAAACCTTTTAAAGAGAATAACAAATGCTCATTAAATTCTCAAGTGAACGTGCGGTGGGATATTTACCAGTGTCAAACAAGCCATTATTTTGCCCGTTTACAAAAAGCTGACCTAACGATCATAGTTGATTGTAAAGTGATTTATCATGCGTAACGGGTTGTATTACCCTAAGAAGTGATTTATGGATTGGGAGTCAACACTCTGTTAAAAATCCCCCGCCTCCCCCTTTTCACAACAATTGCAAAACTTGTTATATAAAAACTAAAAAGAGCTTACAATCCCTAAAAATTACAAACACTCTTTGGAATTATCTCTCTCTACATTTGTGCATTGTGCATAACTATTTTAGATGTATTCTTTTTTCTTCAATCAAAACTTTGAGTTTTCGCTTTCCCTTCATCCTGTAAACCAAAAAGGCAAATAGATCACACCTAAATGAATATTTTAGTGTTTATGTATGGAAAAAAACTTAAAACATTAACAAAAGTAAGTAAAAAAATTTATTCACACACCACAAATGAACACAAAAGTTTTGTTGTCCAAGTTTTGGAAATTCCACTAGTTCAACCCTAACAGCTTGGAATTTTAAAAGAAAGAGATTTCTTCCACACAAGCTTTAAAAATGGACATGAATGCTTGAAGGTTTTTAAAAAAGATGCAAATCACCTACGTTTCCAAACCTTTTAAAGAGAATAACAAACGCTCATTAAATTCTTTAGTGAACGTGCGGTGGGATATTTACCCGAATCAAACAAGACATTATTTTGCCCGTTTACAAAAGGCTGACCTAACGATCATAGACGATTGTAAAGTGATTTATCATGCGTAACGGGCTATATTACTCTAAGAAATGACGTATAGAGTGGGAGTCAACACTCAGTTAAAAATCCCCCGCCTCCCCCTTTTCCCGACGATTGCAAAACCTGTTATATAAAAACTAAAAAGTGCTTACAATCCCTTAAAATTACAGACACTCTTTCAAATTATCTCTCTTTAAATTTGTGTATTGTGCATTTCTATTTTAGATGTACACTTTTTTCTTTAATCAAAACTTTGAGTTTTCGCTCCCCCTTCATCCCGTCAACCAAAAAGGCAAATAGATAAAAAAAAAATGACAATTTTAGAGTTTATGTATGGAAAAAATTTAAAACAATAACAAAAGTAAAGAAAATTTATTCACACACCACAAATGAACCCAAAAGTTATGTGGTCCAAGTTTGGGAATTTCCACTAGTTCAACCCAAACAACATGGAATTTTATAAGAAAGTTGTTTCTTCCAAACATGCTTTAAAAATGGATATGCATGTTTGAAACATGTTAAAGATGAAAATCACCTATGGATCCAAACTATTGAAAGAGAATATCAAACGCTCATTAAATTCTCAAGAGAACGTGCGGATGGATATTTACCTGAGTCAAAAAAGCCATTATTTTGTCCGTTTAAAAAAAGTCGACCTAATGATAATAGATGATTGTAAATTTATTTATCATGCGTAACGGGCTATATTACCCTAAGAATGAGCTTATGGACTGGGAGTCAACACTCTATTAAAAATCCTCCGCCTCCCCCTTTTCCTGACGATTGCAAAACCTGATATATAAAAACTAAAAGGAGCTTACAATCCCAAAAAATTATAGAAACTCTTTCGAATTATCTCACTCTATATTTGTCCAATGTGAATTTCCATTTTAGATGTACTCTTTTTTCTTAAATCAAATCTTTGAGTTTTCGCTCTCCCTTCTTCCCGTAAAATCCCCCGCTTTTTGTAAAACCTGATATATAAAAACTAAAAAGAGCTTAAAATCCCCAAAAATTACAAACACTCTTTGGAATTATCTCTCTCTACATTTTTTCATTGTGCATTTCCATTTTATTTGTACTCTTTTTTCTTCAATCCAAACTTTGAGTTTCCGCTCCCCCTTCATCCCGTAAACCTAAAAGGCAAATAGATCAAAACAAAATGAAAATTTTAAAGTTAATGTATGGAAAAAATTTAAAACAATAACAAAACTAAGTAAAGAAAATTTATTCACACACCACAAATGAACACAAAAGTTTATCTGTATAAGTTTTGGTAATTCCACTAGTTCAACCCTAACAGCTTGGAATTTTTTAAGAAAGAGATTTCTTCCACACATGTTTTAAAAATGGATATGCATGCTTGAAACATGTTAAAGAAGCAAATCCCCTATGGATTCAAACCTTTTAAAGAGAATAACAAACGCTCATTAAATTCTCAAGTGAACGTGCGGAGGGATACCTGAGTCAAACAAGCCATTATTTTGCCCGTTTACAAAAAGCTGACCTAACGATCATAGACGATTGTAAAGTGATTTATCATGCGTAACAGGCTATATTACCCTAAAAAATGACTTATGGAATGGGAGTCAACACTAAGTGAAAAATCCCCCACAATCCCCCACCTCCTTTTCCAGACGATTGCAAAACCTGATATATAAAAACTAAAAAGAGCTTACAATCCCTAAAAATTACTGACTCTCTTTGGAATTATCACTCTCAACATTTTTGCATTGTGCATTTCCATTTTAGATGTACTCTTTTTTCTTAAATCAAGACTTTGAGTTTTCGCTCTCGCATCATCTCGTAAACCAAAAAGGCAAATTGATCACAAAAAAATGAACCCAAAAGTTTTGTTGTCCAAGTTTGGAAAATTTCACTAGTTCAACCCTAACAGCTTGAAGTTTTATATGAAAGAGATTTGTTCCACACATGCTTTAAAAATGGTTATACATGCTTGAAACATGATCAGGATGCAAATCACCAATGGATCTAAACCTTTTAAAGAGAATAAGAAATGCTCATTAAATTCTCAAGTGAACGTGCGGTGGGATATTTACCCGAGTCAAACAAGCCTTTATTTTACTCGTTTAAAAAAAGCTGACCTAACGATTATAGATGCTTGTAAAGTGATTTATATTGCGTAACAAGCTATATTACCCTAAGAAATGACTAATGGACTGGGAGTCAACACTCAATTAAAAATCCCCTGCCTCCCCCTTATCTCGAGGATTGCAAAACCTGATATATAAAAACTGAAAAGAGCTTACAATCCCTAAAAATTACAGACACACTTATGAATTATCTCTAACTAAATTTTCGTATTGTGCATTTTCATTTTAGATGTACTCTTTTTTCTTAAATCAATACTTTGATTTTTCACTGTCCCTTCATCCCGTAAACAAAAAAGGCAAATAGATCAAAACAAAATGAAAATTTTAGAGTTTATGTATGGAAAAAATTTAAAACAATAACAAATGTAAGTGATGAAAATTTATTCACACACCACAAATGAACACAAAAGTTTTGTTGTCCAAGTTTGGGAAATTCCACTAGTTCAACCCTAACACCTTGGAATTTTATAAGAAAGAGATTTCCTCCACAAATGCTTTAAAAATGGATATGCATGCTTGAAATATGTGGTAGATTCAAACCTTTTAAAGAGAATAACAAACGCTCATTAAATTCCCAAGTGAACATGCAGTGGGATATTTACCCGAGTCAAACAAGCCATTAGTTTGCTCGTTGACAAAAAGCTGACCTAACGATCATAGATGATTGTAATGTGATTTATCATGCGTAACGGGCTATATTACCCTAAGAAATAACATATGGAGTGGGAGTCAACACTCAGTTAAAAATCCCCCGCCTCCCCCTTTTCCAAACGATTGCAAAACCTGATATATAATAACTAAAAAGTGCTTACAATCCCTAAAAATTACAAACACTCCTTGGAATTATCTCTCTCTAAATTTGTGTATTGTGTATTTCCATTTTAGATGTACACATTTTTCTTAAATCAAAACTTTGAGTTTACGCTCTCCCTTCATCCCGTAAACCAAAAAAGCAAATAGATCACAAAAAAAAGAAAATTTTAGAGTTTATGTATCGAAAAAATTTAAAACAATTACAAATGTAAGAATAGAAAATTTATTCACACACCACAAATGAACACAAAAGTTTTGTTGTCCAAGTTTGGGAAATTCCACTAGTTCAACCCTAACACCTTGGAATTTTATAAAAAAAAGATTTCTTCCACAAATGCTTTAAAAACAGATATACATGCTTGAAACATGTTATAGATGCAAATCCCCGATGGATCCAAACCTTTTAAAGAGAATAACAAGCGCTCATTAAATTCTCAAGTGAACGAGCGGCGGGATAATTACCTGAGTCAAACAAGCCATTATTTTGCATGTTTACAAAAAGCTGACCTATCGATCATAGATGATTGTAAAGTAATTTATCATGGGTAACGGGCTATATTACCCTAAGAAATGACTTATGGATTGGGAGCCAACACTCAGTTAAAAATCGCCCGCCTCCCCCCTTTGTTGATGATTGGAAAACCTGATATTTAAAAATAAAAAAGATCTTACAAACCCTAAAAATTACAGACACTCTTTGGAATTATCTCTCTCTACATTTGTGCATTGTGCATTTCCATTTTAGATGTACTCTTTTTTCTTAAATCGAAACTTTGAGTTTTCGCACGCCCTTCATCCCGTAAACCAAAAAGACAAATAGATCACCACAAAATGAAAATTTTAGAGTTTGTGTATGAAAAAAATTTAAAATAATAACAAAAGTTAGTAAAGAAAATTTTTTCACACACCACAAATGAACACAAAAGTTTTGTTGTCCAAGTTTGGAAAATTCAACTAGTTCAACCCTAACAGCTTGGAATTTTATAAGAGAGAGATTTCCTCCACAAATGCTTTTAAAATGGATATACAAGCTTAAAACATGTTAATGATGAAAATCACCTATGATCCAAACCTTTTAAAGCGAATAACAAATACTCATTAAATTCTCAAGTGAACGTGCGGTGGGATATTTACCTCATTCAAACATGCCATTATTTTACCCGTTTACAAAATGCTCACCAAACGTTCATAGATGATTGTAAAGTGATTTATCATGCATAACAGGATATATTACCCGAAGAAATGACTTATGGACTGGGAGTCAACACTCAATTAAAAATCCCCCGCCTCCCCTTTTTCCTGACGATTGTAAAACCTGATATATAAAAACTAAAAAGAGCTAACAATCCTTAAAAAGTACAGACATTCGTATGAATTATCTCTATCTAAATTTGTATATTGTGCATTTCCATTTTAGAAAAACTCTTTTTTCTTATATCAAAACTTTGAGTTTTCGCTCTCCCTTCATCCCGTTAACAAAAAAGGCAAATAGATCAAAACAAAATCACAATTTTAGAGTTTATGTATGGAAACAATTTAAAACATTAAAAAAATTATGTGAAGAAAATGTATTCACACGCCACAAATGAACACAAAAGTTTTGTTGTCCAAGTTTGGGAAATTCCATTAGTTCAAGCCTAACTACTTGGAATTTTATAAGAAAGAGATTTCTTCCACACATGCTTTAAAAATGGATATGCATGTTTGAAACATGTTAAAGATGAAAATACCTATGGATCCAAACCTTTTAAAGAGAATAACAAGCGCTCATTAAATTCTCAAGTGAACGTGCGGTGAGATATTTACCCGAGTCAAACAAGCCATTATTTTGATCGTTTACAAAAATCTGACATAACGATCATAGATGATTGTAAAGTGATTTATCATGCGTAATAGGATATATTACCCTAAGAAATGACTTATGGATAGGGAGTCAACACTCTGTAAAAAATCCCCCGCCTCCCCCTTTTCTCGACGTTTACAAAACCTGATATATAAAAACTAAAAAGAGCTTACAATCCCAAATATTACAGACACTCATTGGAATTATCTCTCTCTACATTTGTACATTGCGCATTCCATTTTAGATACTCTATTTTCTTAAATCAAAGCTTTGAGTGTTCACTCTCCCTTCATCCCGTTAACGTAAAAGGCAAAGAGATCACAACAAAATGAAAATTTTAGAATTTATGTATGGAAAAAATTTAAAACAATAACAAATGTAAGTAAAGAAAATTTATTCACACACCACAAATGAACACAAAAGTTTTGTTGTCCAAGTTTGGGAAATTCCACTAGTTCAACCCTAACAACTTGCAATTTTATAAGAAAGAGATTTCTTCCACACATGCTTTAGAAATGGATATGCATGCATGAAACATGTTAAAGATGAAAATCACCTATGGATCCAAACCTTTTAAAGCAAAAACAAAAGTTCATTAAATTCTCAAATGAACGTGCAGTGGGATATTTACTCGAGTCAAACAAGCCTTTATTTTTCCCGATTAAAAAAAGCTGACCTAAAGATCATAGATGATTGAAAAGTGATTTATCATGCTTAACGGGCTATATTACCCTAAGAAATGACTTTCAGACTGGGAGTCAACACTGAGTTAAAAATCCCCGCCTCCACCTTTTCTCGACGATTGAAAAATCTGATATATAAAAACTAAAAAAAGTATACAATCCCTAAAACTTATAGATACTCTTTGGAATAATCTCTCTCTAAATCTGTATATTGTGCATTTCAATTTTAAATGTACTCTTTTTTCTTAAATCAAAACTTTGAGTTTTTCCTCTCCCTTCAACCCGTAAACCAAAAAGGCAAATAGATCACAACAAAAAGAAAATTTTAGAGTTTATGTATGAAAAAAAATTAAAACAATAACAAATGTAAGTAATGAAAATTTATTCACACACCACAAATGAACACAAAAGTTTTATTGTCCAATTTTGGGAAATTCCACTAGTTCAACCCTAACAACTTGGTCTTTTATAAGAAAGAGATTTCATCCCCACATGCTTTAAAAATGGATATGCATGCTTGAAACATGTTAAAGATGCAAATCACCTATGGATCCAAACCTTTTAAAGAGAATAACCAGCGCTCATTAAATTCTCATGTGAACATGCGATGAGATATTTACCTGAGCCAAACAAACCATTATTTTACCCGTTTACCAAAAATTGACCTAACGATCATAGATAATTGTAAAATGATTTATCGAGCTATATTACCCTAAGAATTGACTTATGGATTGAGAGTCAACACTTAGTTAAAAATCGCCCGCCTCTCACTTTTCCCGATGATTGCAAAACCTGATATATAAAAACTAAAAAGAGCTTACAATCCCCAAAAATTATAGACACTCTTTGGAATTATCTCTCTTTACATTTTTGCATTGTGCATTTCCATTTTAGATGTACTCTTATTTTTAAATCAAAGCTTTGAGTTTTCGCTCTCCCTTCATCCCGTAAACCAAAAAGGAAAATAGATCACAACAAAATGAAAATTTTAGAGTTTATGTATGGAAAAAATTTCAAACAAAACAAATGTAACTAAAGAAAATTAATTCACACACCACAAATGAACAGAAAAGGTTTTGTTGTCCAGGTTTGGGAAATTCCACTAGCACAACCGTACCAACTTGGAATTTAATAAGCAAGAGATTCCTTCCACACATGCTTTAAATATGGATATGCATGCTTGAAACAGGTTATAGATACAAATCACCTTTGGATCCAAACCTTTTAAAGAGAATAACAAGCGCGCATTAAATTCTCAAGTGAACGTGCTGTGGGATATTTACCCGAGTCAAACAAACCATTATTTATCCTGTTTACAAAAAGTAGACCTAACGTTCATAGATGATTTTAAAGTGATTTACCCTAAGAAATGACTTATGGATTGGAAGTCAACACTAAGTTAATAATCGCCCACCTCTCCCTTTTCCCAAAGATTTCAAAACCTGATATATAAAAACTAAATTGAGCTTACAATCCCCAAAAATTACAAACACCCTTTGGAATTATCTCTCTCTACATTTGTGCATTGTACATTTCCATTTTAGATGTACACTTTTTTCTTAAATCAAAACATTGAGTTTTTGCTCTCCCTTCATCCGGTAAATCTAAGAAGCAAATAGATCACAACAAAATGAAAATTTTAGAGTTTATGTATGGAAAAAATTTTAAAAAATAACAAATGTAATTAAATGAAATTGATTCACATGCCACAAATGAACACAAAAGTTTTGTTGTCCAAGTTTGCGATATTCCACTAGTACAACCCTAACAGCTTTGAATTTTATAAGAAAGAGATTTCTTCCACACATACTGTTAAAATGGATATGCATACTTGAAACATGTTAAAGATGCAAATCACCTATGGATCCAAACCTTTTAAAGAGAATAACAAGCGCTCATTAAATTCTCAAGTGAACATGCGGTGTGATATTTACCCGAGTCAAACAAGCCATTATTTTGGCCGTTTACAAAAAGCTGACCTATCGATCATAGATGATTGTAAAGTGATTTATCATGCGTAATGGGCTATATTACCCTAAGAAAGACTTATGAATTGGGAGTCAACACTCAGTTAAAAATCCCCCGCCTCCCCCTTTTCCCGATGCTTGCAAAACCTGATATATAAAAACTAAAAAGAGCTTACAATCCCGAAAAATTACTAACACTCTTTCGAATTATCTCTCTCTAAATTTGTTCACTGTGCATTTCAATTTTATATGTACTCCTTTTTCTTAAATCCAAACTTTGAATTTTCTCTCTCCCTTCATCCCTTAAACCAAAAAGGCAAATATATCACAACAAAATGAAAATTTTAGAGTTTATGAAAGGAAAAAATTTTAAACCATAACAAATATAAGTAAAGAAAATTTATTCACACACCACAAATGGACACAAACGTTTTGTTGTCCAAGTTTTGAAATTCCAATAGTTCAACCCTAAAAGCTTGGAATTTTATAAGAAAGAGATTTCTTCCACACATGCTTTAAAAATGGATATGCATGCTTGAAACTTTTTAAAGATGCAAATCACCCACGGTTCCAAACCTTTTAAAGAGAATAACAAGCGGTCATTAAATTTTCAAGTGAACATGCGGTGGGATATTCACCCGAGTTAAACAAGCCATTATTTTGCACATTTGCAAAAAGTTGACCTAACGATCATAGATGATTGTAAAGTGATTTATCAAGCGTAACGGGCTATGCTACCCTAAGAAATGACTTATGGATTGGGAGTCAACACTCAGTTAAAAATCCCATGCCTCCCCCTTTTCCCAACGATCGCAAAACCAGATATATAAAAACTAAAAAGTGCTTACAATCCCCAAAAATTACAGAAACTCTTTGGAATTATATCTCTCTACATTTTTGCATTGTGCATTTCCATTTTTTATGTATTCTTTTTCTTAAATGAAAATTTTGAGTTTTCGTTCTCCTTTCATCCTGAAAACCAAAAAAGCAAATATATCACAACAAAATAAAAATTTTAGATTTTATGTATGGAAATAATTTACAACAATAACAAATGTAAGTAAAGAAAATTTATTCATACACCACAAATGAACACAAAAGTTTTGTTGTCTATGTTTGGGAAATTCCTCCAGTTCAACCCTAACAGCTTTAAAAATGGATATGCATGCTTGAAATTTTTAAAGATGCAATCACCCATGGGTCCAACCCTTTTAAAGAGAATAATAAACGCTCATTAAATTCTCAAGTGAACATGCGGTGGGATATTTACAATAGTCAAACAAACCATTATTTTACCCGTTTACAAAAAGCTGATCTAACGATCATACATGATTATAAAGTTATTTATCATGCGTAACGGGTTATATTACCCTAAGAAATGACTTATGGACTAGGTTTCAAAACTCAATTAAAAATCCCCCGCGTCCCCTTTTTTCTGACGATTGCAAAACCTGATATAAGAAAACTAAAAAGAGATTACAATCCCTAAAAATTACAGACACTCTTATGAATTATCTCTATCTAAATTTGTGTATTGTGAATTTCCATTTTAGATATACTCTTTTTTCTTAAATAAAAACTTTGAGTTTTCACTCTCCCTTCAACCCGTAAACCAAAAAGGGAAATAGAACAAAACAAAACTAAAATTTTAGAGTTTATGTATGGAAAAAATTTAACACAATAACAAATATAAGTAAAGAAAATTTATTCACGCACCACAAATGAACGCAAAAGTTTTGTTGTCCTTGTTTGGGAAATTCCACTAGTTCAAACCTAACCGCTTGGAATTTAATAAGAAAAAGATTTCTTCCACACAATGTTTAAAAATGGATTTGGATGTTTGAAATATGTTAAAGATGCAAATCACCTATGGATCCAAACCTTTTAAAGAGAATAACAAGCGTTCATTAAATTCTCAAGTGAACGTGCGGTGGGATATTTACCCGAGTCAAACTTGCCATTATTTTGCCCGTTTACAAAAAGTTGACCTAACGATCATAGATGATTGTAAAGTGATTTATCACGTGTAATGGGCTATATTACCCTAAGAAATGACTTATGGATTGGGAGTCAACACTCAGTTAAAAATCCCCCCTGCCCCTTTTCCTGACATTTGCAAAACCTGATATAAAATAACTAAAAAGAGCTTACAATCCTTAAAAATTAAAGACACTCTTTGGGATTATCTCTCTCTACATTTGTGCATTGTGCATTTCAATTTTAGATGTACTCTTTTTTCTTAAATCAAAACTTTGAGTTTTCTCTCTCCCTTCATCCCGTAAACAAAAAAGGCAAATAGATCACAAGAAAATGATAATTTTAGAGTTTATGTATGGAAAAAATTTTAAAACAATAACAAATGTAAGGAAAGAAAAGTTATTCACACACCTCATATGAACACAAAAGTTTTGTTGTCCAAGTTTAGGAAATTCTACTAGTTCAACCCTAACAACTTGGAATTTTTTAAGAAAGAGATTTCTTCCACATGCTTTAAAAATGGATAAGCATGCTTGACACATCTTAAATATGCAAATCACCTACGGATCCAAACCTTTTAAAGAGAATAACAAACGCTCATTAAATTCTAATGTGAACATGTGGTGGGATATTTACCTGAGTCAAACAAGCCAATATTTTGCCCGTTTACAAAAAGCTGACCTAATGATCATAAATGATTGTAAAGTGAGTTATCATGCGTAACGGGTTGTATTACCCTAAGAAATAACTTATGCAGTGGGAGTCAACACTTAGTTATAATCCTCCACCTCGCCCTTTTCCCGACGATTGGAAAACCTGATATATAAAAACTAAAAAAGTGCTTACAATCCCTGAAAATTACAGACACTCTATAGAATTATCTCTCTCTAAATTTTTGTATTGTGCATTTCCATTTTAGATATACTCTTTTTTCTTCAATCAAAACTTTGAGTTTTCGATCTCCCTTCATCCCGTAAACCAAAAAGACAAATAGATCACAACAAAATGAAAATTTTAGAGTTTATGTATGGAAAAAATTTAAAACCATAAAAAAATGTAAGTAAAGAAAATTTATTCACACACCACAAATGAACACAAAAGTTTTGTAGTCCAAGTTTGGGAAATCCCACTAGTTCAACCCTAACACCTTGGAATTTTATAAGAAAGAGATTTCTTCCACAAATGCTCTAAAAATGGATATGCATGCTTGAAACAAGTTATAGATGCAAATCCCCGATGGATCCAACATTTTAAAGAGAATAACATGTGCTCATTAAATTCTCAAGTGAACGTGCAGTGGGATATGTACCCGAGTCAAACAAGCCATTATTTTGCCCGTTTACAAAAAGCTGACCTAACGATCAAAGTTGATTGTAAATTGATTTATCATGTGTAACGGTCTATATTACCCTAAGAAAAGACTTATGGATTGGGAGTCAACACTCAGTTAAAAATCGCCCACCTCCCCCTTTTCTCGACGATTGCAAAACCTAATATTTAAAAACTAAAAAGGGCTTAAAATCCCTAAAAATCGCCCGCCTCTCACTTTTCCCGATGATTGCCAAACCTGATATATAAAAACTAAAAAGAGCTTACAATCCCCAAAAATTACAGACACTCTTTGGAATTATCTCTCTCTACATTTGTGCATTGTGCATTTCCATTTTAGATGTACTCTTTTTTCTTAAATAAAAACTTTGAGTTTTCGCTCTCCCTTCATCCCGTAAACCAAAAAGGCAAATAGATCACAGCAAAATAAAAATTTTAGAGTTCATGTATGGAAAAAATTTAAAACAACAACAAAAGTCAGTAAAGAAAATTTATTCACACACCAGAAATGAATACTAAAGTTTTGTTGTCCATGTTTGGGAAATTCCACTAGTTCAACCCTAACAACTTGGAATTTTATAAGAAAGAGACTCCTTCCAAACATGCTTTAAAAATGGATAAGCATGCTTGAAACATGTTAAAGATGCAAATCATCTATGGATGCAAACCTTTTAAAGACAAAACAAAAGCTCATTAAATTCTCAAGTGAACGTCTAGTGGGATATTTATCCGAGTCAAACAAGCCATTATTTTGCGCATTTACAAAAAGCTGACCTAACGATCTTAGATGATTGTAAAGTGATTTATCATGTGTAATGGGCTATATTCCCCTAAGAAATGACTTATGGATTGGGAGTCAACACTCAGTTAAAAATCCCCGGCCTCCCCCTTTTCAAGACGTTTGCAAAACCTGATATATAAAAACTATAAAGAGCTTACAATCCCTAAATATTACAGATATTCTTTGAAATTATCTGTCTCTAAATTTGTGTATTGTGCATTTCCGTATTAGATGTGCTCTTTTTCCTAGAATCAAAACTTTGAGTTTTCGCTCTCCCTTCAACCCGTAAACCAAAAAGGCAAATAGATCACAACAAAAAGAAAATTTTAGAGTTTATGTCTGAAAAAAATTTAAAACAATAAAAAATGTAAGTAAAGAAAATTTATTCAGACACCACAAATGAACACAAAAGTTTTGTTGTCCAAGTTTGGGAAAGTCCACTAGTTCAACCCTAACAGGTTGGACTTTTATAAGAAAGAGATTTCTTCCACACATGCTTTAAAAATGGATATTCATGCTTGAAACATGTTAAAGATGCAAATCCCTTATGGATCCAAACCTTTTAAAGAGAATAACAAGCGCTCATTAAATTCTCAAGTGAACGTGCGGTGAGATATTTACCCGAGTCAAACAAACCATTATTTTGCCCGCTTACAAAAAGCTGACCTAACGATCATAGATGATTGTAAAGTGATTTATCATGCGTAATGGGCTATATTAACCTAAGAAATGACATATGGATTGGGAGTCAATACTTAGTTTAAAATCGCCCGCCTCCCACTTTTCCCGACGATTGTAAAACCTGATATATAAAAACTAAAAAGAGCTTACAATCCCCAAAAATTATAGACACTCTTTGGAATTATCTCTCTCAAAATTGGTACATTGTGCATTTCCATTTTAGATGTACTCTATTTTCTTAAATCAAAACTTTGTGTTTTCGCTCTCCCTTCTTCCCGTTAACCAAAAAAGCAAATAGATCACAACAAAATGAAAATTTTAGATTTTATGTATGGAAAAAATTTAAAACAATAACAAATGTAAGTAAATAAAATTTATTCACACTTAAAACAATAAAAAATGTAAGTAAATAAAATTTATTCACACACCACAAATGAACAGGAAAAGTTTTGTTGTCCAAGTTTGGGAAATTCCACTAGTAGAACCCTAACAGCTTGGAATTTTATATGAAAGAGATATCTTCCACACATGCTTTAAAAATGGATATGCATGCTTGAAACAAGTTATAGATGTAAATCACCTATGGATCCGATCCTTTTAAAGAGAATAACAAGCGCTCATTAAATTCTCAAGTGAACGTGCAGTGGGATATTTACCTGAGTCTAACAAGCCATTATTTTGCCCGTTTACAAAAAGCAGACCTAACGATCATAGATGATTGTAAAGTGATTTATCATGTGTAATGGGGTATATTACCCTAAGAAATGACTTATGGATTGGGAGTCAACAGTCAGCTAAAAATCGCCCGCCACCCCCTTTTCTCGACGATTTCAAAACCTGATATTTAAAGACTAAATAGAGCTTACAATCCCTAAAAATTACAAACACTCTTTGGAATTATCTCTCTCTACATTTGTGCATTGTGCATTTCCATTTTAGATGTACTCTTTTTTCTTAATTCAAAACTTTGAGTTTTCGCTTGCCATTCATCCCGTAAACCTAAAAGGCAAATAGATCCCAACAAAATTAAAATTTTAGAGTGTATGTCTGGAAATTTAAAACAATAACAAATGTAAGTAAATGTAATTTATTCACATGCCACAAATGAACACAAATTTTTTTTTGTCCATGTTTGCAAAATTTCACTAGTACAACCCTAACAGCTTGGACTTTTATAAGAAAGAGATTTCTTCCACACATACTTTCAAAAATGGATATGCATGCTTGAAACTTGTTAAAGATGCAAAACACCTATGGATCCAAACCTTTTAAAGAAAATCACAAGCGCTCTTTAAATTCTCAAGTGAACGTGCGGTGGGATATTTACCCGAGTCAAACAAGCCATTATTTTGCACATTTACAAAAAGCTGACCTAACGATCATAGATGATTGTAATGTGATTTATCATGCGTAACGGGCTATACTACCCTAAGAAATAACTTATCGATTGGGAGTCAACACTCTGTTAAAAATCCCCCGCCTCCCCCTTTTCCTAACGATCCCAAAACAAGATATCTAAAATCTAAAAAGAGCGTACAATCCCCAAAAATTACAGGCACTCTTTGGAATTATCTCTCTACATTTGTGCATTGTGCATTCCCTTTTTTTATGTACTCTTTTTCTTAAATGAAAACTTTGAGTTTTCGCTCTCCCTCCATCCCGAAAACCAAAAAAACAAATAGATCACAACAAAATAAAAATTTTAGAGTTTATGTATGGAAAAAATTTAAAACAAAAACAAATGTAAGTAAAGAAAATTTATTCGCACACCACAAATGAACACAAAAGTTTTGTATTCCATGTTTGGGAAATCCCTCCAGTTCAACCCTAACAGATTGGAATTTTATAAGAAAGAGATTTCTTCCATACATGCTTTAAAATGGATATACATGCATGAAACATGTTAAGGATGCAAATCACCTATGGATCCAAACCTTTTAAAGAGAATAATAAACGCTCATTAAATTCTCAAGTGAACGTGCGGTGGGATATTTACCCTAGTCAAATAAGCCATTATTTTACCCGTTTACAAAAAGCTGACCTAACGATCATACATGATTGTAAAGTGATTTATCATGCGTAATGGGTTATATTACCCTAAGAAATGACTTATGGACTAGGTGTCAAAACTCAATTAAAAATCCCCCGCCTCCCATTTTTTCCCAACTATTGCAAAACCTGATATATGAAAACTAAAAGAGCTTACAATCCCTAAAAATTACAGACACTCTTATGAATTATCTCTATCTAAATTTGTGTGTTGTGAATTTCCATTTTAGATATACTCTTTTTTCTTAAATCAAAACTTTGAGTTTTCGGTCTCCCTTCATCCCGTAAACCAAAAAGGCAAATAGATAAAAAAAAATTAAAATTTTAGAGTTTATGTAAGGAAAAAATTTAACATAATAACAAATGTAAGTGAAGAAATTTTTTTCACACACCACAAATGAACACAAGTTTTGTTGTCCTTGTTTGGGAAATTGCTCCAGTTCAACCCTAACAGACTGGAATTTTATAAGAAAGAGATTTCTTCCACACATGCTTTAAAAATGGATATACATGCTTGAAACATGTTAAATTCTCAAGTGAACCTGTAGTGGGATATTTACCCAAAAAAAAAGCCATTATTTTGCCCATTTTTAAAAAGTTGACCTATCGATCATAGATGATTGTAAAGTGATTTATCATGCATAATGGGCCATATTACCCTAAGAAATGACTTATAGAGTGGGATTCAACACTTAGTTAAAAATCCTCAGCGCTGCCCCCACCCCCCCTTTTCCCCACGATTGCAAAACCTGATATATAAAAACTAAAAAGTGCTTACAATCCCTGAAAATTACAGACACTCTATGGAATTATCTCTCTCCAAATTTGCGTATTATGCATTTCCATTTGAGATATACTCTTTTTTCTTAAATCAAAACTTTGAATTTTTGCTCTCCCTTCATCCCGTAAACCAAAAAGGCAAATAGATCAAAACAAAATGAAAATTTTGGAGTTTATGTATGGAAAAAATTTAAAACAGCAACAAATGTAAGTAAATAAAATTTACTCACACACCACAAATGAACACAAAAGTTTTGTTGTCCAAGTTTGGGAAATTCCACTTCTTCAACCCTAACACCTTGGAATTTTATAAGAAAGAGATTTCTTCCCCAAATGCTTTAAAAATGGATATGCATGCTTGAAACATGTTATAGATGCAAATCACCGATGGATCCAAACCTTTTAAAGAGAATACCAAGCGCTCATTAAATTCTCAAGTGAACGTGCGGTGGGATTTGTACCCGAGTCAAACAAGCCATTATTTTGCCCATTTACAAAAAGCTGACCGAACGATCATAGATGATTGTAAAGTGATTTATCATGTGTAACGGGCTATATTACCCTAAGAAATGACTTATGGATTAGGAGTCAACACTCAGTTAAAAATCGCCCGTCTCCCCTTTTCTCGACGATTACAAAACCTGATATTTAAAATCTAAAAAGGGCTTAAAATCCCTAAAAATTAAGACACTCTTTCGAATTATCTGTCTCTACATTTGTGTATTGTACATTTCTATTTTAGATGTACTCTTTTTTATTAAATCAAAACTTTGAGTTTTCGCTCTCCCTTCATCCCGTAAACCAAAAACGCAAATAGATCACAACAAAATGAAAATTTTAGAGTTTATGCATGGAAAAAATTTAAAACAATGACAAAAGTAAGGAAAGAAAATTTATTCACACACCACAAATGAACAGAAAAGTTTTGTTGTCCAAGTTTGGGAAATTCCATTAGATCAACCCTAACAGCTTGGAATTTTATATGAAAGAGATTTCTTCCACACATTCTTTGAAAATTGATATGCATGTTTGAAATAAGTTAAAGATGCAAATCACGTTTGGATCCAAACCTTTTAAAGAGAAAACAAAAGCTCATTAAATTCTCAAGTGAACGTGCGGTGGGATATTTACACAAGTCAAACAAGCCATTATTTTGCCCGTTTACAAAAATTTTACCTAAAGATCATAGATGATTGCAAAGTGATTTATCATGCGTAACGGGCTATATTACCCTATGAAATGACTTATGGACTGGGAGTCAACACTCAATTGAAAATACCCTGCCTCCACCTTTTCCCGACGATTGCAAAACCTGATATATAAAAACTAAAAAGAGCTTACAATCACTAAAAATTACAGATACTCTTTGGAATTATCGATTTTATGTATGGAAAAAATTTAAAATATTAACAAAAGTAAGTAATGAAAATTTATTCACACACGACAAATGAACCAAAAAGTTTTGTTGTCCAAGTTTGGGAAATTGCACTAGTTCAACCCTAACAGCTTGGAGTTTTATATGAAAGAAATTTGTTCCACACATGCTTTAAAAATGGTTATACAGGCTTGAAACATGTTCAGGATGCAAATCACCAATGGATCTAAACCTTTTAAAGAGAATAAGAAACGCTCATTAAATTCTCAAGTGAACGTGAGGTGGGATATTTACCCGAGTCAAACAAGCCTTTATTTTACTCGTTTAAAAAAAGTTGACCTAACGATTATAGATGATTGTAAAGTGATTTATATTGCGTAACCGGCTATATTACCCTAAGAAATGACTTATGGACTGGAAGTCAACACTCAATTAAAAATCCCCTGCCTCCCCCTTTTCTCGACGATTGCAAAACCTGATATATAAAAACTGAAAAGAGCTTACAAGCCCTAAAAATTACAGACACTCTTTTGAATTATCTCTATCTAAATTTGCGTATTGTACATCTTCATTTTAGATATACTCTTTTTTCTTAAATCAATACTTTGATTTTTCACTATCCCTTCATCCCGTAAACAAAAAAAGCAAATAGATCAAAACAAAATGAAAATTTTAGAGTTTATGTATGGAAAAAATTTAAAACAATAACAAATGTAAGTGAAGAAAATTTATTCACACACCACAAATGAACACAAAAGTTTTGTTGTCCAAGTTTGGGAAATTCCACTAGTTCAACCCTAACACATTGGAATTTTATAAGAAAGAGATTTCCTCCACAAATGTTTTAAAAATGGATATGCATGCTTGAAACATGTGGTAGATTCAAATCACCTATTGATCAAAACCTTTTAAAGATCATAACAAACGCTCATTAAATTCCCAAGTGAACATGCAGTGAGATATTTACCCGAGTCAAACAAGCCATTAGTTTGCTCGTTGACAAAAAGCTGACCTAACGATCATAGATGATTGTAATGTGATTTATCATGCATAACGGGCTATATTACCCTAAGAAATAACTTATGGAGTGGGAGTCAACACTCAGTTAAAAATCTCCCGCCTCCCCCTTTTCTCGATGATTGCAAAACCAAATATATAAAAACTAAAAAGAGCTTACAATCCCTAAAAATTACAGACACTCTTTGGAATTATCTCTCTCTACATTTGTGCATTGTGCATTTCCATTTTAGATATACTCTTTTTTCTTAAATCAAAACTTTCAGTTTTCGCTCTACCTTCATCCCGTAAACCAAAAAGGTAATTAGATCACAACAAAATGAAAATTTTAGAGTTTATGTGTGGAAAAATTTTTAAAAAATAACAAATGTAAGTAAAAACAATTTATTCACACACCAAAAAATGAACCCGAAAGTTTTATGGTCCAAGTTTGGGATATTCCACTAATTCAACCCTAACAACTCGGAGTTTTATAAGAAAGATATTTCTTCCACACATGCTTTAAAAATGGATATGCATGCTTGAAACATGTTAAAGATGTAAATCACTTATGGATCTAAACCTTTTAAAGAGAAAACAAAGGCAAATTAAATTCTCAAGTGAACGTGCGGTGGGATATTTACACGAGTCAAACAAGCTTTTATTTTTTCCATTTTCAAAAAGCTAACCTAACGATCATAGATGATTGAAAAGTGATTTATCATGCTTAACAGGCTATATTACCGTAAAAAATGACTTATGGACTGGGAGCCAAGACTCATTTAAAAATCCGCTGCCTCCACCTTTTCCCAACGATTGCAAAACCTGATATATAAAAACTAAAAAGAGCTTACAATCCCTAATAATTATAGATACTCTTTGGAATTATCTCTCTCTAAATTTGTGTATTGTGCATTTCAATTTTAGATGTACTCTTTTTTCTTAATTCAAAACTTTGAGTTTTCGCTCTCCCTTCAACCTGTAAACCAAAAAGGCAAATAGATCACAACAAAATGAAAATTTTAGAGTTCATGTATGAAAAAAATTTAAAACAATAACAAATGTAAGTAAAGAAAATTTATTCACACACCACAAATGAACATAAAAGTTTTGTTGTCCAAGTTTGGAAAATTCCACTACTTGAACCCTAACAGCTTGGACTTTTATAAGAAAGAGATTTCTTCCCTACATGCTTTAAAAATGGATATGCATGCTTGAAACATGTTAAAGATGTAAATCACCTATGGATCCAAACCTTTGAAAGACAATAACAAGCGCTCATTAAATTCTCAAGTGAACGTGCGGTGGGATGTTTACCCGAGTCCAACAAGCCATTATTTTGCCCGTTTACAAAAAGCAGATCTAACGATCATAGATGTTTGTAAAGTGATTTATCATGCGTAATGGGGATATTACCCTAAGAAATGACATATGGATTGGGAGTCAACACTTAGTTAAAAATCGCCCGCCTCCCCCTTTTCCCCACGACTTCAAAACCTGATATATAAAAACTAAAATGAGCTTACAATCCCTAATAATTATAGATACTCTTTGGAATTATCTCTCTCTAAATTTGTGTATTGTGCATTTCAATTTTAGATGTACACTTTTTTATTAAATCAAAACTTTGAGTTTTCGCTCTCCCTTCATCCCGTAAACCTAAAAGGCAAATAGATCACAACAAAATGAAAATTTTAGAGTTTATGTATGGAAAAAATTTTAAAAAATAACAAATGTAAGTAAAGAAAATTTATTCACACACCACAAATGAACACAAAAGTTTTTTTGTCCAAGTTTGAAAAATTCCACCTATTCAACCCTAATAGCTTGGAATTTTATAAGAAAGAAGTTTCTTCCACACGTGCTTTAAAAATGGATATGCATGCTTGAAAAATGTTAAAGATGCAAATCACTTAACCTTTTAAAGTGAATAACAAGCGCTCATTAAATTCTCAAGTGAACGTGCGGTGGGATATTTACTAGAGTCAAACAAGCCATTATTTTGCCCGGATACAAAAAGCTGACCTAAGGATCATAGATGATTGAAAAGATATTTATCACACGTAACGGGTTATATTACCCTAAGAAATGACTTATGGATTGCGAGTCAATACTTAGTTAAAAATATCCCACCTCCCCCTTTTCCCAACGATTGTAAAACCTGATATATAAAAACTAAAAAGAGGTTACAATCCCTAAAAATTACAGACACTCTTTGGAATTATCTATCTCTACATTTGTGTATTGTGCATTTCCATTTTACATGTACACTATTTTATTAAATCTACAAACCATAAACCAAAAAGGCAAATAGATCACAATAAAATGAAAATTTTAGAGTTCATGTATGAAACAAATTTAAAACAATAACAAATGTAAGTAAAGAAAATTTATTCACACACCACAAATGAACATAAAAGTTTTGCTGTCCAAATTTTGGATATTCCACTAGTTCAACCCTAACAACTTGGAATTTTATAAGAAAGAGATTACTTCCACACATGCTTTAAAAATGGATATGCATGCTTGAAACATGTTAAACATGCAAATCACCTATCGATCCAACCCTTTTAAAGAGAATAACAAGCGCTCATTAAATTCTTAAGTGATGGTGCTGTGGGATATTTACCCGAGTCAAACAAGCCACAATTTTGCTCTATTACAAAAAGCTGACCCAAGGATCATAGATGATTGTAATGTGATTTATCATGCATAACGGGCTATATTACCCTAAGAAGGACTTATGGATTGGGAGTCAACACTCAGTTAAAAATCCCCCACGTCCCCCTTTTCCCAACGATTGCAAAACCTGATATATATAAACTAAAAAGAGCTTACAATCCTGAAAAATTACAGACACTCTTTGGAATTATCTCTCTCTACATTTGTGCATTGTGCATTTCCATTTTAGATTTACTCTTTTTTCTTAAATGAAAACTTTGAGTTTTCGCATTCCCTCCATCCTGTAAACCAAAAAGGCAAAAAGATCACACCAAAATGAAAATTTTAGAGTTTATGTATGGAAAAAATATAAAACAAAAACAAAAGTAAGTAAATAAAATTTATTCACACACCACAAATGAACACAAAAGTTTTGTTGTCCATGTTTGGGAAATTCCACTAGTTCAACCCTAACAGCTTGGAATTTTATAAGAAAGAGATTTCTTCCACACATGCTTTAAAAATGGATATGCATGCTTGAAACATATTAAAGATGCAAATCACCTATGGATCCAAACCTTTTAAAGAGAATAACAAACGCTCATGAAATTCTCAAGTGAACGTGAAGTGGTATATTTACCCGAGTCAAAAAAGCCATTATTTTCCCATTTACAAAAAGCTGACCTAACAATCATAGATGATTGTAAAGTGATTTATCATGCGTAACGGGCTATATTACCATAAGAAATGACTTATGGATTGGGAGTCAACACTCAGTTAAAAATCGCCCACCACCTCCTTTTCCCAACTATTGCAAAACCTGATATATAAAGACTAAAAAGAGCTTACAATCCCTAAAAATCACTGACAATCTTATGAATTATCTCTATCTAAATTTGTGTATTGTGCATTTCCATTTTAGATGTACTCTTTTTAATTAAATCCAAACTTTCAGTTTTCGCTCTCCCTTCATCCTGTAAACCAAAAAGGCAAATAGATCAAAACAAAATGAAAATTTTAGAGTTTATGTATGGAAAAAATTTAAAACAATAACAAATGTAAGTAAAGAAAATTTATCCGTACTCTGCAAATGAATTCAAAAGTTTTATTGTCCAAGTTTGGGAAATTCCACTAGTACAACCCTAACAGCTTGGAATTTTATAAGAAAGAGATTTCTTGCACACATGCTTTAAAAATGGATATGCATGTTTGAAACATGTTAAAGATGCAAAAAACCTATGGATCCAAACCTTTTAAAGAGAATTACAAGCTCTTGAAATTGTCAAGTGAACGTGCGGTGGGATATTTACTCGAGTCAAATAAGCCATTATTTTGCCCGTTTACAAAAGGCTGACCTAACGATCATAGATGATTGTAAAGGGATTTATCATGCGTAATAGGCTCTATTACCCTAAGAAATGACTTATGGATTGGGAGTCAACACTCAGTTAAAAATCGCCCGCCTCCCCCTTTTCCCAACGATTGCAAAACTTGATATAAAAACTAAAAAGAGATCACAATCCCTAAAAATTACAGACACTCTTTGGAATTATCTCTCTCCACATTTGTGCATTGTGCATTTCCATTTTAGATGTACTCTTTTTTATTAAATCAAAACTTTGAGTTTTCTCTCTCCCTTCATACCGTACACTAATAAGCCAAATAGATCACAACAAAATGAAAATTTTAGAGCTTATGTATGGAAAAACTTTAAAAAAATAACAAAAGTAAGTAAAGAAAATTTATTCACACAACACAAATGAACACAAAAGTTTTGTTGTCCAAGTTTGGGAAATTCCACTAGTTCAACCCAAACAACTTGGAATTTTATAAGAAAGAGATTTCTTCCACACATGCTTTAAAAATGGATATGCATGCTTGAAACATGTTCAAGATGCCAATCCCCTATGGTTCCAAACCTTTTAAAGAGAATAACAAACTCTCATTAACTTCTCAAGTGAACGTGCGGTCAGATACCCGAATCAAACAAGCCATTATTTTGCCCGTTTACAAAAAGCTGACCTAACCATCATATATTATTGTAAAGTGATTTATCGTGCGTAACGGGCTTTATTACCCTAAGAAATGACTTATGGACTGGGAGTCAACACTCAGTTAAAAATCCCCTGCCTCGCGCTTTTCCCGACGATTGCAAAATATGATATATAAAAACTAAAAAGAGCTTATAATCCATAAAAATTATAGACACTCTTTGGAATTATCTCTCTCCAAATTTCCATTTCAGATGTAATTTTTTTTCTTAAATCAAAACTTTGAGTTTTCGCTCTTCCTTCATCCTGTAAACCAAAAAGGCAAATAGATCATAACAAAATGAAAATTTTAGAGTTTATGTACGGATAAAATTTAAAACAATAACAAATGTAAGTAATGAAAATTTATTCACACACCACAAATGAACACAAAAGTTTTGTTGGCCAAGTTTGGGAAATTCTACTAGTTCAATCCTAACAGCTTGGAATTTTATAAGAAAGAGATTTCTTCCACACATGCTTTAAAAATGGATATGCATGTTTGAAACATGTTAAAGATGCAAATCACCTGTGGATCCAAACCTTTTAAAGAGAATGACAAGCGCTCATTAAATTCTCAAGTGAACGTGCGGTGGGACATTCACTCGAGTCAAACAAGCCATTATTTTGCCAGTTTACAAAAAGTTGAATTAAAGATCATAGAATATTGTAAAGTGATTTATCTTGCGTAACGGGCTATATTTCCCTAAGAAATGAATTATGGATTGGGAGTCAACACTCAGTTAAAAATCCCCCGCCTCCCCCTTTTCCCAACGATTGCAAAACCTGATATATAAAAACTAAAAAGAACTTACAATCGCCAAAAATTATAGACACTCTTTGGAATTATCTCTCTCTACATTTGTGCATTGTGCATTTCCATTTTAGATGTACTCTTTTTTCTTAAATTAAAATTTTGAGTTTTCGCTCACCCTTCATCCCGTAAACCAAAAAGGGGAAAAGATCACAAGAAAATGAAAATTTTAAAGTTTATGTATGGAAAAAATTTAAAAAAATAAAAAATATAAGTAAAGAAAATTTATTCACGCACCACTAATGAACACAAAAGTTTTCTTGTCCAAGTTTATGAAAATCCACTAGTTCAACCCGAACAGCTTGGAATTTTATCAAAAAGAGATTTCTTCCACACATGCTTTAAAAATGTATATGCATGTTTGAAATATGTGAAAGTTACAAATCACCCATGGATCCAAACCTTTTAAAGAGAATAACAAGCACTCATTAAGTTCTCAAGTGAACGTGTGGTGGGATATTTACCCGAGTCAAACAAGCCATTAATTTGCCCATTTACAAAAAGCTGACCTAATGATCTTAGATGATTGTAAAGTTATTTATCATGCGTAAAGCGCTATATTACCCTAAGAAATGACTTATGGATTGGGAGTCAACACCCAGTTAAAAATCCCCCGCCTCCCCCTTTTCCTGATGATTGCAAAACTTTATATATAAAAACTAAAAAGAGTTTACAATCCCTAAAAATTACAGACACTCTTTGGAATTATCTTTCTCTAAATTTCTGTATTGTGCAATTCCATTTTAGATGTACTCTTTTTTCTTAAACCAAAACTTTAAGTTTTCATTCTCCCTTTATCCCGTAAACCAAAAAGGCAAATAGATCACAAAAAAATGAAAATTTTAGAGTTTTTGTATGGAAAAAGTTTAAATTAGTAACAAATGTAAGTAAACAATATTTATTCACACACCAAAAATGTTCATGAAAGTGTTTTTGTCCAAGTTTGGGAAATTCCATAAGTTCAACCCTAACAGCTATGAATTTTATAAGAAAGAGATTTCTTCCACACATGCTTTACAAATGGATATGCATGCTTGAAACAATTTAAAGATGGAAATCACCTATGGATCCAAACCTTTTATTGAGAATAACAAATGCTCATTAAATTCTTCGGTGAACATGCGGTGGGATATTTACCCGCATGAAACAAACAATTATTTTGCCTATTTTCAAAAACCTGACCTATCGATCATAGATGATTGTAAAGTGATTTACCATGTGTAACAGGCTATATTACCCTAAGAAAAGACTTACGGACTGGGAGTCAACACTCAGTTAAAAATCCCCCGCCTCCTCATTTTCCTGACGATTGCAAAACCTGATATATAAAAACTAAAATGTGCTTACAACCCCTAAAAACTATAGACACTCTTGGGAATTATCTCTCTCCAAATTTTTGTATTGTGCATTTCCATTTTAGATGTACTCTTTTTTCTTAAATCAAAACTTTGATTTTTCGCTCTCCCTTCATCCCGTAAACCAAAAATGCAAATAGATCACAACAAAATGAAAATTTTAGAGTTTATGTATGGAAATTTTTTTAAAAAATAACAAATGTTAGTAAAGAAAATTTATTCACACACCACAAATGAACACAAAAGTTTTTTTGTCCAAGTTTGAAAAATTCCACTAGTTCAACCCTAACAGGTTGGAATTTTATAAGAAAGATTTCTTCCACACATGCTTTAAAAATGGATATGCAAGCTTGAAACATGTTAAAGATGCAAATCACCTAAAGATCCAAACCTTTTAAAGTGAATAAAAAGCGCTCATTAAATTCTCAAGTGAACGTGCGGTAGGATATTTACTAGAGTCAAACAAGCCATTATTTTGCTCGTTTACAAAAAGTTGACCTAAAGCTCATAGATGATTGAAAAGATATTTATCATGCGTAACGGGCTATATTACCCTATGAAATGACTTAGGGATTGCGAGTCAACACTCAGTTAAAAATCCCCCACCTCCCCCTTTTCCCAACATTTGCAAAACCTGAGATAAACTAAAAAGAGGTTACAATCCCTAAAAATTACAGACACTCTTTGGAATTATCTATCTCTACATTTGTGTATTGTGCATTTCCATTTTACAAGGACACTATTTTACCCGTTTACAAAAAGCTGACCTAACGATCATAGATGACTGTAAACTGATTTGTAGAGCATAACGGGCTATATTACCCTAAGAAATGAGTTATGGACATCGAGTCAACACTCAATTAAAAATCCCCTGTTTCACTCTTTTCCCGACGATTGCAAAACCTGATGTATAAAATATAAAAAGAGCTTACACTCCCTAAAAGATATAGACACTCTTATGAATTATCTCTATTTAAATTTGTGAATTGTGCATTTCCATTTTATATGTACTATTTTTTCTTAAAACAAAACTTGGAGTTTTCGCTCTCCCTTCATCCCGTAAACCAAAATGGCAAATAGATCAAAACTAAATGAAAATTTTAGAGTTTATCTATGGAAAAAATTTAAAACAATAACAAATATAAGTAAAGAATATTTATTCACACACCAGAAATGAACACAAAAGTTTTGTTTTCCAAGTTTTGGAAATTCCGCTAGTTCAACCCCAACAGCTTGGAATTTTATGAGAAAGAGATTTCTTCCACACATGCACTAAAAATGGATATGCATGCTTGAAACATGTTAAAGAGGCAAATTCCCTATGGTTCCAAACATTTTAAGGAGAATACCCGAGTCAAACAAGCCATTATTTTGCCAGTTTACAAAAAGTTGACCTAACCATCATAGATGACTGTAAACTGATTTATCGTGCGTAACGGGCTAGAATACCCTAAGAAAAGACTTATGGACTAGGAGTCAACACTCAGTTAAAAATCCCCCGCCTCCCCCTTTTCCCGACTATTGCAAAACCTGATATATAAAAACTAAAAAGAGCTTACAATCCCTAGAAATTACTGATACTCTTTGAAATAATCTCTCTCTAAATTTGTGTATTGTGAATTTCCATTTTAGATGCATACTTTTTTCTTAAATCTAAACTTTGAGTTTTCGCTCTCCCTTCATCCCATAAACCAAAAAGGCAAATAGATCAATACAAAATGAAAATTTTAGAGTTTATGTATTGAAAAAATTAAAAACAATAACAAATGTAAGTAAAGTAAATTTCTTCACACACCACAAATGAAAAAAAAAAAATTTGTTGTCAGAGTTTTGGAAATTCTCTGTTGTCAGAGTTTTGGAAATTCTCTTAGTTCAACCCTAACTGCTTGGAATTGTATAACATTGAAATTTCTTCCACACATGCTTTAAAAATGGATACGCATGCTTGAAATGTTAAAGATGCAAATCACCTATGGATCCAAACCTTTTAATGAGAATAACAAACGCTCATTAAATTCTCAAGTGAACGTGCGGTGGGATATTTACCCAGTGAAACAAACAATTATTTTTCCCGTTTACAAAAACCTTACCTAACGATCATAGATGATTGTAAAGTGATTGATCATGTCTAACGGGCTTTATTACCCTAAGAAATGACTTCTGGACAGGGAGTCAACACTCAGTTAAAAATCCCCTGCCTCCTCTTTTTCCTTACGATTCCAAAACCAAATATATAAAAACTAAAAAGTGCTTACAACCCCTAAAAATTACAGACACTCTTTGGAATTATCTGTCTCTAAATTTGTGTATTGTGCATTTCCATTTTATATCTACTCTTTTTTTTAAAATCAAAACTTTGAGTTTTTGCTCTCCCTTCATCCCGTAAACAAAAAAGGCAAATAGATCCCAACAAAATGAAAATTTTGGAGTTTACGTATGGAAAAAAATTAAAACAATAACAAATGTAAGTAAAGAAAATTTATACACACACAACAAATGAACACAAAAGTTTTGTAGTCCATGTTTGGGAAATTCCACTAGTTCAACCCTAACAGCTTGGAATTTTTGAAGAAAAAGATTTCTGCCACACATGCTTTAAAAACGGATATGCATGCTTGAAACATGTTAAAGATGCAAATGGCCTATGGATCCAAACCTTTTAAAGAGAATAACAAACGCACATTAAATTCTCAAGCGAACATACGGTGGGATATATACCCGAGTGAAACATGCCATTATTTTGCCCGTTTAAAAAAAGTTGACCTAACGATCATAGATGATTGTAAAGTGATTTATCATGTGTAACGGGCTATATTACCCTAAGAAATGACTTTTGCATTGGGAGTCAACACTCAGTTAAAAATCCCCCACCACCGCCTTTTCCCGACGATTGCAAAACCTGATATAAAAAAACTAAAAGGATCTTACAATGCTTAAAAATTATAGACACTCTTTGGAATTATCTCTCTCTACATTTGTGCATTGTGGATTTCTATTTTAGATGTACCCTTTTTTATTAAATCAAAACCTTCAGTTTTTCAGTCTCCCTTCATCCCGTAAACCAAAAAGGCAAATAGATCAAAACAAAATGAAAATTTTAGAGTTTATGTATGAAAAAAATTTAAAACAATAACAAAAGTAAGTGAAGAAAATTTATTCACACACCACAAATGAACACAAAAGTTTTGTTGTCCAAGTTTGGGAAATTCCACTAGTTCAACCCTATCATCTTGGAATTTTATAACAAAGAGATTTCTTCCACACATGCTTTAAAAATGGATATGAATGCTTGAAACGTGTTAAAGATGCAAATCCCCTATGGATCCCAACCTTTTAAAGAGAATAACAAACGCTCATTAAATTCTCAAGTGAACGTGTAGTGGGATACCCGAGTCAAACAAGCCATTATTTTGCCCGTTTACGAAAAGCTGACCTAACGATCATAGAGATTGTAAAGTGATTTATCATGCGTAACGGGCTATATTACCCTAAGAAATGTCTTATGGACTGGGAGTCAACACTCAGTTTAAAATCCCCCGCCTCTTCCATTTCCCGACGATTGCAAAACCTGATATACAAAAACTAAAAAGAGATTACAATCCCTAAAAAATACAAACAATCTTTGTAATTTTCTCTTTCTAAATTTGTGTATTGTGCATTTACATTTTAGATGTACTCTTTTTTCTTAAATAAAAACTTTGAGTTTTCGTTCTCCCTTTATCCCGTAAACCAAAAAGGCAAAAAAATCACAACAAAATAAAAATTTTAGAGTTTACGTATGGAAAAAATTTAAAACAATAACAAATGTAAGTAAATAAAATTTATTCACACACCACAAATGAACACAAACGTTTTGTTGTCCAAGTTTGGGAAATTCCACTAGTTCAACCCTAACAGCTTGGATTTTTATGAAAAAGTCATTTCTTCCACACATGCTTTAAAAATGGATTTCCATGTTTTAAACATGTTAAAGACTCAAATCACCTATGGATCGAAATCTTTTAAAGAGAATAACAAGCGCTCATTAAATTCTCAAGTGATCGTGCGGCGGGATATTTACCCGAGTCAAACAAGCCATTATTTTGCCCATTTAAAAAAAGCTGACCGAACGATTTTAGATGATTGTAAAGGGATTTATCATGCGTAACTGGCTATATTACCCTAAGAAATGACTTATGGATTGGGAGTCAACACTTAGTTAAAAATCCCCCGTCTCCCCCTTTTCTCGACGATTGCAAAACTGATATATAAAAACTAAAAAGAGCTTACAATCCCTAAAATTTATAGACACTCTTTGGAATTATCTCTCTCTACATTTGTGCATTGTGCATTTCCATTTTAGATGTATTCTTTTTTCTTAAATCAAAACTTTGAGTTTTCGCTCTCCCATCATCCCGTAAATCAAAAAAGCAAATAGATCACAACAAAATGAAAATTTTAGAGTTTATTTATGGAAAAAATTTAAAACAATATCAAATTTAAGCAAAGAAAATTTACTCACAGACCACAAATGAACACAAAAGTTTTGTTGTCAGAGTTTTGGAAATTCCACTAGTTCAACCCTCTCAGGTTGGAATTTTATAAGAAAGAGATTTCTTCCACACTTGCTTTAAAAATAGATATGCATGCTTGAAACATGTTAAAGATGAAAATCACCTATGGATCCAAACCTTTTAAAGAGAATAACAAGCGCTCATTAAATTCTCAAGTGAACGTGCTGTGGGATATTTACCAGACTCAAACAGGCCATTATATTGCCCGATTACAAAAAGCTGACCTAACGATCATAGATGATTGTAAAGTTATTTATCGTACATAAGGGGCTATATTACACTAAGAAATGACTTATGGATTGGGAGTCAACAATCTGTTAAAAATCCCCGCCTCCCTCTTTTCCCGACGATTGAAATACCTGATATATAAAAACTAAAAAGAGCTTACAATCCCTAAAAATCACAGACACTCTTTCAAATTATCTCTCTTTATATTTGTGCATTGTGCATTTCCATTTTAGATGTACTATTTTTTCTTAAATCAAAACTTTGAGTTTTCGCTCTCCCATCATCCCGTAAACCAAAAACTCAAATAGATCTGACCAAAATGAAAATTTTAGAGTTTATGTGTGGAAAAAATTTAAAACAATAAGAAAATAAAGTAAAGAAATTTTATTCACACACCACAAATGAACACAATGGTTTTGTTGTCCAAGTTTTGGAAATTCCATTAGTTCAACCCTAACGCTTGGAATTTTATAAGAAAGAGATTTCTTCTACACATGCTTTAAAGACTGATATGCATGCTTGAAACATGTTAAAGATGCAAATCACCTCTGGATCCAAACTTTTTAAAGAGAATGACAAACTCTCATTAAATTCTCAAGTTAACGTGGTGTGGGATATTTACCCGAGTCAAAGAAGCTAGTATTTTGCCCATTTACATAACGCTGACCTTGCGATCATAGATGATTATAAAGTAATTTATCATGCGTAACGGGCTATATTACCCTAAGAAATGACTTATGGAATGGGAGTCAATACTCAGTTAAAAATATCCCGCCTCCCCCTTTTCCCGACGATTGCAAAACCTGATATATAAAAACTAAAAAGAGCTTAAAATCCCTAAAAATTACAGACACTCTTATGAATTATCTCAATCTAAATTTGTTTATTGTGCATTTCCAATTTAGATGTTCTCTTTTTTCTTAAATCAAAACTTTCAGTTTTTGCTCTCCCTTCATCCCTTTAACCAAAAAGGCAAATAGATCAAAACAGAATGAAAATTTTAGAGTTTAAGTATGGAAAAAATATAAAACAATAATAAATATTAGTAAAGAAAATTTATTCACACACCACAAATGAACACAAAAGTTTTGTTGTCCAAGTTTGGGAAATTCCACTTGTTCAACCCTAACAGCTTGGAATTTTATAAGAAAGAGAGTTCTTCCACCCATGCTTTGAAAATAGATATGCATGCATGAAACATGATAAAGATTTAAATCACCTTTGGATCCAAACCTTTTAAAGAGAACAACAAGCGCTCTTTAAATTTTCAAGCGAACGTGCGGTGGGTTATTTACCCGAGTCAAACAAGTCGATATTTTGCCCGTTCACAAAAAGCTGACCTAACGAATATAGATGATCGTAAAGTGATTTATCATGCGTAATGGGCCATATTACCCTAAGAAATGACTTATAGCTTGCGAGTCAACATTCAGTTAAAAATTCACCACCTCCCCCTTTTCCTGACGATTGCAAAACCTGATATATAAAAACTAAAAAGAGCTTACAATCCCTAAAAATTACAGACACTCTTTGGAATTATCTCTCTCTACATTTGTGCATTGTGCATTTCCATTTTAGATGTACTCTTTTTTCTTAAATCAAAACTTTGAGTTTTCGCTCTCCCTTCATCCCGTAAAATAAAAAGGCAAATAGATCTGACCAAAATGAAAATTTTAGAGTTTATGTGTGGAAAAAATTTAAAAGAATAACAAAAGTAAGTAAAGAAAATTTATTCACACACCTCAAATGAAAACAAAATTTTTGTTGTCCAAGTTTGGGAAATTCCACTAGTTCAACCCTAAAAGCTTGGAATTTTATAAGAAAGAGATTTCTTTCACACATGCTTTAAAAATGGATATGCATGCTTGAAACATGTTAAAGATTGAAATCACCTATGGATGCAAGCCTTTTAAATAGAATAACAAACTCTCATTAACTTCTCAAGTGAACGTCCGGTGGGATACCCGAGTCAAACAAGCCTTTATTTTGCCGGTTTACAAAAAGCTGACCTAACGATCATGGATGATAGTAAAGTGATTTCTCATAGTAACGGGCTATATTACGCTAAGAAATGACTTATGGATTGGGTGTCAAGACTCAGTTCAAAATCAACCACCTCCCCCTTTTCCTGTCAATTGCAAAACCTCATATTTAAAAACAAAAAAAAGCTTACAATCCCTAAAAATTACAGACACTCTTTGGAATTATGTGTCTCCAAATTTTTGTATTGTGCATTTCCATTTTAGATGTACTCCTTTCTCTTGAATCAAAACTTTGAGTTTTCGCTCACCCTTCATCCCGTAAACAAAAAAGGTCAATAGATCAGAACAAAATGAAAATATTAGAGTTTATATATGGAAAAAATTTAAACCAATAACAAATGTAAGTAAAGAAAATGTATACACACACCACAAATGAACACAAAAGTTTTGTTGTCCATGTTTGGGAAATTCCACTTGTTCAACCCCAACAGCTTGGAATTTTTAAGAAAGATATTTCTTCCACACATGCCTTAAAAACGGATATGCATGCTTGAAACATGTTAAAGATGCAAATGACCTATCGATCCAAACCTTTTAAAGAGAATAACAAACGCACGTTAAATTCTCAAGTGAACATACGGTTGGATATATGCCCGAGTGAAACATGCCATTATTTTGCCCGTTTACAAAAAGTTGACCTAATGATCATAGATGATTGTAAAGTTATTTATCATGTGTAACAGGCTATATTACCCTAAGAAATGATTTATGCATTGGGAGTCAACACTCAGTGAAAAATCCCCCGCCTCCGCCTTTTCCCGACGATTGCAAAACCTGATATATAAAAACTAAAAGGATCTTACAATGCCTAAAAATTATAGACACTCTTTGGTATTATCTCTCTCTACATTTTGTGCATTGTGGATTTCCATTTTAGATGTACTCTTTTTTCTTAAATCAAAAGTTTAAGTTTTACGCTCTCCCTTCATCCTGTAAACCAAAAAGGCAAATAGATCAAAACAAAAAGAAAATTTTAGAGTTTATGTATTGAAATTTTTTTAAAAAATAACAAAAGTAAGTAAAGAAAATTTATTCACACACCACAAATGAACACAAAAGTTTTTTTGTCCATGTCTGGGAAACTCCACTAGTTCAACCCTAACAACTTGGAATTTTATAAGAAAGAGATTTCTTCCACATATGCTTTAAAAATGGATGTGCATGCTTGAAACACGTTAAAGATGCAAATCCCCTATGGATCCCAACCTTTTAAAGAGAAAAAAAAATGCTAATTAAATTCTCAAGTGAACATGCAGTGGGATACCCGAGTCAAACAAGCCATTATTTTGCCCGTTTAAAAAAAAGCTTACCTAAGGATCATAGAGATTGTAAAGTGATTTATCATGCGTAACGGGCTATATTACCCTAAGAAATGACTTATGGACTCGGAGTCAACACTCAGTTTAAAATCCCCCGCCTCCTCCTTTTCCGGACGATTGCAAAACCTGATATACAATCCCTAAAAATTACAGACACTCTTTGTAATTTTCTCTCTCTAAATTTGTGTATTGTGCATTTAAATTTTAGATGTACTCTTTTTTCTTAAATAAAAACTTTCAGTTTTCGCTCTCCCTTCATCCCGTAAACCAAAAACACAAAAAAATCACAACAAAATGAAAATTTTAGAGTTTATGTATGGCAAAAATTTTAAAAAATAACAAATGTAAGTAAAGGAAATTTATTCACACACCGCAAATGAACACAAAAATTTTGTTGTCCAAGTTTGGGAAATTCCACTACTTCCACCCTAACAGCTCGGAATTTTATGAGAATGAGATTTCTTCCACACATGCTTTAAAAATGGATATGCATGTTTGAAGCATGTTAAAGATTCAAATCACCTATGGATCCAAACCTTTTAAAGAGAATAACAAGCGCTCATTAAATTCTCAAGTGAACGTGCGGTGGGATATTTACCTGAGTCAAACAAGCCATTATTTTGCCTATTTAAAAAAAGCTGACCTAACAATTTTAGATGATTGTAAAGTGATTTACCATGCGTAACGGGCTATATTACCCTAAGAAATGGCTTATGGATTGGGAGTCAACACTTAGTTAAAAATCCTCCGCCTCCCCCTTTTCTCGACGATTGCAAACTGAAATATAAAAAGTAAAAAGTGCTTACAATCCCTAAAAATTATAGACACTCTTTGGGATTATCTCTCTCTACATTTGTGCATTGTGCATTTCCATTTTAGATGTATTCTTTTTTCTTAAATCAAAACTTTGAGTTTTTGCTCTCCCATCATCCCGTAAATCAAAAAAACAAATAGATCACAACAAAATGAAAATTTTAGAGTTGATGTATGGAAAAAAATTAAAACAATATCAAATTAAAGTAAAGAAAATTTACTCACACACCACAAATGAACACAAAAGTTTTGTAGTCAAAGTTTTGGAAATTCCACTAGTTCAACCGTAACAGCTTGGAATTTTATAAGAAGGAGATTTCTTCCACACATGCTTTAAAAATGGATATGCATGCTTGAAACATGTTAAAGATGCAAATCACCAATGGATCCAAACCTTTTAAAGAGAATAACAAGCGCTCATTAAATTCTGAAGTGAAGGTGCTGTGGGATATTTACCTGAGTCAAACAAGCCATTATATTGCCCGTTTACAAAAAGCTGACCTAACTATCCGAGATGATTGTAAAGTTATTTATCATACATAAGGGGCTATATTACCCTAAGAAATGACTTATGGATTGGGAGTCAACAATCAGTTAAAAATCCCCGCCTCCCCCTTTTCCTGGCGATTGCAAAACCTGATATATTGAAACTAAAAAGACCTTACAATCCCTTAAAATTACTGACACTCTTTGGAATTATCTCTCTCTACATCTGTGTATTGTGCATTTCCATTTTAGATGTACTCTTTTTTCTTAAAACAAAACTTTTAGTTTTCGCTCTCCCTTCATCCCGAAAACCAAAAGGCAAATAGATCACAACAAAATGAAAATTTTCGAGTTTATGTGTGGAAAAAATTTAAAACAATGACAAAAGAAAGTAAAGAAAATTTATTCACACACCACAAATGAACACAATGGTTTTGTTGTCCAAGTTTGGGAAATTCCACTAGTTCAACCCTAACAGCTTGGAATTTTATAAGAAAGAGATTACTTCCACACCTGCTTTAAAAATGGATATGCATGCTTGAAACATGTTAAAGATGGAAATCCCCGATGGATCCAAGCCTTTTAAAGAGAATAACAAACTCTCAATAAATTCTCAAGTTAACGTGCTGTGGGATATTTATCCGAGTCAAAGAAGCCAGTATTTTGCCCATTTACATAAAGCTGAGCTTACGATCATAGATGATTATAAGGTGATTTATCATGCGTAACGGGCTATTACCCTAAGAGATGACTTATGGACTAGGAGTCAATACTCAGTTAAAAATCACCCACCTCGCCCTTTTCCCGACGATTGCAAAACCTGATATATAAAAACTAAAAAGAGCTTACAATCCCTAAAAATTATAGACACTCTTATGAATTATCTCTATCTAATTTGTGTATTGTGCATTTCCAATTTAGTTGTTCTCTTTTTTCTTAAATCAAAACTTTCAGTTTTTGCTCTCCCTTCATCCCTTTAACCAAAAAGGCAAATAGATCAAAACAAAATGAAAATTTTAGAGTTTATGTATGGAAAAAATTTAAAACAATAACAAATATTAGTAAAGAAAATTTATTCTTACACCACAAATGAACACAAAAGTTTTGTTGTCCAAGTTTGAGAAATTCCACTAGTTTAACCCGAACAGCTTGGAATTTTATAATAAAAAGAGTTCTTCCACCCATGCTTTGAAAATAGATATGCATGCTTGAAACATGTTAAAGATGCAAATCACCTTTGGCTCCAAACCTTTTAAAGAGAATAACAAGCCCTCTTTAAATGCACAAGTGAACGTGGTGGGATATTTACCCAAGTAAAACAAGCCGTTATTTTGCCCGTTTACAAAAAGCTGACCTAACGAACATAGATGATCGTAAAGTGATTTATCATGCGTAATGGGCTATATTACCCTAAGAAATGACTTATGGCCTGTGATTCAACACTCAGTTAAAAATGCCCCACCTCCCCCTTTTCCTGATGATTGCAAAACCTGATATATAAAAACTAAAAAGAGCTTACAATCCCAAAAAATTATAGACACTCTTTGGAATTATCTCTCTCTACATCTGTGCATTGTGCATTTCCATTTTAGATGTACTCTTTTTTCTTAAAACAAAACCTTTAGTTTTCGCTCAACCTTCATCCCGTAAACCAAAAAGGCAAATAGATCACAACAAAATGAAAATTTTAGAGTTCATGTACGGAAAAAATTTAAAACAATAACAAATGTAAGTAAAGAAAATTTATTCACACACCACTAATGAACACAAAAGTTTTGTTGTCCAAGTTTTGGAAATTCCACTAGTTCAACCCTAATAGCTTGGAATTTTATTGGAAAGAGATTTCCTCCACACATGCTTTATAAATGGATATGCATGTTTTAAACATGTTAAAGATGCAAATCTCCTATGGATCCAAAGCTTTTGAAGAGAATGACAAACGCTCATTAAATTCTCAAGTGAACGTCCGGTGGGATGGCCGAGTCAAACAAGCCATTATTTTGCCCGTTTACAAAAAGCTGACCTAAGGATCATGGATAATTGTAAAGTGATTTCTCATTCGTAACGGGCTATATTACGCTAAGAAATGACTTATGGATGGGAAGTTAAAACTAAGTTCAAAATCCCCCGCCTCCCCCTTTTCCCGACGCTTGCTAAATGTGATACATAAAAACAAAAAAGAGCTTAGAATCCCTAAAAATTACATACACTCTTTGGAATTATCTGCCCCTAAATTTGTGTATTGTGCATTTCCATTTTAGATGTACTCCTTTTTCTTTATTCAAAACTTTGAGTTTTCGCTCTCCCTTTATCCTGCAAACCAAAAAGGCAAATAGATCACAGCAAAATGATAATTTTAGAGTTTATGTATGGAAAAGATTTAAAAAAATAACAAATGTAAGTCAAGAAAATTTATTCACACACCACAAATGAACACAAAAGTTTTCTTGTCCAAGTTTGGGAAAATCCACTAGTTCAACCCTAAAAGCTTGGAATTTTATAAGAAAGAGATTTCTTCCACACATGCTTTAAAAATGGATATGCATGCTTGAAACATGTTAAAGATGCAAATCACCTATGGATCCAAACCTTTTAAAGAGAACAACAAGCACTCATTAAATTCTCAAGTGAAAGTGCGGTGGGATATTTACCCGTGTCAAACAAGCTATTATATTGCCCGTTTACAAAAAGCTGACCCAACGATCATAGATGATTGCAAATCGATTTATCATGGGGAACGGGCGATGTTACCCTAAGAAATGACCTATGGAGTGCGAGTCAACACTCAATTAAAAATCTCCTGCCTCCCCCTTTTCCCAACGATTGTAAAACCTGATATATAAAAACTAAACAGTGCTAACAATCCCTGAAGATTATAGACACTCTTTGGAGTTATATGTCTCTAAATTTGTGTATTTTTCATTTCCTTTTTCTATGTACTATTTTTTTTAAAATCAAAACTTTGAGTTTTCACCCTCCCTTCATCCAGTAAACCAAAAAGGCAAATAGATCACAATAAAATGAAAATTTTTAGAGTTTATGGATGGAAAAAAATAAAACAATAAAAAATGTAAGTAAAGAAAATTTATTCACACATCACAAAGGAACACAAAAGTTCTATTGTCCAAGTTTGGGAAATTCCACTAGTTCAACCCTAACAACTTGGAAATTTATAAGAAAGAGATTTCTTCCACACATGCTTTAAAAATGGATATGCATACTTGAAATTTGTTAAAGATGCAATTCACCTTTGGATCCAAACCTTTTAAAGAGAATAAGAAATGCTCATTAAATTCTCAAGTGAACGTCGGTGGGATATTTACCCGAGTCAAACAAGCCATTATTTTTCCCGTTTACAAAAAGGTGACCCAACGATCATAGATGATTGTAAAGTGATTTCTCATGCATAACAGGCTATATTGCCCTAAGAAATGTCTTATGGAGTGGGAGTTAACATTCAGTTAAAAATCCCCCGCCTCCCCATTTTCCCGAAGATTGCAAAACCTGATATATAAAAACTAAAAAGTGCTTACAATCCCTAAAAAATAAAGACACTCTTTGGAATTATGTCTCTCTAAATTTTTGTATTGTGCATTTCCTTTTTAGATGCACAATTTTTTCTTAAATCAAAACTTTGAGTTTTCGCTCTCCCTTCATCCCGTAAACCAAAAAGGCAAATAGATCACAACAAAATGAAAATTTTAGAGTTTATGTATGGAAAAATTCTAAAACAATAACAAATATAAGTGAAGAAAATTTATTCACACACCACAAATGAACACAAAAGATTTGATGTCCATGTTTGGGAAATGCCACTAGTTCAACCCTAAGAACTTGGAATTTTATGAGAAAGAGATTTCTTCCACACATACTTTAAAAATGGATATGCATGCTTGAAACATGTTAAAGACGCAAATCCCCTATGTATCCAAATATTTTAAAGAGAATAACAAACGCACAATAAATTCTCAAGTGAATGTGTGGTGATATACCCATGTCAAACAATCCTTTTTTTTGCCCGTTTACAAAAAGCTGACCTAACGATCATAGATGGTTGTAAAGTGATTTATCAAGCGTAACGGGCCATATTACCCTTAGAAATGACTTATGGATTGGGAGTCAACACTCAATTAAAAATCCCCCGCCTCTACCTTTTCCTGACGATTGCAAAACCTGATACATAAAAACTAAAAAGAGCTTATAATCCTTAAAAGATACATACACTCTTATGAATTATCTCTATCTAAATTTGTCTATTGTGCATTTCCATTTTAGATGTACTCTTTTTTCTTAAATCAAAACTTTGAGTTTTCACTCTCGTTTCATATTGTAAACAAAAAAGGCAAATAGATCAAAAGAAAATGAAAAATTTAGAGTTTATGTATGGAAAAATATTAAAACATTGAAAAATGTAAGTAAATAAAATTTATTCACACACCACAAATGAACACAAAAGTTTTGTTGTCCTAGTTTGTGAAATTCCACTAGTTCAACCCTAACAGCTTGGAATTTTATAAGAAAGATTTCTTCCACACATGCTTTAAAATGGATATGCATGCTTGAAACATGTTAAAGATGCAAATAACCTATGGATACAAACCTTTTAAAAAGAATAACAAACACTCATTAAATTCTTAAGGGAACGTACGATGGGATATTTACCCGTGTTAAACAAGCTATTATTTTGCCCATTTACAAAAAGTTGACCTAACAATCATAGAAGATTGTAAAGTTATCTATCATGCGTAACGGGATATATTACCCTAAGAAATGACTTATGGACTGGGAGTCAACACTCAGTTAAAAATCCCCAGCCTCCCCCTCTTTCCCGACGATTACAAAACCTGATATATAAAAACTAAAAAGAGCTTACAATCCCTAATAATTACAGACACTCTTCGCAATTAGCTCTCTCCACATTTGCGCATTGTGCATTTCCATTTTAGATGTAATTTTTTTCTTAAATCAAAACTTTGAGTTTTCGCTCTCCCTTCATCCCGAAAACGAAAAAGGCAAATAGATCACAACAAAATGAAACTTTTTGAGTTTATGTATGGAAAAAATTTAAAACAATAACAAAAGTAAGTAAAGAAAATTTATTCACACACCACAAATGAACACAAAATTTTTGTTGTCTAAGTTTAGGAAATTCCACTAGTTCAACCCTAAATGCTTGGAATTTTATAAGAAAGAGATTTCTTTCACACATGCTTTAAAGATGGATATGATTGCTTGAAACATGTTTAAGATGGAAATCCCCTATGGATCCAAACCTTTTAAAGAGAATAAAAAACTCTCATTAACTTTTCAAGTGAAAGTCTGGTGGGATGCCCGAGTCAAACAAGCCATTATTTTGCCCTTTTACAAAAAGCTGACCTAACGATCATGGATGATTGTAAAGTGATTTCTCATGCGTAACGGGCTATATTACGCTAAGAAATGGCTTATAGATTGGGAGATAAGACTCAGTTCAAAATCCCCCGCCTCCCCCTTTTCCCAACGATTGCAAAACGTGATATATAAAAACAAAAAAGATCTTAGAATCCCTAAAAATTACAGACATTCTTTGGAATTATCTATCTCTAAATTTGTGTATTGTGCATTTCCATTTTAGATGTACTCCTTTTTCTTAATTCAAAACTTTGAGTTTTCGATCCCCCTTTATCCTGTAAACCAAAAAGGAAAATAGATCACAACAAAATGAAAATTTTATAGTTTATGTCTGGAAAAAATTGAAAACAATAACAAATGTAAATAAAGAAAATTTATTCACACACCACAAATGAACAGAAAAATTTTCTTGTCCAAGTTTAGGAAATTCCACTAGTTCAACCCTAATAGCTTGGAATTTTATAAGAAAGAGATTTCTTCCACACATGCTTTAAAAATGGATATGCATGCTTGAAACATGTTAAAGATGCAAGTCACCTATGGATCCAAACCATTTAAAGAGAATAACAAGTGCCCATTAAATTCTCAAGTGAACATGCGGTGGGATATTTACCCGTGTCATACAAGCCATTATTTTGCCCGTTTACAAAAAGCTGACCTAACGATCATAGATGATTGTAATGTGATCTCTCATGCGTAACGGGCTATATTACCCTAGGAAATGACTTATGCAGTGGGAGTCAACACTCAATTAAAAATCCCATGCCTCCCCTTTTTCCCGAAGATTGCAAAACCTGATATATAAAAACTAAAAAGTGCTTACAATCCCTAAAAATTAAAGACACTCTTTGAAATTATCTCTCTCTAAATTTGTGTATTGTGCATTTCCTTTTTAGATGCACTCTTTTTTCTGAAATCAAAACTTTGAGTTTTCTCTCTCCCTTCATCCCGTAAACCAAAAAGGCAAATAGATCACAACAAAATGAAAATTTTAGAGTTTATGTATGGATAAATTCTAAAACAATAACAAATGTAAGTAAAGAAAATTTATTCACACCACAAATGAACACAAAAGTTTTGTTGTCCGTGTTTGGGAAATTCCACTAGTTCAACCCTAACAACATGGAATTTTATGAGTAAGAGATTTTTTCCTCACATGCTTTAAAAATGGATATGCATACTTGAAACATGTTAAAGACGCAAATCCCCTGTGGATCCAAATATTTTAAAGAGAATAACAAATGCTCATTAAATTCTCAAGTGAACGTGTTGTGATATACCCGTGTCAAACAAACCTTTATTTTGCCCTTTAACAAAAATCTGACCTAACGATCATAGATGATTTTAAAGTGATTTATCAAGCGTAACGGGCCATATTACCATTAGAAATGACTTATGGACTGGGAGTCAACACTCAATTAAAAATCCCCCGCCTCCCCCTTTTCCCGACGATTCCAAAACCTGATATATAAAAACTAAAAAGAGATTATAATCCCTAAAAGATACATACACTCTTATGAATTATCTCTATCTATATTTGTATATTGTGCATTTCCATTTTAGATGTACTCTTTTTTCTTAAATCAAAACTTTGAGTTTTCACTCTCCCATCATCCCGTAAACCAAAAAGGCAAATAGATCACAACAAAATGAAAATTTAAGAGTTTATGCATGGAAAAAATTTAAAACAATGAAAAATGTAAGTAAAGAAAATTTATTCACACATCACAAATGAACACAAAACTTTTGTTGTCCAAGTTTGCGAAATTCCACTAGGTCAACCCTAACAGCTTGGAATTTTATAAGAAAGAGATTTCTTCCACACATGTTTTAAGATGGATATGCATGCTTGAAACATGTTAAAGATGCAAATAACCTATGGATACAAACCTTTTAAAAAGAATAACAAACACTCATTAAATTCTCAAGTGATCATACGATGGGATATTTACCTGTGTCAAACAAGCCATTATTTTGCCCATTTACAAAAAGCTGACCCAACGATCATTGATGATTGTAAAGTGATTTATCATGCGTAACGGGCTATATTACCCTAAGAAATGACTTATGCATTGGGAGTTAAGACTCAATTAAAAATCCCCCGCCTCCCCCTTTTCCCGACGATTGCAAAACCTGATATATAAAAACTAAAAATAGCTTACAATCCCTGAAAATTATAGACACTCTTTGGAATTATCTCTCTCTACATTTGGGCATTGTGCATTTCCATTTTAGATGTACTTTTTTTTCTTAAATCAAAACTTTGAGTTTTTCGCTCTCCCTTCATCCCGTAAACCAAAAATGCAAATAGATCAAAACAAATGAAAATTCTAGAGTTTATGTAGGGAAAAAATTTAAAACAATAACATTTGTAAGTAAAGAAAATTTATTCACAGGCCACAAATGAACACAAAAGTTTCGTTGTCCATGTTTGGGAAATTCCACTAGTTCAACCCTAACAGCTTGGAATTTTATAAGAAACAGATTTCTTGCACACATGCTTTAAAAATGGATATGCATGCTTGAAACATGTTAAATATGCAAATCCCCTATGGATCCCAACCTTTTAAAGAGAATGACAATCGCTCCTTAAATTCTCAAGAGAACGTGTAGTGTGATACCCAAGTCAAACAAGCCATTATTTTGCCCTTTTTCAAAAAGCTAACCTAACAATCATAGATGATTTTAAAGTGATTTATCATGTGTAACGGGCGATATTACCCTAAGAAATGACTTATGGACTAGGAGTCAACACTCAGTAAAAAATACCCCGCCTCCCCGTTTTCCCGACGATTGCAAAACCTGATATATAAAAACTAAAAAGAGCTTACAATCCCATAAACCAAAAAGGCAAATAGATCACAAAAAAATAAAAATTTTGGAGTTTATGTATGGAAAAAATTTAAAACAATAACAAATGTAAGTAAAGAAAATTTCTTCACTCACCACAAATGAACACAAAAATTTTGTTGACCAAGTTTGGGAAATTTCACTAGTTCAACCCTAACTTCTTGGAATTTTATAAGAAAGAGATTTCTTCCACACATGTTTTAAAAATGGATATGCATGCATGAAATGTTAAAGAAGGAAATCACCTATGGATCCAAACATTTTAAATAGAAAAAAAATGCTCATTAAATTCTCAAGTGAACGTGTGGTGGGATATTTACCCGAGTGAAACAAAAAATTATTTTTCCTATTTACAAAAACCTGACCTAATGATCATAGATGATTGTAAAGTGATTTATCATGCATAACAGGCTCTATTACCCTAAGAAATGATTTATGGATTGGGAGTCAACACTTAGTTCAAAATCCCCCGCCTCCTCCTTTTCTTGACGATTGCAAAATCTGATATATAAAAACTAAAAAGTGCTTACAACCCCTAAAAATTACAGAAACTCTCTGCAATTATCTCTCTCTAAATTTTTGTCTTGTGCATTTCCATTTCAAATGTACTTTTTTTTCTTAAATCAAAACTATGAGTTTTCGCTCTCCCTTTATCCCGTAAACCAAAAAGGTAAATAGATCACAACAATATGAAAATTTTAGAGTTTATGTATGGAAAAAATTTAAAACAATAACTAATGTAAATAAAGAAAATTTATTCACACTCCACAAATGAACACAAAAGTTTTCTTGTCCAAGTTTGGGAAATTCCACTAGTTCAACCCTAACAGCTTGGAATTTTATAAGAAAGAGGTTTCTTCCACACATGCTTTAAAAATGGATATGCATGCTTGAAACATGTTAAAGATGCAAATTGTCTATGGACCCAAACCTTTCCAAGAGAATAACAAACACTCATTAAATTCTCAAGTGAACGTGCGGTGGGATATTTACCCCAGTCAAACTAGCCATCATTTTGCCCGTTTACAAAAACCTGACCTAATGATCATAGATGATTGTAAAGTGATTTATCATGCATAACAGGCTCTATTACCCTAAGAAATGACTTATGGATTGGGACTCAACACTTAGTTCAAAATCCCCCGCCTCCTCCTTTTCCTGACGATTGCAAAACCTGATATATAAAAACTAAAATGAGCTTACAATCCCCAAAAATTACAGACACTCTTTGGAATTATCTCTCTCTACATTTATGCATTGTGCATTTCCAATTTATATGTACTCTTTTTTCTTAAATCAAAACTTTGAGTTTTCGCTCTCCCTTCATCCCGCAAAAAAATGTGAATAGATCACAAAAAATAAAAAATATTAGAGTTTATGTATGGAAAAAATTTAAAACAATAACAAATGTAAGTAAAGAAAATTTATTCACACACCACAAATGAACACAAAAGTTTTGTTCTCCAAGTTTGAAAAATTGCACTAGTTCAACCCTAACTGCTTGGAATTTTATAAGAAAGAGATTTCTTCCACACATGCTTTAAAAATGGATATCCATGCTTGAAACATGTTAAAGATGCAAATCACCCATGGATCCAAACCTTTTAAAGAGAATAACAAGCGCTCTTTAAATTCTCTAGTGAACGTGCCTAGGATATTTACCCGAGTCAAACAAGCCATTATTTTGCCCATTTACAAAAAGCTGACCTAACGATCATAGATGATTGTAAAGTGATTTATCATGCGTAACGAGCTATATTCGCCTAAGAAATGACTTATGGATTGGGAGTCAACACTCAGTTAAAAATCCCCTTCCTCCCCCTTTTCCCAACGATTGCAAAACCTGATATATAAATATTAAATAGAGCTTACAATCCCCAAAAATTACAGACACTCTTTGGAATTATCTCTCTCTACATTTTTGCATTGTGCATTTCCATTTTAGATGTACTCTTTTTTCTTAAATAAAACCTTTGAGTTTTCGCTGTCCCTTCAACCCGTAAACCAAAAAGGCAAATAGATCACAACAAAATGAAAATTTTAGATTTGATGAGTGGAAAAAATTAAAAAAAAAAAACCAAAGTAAGTAAAGAAAATTTATTGACACACCACAAAGGAACACAAAAGTATTGTTGTCCAAGGTTTGGAAATTCCTTTAGTTCAACCCTAACAGCTTGGAATTTTATAAGAAAGTGATTCCTTCCACACAAGCTTTCAAAATGGATATGCATGCTTGAAACATGTTAAGAATGCAAATCACTTATGGATCCAAACCTTTTAAAGAGAATAACAAACGCTCATTAAATTCTCAAGTGAACGTGCGGTGGGATATTTACCCGAGTCAAACAAGCCATTATTTTGCCCGTTTACAAAAAGCTAACCTAACGATCATATATGATTGTAAAGTAATTTATCATGTGTAACGGGCTATATTACCCTAGGAAATGACATATGAACTGGGAGTCAACACTCATTTAAAAAACCCCCGCCTCCCCCTTTTCCCGATGATAGAAAAACCAGATATATAAAAACTAAAAAGAGCTTACAATCCCTAAAAATTACAGACACTCTTTGGAATTATCTCCCTCAAAATTTGTGTATTGTGCATTTCCATTTTAGATGTACTCTTTTTTCTTAAATGAAAACTTTGAGTTTTCGCTCTCCCTTCGTCCCATAAACAAAAAAGGCAAATAGTGCACAAAAAAATGAAAATTTTAGAGTTTATGTTTGGAAAAATTTTAAAAAATAATAAATGTAAGTAAAGAAAATTTATTCACACACCACAAATGAACACAAAAGTTTGGTTGTCCAAGTTTGGGAAATTCCACTAGTTCAACCCTAACAGCTTGGAATTTTATAAGAAAGAGATGTCTTCAACACATGCTATAAAAATGGATATGCATGCTTGAAACATGTTAAAGATGCAAATCACCTATGGATCCAAACCTTTTAAAGAGAATAACAAAAGCTCATTAAATTCTCAAGTGAACGTGCAGTGGGATATTTACCCAAGTCAAACAAGCCATTATTTTGCCCGTTTACAACAATCTGACCTAACGATCATAGATGATTGTAAAGTGATTTATCATGCGTAGCAGGCTATATTACCCATAGAAATGACTTATGGACTAGGAGTCAACACTCAGTTAAAAATCCCCCGCCTCCCCCTTTTCCCGACGATTGGAAAACCTGATATATAAAAACTAAAAAGAGCTTACAATACCTAAAAATTACAGACACTCTTTGGAATTATCTCTCTAAACATTTGTGTATTGTGCATTTCCTTTTTAGATGTACACTTTTTTCTTAAATGAAAACTTTGAGTTTTCGCTCTCCCTTCATTCCGTGAACCAAAGACGCAAATAGGATACAACAAAATGAAAATTTTTGAGTTTATGTATGGAAAAAATTTAAAACAATAACAAATCTAAGTAAAGAAAATTTGTTCACACACCACAAATGAAAACAAAAGTTTTGTTGTCCCAGTTTGGGAAATTCCACTAGTTCAACCCTAATAGCTTGGAATTTTATAAGAAAGTGATTTCTTCCACACATGCTTTAAAAACGGATATGCATGTTTGAAACATGTTAAAGATGCAAATCACCTATGGATCCAAACCTTTTAAAGAGAATAACAAGCTCTCATGAAATTCTCAAGTGAACCTGCGGTGGGATATTTACCCAAGTCACACAAGCATTATTTTGCCCGTTTAAAAAAAGCTGACCTAACGATTATAGATAATTGTAAAGTGATTTATCATGCATAACGGGCTATATTTCCCTAAGAAATGATTTATTGATTGGGGGTTAACACTAACTTAAAATTCCCCCGCCTCCCCTTTTTCCCGATGATTGCAAAATCGGACATATAAAAACTAAAAAGTTCTTACAATCCCCAAAAATTACAAACACTCATTGGAATTATCTCTCTCTACATTTGTGCATTGTGCATTTCCATTTTAGATGTACTCTTTTTTTTTTAAATCAAAACTTTGAGTTTTCGCTCTCCCTTCATCCCGTAAACCGAAAAGGCAAATAGATCACAAGAAAATAAAAATTTTAGAGTTTATGTATCGAAAAAATTTAAAACAATAACAATTGTAAGTAAAGAAAATTTATTCACACACCACAAATGAACACAAAAGTTTTGTTGTCCAAGTTTGGGAAATTTCACTAGTTCATCCCTAACAGCTTGGAATTTTATAAGAAAGAGATTTCTTCTACACATGCTTTAAAAATGTATATGCATGTTTGAAACATGTTAAAGATGCAAATCACCCAAGGATCGAAACCTTTTAAAGAGAATAACAAGCTCTCATTAAATTCTCAAGTGAACGTGCGGTGGGATATTTACTCGAGCCAAACAAGCTATTATTTTGCCCATTTACAAAAAGCTGACCTAACAATCTTTGATGAATGTAAAGTTATTTATCATCCATAACGGGCTATATTACCCTAAGAAATGACTTATGGATTTGGAGTCAACACTTAGTTAAAAATCCCCCGCCTCCCCCTTTTCCCGATGATTGCAAAACCTGATATATAAAAACTAAAAAGAGCTTACAATCCCTATAAATGACAGACACTCTTTGGAATTATCTCTCTATATATTTGTGCATTGTGCATTTCCATTTCAGATGTACTCTTTTTTCTTGAATCAACACTTTGAGTTTTCGCTCTCCCTTCTTCCTGGAAACCAAAACGGCAAATTGATCAGACCAAAATAAAAATTTTAGAGTTTATGTGTGGTAAAAATTTAAAACAATAACAAAAATAAGTAAAGAAAATTTATTCACACACCACAAATGAACATAAAGGTTTTGTTGTCCAAGTTTGGGAAATTCCACTAGTTCAACCCTAACAGCTTGGAATTTTATAAGAAAGAGATTTCTTCCACACATGCTTTAAAAATGGATATGCATGCTTGAAACATGTTAAGGATGCAAATCACCTCTGGATGCAAACCTTTTAAAGAGAATAACAAACGGTCATTAAATTCTCAAGTTAACGTGTGGTGGGATATTTACCTGAGTCAAAGAAGCCATTACTTTGCCCATTTACATAAATCTGACCTTACGATCATAGATGATTATAAAGTGATTTATCATGCGCAAAGGGCTGTATTACCCTAAGAAATGAATTATGGATTTGGAGTCAATACTCAGTTAAAATCCCCCCCACCCCCCCCCCCCCCCCCCCCCCCCCCCTTTTCCTGATGATTGCAAAACCTGATATATAAAAACTAAAAAGAGCTTACAATCCCTAAAAATTAAAGACACTCTTATGAATTATCTCCATCTAAATTTTTCTATTGTCCATTTCCAATTTAGGTGTACTCTTTTTTGTTAAATCAAAACTTTCAGGTTTTTCTTCTCCCATCATCCCTTTAACCAAAAAGGCAAATAGATCAAAACAAAATGAAAATTTTAGAGTTTATGTATGGAAAAAATTTAAAACAATAACAAACATTAGTAAAGAAAATTTATTCACACACATAAAATGGACACAAAAGTTTTCTTGTCCAAATTTTGGAAATTCCACTTCTTCAACCCAAACAACTTGGAATTTTATAAGAAAGAGATTTCTTCCACCCATGCTTTAAAAATGGACATGCATGCTTGAAACGTGTTACAGATGCAAATAATCTATGGATCCAAACCTTTTAAAGAGAATAACAAACGGTCGTTAAATTATTAAGTGAACGTGGAGTGGGATATTTACCCGAGTCAAACAAGCCATTATTTTGCCGGTTTACAAAAAGCTGACCTAACGAACATAGATGATTGTAAAGTGATTTATCATGCGTAACGGGCTATATTACCCAAAGAAATGACTTATGGATTGCGAGTCAAGACTCAGTTAATAATCGCCCACCTCCCCCTTTTTCCCAACGATTGCAAAACCTGGAATATAAAAACTAAAAAGAGCTTACAATCCCCAAAAATTACAGACACACTTTGCAATTATCTCTCTCTAAGTTTTAAAGAGAATAACAAACTCTCATTAACATCTCAAGTAAACGTCCGATGGGATACCAGAGTCAAACAAGCCATTATTTTGCCCGTTTACAAAAAGCTGACCTAACGATCATGGATGATTGTAAAGTGATTTCTCATGCGTAATGGGCTATATTACGCTAAGAAATGACTTATGGATCGGGAGTTAAGACTCAGTTCAAAATCCCCTGCCTCCCCCTTTTCTCGACGATTGCAAACCCTCATATATATAAAAAAAAAAGAGCCTAGAATCCCTATAATTTAAAGACACTCTTTGGAATTATCTCTCACTAAGTTTGTGTATTGTGAATTTCCTTTTTAGATGTACTCTTTTTTCTCCAATCAAAACTTTGAGTTTTTGCTCTCCCTTCATCCTGTAAACAGAAAAGGTAAAAAGAAGCCAATAAATTGAAAATTTTAGACTTTATGTAAGGAAAAATTATTAAACAATAACAAATGTAAGTAAAGAAAATTTATTCACACACCACAAATGAACACAAAAGTTTTATTGTCCAAGTTTGGGAAATTCCACTAGTTCAACCCTAACAGCTTGGAATTTTATAAGAAAGAGATTTCTTCCACACATGCTTTAAAAATGGATATGCATGCTTGAAACAAGTTAAAGATGCAAATCACCTTTGGATCAAAACCTTTTGAAGAGAATAACAAGCGCTCATTAAATTCTCAAGTTAACGTGCGGTGGGATATTTACCAGAGTCAAAGAAGTCATTATTTTGCCCGTTTACAAAAAGCTGACCTAACGATCATAGATGATTGTAAAGAGATTTATCATGCGTAACGGGCTATATTACCCTTAGAAATGACTTATGGAGTGGGAGTCAACACTCAGTTAAAAATCCGCCGCCTCCCCCTTTTCCCCACGATTGGAAAACCTGATATATAAAAACTAAAAAGAGCTTAGAATCCTTATAAATTACAGACACTATTTGGAATTATCTGTCTCTAAGTTTGTGTATTGTGCATTTCCTTTTTAGATGTACTCTTTTTTCTTGAATCAAAACTTTGAGTTTTCGCTCTCCCTTCATCCTGTAAACCAAAAAGGCAAAAAGATCACAATAAAATGAAAATTTTAGAATTTATGTATGGAAAAAATTTAAAACAATAACAAATGTAAGTAAAAAAAAATTTATTCACAAACCACAAATGAACACAAAAGTTTTGTTGTCCAAGTTTGGGAAATTCCACTAGTTCATCCCTAACAGCTTGGAATTTTATATAAAAGAGATTTCTTCCACACATGCTTTAAAAATGTATATGCATGTTTGAAACAAATTAAAGAAGCAAATCACCCAAGGATCCAAACCTTTGAAAGAGAACAACAAGGTCTCATTAAATTCTCAAGTGAATGTGCAGTGGGATATTTACCCGAGTCAAACAAGCCATTATTTTGCCCATTTACAAAAAGCTGACCTAACGATCTTAGATGATTGTAAAGTTATTTATCATCCATAACGGGCTATATTACCCTAAGAAATGACTTATGGATTGGGAGTCAACACTTAGCTAAAAGTGCCCCGCCTCCCCCTTTTCCCTATGATTGCAAAACCTGATATATAAAAATTCTAAAGAGCTTACAATCCCTAAAAATTAAAGACACTCTTATGAATTATCTCTCTCAAAATTTGTCGATTGTCCATTTCCAATTTAGGTGTACTCTTTTTTCTTAAATCAAAACTTTCAGTTTTTGCTCTCCCGTCATCCCTTTAACCAAAAAGGCAAATAGATCAAAACAAAAAGAAAATTTTAGAGTTTATGTATGGAAAAAAATTAAAACAATAACAAATATTAGTAAAGAAAATTTATTCACACACCACAAATGAACACACAAATGTTTTGTTGTCCAAGTTTGGGAAATTCCACTACTTCAACCCAAACAGCTTGGAATTTTATAAGAAAAAGATTTCTTCCACCCATGCTTTAAAAATGGACATGCATGCTTGAAACATGTTACATATGCAAATAACCTATGGATCCAACCTTTTGAAGAGAATAACAAACGCTCATTAAATTCTCAAGTGAACGTCCAGTGGGATATTTACCCGAGTCAAACAAGCCATTATTTTGCCCGTTTACAAATAGCAGACCTAACAAACATAGATGATCGTAAAGTGATTTATCATGCGTAACGGGCTATATTACCCTAAGAAATGACTTATGGATTGTGAGTCAACACTCAGTTAAAAATCCCCCACCTCCCCCTTTTCTCGAAGATTGCAAAACCTTATATATAAAAACAAAAAAGAGCTTACAATCCCCAAAAATTACAGACACTCTTTGCAACTATCTCTCTTTACATTTTTGCATTTTGCATTTCCATTTTAGATGTAATTTTTTTATTAAATCAAAACTTTGAGTTTTCTCTCTCCCTTCATCCCGTAAACCAAAAAGGCAAAAAGATCACAACAAAAAGAAAATTTTAGAGTTTATGTATGGAAAAAATTTAAAACAATAACAAAAGTAAGTAACGAAAATTTATTCACACATCACAAATGAACACAAAAGTTTTGTTGTCCAAGATTCGGAAATTCCACTAGTTCAACCCTAAAAGCTTGGAATTTTATTAGAAAGAGATTTCTTTCACACATGCTTTAAAAATGGATATGCATGATTGAAACATGTTAAAGATGGAAATCCCTTATGGATCAAAACTTTTTACAGAGAATAACAAGCTCTCATTAACTTCTGAAGTAAACGTCCGGTGGGATACCAGAGTCAAACCAGCCATTATTTTGTCCGTTTACAAAAAGCTGACCTAACGATCATGGATGATTGTAAAGTGATTTATCATGCATAATAGGCTATATTACCCTAAGAAATTACTTAAGGACTGGGAGTCAACACTCAGTTAAAAATCCTCCGCCTCCCCCTTTTCCTGACGATTGAAAAACCTAATATATAAAAACTAAAAAAAGCTTACAATCCCTCTAAATTACAGACACTCTTTTGAATTATCTCTCTATAAGTTTGTGTATTGTGCATTTTCCTTTTTAGATGTACTCTTTTTTCTTAAATCAAAACTTTGAGTTTTCGCTCTCCCTTCATCCTGTAAACCAAAAAGGCAAAAAGATCACAATAAAATGAAAATTTTAGAGTTTAAGTATGGAAAAAATATTAAAAAATAACAAATGTAAGTAAAGAAAATTTATTCACTCACCACAAATGAACACAAAAGTTTTATTGTCCATGTTTTGGAAATTCCACTTGTTCAACCCTACAAGCTTGGAATTTTATAAGAAAGAGATTTCTTCCACACATGTTTTAAAAATGGATATGCATGCTTGAAACATATTAAAGATGCAAATCACCTTTGGATCAAAACCTTTAAAAGAGAATAACAAGCGCTCATTAAATTCTCAAGTGAACGTGCGGTGTGATATTTACCCGAGTCAAACAAGCCAGTATTTTACCCCTTTACAAAAAGTGGACCTAACAATCATAGACGATTGTAAAGTGATTTATCATGCGTAACGGGCTATGTTACCCTAAGAAATGACTTATGGAGTGGGAGTCAACACTCAGTTAAAAATCCCCCGCCTTCCCCTTTTCCCGACGATTGCAAAACCTGATATATAAAAACTAAAAAGAGCATACAACCCCTATAAATTACAGATACTCTTTGGAATTATCTCTCTCCAAGTTTTTGTATTGTGCATTTCCTTTTTAGATGTACTTTTTTTTCTTAAATCAAAACTTTGAGTTTTCGCTCTCCCTTCATCCTGTAAACCAAAAAGGCAAAAAGATCACAATAAAATGAAAATTTTAGAGTTTATGTATGGAAAAAAATTAAACAATAACAAATGTAAGTAAAGAAAATTTATTCACACACCACAAATGAACACAAAAGTTTTATTGTCCAAGTTTGTGAAATTCCACTAGTACAACCCTAACAACTTGGAATTTTATAAGAAAGAGATTTCTTCCACACATGCTTTAAAAATGGATATGCATGCTTCAAACATATTAACGATGTAAATCACCTTTGGATCCAAACCTTTTAAAGAGAATAACAAATGCTCATTAAATTCTCAAGTGAAAGTGCGGTGGGATATTTACTCGAGTCAAACAAGCCTTTATTTTTCCCATTTACAATAAGTTGACCTAACGATCATAGAAGATTGTAAAGTGATTTATCATGCGTAACAGGCTATATTACCCTAACAAATGACTTAGGGATTGGGAGTCAATACTTAGTTAGAATCCCTCGCCTCCACCATTTCACGATAATTGCAAAACCTGCCATATGAAAACTAAAAAGAGCTTACAATCCCTAGAAGATACAAACACTCTTATGAATTATCTCAATCTAAATTTGTGTATTGTGCTTTTCAATTTTGGATATACTCTTTTTTCTTAAATCAAAACTTTGAGTTTTCGCTCTGCCTTCATTCCGTAAACCAAAAAGGCAAATAGATCAAAACAAAATGAAAATTTTAGAGTTTTTGTATGGAAAAAAATTAAAACAATAACAAATGTAAGTAAAGAAAATTTATACACACCACAAATGAACAAAAAAATTTTGTTGTTAGAGTTTGGGAAATTCCACTAGTTCAACCCAAATGGCTTGGAAATTTATAAGAAAGAGATTTCTTCCAGACATGCTATAAAATTGATATGCAAACTTGAAACATGTTAAAGATGAAAATCACCTTTGGATCCAAACCTTTTAAAGAGAATAACAAATGCTTATTAAATTCTCAAGTGAACGTGCTGTGGGATATTTACTTTAGTCAAACAAGCCATTATTTTTCCCTTTTACAAAAAGTTGACTTAACGATCAAAGACAATTGTAAAGTAATTTATAATGCGTAATGGGCTCTATTACCCTAAGAAATGACTTATGGAGTGGGAGTCAACATTCAGTTAAAAATCCACCACCTCCCCCTTTTCCCGACGAAAAAGTGCTTACAATCCCTAAAAATTACAAACACTCTTTGGAATTATGTCTCTCTAAATTTGTGTATTGTGCATTTCCTTTTTAGATGTACTTTTTTTTCTTAAATCAAAACATTGAGTTTTCGCTCTCCCTTCATTTCGTAAACCAAAAAGGCAAAAAGATCACAACAAAATGAAAATTTTAGAGTTTATGTATGGAAAAAATTTAAAACAATAACAAATGTAAGTAAAGAAAATTTATTCACACACCACTAATGAACACAAAAGTTTTGTTGTCCATGTTTGGGAAATTCTACTAGTTCAACCCTAATAGATTGGAATTTTATGAGAAAGAGATTTCTTCCACACATGCTTTAAAAAAGGATATGCATGCTTGAAACATGTTCAAGACGCAAATCCCCTATCGATCCAAATATCTTAAAGAGAATAACAAACGCTCATTAAATTCTCAAGTGAACGTGTTGTGATATACCCGAGTCAAGCAAGCCTTTATTTTGCCCGTTTACAAAAAGATGACCAAACGATCATAGATGATTGTAAAGTGATTTATCAAGCGTAATGGGTTATATTACCCTTAGAAATGACTAATGGACCGGGAGTCAACACTCAATTAAAAATTAAAACATTGAATTTTCACTCGCCCTTCCTATCGTAAACCAAAAAGGCAAATAGATCAAAACAAAATGAAAATTTTAGAGTTTATGTATGGAAAAAATTTAAAACAATATTAAATGTAAGCAAAGAAAATTTATACACACCACAAATGAACACAAAAGTTTTGTCGTCCAAGTTTGGGAAATTCCACTAGTTCAACCCTAACAGCTTGAAATTTTATAAGAAAGAGATTTCCTCCACACATGCTTAAAAAATGGATTTGCATGTTTGAAACATGTTAAAGATGCAAATCACCTATGGATCCACAACTTTTGAAGAGAATAACAAATGCTCATTAAATTCTCAAGTGAACGTGCGGTGGGATATTTACTCAAGTAAAACAAGCCATTATTTTACCCATACACAAAAAGCTGACCCAACGGTCATAGATGATTGTAAATTGATTTATCATGCGTAACGGGCTATCTTACCCTAAGAAATGACTTATGGATTGGGATCCAACACTCAGTTAAAAGTCCATGCCTCCCCCTTTTTCCCGACGAATGCAAAACCTGATATATAAAAACTAAATTAAGCTTAGAATCCCTAAAAATTACAGAAACTCTTTAGAATTATCTCGCTCTACATTTGTGCATTGTGCATTTCTATTTTAGATTTACTATTTTTCTTAAAAAAATACTTTGATTTTTTCGTTCCCCCTTCATCCCGTAAACCAAAAAGGCGAATAGATCACAACAAAATGAAAATTTTAGAGTTCATGTACGAAAAAAATTTAAAAAAATAGCAAATGTAAGAGAAGTAAATTCATTCACACACCACAAATGAACACAAAATTTTTGTTGTCCAAGTTTGGGAAATTCCACTAGTTCAACCCTAACAGCTTGAAAATTTATAAGAAAGAGATTTCCTCCACACATGTTTTAAAAATGGATATGCATGCTTGAAACATGTTAAAGACGCAAATCACCTATGGATCCAAAGCTTTTGAAGAGAATAAAAAACACACATTAAATTCTCAAGTGAACGTGCAGTGGAATATTTACCCGAGTCAAACAAGCCTTTATTTTGCCCATCTAGAAAAAGCTGACCCAACGATGATAGATTATTGTAAAGTGATTTATCGTGCGTAACGGGCTATATTACCCTAAGAAATGACTTATGGATTGGGAGACAAGACTCAGTTAATAATCCCTTCCTCCCCCTTTTTCCAGACGATTGCAAAACCAGATATATAAAAACTAAGAAGAGTTTACAATCCCTAAAAATTATAGACAATCTTTGGAATTATCTCTCTCTACATTTTGTGCATTTTGCATTTCCATTTTAGATGTACTCTTTTTTCTTAAATCAAAACTTTGAGTTTTCGCTCTCCCTTCATCCAGTAAACCGAAACGGCAAAATAGATCACAACAAAATAAAAATTTTAGAGTTCATGTATGGAAAATATTTAAAACAATAACAAATGTAAGTAACAAAAATTTATTCACACACCACAATTGAACACAAAAGTTTTGCTGTCCATGTTTGGGAAATTCCACTAGTTCAACCCTTACAGCTTGGAATTTTATAAGAAAGAGATTTCCTCCACACATGCTTTAAAAATAGATAAGCATGTTTTAAACATGTTAAAGATGCAAATCACCTATGGATCCAAAGCTTTTGAAGAGAATAACAAACGCTAATTAAATTCTCAACTGAACATGCGGTGGGATACTTACCCGAGTCAAACATGCCATTATTTTGCCTATCTACAAAAACCTGACCCAACGATCATAGATGATTGTAAAGTGATTTATCATGCGTAACAACGCTATATTACCCTAAGAAATAACTTATGGATTGGGAGTCAACACTTACTTAAAAACCCCTTCCTCCCCCTTTTTCCCAACGATTGTAAAACTAGATATATAAAACCTAAAAAGAGCTTAGAACCCCTAAAAATTACAGAAACTCTTTAGAATTATCTCGCTCTACATTTGTGCATTATGCATTTTCATTTTAGATGTACTCTTTTTTCATAAATCAAAACATTGAGTTTTCGCTCTCCTTTCATCCCGTTAACCAAAACGGCAAATAGATCACAACAAAATGAAAATTTTAGAGTTCATGTACGGAAAAAATTTAAAACAACAACAAATGTAAGTAAATAAAAAATTTATTCACTCACCACAAATGAACACAAAAGTTTTGTTGTCCAAGTTTGGAAAATTCCACTTGTTCAAAACCATCGCAGCTTGGAATTTTATAAGAAAGTGATTTCCACTACAAATGCTTTAAAAATGGATATGCATGCTTGAAATATGTTAAAGATTCAAATCGCCTATGGATCCAAAGCTTTTGAAGAGAATGACAAACACTGATTAAATTCTCAAGTGAACGTGCTATGGGATATTTACCCGAGTCAAACAAGCCTTTATTTTTCCCATCTAAAAAAAGCCAACCCAACGATCATAGATGATTGTAAAGTGATTTATCATGCGTAACGGGCTATATTACCTTAAGAAATGACTTATGGATTGGGAGACAAAATTCAGTCAATAATCCCTGCCTCCCCCTTTTTCCCGACGATTGCAAAACCTGATATATGAAAACTAAAAAGAGCTTACAATCCCTAAAAATTACAGACACACTTTGGAATTATCTCTCTCTAAATTTTTGCATAGTGCATTTTCATTTTAGCTGTACTATTTTTTCTTAAATCAAAACATTTAGTTTTCGCTCTCCCTTCATCCGGTAAACCAAAAAGGCAAATAGATCACAACAAAATGAAAATTTTAGAGTTCATGTACGGAAAAAATTTAAAAACAATAACTAATGTAAGTAAAGAAAATTTATTCACACACCACAAATGAATACAAAAGTTATGTTGTCAAAGTTTGGGAAATTCGACTAGTTCAACCCTAACAGCTTGGAATTTTATAAGAAAGAGATTTTCTCCACACATGCTTTAAAAAAGGATATGCATGCTTGAAACATGTTAATGACCCAAATCTCCTATGGATCCAAAGCTTTTGAAGAGAATAAAAAACACTCATTAAATTCTCAAGTGAACGTGCGGTGGGATATTTACCCGAGTCAAACAAGCCTTTATTTTTCCCATCTACAAAAAGCTGATCATAGATGATTGTAAAGTGATTTATCCTGTGTAATAGGCTATATTACTTTAAGAAATGACTTATGGATTGGGAGACAACACTTAGTTAAAAATCCCTACCACCCCCTTTTTCCCGACGATTGGAAAACCTAATATATAAAAACTAAAAAGAGCTTACAATCCCAAAAAATTACAGAAACTCTATGGAATTAGCTGTCTCTACATTTGTGCATTGTGCGTTTCTAATTTAGATGTACTCTTTTTTCTTGAAACGAAACTTTGAATTTTCGCTCTCCCTTCATCCCTTGAACCAAAAAGGCAAATAGATCACAACAAAAAGAAAATTTTAGAGTTGATGAAAGGAAATAGTTTAAAACAATAACAAATGTTAGTAAATAAAATTTATTCACACACCACAATTGAACACAAAAGTTTTTTTGTCCAAGTTTGGGAAATTCCACTAGTTCAACCCTACTAGCTTGGAATTTTATAAGAAAGAGATTTCCTCCACACATGCTTTAAAAATGGATATGCATGTTTGAAACATGTTAAATACGCAAATCACCAATGGATCCAAAGGTTTTGAAGTGAATAAAAAACACTCATTAAATTCTCAAGTGAACGTGTTGTGGGATGTTTACCAGAGTCAAACAAGCCATTATTTTGCCCATCTAAAAAAAGCTCACCCAACGATCATAGATGATTGTAAAGTGATTTATCATGGGTAACAAGCTATCTTACCCTAAGAAATGACTTACGGATTGGGAGTCAACACTCAGTTAAAAATCCCTGCCTCCCACTTTTTTCGACGAATGCAAAACCTGATATATAAAACACAATTAAGCATAGATTCCGTAAAAATTATAGGCACTCTTTGGAATTATGTCTCTCTACGTTTGTGCATTGTGCATTTCCATTTTAGATGTACTATTTTTTTTAAAACAAAAGTTTGAGTTTTCGCTCTCCCTTCACCCCATAAACCAAGAAGGCAAATAGATCACAACAAAATGAAAATTTTAGAGTTCATGTATGGAAAAAATTTAAAACAATAACAAATGAAAGTAAATAAAATTTATTCACACACCACAAATGAACACAAAAGTTTTGTTGTCCAAGTTTTGGAAATTCCACTAGTTCAACCCTAACAGCTTGGAATTTTATAAGAAAGAGATTTCCTCCACACATGCTTAAAAAATGGATTTGCATGTTTGAAACATGTTAAAGATCCAAATCACCTATGGATCCAAAGCTTTTGAAGATAATAACAAACGCTCATTAAATTCTATAGTGAACGTGCGGTGGGATAATTACCTGAGTCAAACAAGCCCTTATTTTGCCCATCTAAAAAATTTTGACCCAACGATCATAGATGATTGTAAAGTGATTTATCATGCGTAATGGGCTATATTACCCTAAGAAATGACTTATAAATTGGGAGTCATTTCTCAGTTAAAAATCCCTGCCACCCCCTTTTTCCCAACGATTGCAAAACCTGATATATAAAAACTAAAAAGAACTTACAATCCCTAAAAATTATAAAAACTCTTTGGAATTATCTCTCTCTAAATTTGTGCATTGTGCATTTCCATTTTAGATGTACTTTTTTTTTCATAAATCAAAACTTTGAGTTTTCGCTCACCCTTCATCCCGTAAACCAAAAAGGCAAATAGATCACAACAAAATGAAAATTTTAGAGTTACAAAAAAAATTTAAAACAATAGCTAATGTAAGTAAAGAAATTTTATTCACACACCACAAATGAACACAAAAGATTTGTTGTCCAAGTTTTGGAAATTCCACTAGTTCAACCCTAACAGCTTGAAATTTTATAAGAAAGAGATTTCCTCCACACATGCTTTAAAAATGAATATGCATGCTTGAAACATGTTAAAGATGCAAATCACCTATGGATCCAAAGCTTTTCAAGAAAATAACAACCGCTCATTAAATTCTCAAGTGAACGTGCGGTGGGATATTTACCCGAATCAAACAAGCCATTATTTTGCCCATTAACAAAAAGCTGAACCAATGATCATAGATGATTGTGAATTTATTTATCATGCGTAACAGGCAATATTACCCTAAGAAATGGCTTATGGATTTGGAGTCAACACTCAGTTAAAAATCCCTGCCTCCCCCTTTTTCCCGACGATTGCAAATCCTGATATATAAAAACTAAAAAGTGCTTAGAATCCCTAAAAATTACAGAAACTCTTTGGAATTATCCCACTCTACATGTGTTGATTGTGTATTTCCAATTTAGATTTACTCGTTTTTCATAAATAAAAACTTTGAGCTTTCGTTCTCCCTTCATCCTGTAAACCAAAAAGACAAATAGATCACAACAAAATGAAAATTTTAGAGTTCATGTATGGAAAAAATTTAAAACAATAACAAACGTAAATAATGAAAAGTTTCACACAATACAAATGACCACATAAGTTTTGTTGTCAGAGTTTGGAAAATTCCACTAGTTCAACCCTAACAGCATGGAATTTTGTAAGAACGTGATTTCCTCCACACATGCTTTAAAAATGGATATGAATGTTTTAAACATGTTAAAGATGCAAATCACCTATGAATCCAAAGCTTTTGAAGAGAATAACAAACGCTCATTATATTCTCAAGTGAACATGCGGTGGGATATTTACCCGAGTCAAACAAGCCCTTATTTTGCCCATCTACAAAGTGATTTATCATGGGTAACGGGCTATATTACCCTAAGAAATGACTCATGGATTGGGAGACAAGACTCAGGTAAAAATCTCTACCTCCCCCTTTTTCCCGATGATTGCAAAACCTGATATATAAAAACTAGAAAGAGCTTAGAATCCCTAAAAATTACTGAAACTCTTTGGAATTACCTCTCTCTACATTTGTGCATTGTTTATTTCCATTTTAGATGTACTCTTTTTTCTTAAATCAAAACTTTGAGCTTTCGGTCTCCCTTCATCCCGTAAACCAAAACGGCAAAATAGATCACAACAAAATGAAAATTTTAGAGTTTATGTACGGAAAAAATTTAAAACAATAACAAATGTAAGTAAAGAAAAATTATTCACACACCACAATTGAACACAAGTTTTGTTGTCCATGTTTGGGAAATTCCACTAGTTCAACCCTTACAGCTTGGAATTTTATAAGAAAGAGATTTCCTCCACACATGCTTTAAAAATGGATATGCATGTTTTAAACATGTTAAAGATGAAAATCACCTATGGATACAAAGCTTTTGAAGAGAATAACAAACGCTCATTATATTCTCAAGTGAACATGCGGTGGGATATTTACACGAGTCAAACAAGCCATTATTTTGCCCATCAACAAAAAGCTGACCCAACGATCATAGATGATTGTAAAGTGATTTATCATGGGTAACGGGCTATATTACCCTAAGAAATGACTCATGGATTGGGAGACAAGACTCAGGTAAAAATCCCTACCTCCTCCCTTTTCCCGATGATTGCAAAACCCGATATATAAAAACTAAAAAGAGCTTAGAATCCCTAAAAATTATAGAAACTCTTTGGAATTACCTCTCTCTACATTTGTGCATTGTTCATTTCCATTTTAGATGTACTATTTTTTCTTAAATAAAAACTTTCAGCTTTCGCTCTCCCTTCATCACGTAAACCAAAACGGCAAAATAGATCACAACAAAATGAAAATTTTAGAGTTCATGTACTGAAAAATTTTAAAACAATAACAAATGTAAGTAAAGAAAAATTATTCACACACCAGAATTGAACACAAAATTTTTGTTGTCCATGTTTGGGAAATTCCACTAGTTCAACCCTTACAGCTTGGAATTTTATAAGAAAGAGATTTCCTCCACACATGCTTTAAAAATGGATATGCATGTTTTAAACATGTTAAAGATGCAAATCACCTATGGATACAAAGCTTTTGAATAGAATAACAAACGCTCATTATATTCTCAAGTGAACATGCGGTGGGATATTTACACGAGTCAAACAAGCCATTATTTTGCCCATCTACAAAAAGCTGACCCAACGATCATAGATGATTGTAAATTGATTTGTCATGGGTAACGGGCTATATTACCCTAAGAAATGACTCGTGGATTGGGAGACAAGACTCAGGTAAAAATCCCTACCACCCCCTTTTTCCCGATGATTGCAAAACCTGATATATAAAAACTAAAAAGAGCTTAGAATCCCTAAAAATTACAGAAACTCTTTAGAATTACCTCTCTCTAAATTTGTGCATTGTTCATTTCCATTTTAGATGTACTCTTTTTTCTTAAATCAAAACTTTGAGCTTTCGCTCTCCCTTCATCCCGTAAACCAAAACGGCAAAATAGATCACAACAAAATGAAAATTTTAGAGTTCATGTACGGAAAAAATTTAAAAAATAACAAATGTAAGTAAAGAAAAATTATTCACACACCACAATTGAACACAAAATTTTTGTTGTCCATGTTTGGGAAATTCCACTAGTTCAACCCTTACAGCTTGGAATTTTATAAGAAAGAGATTTCCTCCACACATGCTTTAAAAATGGATATGCATGTTTTAAAGTTGTTAAAGATGCAAATCACCTATGGATCCGAAGCTTTTGAAGAGAATAACAAACGCTCATTAAATTGTCAAGTAAACGTGCGGTGGGATATTTACCCGAGTCAAACTAGCCATTATTTTGCCCATCTACAAAAAGCTGAACCAACGATCATAGATGATTGTGAAGTGATTTATCATGCGTAACGGGCAATATTACCCAAAGAAATGACTTATGGATTGGGAGTCAACACTCAATTAAAAATCCCTGCGTCCCCCTTTTTCCCGACGAATGCAAAACCTGATATATAAAAACTAAAAAGAGCTTAGAATTCCTAAAAATTACAGAAACTCTTTAGAATAACCACGCTCTAAATTTGTGCATAATGCATTTCCATTTTAGATTTACTATTTTTCTTAAAAAAAAACTTTGAGTTTTCGTTCTCCCTTCATCCCGTAAACCAAAAAGGCAAATAGATCACAACAAAATGAAAATTTTAGAGTTTATGTACGGAAAAAAATTAAAAAAATAACAAAAGTAAGAAAAGAAAATTCATTCACACACCACAAATGAACACAAATTTTTTGTTGTCCATGTTTGGGAAATTCCACTAGTTCAACCCTAACAGCTTGGAAATTTATAAGAAAGAGATTTCCTCCACACATGCTTTAAAAATGGATATGCATGCTTGAAACATGTTAAAGACACAAATCACCTATGGATCCAAAGCTTTAGAAGAGAATAAAAAACACTCATTAAATTCTCAAGTGAAACAAGCCTTTATTTTGCCCATCTACAAAAAGCTGACCCAACAATGATAGATTATTGTAAAGTGATTTATCGTGCGTAACGGGCTATATTACCCTAAGAAATGACTTATGGATTGGGAGACAAGACTCAATTAATTATCCCTTCCTCCCCCTTTTTCCCGACGATTCCAAAACCTGATATATACAAACTAAAAAGAGCTTAGAATCCCTAAAAATTACAGACACTCTTTGGAATTATCTCTTTATAAATTTTGTGCATTGTTCATTGCCATTTTAGATGTACTCTTTTTCCTTAAATCAAAACTTTGAGTTTTTGCTTTCCCTTCATCCCGTAAACCAAAACGGCAAAATAGATCACAACAAAATGAAAATTTTAGAGTTCATGTACGGAAAAAATTTAAAACAATAACAAATGTAAGTAAAGAAAATTTATTCACACACCAAAATTAACCAAAAAAGTTTTGTTGTCCAAGTTTGGGAAATTCCACTAGTTTAACCCTAACAGCTTGGAATTTTATAAGAAAGAGATTTCCTCCACACATGCTTTAAAAATGGATATGCATGTTTTAAACATGTTAAAGATGCAAATCACCTATGGATCCAAAGCTTTTGAAGAGAATAACAAACGCTCATTATATTCTCAAGTGAACGTGCGGTGGGATATTTACACGAGTCAAACAAGCCATTATTTAGCCCATTTAGAAAAAGTTGACCCAACGATTATAGATGATTGGAAAGTGATTTATCATGCGTAACGGAAATATTACCCTAAGAAATGACTAATAGATTGGGAGACAAGACTCAGGTAAAAATCCCTGCCTGCCCTTTTTCCTGATGATTGGAAAACTTGATATATAAAAACTAAAAAGAGCTTAGAATCCCTAAAAATTACAGAAACTCTTTGGAATTATCTCTCTCTACATTTGTGCATTGTGCATTTCGCTCTCCCTTCATCCCATAAACCAAAACGGTAAAATAGATCACAACAAAAAGAAAATTTCTGAGTTCATGTACGGAAAAAATTTAAAACAATAACAAATGTAAGTAAAGAAAATTTATTCACACACCACAATTGAACACAAAAGTTTTGTTGTCCATGTTTGTGAAATTCCACTAGTTCAACCCTTACAGCTTGGAATTTTATAAGAAAGAGACTTCCTCCACACATGCTTTAAAAATGGATATGTATGTTTTAAAGTTGTTAAAGATGCAAATCACCTATGGATCCAAAGCTTTTGAAGAGAATAACAAACGCTCATTAAATTCTCAAGTTAACGTGCGGTGGGATATTTACCCAAGTGAAACAAGCCATTATTTTGCCCATCTACAAAAAGTTGACCCAATGATCATAGATGATTGTAAAGTGATTTATCATGCGTAACGGGCTATATTACCTGAAGAAATGACTAATGGATTGGGAGTCAACACTTAGTTAAAAATCCCTGCCTCCCCCTATTTCCCAATGATTGCAAAACTTGATATATAAAAACTAAAAAGAGCTTAGAATCCCCAAAAATTACAGAAACTCTTCAGAATTATCTCACTCTACATTTGTGCATTATGCATTTTCATCTTATATGTACTCTTTTTTCATAAATCAAAACCTTGAGTTTTTGCTGTCCCTTCATCCCGTTAACCAAAAAGGCAAATAAATCACAAAAAAATGAAAATTTTCGAGTTTATGTACAGAAAAAATTTAAAACAATAACAAATGTAACTAAAGAAAAAATTTATTCACACACCACAAATGAACACAAAAGTTTTGTTGTCCCAGTTTGGGAAATTCCACTAGTTCAACCCTCACAGCTTGGAATTTTATAAGAAAGAGATTTCCACTACAAGTGCTTTAAAAATGGATATGCATGCTTAAAACATGTTAAAGATTCAAATCACCTATGGATCCAAAGTTTTTTAAGAGAATAACAAACGCTGATTAAATTCTCAAGTGAACTTGCGGTGGGATATTTACCCGAGTCAAACAAGCCTTTATTTTGCCCATCTACAAAAAGTTGACCCAACGATCATAGATGATTGTAAAGTGATTTATCATGCGTAACGGGCTATATTACCCTAAGAAATGACTTATGGTTTGGGAGGGAAGACTCAGTCAATAATCCCTGCCTCCCCCTTTTTCCCGACGATTGAAAAACCTGATATATAAAAGAGCTTACAATCCCTAAAAATTACAGACACTCTTTGGAATTATCTCTCTCTAAATTTGTGCATTGTGCATTTTCATTTTAGATGTACTGTTTTTTCTTCAATCAAAACTTTAACTTTTCGCTCTCCCTTCATCCGGTAAACCAAAATTTTAGAGTTCATGTATGGAAAAAATTTAAAACAATAACAAATGTTAGTAAAGAAAATTTATTCACACACCACAAATGAACACAAAAGTTTTTTTGTCCAAGTTTGGGAAATTCGACTAGTTCAACCCTATCAGCTTGGAATTTTATAAGAAAGAGATTTCCTCCACACATGCTTTAAAAATGGATATGCATGCTTGAAGCATGTTAAAGATCCAAATCACCTATGGATCTAAAGCTTTTGAAGAGAATAAAAAACACTCATTAAATTCTCAAGTGAAAGTGCGGTGGGATATTTACCTGAGTCAAACAAGCCATTATTTTGCCCTTAAAAAAAAAGTTGACCCAACGATCATAGATGATTGTAAAGTGATTTATCATGCGTAACGGGCTATATTACCCTAAGAAATGACTTATGGTTTGGGAGGGAAGACTCAGTCAATAATCCCTGCCTCCCCCTTTTTCCCGACGATTGAAAAACCTGATATATAAAAACTAAAAAGAGCTTACAATCCCTAAAAATTACAGACACTCTTTGGAATTATCTCTCTCTAAATTTGTGCATTGTGCATTTTCATTTTAGATGTACTGTTTTTTCTTCAATCAAAACTTTAACTTTTCGCTCTCCCTTCATCCGGTAAACCAAAATTTTAGAGTTTATGTATGGAAAAAATTTAAAACAATAACAAATGTTAGTAAAGAAAATTTATTCACACACCACAAATGAACACAAAAGTTTTTTTGTCCAAGTTTGGGAAATTCGACTAGTTCAACCCTAACAGCTTGGAATTTTATAAGAAAGAGATTTCCTCCACACATGCTTTAAAAATGGATATGCATGCTTGAAGCATGTTAAAGATGCAAATCACCTATGGATCTAAAGCTTTTGAAGAGAATAAAAAACACTCATTAAATTCTCAAGTGAAAGTGCGGTGGGATATTTACCTGAGTCAAACAAGCCATTATTTTGCCCTTAAAAAAAAAGTTGACCCAACAATCATAGATGATTGTAAAGTGATTTATCATGCGTAACGGGCTATATTACCCTAAGAAATGACTTATGGATTGGGAGTCAACACTCAGTTAAAAATCCCTGCCTCCCACTTTGCCTCGATGAATGCAAAACCTGATATATAAAAACTAAAATAAGCATAGATTCCTTAAAAATTATAGACACACTTTGGAATTATGTCTCTCTACATTTGTGCATTGTGAATTTCCATTTTAGATGTACTATTTTTTTTAAAAGAAAAGTTTGAGTTTTCGCTCTCCCTTCACCCCGTAAACCAAAAAGCCAAATAGATCACAACAAAATGAAAATTTTAGAGTTCATGTAGGAAAAAAATTAAAAAAATAATAAATGTATTATTCACACACCACAAATGAACACAAAAGTTTTGTTGTCCATGTTATAGAAATTCCACTAGCTCAACCCAAACAGCTTGGAATTTTATACGAAAGAGATTTCCTCCACACATGCTTAAAAAATGGATTTGCATGTTTGAAACATGTTGAAGATCCAAATCACCTATGGATCCATAGCTTTTGAAGAGAATAACAAACGCTCATTAAATTCTCAAGTGAACGTGCGGTGGGATATTTACCCGAGTCAAACAAGCCATTATTTTGCCCATCTAAAAAAAGCTGACCCAACGATCATAGATGATTGTAAAGTGATTTATCATGTGTAACGGGCTATATTACACTATGGAATGACTTATGGATTGGGAGTCAACACTCAGTTAAAAATCCCTGCCTCCCCCTTTTTTCGGACGATTGCAAAACCTGATATATAAAAACTAAAAAGAGCTTTCAATCCCTAAAAATTACAGACACTCTTTGGAATTATCTCTCTCTAAATTTGTGCATTGTCCATTTCCATTTTAGATGTACTGTTTTTTCTTAAATCAAAACATTTAGTTTTCGCTCTCCCTTCATCTGGTAAACCAAAAAGGCAATTAGATCACAACAAAATGAAAATTTTAGAGTTCATGTACGGAAAAAATTTAAAACAATAACAAATGTAAGTAAAGAAAATTTTTTCACACGCTACAAATGAAGGCAAAAGTTATGTTGTCCAAGTTTGGGAAATTCCACTAGTTCAACCCTACCAGCTTGGAATTATATAAGAAAGAGATTTCCTCCACACATGTTTTAAAAAAGGATATGCATGCTTAAAACATGTAAATGACGCAAATGACCTATGGATCCAAAGATTTTGAAGAGAATAAAAAACACTCATTAAATTCTCAAGTGAACGTGCGGTGGGATATTTACCCGAGTCAAACAAGCCTTTATTTTGCCCATCTACCAAAAGCTGACCCAACAATCATAGATGATTGTAAACTGATTTATCATGCGTAACAGGCTATATTACCTTAAGAAATGACTTATGGATTGGGAGACAAGACTCAGTTAAAAATCCCTACCACCCCCTTTTTCCTGACGATTGGAAAACCTGATATAAAAAAACTAAAAAGTGCTTCGAATCGCTTAAAATTACAGAAACTCTTTGGAATTATCTCGCTCTACATTTGTGCATTGTGTGTTTCCATTTTAGATTTACTCATTTTTCATAAATCAAAACTTTGAGCTTTCGTTCTCCCTTCATCCCGTAAACCAAAAAGGCAAATAGATCGCAACAAAATGAAAATTTTAGAGTTCATGTATGGAAAAAATTTAAAACAATAAAAAACGTAAATAAAGAAAATTTTCACACAATACAAATGACCACAAAAGTTTTGTTGTCCAAGTTTGGGAAATTCCACTAGTTCAACCCTAACAGCTTGGAATTTTATAAGAAAGAGATTTCATCCACACGTGCTTTAAAAATGGATATGCATGTTTTAAACATGTTAAAGATGCAAATCACCTGTGGATCCAAAGCTTTTTAAGAGAATAACAAACGCTCATTATATTCTCAAGTGAACGTGCGATGGGATATTTACACGAGTCAAACAAGCCATTATTTAGCCCATCTAGAAAAATTTGACCCAACGATCATAGATGATTGTAAAGTGATTTATCATGCGTAATGGGCAATATTACCCTAAGAAATGACTTATGGATTGGGAGACAAGACTCAGGGAAAAATATCTGCCTCCCCCTTTTTCCCGATGATTGCAAAACCTGATATATAAAAACTAAAAAGAACTTAGAATCCCTAAAAATTACAGAAACTCTTTGGAATTATCTCTCTCTACATTTGTGCATTGTGCATTTCCATTTTAGATGTACTCTTTTTTCTTAAATCAAAACTTTGAGTTTTCGCTCTCCCTTCATCCTGTAAACCAAAACGGCAAAATAGATCACAACAAAATGAAAATTTTTGAGTTCATGTACGGAAAAAATTTAAAACAATAACAAATGTAAGTAAAGAAAATTTATTCACACACCACAATTGAACACAAAAGTTTTGTTGTCCATGTTTGGGAAATTCCACTAGTTCAACCCTTACAGCTTGGAATTTTATAAGAAAGAGATTTCCTCCACACATGCTTTAAAAATGGATATGCATGTTTTAAAGTTGTCAAAGATGCAAATCACTTATGGATCCAAAGCTTTTGAAGAGAATAACAAACGCTCATTAAATTCTCAAGTGAACGTGCGGTGGGATATTTACCCGAGTAAAACAAGCCATTATTTTTTCGATCTACTAAAAGTTGAACCAACGATCATAGATGATTGTGAAGTGATTTATCATGTGTAACGGGCAATATTACCCTAAGAAATGACTTATGGATTGGGAGTCAACACTCAGTTAAAAATCCCTGCCTCCTGCTTTTTCCCGACGATTGCAAAACCTGATATATAAAAACTAAAAAGTGCTTGGAATCGCTTAAAATTACAGATACTCTTTGGAATTATCTCGCTCTACATTTGTGCATTGTGTATTTCCATTTTAGATTTACTCATTTTTCATAAATCAAAACTTTGAGCTTTCGTTCTCCCTTCATCCCGTAAACCAAAAAGGCAAATAGATCGTAACAAAATGAAAATTTAAGAGTTCATAGTTGGAAAAAATTTAAAACAAAAAAAAGGTAAATAAAGAAAATTTTCACACAATACAAATGACCACAAAAGTTTTGTTGTCCAAGTTTGGGAAATTCCACTAGTTTAACCCAAACAGCTTGGAATTTTATAAGAAAGAGATTTCCTCCACACATGCTTTAAAAATGGATATGCATGTTTTAAACATGTTAAAGATGCAAATCACCTATGGATTCAAAGCTTTTGAAGAGAATAACAAACGCTCATTATATTCTCAAGTGAACGTGCGGTGGGATATTTACACGAGTCAAACAAGCCATTATTTAGCCCATCTAAAAAACGCTGACCAACGATTATAGATGATTGTAAAGTGATTTATCATGCGTAACGGGCAATATTACCCTAAGAAATGACTAATGGATTGGGAGAAAAGACTCAGGTAAAAATCCCCACCTCCCCTTTTTCCCAATGATTGCATAACCTGATATATATAAACTAAAAAGAGCTTAGAATCCCTAAAAATTACAGAAACTCTTTGGAATTATCTCTCTCTACATTTGGGCATTGTGCATTTCCATTCTATATGTACTCTTTTTTCTTCAATCAAAACTTTGAGTTTTGCGCTCTCCCTTCATCCCGTAAGCCAAAACGGCAAAATAGATCACAACAAAATGAAAACTTTTGAGTTCTTGTACGGAAAAAATTTAAAACAATAACAAATGTAAGTAAAGAAAATTTATTCACACACCTCAAATGAACACATAAGTTTTGTTGTCCATGTTTGGGAAATTCCACTAGTTCAACCCTTACAACTTGGAATTTTATAAGAAAGAGATTTCCTCCACACATGCTTTAAAAATGGATATTCATGTTTTAAAGTTGTTAAAGATGCAAATTACCTATGGATCCAAAGCTTTTGAAGAGAATAACAAACGCTCATTAAATTCTCAAGTGAACGTGCGGTGGGATATTTACCCGAGTCAAACAAGCCATTATTTTGCCCATCTACGAAAAGCAGAACCAACGATCATAGATGATTGTGAAGTGATTTATCATGTGTAACGGGCAATATTACCCTAAGAAATGACTTATGGATTGGGAGTCAACACTTAATTAAAAATCCCAGCCTCCCCCTTTTTCCGGACGATTGCAAAACCTGATATATAAAAACTAAAAAGTGCTTCGAATCCCTAAAAATTACAGAAATTCTTTGGAATTATCTCACTCTACATTTGTACATTGTGTATTTCCATTTTAGATTTACTCGTTTTTCATAAATCAAAACTTTGAGCTTTCGTTCTCCCTTAATCCCGTAAACCAAAAAGGCAAATAGATCACAACAAAATGAAAATTTTAGAGTTCATGCGTGGAAAAAATTTAAAACAATAATAAACTTAAATAAATAAAATTTTCACACAATACAAATGAGCACAAAAGTTTTGTTGTCCAAGTTTTGGAAATTCCACTAGTTCAACCCTAACAGCTTGGAATTATATAAGAAAGAGATTTCCTCCACACATGCTTTAAAAATGGATATGCATATTTTAAATATGATATAGATGCAAGTCATCTATGGATCCAAAGCTTTTGAAGAGAATAACAAACGCTCATTATATACTCAAGTGAACGTCCGGTGGGATATTTACACGAGTCAAACAAGCCATTATTTAGCCCATCTAGAAAAAGCTGACCCAACGATCATAGATGATTTTATAGTGATTTATCATGCGTAACGGGCAATCTTACCCTATGAAATGACTTATGGATTGGGAGACAAGACTCAGGTAAAAATCCCTGCCTCCCCCTTTTTCCCGATGATTGCAAAACCTGATATATAAAAACTAAAAAGAGCTTAGAATCCCTAAAAATTACAGAAACTCTTTGGAATTATCTCTCTCTACATTTGTGCATTGTGCATTTCCATTTTAGATGTACTCTTTTTTCTTAAATCAAAACTTTGAGTTTTCGCTCTCCCTTCATCCCGTAAACTAAAACGGAAAAATAGATCACAACAAAATGAAAATTTTAGAGTTCATGTACGGAAAAAATTGAAAACAATAACAAATGTAAGTAATGAAAATTGATTCACACACCACAAATGAACACAAAAGTTTTGTTGTCCATGTTATAGATATTCCACTAGCTCAACCCTAACAGCTTGGAATTTTATAAGAAAGAGATTTCCTCCACACATGCTTAAAAAATGGATTTGCATGTTTGAAACATGTTGAAGATCCAAATCACCTATGGATCCATAGCTTTTGAAGAGAATAACAAACGCTCATTAAATTCTCAAGTGAACGTGCGGTGGGATATTTACACTAGTCAAACAAGCCATTATTTTATCCATCTAAAAAAAGCTGACCCAACGATCATAGATGATTGTAAAGTGATTTATCATGTGTAACGGGCTATATTACACTATGGAATGACTTATGGATTGGGAGTCAACACTCAGTTAAAAATCCCTGCCTCCCCCTTTTTTCGGACGATTGCAAAACCTGATATATAAAAACTAAAAAGAGCTTTCAATCCCTAAAAATTACAGACACTCTTTGGAATTATCTCTCTCTAAATTTGTGCATTGTCCATTTCTATTTTAGATGTACTGTTTTTTCTTAAATCAAAACATTTAGTTTTCGCTCTCCCTTCATCTGGTAAACCAAAAAGGCAATTAGATCACAACAAAATGAAAATTTTAGAGTTCATGTACGGAAAAAATTTAAAACAATAACAAATGTAAGTAAAGAAAATTTTTTCACACGCCACAAATGAAGACAAAAGTTATGTTGTCCAAGTTTGGGAAATTCCACTAGTTCAACCCTACCAGCTTGGAATTATATAAGAAAGAGATTTCCTCCACACATGTTTTAAAAAAGGATATGCATGCTTAAAACATGTAAATGACGCAAATGACCTATGGATCCAAAGATTTTGAAGAGAATAAAAAACACTCATTAAATTCTCAAGTGAACGTGCGGTGGGATATTTACCCGAGTCAAACAAGCCTTTATTTTGCCCATCTACCAAAAGCTGACCTAACAATCATAGATGATTGCAAACTGATTTATCATGCGTAACAGGCTATATTACCTTAAGAAATGACTTATGGATTGGGAGACAAGACTCAGTTAAAAATCCCTACCACCCCCTTTTTCCCGACGATTGGAAAACCTGATATATAAAAACAAAAAAGAGCTTAGAATACCTAAAAATTACAGAAACTCTTTGGAATTATCTCTCTCCATTTGTGCATTAAGCATTTCCATTTTAGATGTACTCTTTTTTTCTGAAATCAAAACTTTGAGTTTTCGCTCTCCCTTCATCCCGTAAACTAAAACGGCAAAATAGATCACAACAAAATGAAAATTTTAGAGTTCATGTACGGAAAAAATTGAAAACAATAACAAATGTAAGTAATGAAAATAGATTCACACACCACAAATGAACACAAAAGTTTTGTTGTCCATGTTATGGAAATTCCACTAGCTCAACCCTAACAGCTTGGAATTTTATAAGAAAGAGATTTCCTCCACACATGCTTAAAAAATGTATTTGCATGTTTGAAACATGTTGAAGATCCGAATCACCTATGGATCCAAAGCTTTTGAAGAGAATAACAAACGCTCATTAAATTCTCAAGTGAAGGTGCGGTGGGATATTTACCCGAGTCAAACAAACCATTATTTTGCCCATCTAAAAAAAGTGACCCAACGATCATAGATGATTGTAAAGTGATTTATCATGTGTAACGGGCTATATTACACTATGGAATGACTTAAGGATTGGGAGTCAACACTCAGTTAAAAATCCATGCCTCCCCCTTTTTCCCATCGATTACAAAACCTGATATATAAAAACTAAAAAGAGCTTAGAATCCCTAAAAATTACATAAACTCTTTTGAAATATCTCGCTCTACATTTTTGCATTGAGCATTTCCATTTTTGATGTACTCTTTTTTCATAAATCAAAACTTTGAGTTTTCGCTCTGCCATCATCTCGTAGACCAAAAAGGCAAATAGATCACAACAAAATAAAAATTTTAGAGTTGTTGTACAAAAAAAATTTAAAAAAATAACAAATGTAAGTGAAGAAAATTTATTCAGACACCACAAATGAACACAAAAGTTTTGTTGTCCAAGTTCTGGAAATTCCACTAGTTAACCCCTAATAGCTTGGAATTTTATAAGAAAGAGATTTCCTCCACACATGCTTAAAAAATGGATTTGCATGTTTGAAACATGTTAAAGATGCAAATCACCAATGGATCCAAAGCTTTTGAAGAGACTAAAAAACGCTCATTAAATTCTCAAGTGAACGTGCGGTGGGATATTTACCCGAGTCAAACAAGCCATTATTTTGCCTATATACAAAAAGTTGACCCAACGATCATAGATGATTGTAAAGTGATTTATCATGCGTAACGGGCTATGTTACCCTAAGAAATGACATATGGATTGGGAAACAAGACTCAGTTAAAAATCTCTGCCTCCCCCTTTTTCTTGACGATTGAAAAACCTGATATATAAAAATTAAAAAGAGCTTACAATCCCAAAAAATTATAGACACTCCTTGGAATTATCTTTCTCCACATTTGTGCATTGTACGTTTCAATTTTAGATGTACTCTTTTTTCTTAAAATAAAACTTTGAGTTTTCGCTCTCCCTTCATCCAGTTAACCAAAAAGCCAAATAGATCACAACAAAATGAAAATTTTAGAGTTCATGTACGGAAATAGTTTAAAACAATAAAAAATGTTAGTAAAGAAAATGTATTCACACACCACAAATGAACACAAAAATTTTTTTTGTCCAAGTTTGGGAAATTCCACTAGTTCTACCCTAACAGCTTGGAATTTTATAAGAAAGAGATTTCCTCCACACATGCTTTAAAAATGGATATTCATGCTTGAAACATGTTAAAGATGCAAATCACCTATGTATCCAAAGCTTTTGAAAAGAATAAAAAACACACATTAAATTCTCAAGTGAACGTGCGGTGGGATATTTACCCGAGTCAAACAAGCCATTATTTTCCCATCTACAAAAAGCTGACCCAATGATCATAGATGATTGTGAAGTGATTTATCATGCGTAACGGGCTATATTACCCTAAGAAATGACTTATGGATTGGGAGTCAAGACTCAGTTAAAAATCCCAGCCACCCTATTTTTCCAGACGATTGCAAAACCTGATATATAAAAACTAAAAAGAGCTTACAATCCCTAAAAATTACAGACACTCGTTGGAATTATCTCTGTCTACTTTTGTGCGTTGTGCATTTCCATTCAGGATGTACTCTTCTTTCTTAAAACAAAACTTTGAGTTTTCGCTCTCCCTTCATCCCGTAAACCAAAAAGGCAAAATAGATCACAACAAAATGAAAATTTTAGAGTTCATGTACGGAAAAAATTTAAAAAAAAATAAATGTAAGTAAATAAAATTTATTAACACGCCAAAAATGAACACAAAAGTTTTGTTGTCAAAGTTTTGGAAATTCCACTAGTTCAACCCTAACAGCTTGGAATTTTATAAGAAAGACACATGCTTAAAATAAAGATTTGCATGCTTGAAATATTTTAAAGATGCAAATTACCTATGGATCCAAAGCATTTGAAGAGAATAACAAACGCTCACTAAATTCTCAAGTGAACGTGCAGTGGGATATTTACCCGAGTCAAACAAGCCATTATTTTTCCCATTTGCAAAAAGCTGACCCAACGATCATAGATGATTGTAAAGTGATTTATCATGCGTATCATGCTATATTACCCTAAGAAATGACTTATGGAATGGGAGTCAACACTCAGTTAAAAATCCCTTCCTCCCCCTTTTTCCCGACGATTGAAAAACCTGATATATAAAAATTAAAAAGAGCTTACAATCCCAAAAAATTACAGACACTCTTTGGATTTATCTCTCTCTAAATTTTTGCATTTTGCGTTTCCATTTTAGATGTACTCTTTGTTTTTAAAATAAACCTTTGAGTTTTCACTCTCCCTTCATCCAGTTAACCAAAAAGGCAAATAGATCACAACAAAATGAAAATTTTAGAGTTCTTGTACGGAAATAGTTTAAAACAATGACAAATGTTAGTAAAGAAAATTTATTCACACACCACAAATGAACACAACAGTTTTTTTTTGTCTAAGTTTCGGAAATTCCACTAGTTCTACCCTAATAGCTTGGAATTTTATTAGAAAGAGATTTCCTCTACACATGCTTTAAAAATGGATATGCATGCTTGCAACATGTTAAAGATGCAAATCAGCTATGTATCCAAAGCTTTTTAAAAGAACAAAAAACACACATTAAATTCTCAAGTCAACGTGCGGTGGGATATTTACCCGAGCCAAACAAGCCATTATTTTCCCATCTACAAAAAGCTAACACAACGATCATAGATGATTGCGAAGTGATTTATCATGTGTAACGGGCTATATTACCCTAAGATATAACTTATAGATTGGGGGTCAAGACTCAGTTAAAAATCCTTGCCACCCCCTTTTTCCCAACGATTGCAAAACCTGATATATAAAAACTAAAAAGAGCTTGCAATCCCTAAAAATTACAGACACTCTTTGGAATTATCTCTCTCTACTTTTGTGCATTGTGCATTTCCATTCAAGATGTACTCTTTTTTCTTAAAACAAATCTTTGAGTTTTCACTCTCCCTTCATCCTGTAAACCAAAAAGGCAAAATAGATCACAACAAAATGAAAATTTTAGAGTTCATGTACGGAAAAAATTTAAAACAAAAACAAATGTAAGTAAAGAAAATTTATTCACACACCACAAATGAACACAAAATTTTTGTTTTCAGACTTTGGGAAATTCCACTACTTCAACCCTAACAGCTTGGAATTTTATAAGAAAGAGATTTCCTCCATACATGCTTAAAATAAAGATTTGCATGCTTCAAACATGTTAAAGATGCAAATTACCAAAGGATCGAAAGATTTTGAAGAGAATAATAAACGCTCACTAAATTCTCAAGTGAACGTGCAGTGGGATATTTACCCGAGTAAAACAAGCCATTATTTTTCCCATTTACAAAAATCTGACCCAACGATCATAGATAATTGTAAAGTGATTTATCATGCGTAACATAATATATTACCATAAGAAATGACTTATGGAATGGGAGTCAACACTCAGTTAAAAATCCCTTCCTCCCCCTTTTTCCCGACGACTGCAAAACCTGATATATAAAAACTATAAAGAGCTTACAATCCCTAAAAATTACAGACACTTATTTTTTTAAATTAAAATTTTTAGTTTTCGCTCTCCCTTCATCCGAAAAACCAAAAAGGCAAATAGATCACAACAAAATGAAAATTATAGAGTTCATGTACGGTAAATTTTAAAACAATAACAAATGTTAGTAAAAAAAATTTTTCACACACCTCAAATGAAAAAAAAAAATTTGTTGTACAAGTTTGGGAAATTCCACTAGTTGAACCCTAACAGCTTGGAATTTTATAAGATAGAGATTTCCTCCACACATGCTTTCAAAAATGGATATGCATGTTTTAAACATGTTAAAGATGCAAATCACCTATGGATCCAAAGCTTTTGAAGAGAATAACAAACACTCATTAAATTCTGTAGTCAACGTGCAGTGGCATATTTACTCGAGTCAAACAAGCCATTATTTTGCCCTTCTACAAAAAGCTGACCCAACGATCATAGATGAATGTAAAGTGATTTATCATGCATAACGGGCTATATTACCCTAAGAAATGACTTATGGATTGGGAGTCAACACTCAGTTAAAAATCCCAGCTTCCCCTTTTTCCCAACGATTGCAAAACCTGATATATAAAAACTAAAAAGAGCTAGAATCCCTAAAAATTACATAAACTCTTTGGAATTATCTCTCTCTACATTTGTGCATTGTGCATTTCCATTTTAGTTGTACTCTTTTTTCTTAAATCAAAACTTGGAGTTTTCGTTCTCCCTTCATCCCGTAAACCAAAAAGGCAAATAGATTACAACAAAATGAAAATTTTAGAGTTCTTGTACGAAAAAATTTTAAAACAATAACAAATGTAAGTAAAGAAAATTTATTCACACACCACAAATGAACACAAAAGTTTGGTTGTCCAAGTTTGGGAAATTCCACTAGTTCAACCCTAACAGCTTGGAATTTTATAAGAAAGAGATTTCCTCCACACATGCTTCAAAAATGGATATGCATGTTTTAAACCTGTTAAAGATGCAAATCATCTGTGGATCCAAAGTTTTTGAAGAGAATAACAAACGCACATTAAATTCTCAAGTGAACGTGCGATGGGATATTTACCCGAGTCAAACAAGCCATTATTTTCCCATCTACAAATAGCTGACCCAACGATCATAGATGTGAAGTGATTTATCTTGTGTAACGGGCTATATTACCCTAAGAAATGACTTTTGGATTGGGAGTCAAGACTCAGTTAAATATCCCTTCCACCCCCTTTTCCCGACGATTGCAAAACCTGATACATAAAAACTAAAAAGAGCTTACAATCCCTAAAAATTACAGACACTCTTTGGAATTATCTCTCTCTACTTTTGTGCATTGTGCATTTCCATTCGAGACGTACTCTTTTTTCTTAGAACAAAACTTTGAGTTTTTGCTCTCCCTTCATCCCGTAAACCAAAACGGCAAAATAGATCACAACAAAATGAAAATTTTAGAGTTCATTTACGGAAAAAACTTAAAACAAAAACAAATGTAAGTAAAGAAAATTTATTCACACACCACAAATGAACACAAAAGTTTTGTTGTCAAAGTTTGGGAAATTTCACTAGTTCAACCCTAACAGCTTGGAATTTTATAAGAAAAAGATTTCTTCCACACATGCTTAAAATAAAGATTTGCAGGCTTGAAACATGTAAAAGATGCAAATTACCTATGGATCCAAAGATTTTGAAGAGAATAAAAAACTCTCACTAAATTCTCAAGTGAACGTGCGGTGGGATATTTACCCGAGTAAAAAAAGCCATTATATTTCCCATTTACAAAAAGCTGACCCAACGATCATAGATGATTGTAAAGTGATTTATCATGCGTAACATGCTATGTTGCCCTAAGAAAAGACTTATGGAATGGGAGTCAACAATCAGTTAAAAATCCCTTCCTCCCCCTTTTTCCCGACGATTGCAAAACCTGATATATAAAAACTGTAAAGAGCTTACAATCCCTAGAAATTACAGACACTCTTTGGAATTATCTCTCTCTATATTTGTGCATTGTGAATTTCTATTTTAGATTTACACTTTTTTCTTAAATTAAAACTTTGAGTTTTCGCTCTCCCTTCATCCCGAAAACCAAAATGGCAAATTAGATCACAACAAAATGAAAATTTTAGAGTTCATGTACGGAAAAAATTAAAACAATAACAAATGTTAGTAAAAAAAATTCATTCACACACCACAAATGAACACAAAAGTTTTGAACTCCAAGTTTGGGAAATTGCACTAGTTCAACCCTAACAGCTTGAAATTTTATAAGAAAGAGATTTGCTCTACACATGCTTTAAAAATGGATATGCATGCTTGAAACATGTTAAAGATGCAAATCACCTATGGATCCAAAGCTTTTGAAGAGAATAACAAACGCTCATTAACTGCATGCTTGAAACATGTTAAAGATGCAAATCACCTATGGATCCAAAGCTTTTGAAGAGAATAACAAACGCTCATTAACTTCTGAAGTGAACTTGCGGTGGGATATACCTAAGTCAAACAAGCCATTATTTTGCCCATCTTCAAAAAGCTGACCCAACGATCATTGATGATTGTGAAGTGATTTATCATGCGTAACGGGCTATATTACCCTAAGAAATGACTTATGGATTGGGAGTCAACACTCAGTTAAAAATCCCCGCTTCCCCCTTTTTCCCGATGATTGCAAAACCTGATATATAAAAACTAAAAAGAGCTTAGAATCCCTAAAAATTTCAAAAACTCTTTCGAAATAACTCGCTCTACATTTGTGCATTGTGTATTTCCATTTTAGATGTACTCTTTTTTCATAAATCAAAACTTTGAGTTATCGCTCTCCCTTCATCCCATAAACCAAAAAGGCAAATAGATCACAACAAAATAAAAATTTTAGAGTTCAAGTACGGAAATTATTTAAAACAATAACAAATGTAAGTAAAGAAAATTTATTCACACACCACAAATGAACACAAAAGTTTTGTACTCCAAGTTTGGGAAAATCCGCTAGTTCAACCCTAATAGCTTGGAATTTTACAAGAAAAAGATTTCCTCCACACATGCTTTAAAAATGGATATGGATGCTTGAAACATGTTAAAGTTGTGAATCACCTATGGATCCAAAGCTTTTGAAGGAAATAACAAACACTCATTACATTCTCAAGTGAACGTGCGGAGGTATATTTACCCGAGTCAAACAAGCCATTATTTTGCCCATCAACAAAAAGCTGACCCAATGATCATAGATGATCGTGAAGTGATTTATCTTGCGTAACGTGCTATATTACCCTAAGAAATGACTCATGGATTGGGAGACACCACTCAGTTAAAAATCCCTGCCTCCCCCTTTTTCCCGACGAATGCAAAACCTGATATAAAAAAACTAAAAAGAGGTTAGAATCCTTAAAAATTACAGAAACTCTTTGGAATTATCTCTCTCTACATTTGTGCATTGTCCATATCGTTTTTAGATGTACTCTTTTTCCTTAAATCAAAACTTTGAATTTTCGCTCTCCCTACATCCCGTAAACCGAAAAGGCAAAATAGATGTACGGAAAAAATTTAAAACAATAACAAATGTAAGTAATGAAAATTTATTCACACCTAAAAAATGAACACAAATGTTTTGTTGTCCAAGTTTGGGAAATTCCACTAGTTCAGCCCTTATAGCTTGGAATTTTATAAGAAAGAGATTTCCTCCACACATGCTTTAAAAATGGATATGCATGTTTTGAACATGTTAAAGATGCAAATCACCGATGGATCCAAAGCTTTTGAAGAGAATAACAAACGCTCATTAAATTCTCAAGTGAACGTGCGGTGGGATATTTACCCGAGTGAAACAAGCCATTATTTTGCCCATCTACAAAAAGTTGACCCAATGATCATAGATGATTGTAAAGTGATTGTAAAATGATTGTAAAGTTAATGGGTTATATTACCCTAAGAAATGGCTTATGGATTGGGAGTCAACACTCAGTTAAAAATCCCTGCCACCCCCTTTTTCTCGACGTTTGCAAAACTTGAATATAAAAACTAAAAAGAGCGTACAATCCCTAAAAATTACAGAAACTCTTCAGAATTATCTCGCTCTACATTTGAGCAATGTGCATTTCGATTTTAGATCTACTCTTTTTTCATAAATAAAAACTTAGACTTTTCGCTCTCCCTTCATCCCGTAAACCAAAAAGGCAAATAGATCACAGCAAAAAGAAAATTTTTGAGTTCATGTACGGAAAAAATTTAAAACAATAACAAACGTAAGTAAAGAAAATTTATTCAAACTCCACAAATGAACACAAAAGTTTTGTACTCCAAGTTTGGGGAATTCCACTAGTTCAACCCTAATTGCTTGGAATTTTATAAGAAAGTGAACGTGCGGTGGGATATTTACCCGAGTCAAACAAGCCATTATTTTCTCATCTACAAAAAGTTGACCCAACGATCATAGATGATTGTAAAGTGATTTATCATGCGTAACGGGCTATATTACCCTAAGAAATGACTTATGGATTGGGAGACAAGACTTAGTAAAAAATCCTTGCCTGCGCCTTTTCCCGACGATTGAAAAACCTGATATATAAAAACTAATAAGAGCTTACAATCCCTAAAAATTACAAACACTGTTTGGAATTATCTCTCTCTACATTTGTGCATTGTGCATTTCCATTTTAGATGTACCCATTTTTCTTAAAACAAAACATTGAGTTTTCGCTCTTCCTTCATCCAGTAAACCAAAAAGGCAAATAGATCACAACAAAATGAAAATTTGAGAGATCATGTACAGAAAAAATTTAAAACAAAAACAAATGTATGTAAAGAAAATTTATTCACACACCACAAATGAACACAAAAGTTTCGTTGTCCAAGTTTGGGAAATTCCACCAGTTCGACCCTACCAGCTTGGAATTTTATAAGAAAAAGATTTCCTCCACACATGCTTAAAAAAAGGATTTGCATGCTTGAAACATGTTAAAGATGCAAATTACCTATGGATCCAAAGCTTTTGAAGAGAATAACAAACGCTCATTAAATTCTCAAGTGAAGATGCGGTGAGATATTTACCTGAGTCAAACAAGCCATTATTTTTCCCATCTACAAAAAGCTGACCCAGCGATCATAGATGATTCTGAAGTGATTTATCACGTGTAACATGCTATATTACCCTAAGAAATGACTTATGGAATGGGAGTCAATACTCAGTTAAAAATCCCTGCCTCCCCCTTTTTCCTCACGATTGCAAAACCATATATATAAAAACTAAAAAGAGCTTCGAATCCCTAAGGATTACAGACAAACTTTGGAATTATCTCTCTCTACATTTGTGCATTGTGCATTTCCATTTTAGATATACTCTTTTTTCTTAAATCAAAACTTTGAGTTTTCACTCTCCCTTCACCCCATAAACCAAAAAGGCAAATAGATCACAACAAAATGAAAATTTTAGAGTTCTTGTATGGAAAAGTTTTAAAACAATAACAAATATAAGTAAAGAAAATTTATTCACACTCCACAAATGAACACAAAAGTTTTATTGTGCAAGTTTGGGAAATTCCACTAGTTCAACCCAAATATCTTGGAATTTTATCAGAAAAAGATTTCTTCCACACATGCTTAAAAAATGGATATCCATGTTTTAAACATGTTAATGATGCAAATCACTTTTGGATCCAAACCTTTTGAAGAGAATAACAAACGCTCATTAAATTCTCAAGTTAACGAGCGGTGGGATATTTACCCGAGTCAAACAAGCCATTATTTTGCCCATCTACAAAAAGTTGACCCAATGATCATAGATGATTGTAAAGTGATTTATCATGCGTAACGGGCTATATTACCAGAAGAAATGACTTATGGATTGGGAGTCAACACTCAGTTAAAAATCCTTGCCACCCCCTTTTTCCCTACAATTGCAAAACCTGATATATAAAAACTAAAAAGAGCTTAGAATCCCTAAAAATTAAAGAAAAGCTTTGGAATTATCTCTCTCTACATTTGTGCATTGTGGATTTCAATTTTAGATGTACTCTTTTTTCTTAAATCAAACTTTTGAGTTTTCGCTCTCCCTTCATCCCGTAAACCAAAAAGGCAAATAGATCACAACAAAAAGAAAATTTTAGAGTTCAAGTACAGAAAAAATTAAAAACAATAACAAATTTAAGTAAAGAAAATTTATTCACACACTAGAAATGAACACAAAATTTTTGTACTCCAAGTTTGGGAAATTCCACTAGTTCAACCCTAATATCTTAGAATTTTATAAGAAAGAGATTTCCTCCACACATGCTTTAAAAACGGATATGCATGCTTGAGACATGTTAAAGATGCAAATCACCTATGGATCCAAAGCTTTCGAAGAGAATAACAAATGCTCATTAAATTCTCTAGTGAACGTGTGGTGCGATATTTACCCGAGTCAAACAAGCCATTATTTTGCCCATATACAAAAAGCTGACCCACCGATCATAGAATATTGTAAAGTAATTTCTCATGCGTAACGGGCTATATTACCCTAAGAAATGACTTATGGTTTGGGAGTCAAGTCTCAAATAAAAATGCCTGCCTCCCCCGTTTTCCCGACGATTGCAAAACCTGATATATAAAAACTAAAAAGAGCTTAGCATCCCTAAAAATTACAGAAATCTTTGGAATTATCGCTCTCTATATTTCTTCATTGTGCATTTCCATTTTAGATTTACTCTTTTTTCTTAAATCAAAACTTTGAGTTTTCACTCTCCCTTCATCCCGTAAACAAAAAAGGCAAATAGATCACAACAAAATGAAAATTTAAGAGTTCATGTACGGAAAAAAATTAAAAGAATAACAAATGTAAGTATAGAATATTTATTCACACACCACAAATGAACAAAAAAGTTTTGTTGTCCAAGTTTGGGAAATTCCACTAGTTCAACCCTAAAAGTTTGGAATTTTATAAGAAAGGGATTTCCTCCACACATGCTTCAAAAATGGATATCCATGTTTTAAATATGTAAAACATGCAAATCACCTTTGGATCCAAAGCTTTTGAAGAGAATAACATACACTCATTAAATTTTTAAGTGAACGTGCGGTGGGATATTTACCCGTGTCAAAGAAACCATTATTTTGCCCATCTACAAGAAGCTGACCCAATGATCATAGATGATTGTAAAGTGATTTATCATGCGTAACGGGCTATATTACCATAAGAAATGACTTATGGATTGGGAGACAAGACTCAGTTAAAAATCCCTGCCTCCTCCTTTTTCCCGACAATTGCAAACCCTGATATATAAAAACAAAAAAGATCTTAGAATCCCAAAAATCTACAGAAACTCTTCGGAATTATCTCTCTCTACATTTGTGCATTGTGCTTTTCCATTTTAGATGTACTCTTTTTACTTAAATCAAATTTTTGAGTTTTCGCTCTCCCTTCATCCCGTAAACCAAAAGGCAAATAGATCACAACAAAAAGAAAATTTTAGAGTTCAAGTATGGAAAACAATTAAAACAATAACAAATGTAAGTAAATAAAATTTATTCACACACCACAAATGAACACAAAAGTTTTGTTATCCAAGTTTGGGATATTCCACTAGTTCAACCCCAACAGCTTGGAATTTTGTAAGAAATAGATTTCCTCCACACATGCTTAAAAAATGGATTTGCATCTTTTAAACATGTTAAAGATGCAAATCACCTATGGATCCAAAGCTTTTGAAGAGAATAACAGACACTCACTAAATTCTCAAATGAACGTCCGGTGGGATATTCACCCCAGTCAAACAAGCCATTATTTTGCCCATCTACAAAAAGCTGACCCAACGATCATGGATGATTGTAAAGTGATTTATCATGCGTAATGGGATATATTACCCTAAGAAATGACTTATGGATTGGGAGTCAAGACTCAGTTAAAAGTCCCTGCCTCCCCCTTTTTCCCGACGATTGCAAAACCTGATATATAAAAACTAAGAAGAGCTTACAATCCCTAAAAATTACAAAAACTCTTCGGAATTATCTCGCTCCGGATTTGTGCACTGTGCATTTTCATTTTAGATGTACACTTTTTTCATAAATCAAAACTTTGAGTTTTCGCTCTCCCTTCATCCCGTAAACCAAAAAGGCAATAGATCACTACAAAATGAAAATTTTACAGTTCATGTACAGAAAAAAATTTAAAACAATAACAAATGTAAGTAAAGAAAATTTATTCGCACACCACAAATGAACACAAAAGTTTTTTTGTCCAAGTTTGGGAAATTCCACTAGTTCAACCCCAACAACTTGGAATTTTATAAGAAAGAGATTTCCTCCACACATGCTTAAAAATGGATTTGCATGTTTTAAACATGTTAAAGATGCAAATCACCTATGGATCCAAAGCTTTTGAAGAGAATAACAGACGCTCATTAAATTCTCAAGTGAACGTGCGGTGGGATATTCACCCCAGTCAAACAAGCCATTATTTTGCCCATCTACAAAAAGTTGACCCAGCGATCATGGATGATTGTAAAGTGATTTATCATGCGTAACGGGCTATATTACCCTAAGAAATGACTTATGGATTGGGAGTCAAGACTCAGTTAAAAATTCCTGCCTCCCCCTTTTTCCCGACGATTGCAAAACCTGATATATAAAAACTAAGAAGAGCTTACAGTCCCTAAAAATTACAGAAACTCTTTGGAATTATCTCGCTCCACATTTGTGCACTGTGCATTTTCATTTTAGATGTACACTTTTTTCATAAATCAAAACTTTGAGTTTTCGCTCTACCTTCATCCCGTAAACCAAAAAGGCAATAGATCACTACAAAATGAAAATTTTACAGTTCATGTACGGAAAAAAATTTAAAAAAATAACAAATGTAAGTAAAGAAAATTTATTCGCACACCACAAATGAACACAAAAGTTTTTTTGTCCAAGTTTGGGAAATTCCACTAGTTCAACCCCAACAGCTTGGAATTTTATAAGAAAGAGATTTCCTCCACGCATGCTTAAAAAATGGATTTGCATGTTTTAAACATGTTAAAGATGCAAATCACCTATGGATCCAAAGCTTTTGAAGAGAATAACAGACGCTCATTAAATTCTCAAGTGAACGTGCGGTGGGATATTTACCCGAGTCAAACAAGCCATTATTTGGCCCATCTACAAAAAGCTGAGCCAACGATCATAGATGATTGTGAAGTGATTTGTCATGCGTAATGGGCTATATTACCCTAAGAAATGACTTATGGATTGGGAGTCAAGACTCAAATAAAAATCCCTGCCTCCCCCTTTTTCCCGATGATTGCAAAACCTGATATATAAAAACTAAAAAGAGCTTAGAATCCCTAAAAATTACAGAAACTCTTTGGAATTATCGTTCTCTACATTTGTGCATTATGCAATTCCATTTTAGATGTACTCTTTTTTCTTAAATCAAAACTTTGAGTTTTCGCTGTCCATTCATCCCGTAAACGAAAAGGCAAATAGATCACACAAAATTAAAATTTTAGAGTTCATGTACGGAAAAAATTTAAAAGAATAACAAATGTCAGTATAGAAAATTTATTCACACACCACAAATGAAACAAAAGTTTTGTTGTCCAAGTTTGGGAAATTCCACTAGTTCAACCCTAACAGCTTGGAATTTCATAAGAAAGAGATTTTCTCCACCCATGCTTTAAAAATGGATATGCATGCTTGAAACATGTTAAAGATGAAAATCACCTATGGATCCAAAGCTTTTGAAGAAAATAACAAACGCTCATTAAATTCTCCACTGAACGTGCGGTGGGATATCTACCCGAGTCAAACAAGCCATTATTTAGCCCATCTACAAAAGGCTGACCCAACGATCATAGATGATTGTAAAGTGATTTATCATGGGTAACGGGCTATATTACTCTTAGAAATGACTTATGGATTGGGAGACAACACTCAGGTAAAAATCCCTGCCACCCCCTTTTTCCCGACGATTGCAAAACCTGGTATATAAAAACTAAAAAGAGCTTACAATCCCTAAAAATGACACACACTCTTTGGAATTATCTCTCTCTACATTTGTGCATTGTGCATTTCCATTTTAGATGTATTTTTTTTCATCAAACAAAACTTTGAGTTTTCGCTCTCCCTTCATCCCGTAATCCAAAAAGGCAATTAGATCACAACAAAATGAAAATTTTAGAGTTTATGTATAGAAAAAATTTAAAACAATAAAAAATGTAAGTAAAGAAAATTTATTCACACACCACAAATGAACACAAAACTTATTGTATTCCAAGTTTAGGAAATTCCACTACTTCAACCCTAACAGCTCGGAATTTTATTAGAAAGAGATTTCCTCCACACATGCTTTAAAAATGGATATGCATGCTTGAAACATGTTAAAGATGGATATTTATCATGCATAACGGGCAATATTACCCTAGTAAATGACTTATGGATTGAGAGTCAACACTCAGTTAAAAATCCCTGCCTCCCCCTTTTTCCCGGCGATTGCAAAACCTGATATATAAAAACTAAAAAGAGCTTAGAATCCCAGAAAATTATAGAAACTCTTTGGAATTATCTCGCTCTACATTTGTTCATTGTGTATTTCCATTTTAGATTTACTCTTTTTTAATAAATCAAAACTTTGAGTTTTCGTTCTCCCTTCATCTCGTTAACCAAAAAGGCAAATAGATCGCAACAAAATGAAAATTACAGAGTTCATGTACAGAAAAAATTAAAAACAATAACAAATGTTATGAAAGAAAATTTATTCACACACCACAAATGAACACAAAAGTTTTGTTGTCCAAGTTTGGGAAATTCCATTTGTTCAACCCTCACAACTTGGAATTTTATAAGAAAGAGATTTCCTTCACAAATGATTTAAAAATGGATATGCATGTTTTAAACATGTTAAAGATGCAAATCACCTGTGGATCCAAAGCTTTTGAAGAGGATAACAAACGCTCAATAAATTCTCAAGTGAAGGTGAGGTGGGATATTTACCCGAGTCAAGAATGCCACTATTATGCCCATCTACAAAAAGCTGACCCAGTGATCATAGATGATTGTAAAGTGATTTATCATGCGTAACGGGCTATATTACCCTAAGAAATGACTTATGGATTGGGAGACAACACTCAGTTAAAAATCCCTGCCTCCCCCTTTTTCCCGATGATTGCAAAACCTTATATATAAATACTAAAAAGACCTTAGAATCCCTAAAAATTGCAGAAACTCTTTGGAATTATCTCTCTCTATTTTCGTGCGTTGTGCATTTCCCTTTTTTATGTACTCTTTTTTCTTAAATCAAAACTTAGAGTTTCCACTCTCCCTTGATCCCGGAAACCAAAAAGTCAAAATAGATCACAACAAAATGAAAATTTTAGAGTTCAAGTAATGAAAAAATTTAAAACAATAACAAATGCAAGTAAAGAAAATTTATTCACACGCCACAAATGAACACAAAAGTTTTGTTGTCCAAGTTTTGAAAATTCCACTAGGTCAACCCTAACAGCTTGGAATTTTATAAGAAAGAGATTTCCTCCACACATGCTTTAAAAATGGAAATGCGTGTTTTAAACATGTTCAAGATGCAAATCACCTATGGATCCTAAGCTTTTGAAGAGAATAACAAACGCTCATTAAATTCTCAAGTGAACGTGTGGTGGGATATTCACCCGAGTCAAACAAGCCAATATTTTGCCGATCAACAAAAAGCTGACCCAACAATTATAGATGATTGTAAAGTGATTTATCATGCGTAACGGGCTACTAGCTTAAGAAATGACTTATGGATTGGGAGACAACACTCAGTTAAAAATCCCTGCCTCCCCTTTTTTCCTGATGATTGCAAAACTTGATATAAAAAAACTGAAAAGAGCTTAGAATCCCTAAAAATTACAGAAACTCTTTGGAATTATCACTCTCCACATTTGTGCATTCTGCATTTCCATTTTAGATGTACTCTTTTTTCTTAAATCAAAACTTTGAGTTTTCGCTCTCCCTACATCCCGTAAACCAAAAAGGCAAAACAGATCACAACAAAATGAAAATCTTAGAGTTCATGTACGGAAAAAATTTAAAAGAATAAAAAATGTAAGTAAAGGAAATTTATTCACACATCACAAATGAACACAAAAGTTTTGTTGTCCAAGTTTGGGAAATTCCACTAGTTCAACCCTTGAAACTTGGAATTTTATAAGAAAGAGATTTCCTCCACACATGCTTTAAAAATGGATATGCATGTTTTTAACATGTTAAAGATGCAAATCATCTATGGATCCAAAGCTTTTAAAGAGAATAACAAACGCTCATTAAATTCTCATGTGAACGTGCGGTGGGATATTTACCCGAGTCAAACAAGCCAGTATTTTGCCCATCTACAAAAAGCTGACCCAACGATCATAGATGATTGTAAAGTGATTTATCATGCATAACGGGCTATATTACCCTAAGAATGGCTTACGGATTGGGAGTTAACACTCAGTTAAAAATCCCTGCCACCCCCTTTTTCCCGACGTTTGCAAAACCTGATATATAAAAACTAAAAAGAGCGTACAATCCCTAAAAATTACAGAAACTCTTCGGAATTATCTTGCTCTATATTTGTGCATTGTGCAATTCCATTTTAGATGTACTATTTTTTCATAAATAAAAACTTAGATTTTTCGATCTCCCTTCATCCCGTAAACCAAAAAGGCAAATAGATCACAACAAAAAGAAAATTTAAGAGTTCAAGTACGGAAAAAATTTAAAACAATAACAAATGTAAGTAAAGTAAATTTATTCACACACCACAAATGAACACAAAAGTTTTGCACTCCAAGTTTGGGAAATTCCACTAGTTCAACCCTAACAGCTTGGAATTTTATAAGAAAGAGATTTCCTCCACATATGCATTAAAAATGGATATGCATGTTTGAAACATGTTAAAGATGCAAATCACCTATGGATCCAAAGCTTTTGAAGAGAATAAGAAACGCTCATTAAATTCTCAAGTGAACGTGCGGTGGGATAATTACCCGAGTGAAACAAGCATTATTTTGACCATCTACAAAAAGTTGACCCAACGATCATAGTTGATTGTAAAGTTATTTATCATGCGTAACGGGCTATATTACCCTAAGAAATGACTTATGCATTGGGAAACAAGACTTAGTTAAAAATCCCTGCCTCCCCCTTTTTCCCGACGATTGAAAAATCTGATATATAAAAACTAAAAAGAGCATATAATCCCTAAAAATTACAGACACTGATAGCAATTATCTCTCTCTACATTTGTGCAATGTGCATTTCCATTTTAGATGTACTCTTTTTTCTTATAACAAAACTTTGAGTTTTCGCTCTCCCTTCATCCCGTAAACAAAAAAGACAAAGAGATCACAACGAAATGAAAATTTTAGAGTTCATGTATGGAAATAATTTAAAACAATAACAAATTTAAGTAAAGAAAATTTATTCACACACCACAAATGAACACCAAAGTTTTTTTGTCCAAGTGTGGGAAATTCCACTAGTTCGACCCTAACAACTTTTAATTTTATAAGAAAGACATTTCCTCCACACATGCTTTGAAAATGGATATGCATGCTTGAAACATGTTAAAGATGAAAATCACCTATGGATCCAAAGCTTTTGAAGGGAATAAAAAACACACATTAAATTCTCAAATGAACTTGTGGTGGGATATTTACCCGAGTAAAAAAAGCCATTATTTTTCGCATCTACACAAAGGTAACCCAACGATCATAGATGATTGTAAAGTGATTTATCATGCATAAAGGGCTTTATTACCCAAAGAATTGACTTATGGATTGGGAGTCAAGACTCAAATAAAAATCCCTGCCTCCCCCTTTTTCCCGACGATTGAAAAACCTCATATATAAAAACTAAAAAGAGCTTAGAATCCTTAAAAATTATAGAAACTCTTTGGATTTATCGCTCTCTATATTTGTGTATTATGCATTTCAATTTTAGATGTACTCTTTTTTCTTAAATCAAAACTTTGAGTTTTCGCTCTCCCTTCATCCTGTAAACCAAAAAGTCAAATAGATCACAACAAAATGAAAATTTGAGAGTTCATGTACGGAAAAAATTTAAAACAATAACAATTGTAAGTAAAGAAAATTTATTCACACACCACAAATGAAAACAAAAGTTTTGTTGTCCAACTTTGGGAAATTCCACTAGTTCAACCCTTACAGCTTGGAATTTTATAAGAAAGAGATTTCCTCCACACATGCTTTAAAAATGGATATCCATGCTCGAAACATGTTAAAGATGCAAATCACCTATGGATCCAATGCTTTTGAAGAAAATAACAAACGCTCATTAAATTCTCAAGTGAACGTGCGGTGGGATATCTACCAGAGTCAAACAAGCCATTATTTTGCCCATCTACAAAAAGCTGACCCAACGATCATATATGATTGTAAAGTGATTTAACATGGGTAACGGGCTATATTACCCTAAGAAATGACTTATGGATTGGGAGACAAGACTCAGTTAAAAATTCCTGCCACCCCTTTTTTCCCGATGATTGCAAAACCTGATATATAAAAACTAAAAAGAGCTTACAATCCCTAAAAATTACAGACACTCTTTGGAATTATCTCTCTCTACATTTGTGCATTGTGCATTTCCATTTTAGTGGTACTCTTTTTTCTTATAACAAAACTTTGAGTTTTCGCTCTCCCTTCATCCCGTAAAGAAAAAAAGGCTAATAGATCACAACAAAATGAAAATTTTAAAGTACATGAACCAAAAAAATTTAAAACAATAACAAATATAAGTAAAGAAAATTTATTCACACACCAAAAATGAACACAAAAGTTTTGTTGTCCAAGTTTGGGAAATTCCTCCAGTTCAACCCTAACAGCTTGGAATTTTATAAGAAAGAGATTTCCTCCACACTTGCTTAAAATAAGGATTTGCATGCTTGAAACATGTTAAAGATGCAAATTACCTATGGATCCAAAGCTTTTGAAAAGAATAACCAACGCTCATTGGTGGGATATTTACTTGAGTCAAACCAGCCATTATTTTTCCCATCTACAAAAAGCTAACCCAACGATCATAGATGATTGTAAAGAGATTTATTATGCGCAACAAGCTATATTACCCTAAGAAATGACTTATGGAATGGGAGTCAACACTCAGTTAAAAATCCATGCCTCCCCCTTTTTCCCGACGATTGCAAAACCTAATAAATAAAACTAAAAAGAGCTTCCATAGCCTAAAGATTACAGACACTCTTTGGAATTATCTCCCTCTAAATTTGTGCATTGTGGATTTGCATTTTAGATGTATTCTTTTTTCTTAAATCAAAACTTTGAGTTTTCACTCTCCCTTCATCCCGTAAACCAAAAAGGCAAATAGATCACAACAAAATGAAAATTTTAGAGTTCTTGTACGGAAAAATTTTAAAACAATAACAAATGGAAGTAAAAAAAATTTATTCAGACACCACAAATGAACACAAAAGTTTTGTTTTCCAAGTTTGGGCAATTGCACTAGTTTAACCCTAACAGCTTGGAATTTTATAAGAAAGAGATTTCCTCCACACATGCTTCAAAAATGGATATCCATGTTTTAAACATGTTAAAGATGCAAATCACCTTTGGATCAAAAGCTTTTGAAGAGAATAACAAACTCTCATTAAATTCTCAAGTGAACGAGTGGTGGGATATTTACCCGAGCCAAAGAAACCATTATTTTGCCCATCTACAAAAAGCTGACCCAACTATCATAGATGATTGTAAAGTGATTTATCATGCGTAACGGGCTATATTACCCTAAGAAATGACTTAGGGATTGGGAGACAAGACTCAGTTAAAAATCGTTGCCTCCCCCTTTTTCCCGACAATTGTAAAACCCAATATATTAAAACTAAAAAGATCTTAAAATCCCTAAAAATTACAGAAACTATTTGGAATTATCTCTCTCTACATCTTTACATTGTGCATTTCCATTTTAGATATACTCTTTTTTCTTAAATCAATTTTTTTAGTTTTCCCTCTCCCTTCATCCCGTAAACAAAAAAGGCAAATAGATCACAACAACAAGAAAATTTTAGAGTTCAAGTATGGAAAAAATTTAAAACAATAAAAAATGTAAGTAAATAAAATTTATTGACACACCACAAATGAACACAAAAGTGTTGTTGTCCAAGTTTCGGAAATTCCACTAGTTCAACCCTAACTGCTTGGAATTTTATAAGAAACAAATTTCCTCCACACTTGCTTCAAAAATGGATCTGCATGTTTTACATATGTTAAAGATGAAAATCACCTATGAATCGAAAGCTTTTGAAGAGAATAAGAATCGCTCATTAAATTCTCAAATGAACGTGCGGTGGGATGTTTACCCGAGTCAAACAAGCCATTATTTTGCCCATCTACAAAAAGCTGACCCAATGATCATATATGATTGTAAAGTGATTTATCATGCGTAACAGGCTATATTACCCTAAGAAATGACTTATGGATTGGGAGACAAGACTCAGTTAAAAATCCCTGCCACCCCCTTTTTCCCGACGATTGCAAAACCTGACATATAAAAACTAAAAAGAGCTTATAATCCCTAAAAAATACAGACACTCTTTGGAATTATCTCTCTCTACATTTGTGCATTGTGCATTTCCATTTTAGTGGTACTCTTTTTTCTTAAAACAAAACTTTGAGTTTTCGCTATCCCTTCGTCCCGAAAACAAAAAAGGCAAATAGATCACAACAAAATGAAAATTTTAAAGTTCTTGTACTGAAAAATTTTAAAACAATTACAAATGGAAGTAAAAAAAAATTTATTCACACACCACAAATGAACACAAAAGTTTTGTTGTCCAAGTTTGGGCAATTGCACTAGTTTAACCCTAATAGCTTGGAATTTTATAAGAAAGAGATTTCCTCCACACATGCTTCAAGAATGGATATCCATGTTTTAAACATGTTAAAGATGCAAATCACCTTTCGATCCAAAGCTTTTGAAGAGAATAACAAACGCTCATTAAATTCTCAAGTGAACGAGCGGTGGGATACTTACCCGAGTCAAACAAGCCATTATTTTGCCCATCTACAAAAACATGACCCAACAATCATAGTTGATTGTAAAGTGATTTATCATGTGTAACGGGCTATATTACCCTAAGAAATGACTTAGGGATTGGGAGACAAGACTCAGTTAAACATCCTTGCCTTCCCCTTTTTCTCGACAATTGCAAAACCTGATATATAAAAACTAAAAAGATCTTAGAATCCCTAAAAATTACACAAACTCTTTGGAATTATCTCTCTCTACATTTTTGCATTGTGCATTTCCATTTTAGATGTACTCTTTTTCCTTAAATCAAATTTTTGAGTTTTCGCTCTCACTTCATCCCGTAAACCAAAAATGCAAATAGATCACTACAAAAAGAAAATTTTAGACTTCAAATACAGAAAAAATTTAAATCAATAACAAATGTAAGTAAAGAAAATTTATTCACACACCACAAATGAACACAAAATTTTTGTACTCCAAGTTTGGGAAATTCCACTAGTTCAACCCTAACAGCTCGGAATTTTATAAGAAAGATATTTCCTCCACACATGCTTTAAAAATTGATATGCATGCTTGAAACATGTTAAAGATGCAAATCACCAAAGCTTTTCAAGAGAATAACAAACGCTCATTAAATTCTCAAGTGAATGTGCGGTGGGATATTTACTCGAGTAAAAAAAGCCATTATTTTGCCCATGTACAAAAAGTTGACCCAACGATCATAGATGATTGTAAAGTGATTTATCATGCGTAACGGGCTATATTACCCTAAGAAATGACTTATGGATTAGGAGTCAACACTCAGTTAAAAATCCCTACTACCCCCTTTTTCCCGACGTTTGCAAAACCAGATAGATAAAAACAAAAAAGAGCATACAATCCCAAAAAATTATAGAAACTCTTCAGTATTATCTTGCTCTACATTTGTGTATTGTGCATTTCCATTTTAGATGTAATCTTTTTTCATAAATCAAAACTTTGAGTTTTCGCTCTCCCTTCATCCCGTTAACCAAAAAGGCAAATAGATCACACCAAAATGAAAATTTTAGAGTTCAAGTATGAAAAAAATTTAAAACAATAACAAATGTAAGTAAAGAAAATTTATTCACACACCACAAATGAACACAAAAGTTTTGAACTCCAAGTTTGGGAAATTCCACAAGTTCAACCCTAACAGCTTGAAATTTTATAAGAAAGAGATTACCTTCACACATGCTTTAAAAATGGATATGCATGCTTGAAACATGTTAAGGATGCAAATCTCGTATGGATCCAAAGCCTTTCAAGAGAATAACAAATGCCCATAAATTTTCAATTGAACTTGCGGTGGGATATTTACACGAGTCAAACAAGCCATTATTTTGCCGATCTACAAAAAGCTGACCCAACGATCATAGATGATTGTGAAGTGATTTATCATGCGTAACGGGCTATATTACCCTAAGAAATGACTTATCGATTGGGAGTCAACACTCAGTTAAAAATCCCCGCCTCCCCCTTTTTCCCGACGATTGCAAAACCTGATATATAAAAACTAAAAAGAGCTTAGAATCCCTAAAAATTTCAAAAACTCTTTCAAAATATCTCCCTCTACATTTGTGCATTGTGCATTTCCATTTTAGTTGTACTCTTTTTTCATAAATCAAAACTTTGAGTTTTTTCGCTCTCCCTTCATCCCGTAAACAAAAAGGCAAATCGATCACAACAAAATAAAAATTTTAGAGTTCAAGTACAGAAATAATTTTAAACAATAACAAATGTAAGTAAAGAAATTTTATTCACACACCACAGATGAACACAAAAGTTTTGTACTCCAAGTTTGGGAAAATCCCCTAGTTCAACCCTAACAGCTTGGAATTTTATAAGAAAGAGATTTCCTCCACACATGATTTAAAAATGGATATGCATTCTTGAAACATGTTAAGGATGCAAATCACATATGGATTCAAAGCTTTTCAAGAGAATAACAAACGCTCATTAAATTTTCATGTGAACTTGCAGTGGGATATTTACCTGAGTCAAACAAGCCATTATTTTGCCCATCTACAAAAAGCTGACCCAACGATCATAGATGATTGTGAAGTGATTTATCATGCGTAACGGGCTATATTACCCTAAGAAATGACTTATGGATTGGGAGTCAACTCTCAGTTAAAAATCCCCGCCTCCCTCTTTTTCCCGACGATTGCAAAACCTGATATATAAAAACTAAAAAGAGCTTAGAATCCCTAAAAATTTCAGAAACTCATTCAAAATTTCTCGCTCTACATTTGTGCATTGTGCCTTTCCATTTTAGATTCACTATTTTTTCATAAATCAAAACTTTGAGTTTTCGCTCTCCCTTCATCCCGTAAACCAAAAAGGCAAATAGATCAAAACAAAATAAAAAATTTAGAGTTCATGTACGGAAAAAATTCAAAACAATAACAAATGTAAGGAAAGAAAATTTATTCACACACCACAAATGAACACAAAAGTTTTGTTGTCCAAGTTTGGGAAATTCCACCAGTTCAACCCTAACAGCTTGGAATTTTATAAGAAAGTGATTGCCTCCATGCTTAAAAAAAGGATTTGTATGCTTGAAATATGTTAAAGATGCAAATTACCTATGGATCCAAAGCTTTTGAAGACAATAACAAACGCTCATTAAATTCTCAAGTGAACGTGCGGTGGGATATTTACCTGAGTTAAACAAGCCATTATTTTTCCCATCTACAAAAATTTGACCCAACGATCATAGATGACTGTAAAGAGATTTATCATGCGGAACATGCTATATTACCCTAAGAAATGACTTAAGGAATGGGGGTCAACACTCAGTTAAAAATCCCTATCTCCCCCTATTTCCTGACGATTGCAAAACCTGATATATAAAAACTAAAAAGAGCTTCCAATCCCAAAAGATTACAGACACACATTGGAAAAATCTCTCTCCACATTTGTTCATTGTGCATTTCCATTTTAGATGTACTCTTTTTTCTTAAATCAAAACTTTGAGTTTTCACTCGCCCTTCATCCCGTAAACCAAACAGGCAAATAGATCACACCAAAATGAAAAATTTAGAGTTCTTGTACGGAAAAATTTTAAAACAATAACAAATGGAAGCAAAAAAAATTTATTCACACACCACAAATGAACACAAAAGTTTTGTTGTCCAAGTTTGGGCAATTGCAATAGTTTAACCCTAACAGCTTGGAATTTTATAAGAAAGTAATTTCCTCCACATAGGCTTCAAAAAAGGATATCCATGTTTTAAACATGTTAAAGATGCAAATCACCTATGAATCCAAAGCTTTTGAAGAGAATAACAAACGCTCATTAAATTCTCAAGGGAACGAGTGGTGGGATATTTACACGAGTCAAAGAAGCCATTATTTTGCCCATCTACAAACAGCTGACCCAACGATCATAGATGATTGTAAAGTGATTTATCATGCGTAATGGGCTATATTACCCTAATAAATGACTTATGGATTGGGAGACAAGACTCAGTTAAAAATCCCTGCCACCCCCTTTTTCCCGACGATTGCAAAACCTAGTATATAAAAACTAAAATGAGCTTACAATCCCTAAAAATTACATACACTCTTTGGAATTATCACTCTCTACATTTGTGCGTTGTGCATTTCCATTTTAGTGGTACTCTTTTTTCTTAAAATAAAACTTTGAGTTTTCGCTCTCCCTTCATCCCGTAAACCAAAAAGGCAAATAGATCACAACAAAATGAAAATTTTAGAGTTCTTGTACCGAAAAATTTTAAAACACTAAAAAATGGAAATAAAAAAAATTTATTCACACACCACAAATGAACTAAAAATTTTTGTTGTCCGAGTTTGGGCAATTGCACTAGTTTAACCCTAACAGCTTGGAATTTTATAAGAAAGAGATTTCCTCCACACATGCTTCAAAAATGTATATCCATGTTCTAAGCATGTTAAAGATGCAAATCACCTTTGGATCCAAAGCATTTGAAGAGAATAACAAATGCCCATTAAATTCTCAAGTGAACGAGCGGTGGGATATTTACCCGAGTCAAACAAGCCATTATTTTGCCAATCTACAAAAACATGACCCAACGATCAGAGATGATTGTAAAGTGATTTATCATGTGTCACGGGCTATATTACCCTAAGAAATGACTTAGTGATTGGGAGAAAAGACTCAGTTAAAATCCCTAAAAATTATAGAAACTCTTTGGAATTAAGTCTCTCTACATTTTTGCATTGTGCATTTCCATTTTAGATGTACTCTTTTTTCTTAAATCAAATTTTTGAGTTTTTGCTCTCCCTTCATCCCGTAAACAAAAAATGCAAACAGATCACAACAAAAAGATAATTTTAGAGTTCAAGTACAGAAAAAATTTAAAACTATAACAAATGTAAGTAAAGAAAATTTATTCACTCACCACAAATGAACACAAAATGTTTCTACTCCAAGTTTGGGAAATTCCACTAGTTCAACCCTAACAGCTTGGAATTTTATAAGAAAGAGATTTCTTCCACACATATTTTAAAAATGGATATGCTTGCTTGAAACTTGTTAAAGATGGAAATCACCTATGGATCCAAAGCTTTTGAAGAGAATAACAAACGCTCATTAAATTCTCAAGTGAACGTGCGGTGGGATATCTACCCGAGTCAAACAAGCCATTATTTTGCAAATCTAGAAAAGCCTGACCCAACGATCATAGATGGTTGTAAAGTGATTTATCTTGTGTAACGGGATATATTACCCTAAGAAATGACTTATGGATTGGGAGACAAGAATCAGTTAAAAATCCCTGCGACCTCCTTTTTCCCGACGATTACAAAACCTGATTTATAAAACCTAAAAAGAGCTTACAATCCCTAAAAATTACAGACACTCTTAGGAATTATCTCTCTCTATATTTGTGCATTGTGCATTTCCATTTTATTGGTACTCTATTTTCTTAATAGAAAACTTTGAGTCAACACTCAGTTAAAAATCCTTGCCTCCCCCTTTTTCCCGACGATTGCAAAACCTGATATATAAAAACTAAAAATAGCTTCCATAGCCTAAATATTGCAGACACTCTTTGGAATTATCTCTCTCTACATTTGTGCGTTGTACATTTCCATTTTAGATGTACTCTTTTTTCTTAAATCAAAACTTTGAGTTTGCACTCTCCCTTCATCCCGTAAACCAAAAAGGCAAATAGATCACAACAAAATGAAAGTTTTAGAGTTCTTGTACGGAAAAATTTTAAAAAAATAAAAAAAGGAAGCAAAAAAAATTTATTCACACACCACAAATGAACACAAAAGTTTTGTTGTCCAAGTTTGGGCAATTGCATTAGTTCAACCCTAACAGCTTGGAATTTTATAAGAAAGAGATTTCCTCCACACATGCTTTAAAAACAGATATGCATGCTTCAGACATGTTAAAGATGCAAATCACCTTTGGATCCAAAGCTTTTGAAGAGAATAACAAAAGCTCATTAAATTCTCTAGTGAACGTGCGGTACGATATTTACCCGAGTCAAACAAGCCATTATTTTGCCCATATACAAAAAGCTGACCCACCGATCATAGATGATTGTAAAGTAATTTATCATGCGTAACGGGCTATATTACCCTAAGAAATGATTTATGGACTGGGAATCAAGACTCAAATAAAAATCCCTGCCTCCCCCTTTTTCCCTACGATTGCAAAACCTGATATATAAAAACTAAAAAGAGCTTAGAATCCCTAAAAATTATAGAAACTCTTTGAAATTATTGCTCTCTACATTTCTTCATTGTTCATTTCCATTTTAGATGTACTCTTATTTCTTAAATCAAAACTTTGAGTTTTCGCTCTCCCTTCATTCCGTAAACCAAAAAGGCAAATAGATCACAAGACAATGAAAATTTTAGAGTTCATGTACGGAAAAAATTTAAAACAATAACAAATGTCAGTATAGAATATTTATTCACACACCAAAAATGAACACAAAAGTTTTGTTGTCCAAGTTTCGGAAATTCCACTAGTTCAACCATAACAGCTTGGAATTTTATAAGAAAGAGATTTCTCCACACATGCTTCAAAAATGGATATCCATGTTTTAAACATGTTAAAGATGCAAATCACCTTTGGATCCAAAGCTTTTGAAGAGAATAAAAAACGCTCATTAAATTCTCAAGTGAATGTGCGGTGGCATATTTACCCGAGTCAAAGAAGCCATTATTTTGCCCATCTACGAGAAGCTGACGCAACGATCATAGATGATTGTAGAGAGATTTATCATGCGTAACAGGCTATATTACCCTAAGAAATGACTTATGGATTGGGAGACAAGACTCAGGTAAAAATCCTTGCTTCCTCCTTTTTCGCGACAAATTCAAAAACTTATATATAAAAACAAAAAAGATCTTAGAATCCCTAAAAATTATAGAAACTCTTCGGAATTATCTCTCTCTACATTTGTGCATTGTGCATTTCCATTTTAGATGTACTCTTTTTTCTTAAATCAAATTTTTGAGTTTTCGCTCTCCCTTCATCCCGTAAACCAAAAAGGCAAATAGATCACAAGAAAAAGAAAATTTTAGAATTCATGCACGGAAAAAATTTAAAACAATAAGAAATGTAAGTAAATAAAATTTTTTCACACACCACAAATGAACACAAAAGTTTTGTTCTCCAAGTTATGGAAATTCCACTAGTTCAACCCTAACAGTTTGGAATTTTATAAGAAAGCGATTTCCTCCACACAAGCTTTAAAAACGGATATGCATGCTTGAGACATGTTAAAGATGCAAATCACCTATGGATCAAAAGCTTTTGAAGGGAATAACAAACGCTCATTAAATTCTCAAGTGAACGTGCGGTGGGATATTTACTCGAGTGAAACAAGCCATTATTTTGCCCATATACAAAAAGCTGACCCACCGACCATAGATGTTTGTAAAGTAATTTATCATGCATAACGGGCTATATTACCCTAAGAAATGACTTATGGATTGTAAGTCAAGGCTCAAATAAAAATCCCTGCCTCCCCTTTTTTCCCGACGATTGCAAAACCTGATATTTAAAACTAAAAAGAGCTTAGAATCCCTAAAAATTACAAAAACTCTTTGGAATTATCGCTCTCTAAATTTTTTCATTGTGCATTTCCATTTTAGATGTACTCTTTTTTCTTCAATCAAAACGTTGAGTTTTCGCTCTCCCTTCATCCCGTAAACCAAAAAGGCAAATAGATCACAAAAAAATGAAAATTTTAGAGTTGATGTAGGGAAAAAATTTAAAACAATAAAAATTGTAAGTAAAGAATATTTATTCACACACCACTAATGAACACAAAAGTTTTGTTGTCCAAGTTTGGGAAATTCCATTAGGTCAACCCTAACAGCTTGGAATTTTATAAGAAAGGGATTTCCTCCACACATGCTTTAAAAATGGAAATGCATGTTTTAAACTTGTTCAAGATGCAAATCACCTATGGATACAAAGCTTTTGAAGAGAATAACAAAGGCTCATTAAATTCTCAAGGGAACGTGCGGTGGGATATTTACCTGAGTCAAACAAGCAATTATTTTGCCCATCTACAAAAAGCTGACCAACCGATCATAGATGATTGTAAACTGATTTATCATGCATAACGGGCTATATTACCCTAAGAAATGACTTATGGATTGGGAGACAAGACTCAGTTAAAAATCCCTGCCTCTGCCTTTTTCCCGACGATTGCAAAACATGATATATAAAAACTGAAAAGTACTTAGAATCCCTAAAAATTACAGAAACTCTTTGGAATTATCTCTCTCTATATTTGTGCATTGTGCATTTCCATTTTAGATGTAATCTTTTTTCTTAAATCAAAATTTTGAGTTTTCGCTCTCCCTACATCCCGTAAACCAAAAAGGCAAAATAGATCACAACAAAATTAAAATTTTAGATTTCATGTACGGAAAAAATTTAAAACAATAACAAAAGTAAGTAAAGAAAATTTATTCACACATCACAAATGAACACAAAAGTTTTGTTGTCCAAGTTTTGGAAATTCCACTAGCTCAACCCTTACAAGTTGGAATATTATAAGAAAGAGATTTTCACCACACATGCTTTAAAAATGGATATGCATGTTTTAAACATGTTAAAGATTCAAATCACCTATGGATCCAAAGCTTTCGCAGAGAATAACAAAGGCTCATTAAATTCTCAAGTGAACGTGCGGTGGGATATTTACCCGAGTCAAACAAGCAATTATTTTGCCCATATACAAAAAGTTGACCCAATGATCATAGATGATTGTAAAGTGATTTATCATGCGTAACGGGCTATATTACCCTAAGAAATAACTTATGGATTGGGAGTCAACACTCAGTTAAAAATCTCTGCAACCCCCTTTTTCCTGACGTTTGCAAAACCTGATATAAAAACTAAAAAGAGCGTACAATCCCTAAAAATTACAGAAACTCTTCGGAATTATCTTGCTCTACATTTGTACATTGTGCATTTCCATTTTAGATGTACGCTTTTTCATAAATCAAAACTTTGAGTTTTCGCTCTCCCTTCATCCCATAAACCAAAAAGGCAAAAAGATCACAAGAAAAAGAAAATTTTAGAGTTCAAGTACGGAAAAAATTTTAAAAAATAACAAATGTAAGTAAAGAAAATTTATTAACACACCACAAATGAACACAAAAGTTTTGTACTCCAAGTTTGGGAAATTTCACTAGTTCAACCCTAACAGCTTGGAATTTCATAATAAAGAGATTTCCTCCACACATGCTTTAAAAATGGATATGAATGTTTGAAACAAGTTAAAGATGCAAATCACCTATGAATCCAAAGCTTTTGAAGAGAATAAGAAACGCTCATTAAATTCTCAAGTGAACGTGCGGTGGGATATTTACCCGAGTCAAATAGGCCATTATTTTGCCCATATACAGAAAGCTGACCCAACGATCATAGATGATTGTAAAGTGATTTATCATGCGTAACTGGCTATATTACCCTAAAATATGACTTATGGATTGGGAGTCATGACTCAGTTAAGAATCCTTGCCTCTCCTTTTTTCCTGACGAATACAAAACCTGATATATAAAAAATAAATAAGTTTAGAATCCCTAAAAATTACAGGCACTCTTTGGAATTATGTCTCTCTACAAATGTGCAGGGTGCATTTCCATTATAGATGTACTATTTTTCTTAAATCAAAACTTTGAGTTTTCGCTCTCCCTTCGTCCTGTAAAGCAAAAAGGCAAATAGATCACAACAAAATGAAAATTTTAGAGTTCATGTACGTAAAAAATTTAAAAAAATAACAAATGTAAGTAAAGAAAATTTATTCACACATCACGAATGAGCACAAAAGTTATGTTGTCCAAGTTTGGGAAATTCCACTAGTTCATCCCTAACATCTTGGAATTTATATGAAAGATATTTCCACCACACATGCTTTAAAAATGGATTAGCATGCTTGAAACTTGTTAAAGATGCAAATCACCTATGGATCCAATGCTTTTGAAGAGAATAACAAACACTCATTAAATTATCAAGTGAAAGTGCGGTGGGATATTTACCCGAGTCAAACCAGCCTTTATCTTGCCCATCTTCAAAAAGCTGACCCAACCATCATAGATGATTGTGAAGTGATTTATCATACGTAACGGGCAATATTACCCTAAGAAATGACTTATGGATTGAGAGTCAACACTTAGTTAAAAATCCATGCCTCCCCCTTTTCCCCGACGAATGAAAAACCTGATATATAAAAACTAAAAAGAGCTTACAATCCCTAAAAGTTACAGACACTGTTTGGTATTATCTCTCTCTACATTTGTGCATTGAGTATTTCCATTTTAGATGTACTCTTTTTTCTTAAAACAAAACTTTGAGTTTTCGTTCTCCCTTCATCCCGTAAACAAAAAAGGCAAATAGATCACAACAAAATGAAAATTTTAGAGTTCATGTACGGAAATAATTTAAATCAATAACAAATGTAAGTAAAGAAACTTTATTCACACAACAAAAATGAACACAAAAGCTTTTTTTTCCAAGTTTGGGAAATTCCACTAGTTCAACCCTAACAGCTTAGAATTTTATAAGAAAGAGATTTCCTCCACACATGCTTTAAAAATGGATATGCATGCTTGAAACATGTTAAAGAAGCAAATCACCTATGGATCCAAAGATTTTTTAAAAAGTAAAAAACACACTTTAAATTCTCAAGTGACCGTGCGGTGGGATATTTGCCTGAGTCAAAGAAGCCATTATTTTGCCCATCTACAAAAAGGTGCCCCAACGATCATAGATGATTGTAAAGTGTTATCATGCGTAAAGGGCTATATTACCCTAAGAAATGACTTATGAATTGGGAGACAAGACTCAGTTAAAAATCCCTGCCACCCCCTTTTTCCCGATGATTGTAAAACCTGATATATAAAAACTAAAAAGAGCTTACAATCCCTAAAAATTATAGACCCTCTTTGGAATTATCTCTCTCTATATTTGTGCATTGTGCATTTCCATTTTAGATGTACTCTTTTTTTCTTTAAACAAAACTTTGAGCTTTCGCTCTCCCTTCATCCCGTAAACCAAAAAGGCAAATAGATCACAACAAAATGAAAATTTTAGAGTTCATGTACGGAAAAAATTTAAAACAATAACAAATGTAAGTAAAGAAAATTTATTCACACACCACAAATGAACACAAAAGTTTTGTTCTCCGAGTTTGGAAAATTCCACCAGTTCAACCCCAACAGGTTGGAATTTTATACGAAAGAGATTTCCTCCACACATGCTTAAAAAAGGATTTGCATGCTTGAAACATGTTATAGATGCAAATTACCTATGGATCCAAAGTTGTTCAAGAGAATAACAAACCCTCATTAAATTCTCAGGTGAACGGGCGGTGGGATATTTACCTAAGTCAAACAAGCCAATATTTTTCCCATCTACAAAAAGTTGACCCAACGATCATAGATGATTGTAAAGAGATTTATCATGCGTAACATGCTATATTACCCTAAGAAATGACTTATGGAATGGGCGTCAACACTTAGTTAAAAATCCTTGCCTCCCCCTTTTTCTCGACGATTGCAAAACCTGATATATAAAAACTAAAAATAGCTTCCAATCCCTAAAGATTACAGACACTCTTTGGAATTATCTCCCTCTACATTTGTGCATTGTGCATTTCCATTTTAGATGTACTCTTTTTTCTAAAATCAAAACTTTGAGTTTTCACTCTCCATTCATCCCGTAAACCAAAAAGACAAATAGATCACAACAAAATGAAAATTTTAGAGTTCTTGTACGAAAAAATTTTAAAACAATAAAAAATGTAAGTAAAGAAAATTTATTCACACACCACAAATGAACACAAAAGTTTTGTTGTCCAAGTGTGGGAAATTCCACTGGTTCAACCCTAACAGCTTGGAATTTTATAAGAAAGAGATTTCCTCCACACATGCTTCAAAAATGGATATCCATGTTTTAAACATGTTAAAGATGCAAATCACCTTTGGATCCAAAGCTTTTGAAGAGAATAAAAAACGCTCATTAAATTCTCAAGTGAACGTGCAGTGGGATATTTACCCGAGTCAAACAAGCCATTATTTTGTCCATCTACAAAAAGCTGACCCAACGATCATAGATGATTGTAAAGAGATTTATCATGCGTAACAGGCTATATTACCCTAAGAAATGACTTATGGATTGGGAGACAAGACTCAGTTAAAAATCCCTGTCTCCCCCTTTTTCCTGACGATTGCAAAACCTGATATATAAAAACAAAAAAGAGCTTAGAATCCCTCAAAATTATAGAAACTCTTTCGAAATATCTCGCTCTACATTTGTGCATTGTTCATTTCCATTTTAGATGTACTCTTTTTTTATAAATCAAAACTTTTGAGCTTTCGCTCTCCCTTCCTCCCATAAACCAAAAAGGCAAATAGATCACAACAAAATGAAAATTTTAGAGTTCATGTACGGAAAAAATTTAAAACAATAACAAATGTAAGTAAAGAAAATTTATTCACACACCACAAATGAACACAAAAGTTTTGTTCTCCAAGTTTGGGAAATTCCACTAGTTCAACCCTAACAACTTGGAATTTTATAAGAAAGAGATTTCCTCCACACATGCTTAAAAAATGGATTTGCATGTTTGAAATATGTTAAAGATGCAAATCACTTATGGATCCAAAGCTTTTGAAGAGAATAACAAACGCTCATTAAATGCTCAAGTGAACATGCGGTGGGATATTTACCCGAGTCAAACAAGCCATTATTTTGCCCATATACAAAAAGTTGACCCAACGATCATAGATGATTGTAAATTAATTTATCATGTGTAACGGGCTATATTACCCTAAGAAATGACTTATGGATTGGGAGTCAAGACTCAAATCAAAATCCCTGCCTCCCCCTTTTTCCCGACGATTGAAAAACCTGATATATAAAAGCTAAAAAGAGCTTAGAATCCCTAAAAATTATAGAAACTCTTTGGAATTATCTCTCTCTACATTTTTGGATTGTGCATTTCCATTTTAGATGTATAATTTTTTCTTAAATCAAAACTTTGAGATTTCGCTCTCCCTTCATCCCATAAACCAAAAAGGCAAATAGATCACAACAAAATGAAAATTTTAGAGCTTATGTACGGAAAAAATTTAAAACAATAACAAATGTGTGTAAAGAAAATTTATTCACACACCACAAATGAAAACAAAAGTTTTGTTGTCCAAGTTTGGGAAATTCCACTAGTTCAACCCTAACAGCTTGGAATTTTTTACGAAATAGATTTCCTCCACACATGCTTTAAAAATGGATATGCATGCTTGAAACAGGCTAAAGATGCAAATCACCTATGGATCCAAAGCTTTTGAAGAGAATAACAAATGCTCATTAAATTCTCTAATGAACGTGCATTGGGATATTTACCCCAGTCAAACAAGCCATTATGTTGCCCATCCACAAAAAGCTGACCCAACGATCATAGATGATTGTAAAGTGATTTATCATGTGTAACGGGCTATATTACCCTAAGAAAGGACTTATGGATTGGGAGTCAAGACTCAGTTAAAAATCCTTGCCTCCCCCTTTTTCCCGACGATTTCAAAACCAGATAAATAAAAACTAAAAAGAGCTTAGAATCCCTAAAAATTAGAGAAACTCTTTGGAAATATGTCTCTCTACATTTGTGCATTGTGAATTTCCATTTTAGATGTGCTATTTTTCTTAAAACAAAACTTTGAGTTTTTGCTCTCCCTTCATCCCGTAAAAAAAAAAAAGGCAAATAGTTCACAACAAAAAGAAAATTTTTGACTTCAAGTAAGGAAAAAAATTCAAAACAATAACAAGTGTAAGTAAAGAAAATTTATTCACACACCACAAATGAACACAAAAGTTTTGTTGTCCAAGTTTGGGAAATTCCACTAGTTCAACCCTAACAGCTTGGAATTTTATAAGAGAGAGATTTCCTCCACACATGCTTAAAAAATGGACATGCATGTTTTAAACTTGTTATAGATGCAAATCACCTATGGATCCAAAGCTTTTGAAGAGAATAACAAACGCTCATTAAATTCTCAAGTGAATGTGGGATGGGATATTTACCCGAGTCAAACAATCCATTATTTTGCCCATCTACAAAAAGCTGACCCAATGATCATAGATGATTGTAAAGTGATTTATCATGTGTAACGGGCTATATTACCCTAGCAAATGACTTATGGATTGGGAGTCAGGACTCAAATAAAAATCCCTGCCTCCTCCATTTTTCCGACGATTGAAAAACCTAATATATAAAAACTAAAAAGAGCTTAGAATCCCTAAAAATTACAGAAAGTCTTTGGAATTATTGCTCTCTACATTTGTGCATTGTGCATTTCCATTTTAGATGTATTATTTTTTCTTAAATCAAAATTTTGAGTTTTCGCTCTTCTTTCATCCCGAAAACCAAAAAGGCAAATAGATCACAACAAAAAGAAAATTTTAGAGTTCAAGTTTGGAAAAAATTTAAAAAAATAAAAAATGTAAGTAAAGAAAATTTATTCACACACCACAAATGAACACAAAAGTTTTGTTGTCCATGTTTGGGAAATTCCACTAGTTCAACCATAACAGCTTGGAATTTTATAAGAAAGAGATTTCCTCCACACATGCTTCAAAAATGGATTTCCATGTTTTAAATATGTTAAATATGCAAATCACCTATGAATCCAAAGCTTTTGAAGAGAATAACAAGTGCTCATTAAATTCTCAAGTGAACGTTCGATGGGATATTTACCTAAGTCAAACAAGCCATTATTTTGCCCATCAACCAAAAGTTGACCCAACGATCATAGATGATTGTGAAGTGATTTATCATGCATAACGGGCTATATTGCCCTAAGAAATGACTTATGGATTGGGAGTCAACACTCAGTTAAAAATCCCTGCCTCCCCCTTTTTCCCGACGATTGCAAAACCTGATATATAAAAACAAAAAAGAGCTTAGAATCCCTAAAAATTACAGAAACTCTTTCGAAATATCTCGTTCTACATTTGTGCATTGTGCATTTCCATTTTAGATGTACTCTTTTTTTATATGTCAAAACTTTGAGCTTTCGCTCTCCCTTCCTCCCGTAAACCAAAAAGGCAAATAGATCACAACAAAATAAAAATTTTAGAGTTCATGTACGGAAAAAATTTAAAACAATAAAAAATGTAAGTAAAGAAAATTTATTCACACACCACAAATGAACACAAAAGTTTTGTTCTCCAAGTTTGGGAAATTCCACTAGTTCAACCCTACAGCTTGGAATTTTATAAGAAAGAGATTTCCTCTACACATGCTTAAAAAATGGATTTTCATGTTTGAAATATGTTAAAGATGCAAATCACTGATGGATCCAAAACTTTTGAAGAGAATAACAAACGCTCATTAAATGCTCAAGTGAACGTGCGTTGGGATATTTACCCGAGTCAAACAAGCCATTATTTTGCCCATATACAAAAAGCTGATCCAACGATCATAGATGATTGTAAAGAAATTTATCATGTGTAACGGGCTATATTACCCTAAGAAATGACTTATGGATTGGGAGTCAAGACTCAAATCAAAATCCCGGCCTGCCCCTTTTTCCCGACGATTGAAAAACTTGATATATAGAAACTAAAAGGAGCTTAGAATCCCTAAAAACTATAGAAACTCTTTGGAATTATCTCTCTCTGCATTTTTGGATTCTGCATTTCCATTTTAGATGTATACTTTTTTCTTAAATCAAAACTTTGAGATTTCGCTCTCCCTTCATCCCGTAAACCAAAATGGCAAATAGATCACAACAAAATGAAAATTTTAGAGTTTATGTACGGAAAAAATTTTAAACAATAACAAATGTATGTAATGCAAATTTTTTCACACACCACAAATGAAAACAAAAGTTTTGTTGTCCAAGTTTGGGAAATTCCACTAGTTCAACCCTAACAGCTTCGAATTTTATACGAAATAGATTTCCTCCACACATGCTTTAAAAATGGATATGCATGCTTGAAATAGGCTAAAGAAGCAAATCACCTATGGATCCAAAGCTTCTGAAGAGAATAACAAACGTTCATTAAATTCTCAAGTGAACGTGCATTGGGATATTTACCCGAGTCAAACAAGCCATTATGTTGCCCATCTACAAAAAGCTGACCCAACGATCATAGATGATTGTAAAGTGATTTATCATGCGTAACGGGCTACATTACCCTAAGAATTGACTTATGGATTGGGAGTCAACACTCAGTAAAAAATACCTGCCTCCCTCTTTTTCCCGATGATTGCAAAACCTGATATATAAAAACTAAAAAGATCTTACAATCCATAAAAACTACAGACCCTTTCTGGAATTATGGCTCTCTACATTTGTGCATTGTGCATTTCCATTTTAGATGTACTCTTTTTTCTTAAATCAAAACATTGAGTTTTCGCTCTCCCTTCATCCCATAAACCAAAAAGGCAAATAGATCACAACAAAATGAAAATTTTAGATTTCATGTACGGAAAAAATTTAAAACAATAACAAATGTAAGTAAAGAAAATTTATTCACACACCACAAATGAACACAAAAGTTTTGTTGTCCTGGTTTGGGAAATTCCAATAGTTCAACTCCAACTGCATGGAATTTTATAAGAAAGAGATTTCCTCCACACATGCTTAAAAAAAAGGATATGCATGTTTTAAACATGTTGAAGATGCAAATCACCTATTGATCTAAAGCTATTGAAGAGAATAACAAACGCTCATTGAATTCTAAAGTGAACATGTGGTGGGTGTGGTGGGATATTTACCCGAGTCAAACAAGCCATTATTTTGCGCATCCACAAAAAGCTAACCCAAAGATCATCGATGTTTGTAAAGTGATTTATCATGTGTAACGGGCGATATTACCCTAAGAAATGACATATGGATTGGGAGTCAACACTCAGTTAAAAATCCATGCCTCCCCCTTTTTCCCGATGATTGCAAAACCTGATATATAAAAACATAAAAGAGCTTACAATCCCTAAAAATTACAGACAGTCATTGGAATTATCTCTCTCTACATTTGTGCATTGTGCATTTCCAATTTAGATGTACTCTTTGTTCTTAAATCAAAACATTGAGTTTTCGCTCTCCCTTCATCCCGTAAACAAAAAAGGCAAATAGATCACAACAAAACGAAAATTTTAAAGTTCAAGTACGGAAATTTTTTTGACAATAACAAATGTAAGAAAGAAAATTTATTCACACACAACAAATGAACACAAAAGTCTTGATGGTCAAGTTTGGAAAATTCAACTAGTTCAACCCTAACACCTTGGAATTTTATAAGAAAAAGATTTCCTCCACACCTCCTTTAAAAATGGATATGCATGCTTGAAACATGTTAAATAAGAAAATCACCTATGGATCCAAAGCTTTTGAAGAGAATAACAAACGCACATTAAATTCTCAAGTGAACGTGCGGAGGGATATTTACCCGAGTCAAACAAGCCATTATTTTGCCCATCTACAAAAAGTTGACCCAACGATCATAGATGATTGTAAATAGATTTATCATGCGTAACGGGCTATATTACCCTAAGAAATGACTTATCGATTGGGAGTCAACACTCAGTAAAAAATCCCTGCTCCCTCTTTTTCCCGACGATTGCAAAACCTGATTTATAAAAATTAAAAAGAGCTTACAATCCCTAAAAATTAAAGGCACTCTTTGGAATTATCTCTCTCTACATTTGTGCATTGTGCATTTTGATTTTAGATGTATTCTTTTTTCTTAAATCAAAACTTTGACTTTTCGCTCTCCCTTCATCCCGTAAACCAAAAAAGCAAATAGATCACAACTAAATGAAAATTTTAGAGTTCATGTTTGGAAAAAATTTAAAACAATAAAAAATGTTAGTAAAGAAAATTTATTCACACACCATAAATGAACACAAAAGTTTTGTTGTCGAAGTTTTGGAAATTCCACTAGTTCAACCCTAACAGCTTAGAATTTTATTAGAAAGAGTTTTCCATCACACATGCTTTAAAAATGGATATGCATGCTTGAAACATGTTAAAGATGCAAATCACCTTTGGATCCAAAGCTTTTGAAGAGAATAAAGAACGCTCATTAAATTCTCAATTGAACGTGCGGTGGGATATTTACCCGAGTCAAGCAAGCCATTATTTTGCCCATCTACAAAAAGCTGACCCAACGATCATAGATGATTGTAAAGTGATTTATCTTGCGTAACGGGCTATATTACCCTAAGAAATGACTTATGGATTGGGAGTAAAAACTAAGTAAAAAATCCTTGCCTCCCCCTTTTTCCTGACGATTGATAAACTTGTTATATATAAACTAAAAAGAGCTTAGAATCCCTAAAAATTACAGAAACTCTTTGGAATTATCTCGGTCTACATTTGTTCATTGTGCATTTCTATTTTAGATGTTCTCATTTTTCTTAAATCAAAACTCTTAGTTTTTTCGCTCTCCCTTCATCCCGTAAACAAAAAAGGCAAATAGATCACAACAAAATGAAAATTTTAGAGTTCGTGTATGGAAAAAATTTAAAACTATAACAAATGTAAAGAAATAAAATTTATTCACACACCACAAATGAACACAAAAGTTTTGTTGTACAAGTTTGGGAAATTGCACTAGTACAACCCTAAAAGCTTGGAATTTTATAAGAAAGAGATTTCCTCCACACATGCTTTAAAAAGGTATATGCATGCTTGCAACATGTTAAAGATGCAAATCACCTATGGATCCAAAACTTTTGAAGCGAATAACAAACGCTCATTAAATTCTCAAGTGAACGTGCGGTGGGATATTTACCTGAGTCAAACAAGCCATTATTTTGCCCATCTACAAAAAGTTGACCCAACGATCATAGATGATTGTAAGGTGATTTATCGTGCATAACAGGCTATATTACCCTAAGAAATGACTTATGGATTATGAGTCAACACTCAGATAAAAATCCTTGCCTCCCCCTTTTTCCTGACGGTTGCAAAACCTAATATATAAAAACTAAAAAGAGCTGAAAATTCCTAAAAATTAAGACACTCTTTGGAATTAGCTCTCTATACATTTGTGCATTATGCATTTCCTTTTTAGATGTACTCTTTTTTCATAAATCAAAACTTTGAGTTTTTGTTCTCCCTTCGTCCCATAAACCAAAAAGGCAAATAAATGACAACTACATGTAAAATTCAGAGTTCATGTACGGAAAACATTTAAAATAATAACAAATGCAAGTAAAAAAAATTTATTCACACACCACAAATGAACACAAAAGTGTTGTTGTCCAACTTTGGGAAATTACACTAGTTCAACCCTAAGAGCTTGGAATTTTATAAGAAAAAGATTTCTTCCACACATTCTTTAAAAATGGATATGCATGCTTGAAACATGTTAAAGATGCAAATCACCTATGGATCCAAAGCTTTTGAAGAGAATAACAAACGCTCATTAAATTCTCAAGAGTACGTGCGGTGGGATATTTACCCGAGTCAAACAAGCCATTATTTTGCGCATCCACAAAAAGCTGACCGAAAGATCATTGATGTTTGTAAAGTGATTTATCATGTGTAACGGGTTATATTAACCTAAAAAATGACTTAGGGATTGGGAGTCAAGACTCAGTTAAAAATCCATGCCTCCCCCTATTTCCCGATGATTGCAAAACCTGATATATAAAAACTAAAAAGATCTTACAATCCCTAAAAATTACAGACAGTCATTGGAATTATCGCTCTCTACATTTGTGCATTGTGCATTTCCATTTTAGATGTACTCTTTATTCTTAAATCAAAACATTGAGTTTTCGCTCTCCCGTAAACAAAAAAGGCAAATAGATCACAACAAAATGAAAATTTTAAAGTTCAAGTACGGAAAATTTTTTTGACAATAACAAATGTAAGAAAGAAAATTTATTCACACACAACAAATGAACACAAAAGTTTTGTTGTCCAAGTTTGGAAAATTCCACTAGTTCAACCCTAACAGCTTGGAATTTTATAAGAAAAAGATTTCCTCCACACCTCCTTTAAAAAAGGATATGCATGCTTGAAACATGTTAAATAAGAAAATCACCTATGGATCCAATGCGTTTGAAGAGAATAACAAACGCACATTAAATTCTCAAGTGAACGTGCGGTGGGATATTTACCCGAGTCAAACAAGCCATTATTTTGCCCATCTACAAAAAGTTGACCCAACGATCATAGATGATTGTAAAGTGATTTATCATGCGTAATGGGCTATATTACCCTAAGAAATGACTTATCGATTGGGACTCAACACTCAGTAAAAAATCATTGCCTCCCCCCTATTTCCCAACGATTCCAAAACCTGATATATAAAAACTGAAAAGAGCTAAGAAACCCTAAAAATTAAAGGCACTCATTGGAATTATCTCTCTCTACACTTGTGCATTGTGCATTTCGATTTTAGATGTACTCTTTTTTCTTAAATCAAAACTTTGACTTTTCGCTCTCCCTTCATCCCGTAAACCAAAAAAGCAAATAGATCACAACTAAATGAAAATTTTAGAGTTCATGTTTGGAAAAAATTTAAAACAATAAAAAATTTTAGTAAAGAAAATTTATTCACACATAAATGAACACAAAAGTTTTGTTGTCGAAGTTTTGGAAATTCCACTAGTTCAACCCTAACAGCTTAGAATTTTATTAGAAAGATTTTTCCATCACACATGCTTTAAAAATGGATATGCATGCTTGAAACATGTTAAAGATGCAAATCACCTTTGGATCCAAAGCTTTTGAAGAGAATAAAGAACGCTCATTAAATTCTCAAGTGAACGTGCGGTGGGATATTTACCCGAGTCAAACAAGCCATTATTTTGCCCATCTACAAAAAGTTGACCCAACGATCATAGATGATTGTAAGGTGATTTATCTTGGGTAACGGGCTATATTACCCTAAGAAATGACTTATGGATTGGGAGTCAACACTCAGTTAAAAATCCTTGCCTCCCCCTTTTTCCTGACGATTGCAAAATCTGATATATAAAAACAAAAAAGAGCTGAAAATTCCTAAAAATTAAGACACTCTTTGGAATTAGCTCTCTATACATTTGTGCATTATGCATTTCCTTTTTAGATGTACTCTTTTTTCATAAATCAAAACTTTGAGTTTTCGCTCTCCCTTAATCCCGTAAACCAAAAAGGCAAATAGATGACAACTAAATGTAAAATTCAGAGTTCATGTACGGAAAAAATTTAAAATAATAACAAATGTAAGTAAAAAAAATTTATTCACACACCACAAATTAACACAAAAGTTTTGTTGTCCAACTTTGGGAAATTACACTAGTTCAACCCTAAGAGTTTGGAATTTTATAAGAAAAAGATTTCCTCCACACATTCTTTAAAAATGGATATGCATGCTTGAAACATGTTAAAGATGCAAATCACCTATGGATCCAAAGCTTTTGAAGATAATAACAAACGCTCATTAAATTCTCAAGAGTACGTGCGGTGGGATATTTACCCGAGTCAAACAAGCCATTATTTTGTGCATCCACAAAAAGCTGACCCAAAGATCATCGATGTTTGTAAAGTGATTTATCATGTGTAACGGGTTATATTAACCTAAAAAAGGACTTAGGGATTGGGAGTCAAGACTCAGTTAAAAATCCATGCCTCCCCCTTTTTCCCGATGATTGCAAAACCTGATATATAAAAACATAAAAGAGCTTACAATCCCTAAAAATTACAGACAGTCATTGAATTATCTCTCTCTACATTTGTGCATTGTGCATTTACAATTTAGATGTACTCTTTATTCTTAAATCAAAACATTGAGTTTTCGCTCTCCCTTCATCCCGTAAACAAAAAAGGCAAATAGATCACAACAAAATTAAAATTTTAAAGTTCAAGTACAGAAATTTTTTTTGACAATAACAAATGTAAGAAAGAAAATTTATTCACACACAACAAATGAACACAAAAGTTTTGTTGTCCAAGTTTGGAAAATTCCACTAGTTCAACCCTAACAGCTTGGAATTTTTTAAGAAAAAGATTTCCTCCACACCTCCTTTAAAAATGGATATGCATGCTTGAAACATGTTAAATAAGAAAATCACCTATGGACCCAAAGCTTTTGAAGAGAATAACAAACGCACATTAAATTCTCAAGTGAACGTGCAGTGGGATATTTACCCGAGTAAAACAAGCCATTATTTTGCCCTTCTACAAAAAGTTGACCCAACGATCATAGATGATTGTAAAGTGATTTATCATGCGTAACGGGCTATATTACCCTAAGAAATGACTTATCGATTGGGAGTCAACACTCAGTAAAAAATCCCTGCCTCCCTCTTTTTCCCGACGATTGCAAAACCTGATATAATAAAATTAAAAAGAGCTTACAATCCCTAAATATTACAGACACTCTTTGGAATTATCTCTCTCTACATTTGTGCATTGTGCATTTCCATTTTAGATGTTCACTTTTTACATAAATAAAAACTTTGAGTTTTCGCTCTGCCTTCATCCGATAAACCAAAAAGGCAATTAGATCACTACAAAATGAGAATTTTAGAGTTCATCTATGGAAAAAATTTTAAAAAATAACAAATGTAAGTAAAGAAAATTTACTCACACACCACAAATGTACACAAAAGTTTTGTTGTCCAAGTTTGGGAAATTCCACTAGTTCAACCCTAAGAGTTTGAAATTTTATAAGAAAGAGATTTCCTCCACACATGCTTTAAAAATGGATATGCATGTTTGAAACATGTTTAAGATGCAAATCACCTATGGATCCAAAGCTTTTGAAGAGAATAACAAACGCTCATTAAATTCTCAAGTGAACCTGGTGTGGGATATTTACCCGAGTCAACCACGCCATTATTTTGCCCATCTAAAAAAAGCTGACCCAACGATGATAGATGATTGTAAAGTGATTTATCATGCGTAACGGGCTATATTACCCTAAGAAATGACTTATGGATTGGAAGTCATGACTCAATTAAAAATCCCATCCTCCCCCTTTTTCCCAACGATTGCAAAACCTGATATATAAAAACTAAAAAGAGTTTAGAATCCCTAAAAATTAGAGAAACTCTTTGGAATTATCTCTCTCTAAATTTGGGCATTGTGCATTTCAATTTTTGATGTACTCTTTTTTCTTGAATCAAAAATTTGAGTTTTCGCTCTCCCTTCATCCTGTAAAAAAAAAAGGCAAATAGATCACAACAAAGTAAAAATTTTAGAGTTCATGTACGGAAAAAGTTTAAAACAATAAAAAATGTAAGTGAAGAAAATTTATTCACACACCACAAATGAACAAAAAAATTTTGTTGTCCAAGTTTGGGAAATTCCACTAGCTCAACCCTTAGAGCTTGGAATTTTATAAGAAAGAGATTTCCTCCACACATGCTTTAAAAATGGATATGCATGCTTGAAACATGTTGAAGATGCAAATCACCTATGGATCCAAAGCTTTTGAAGAGAATAACAAACGCTCATGAAATTCTCAAGTGAACGTCCGGTTGGATATTTACCCGAGTCAAACATGCCATTATTTTTCCCATCCACAAAAGGCTGACCCAACGATCATAGATGATTGTAAAGTGATTTATCTTGTGTAACGGGCTATATTACCCTAAGAAATGACTTATGGATTGGGAGTAAAAACTAAGTAAAAAATCCTTGCCTCCCCCTTTTTCCTGACGATTGATAAACTTGATATATATAAACTAACAAGAGCTTAGAATCCCTAAAAATTACAGAAACTCTTTGGAATTATCTCTGTCTATAATTGTGCATTGTGCATTTCTATTTTAGATGTACTCATTTTTCTTAAATCAAAACTCTCAGCTTTCGCTCTCCCTTCATCCCGTAAACAAAAAAGGCAAATAGATCACAATAAAATGAAAATTTTAGAGTTCGTGTATGGAAAAAATTTAAAACTATAACAAATGTAAATAAATAAAATTTATTCACACACTACAAATGAACACAAAAGTTTTGTTGTACAAGTTTGGGAAATTGCACTAGTTCAACCCAAAAAGCTTGGAATTTTATAAGAAAGAGATTTCCTCCACACATGCTTTAAAAAGGGTTATGCATGCTTGAAACTTGTTAAAGATGCAAATCACCCATGGATCCAAAGCTTTTGTAGAGAATAACAAACGCTCATTAAATTCTCAAGTGAACGTGCGGTGGGATATTTACCTGAGTCAGACAAGCCATTATTTTGCCCATCTACAAAAAGCTAACCCAACGATCATAGATGATTGTAAGGTGATTTATCGTGCGTAACGGGCTATATTACCCTAAGAAATGACTTATGGATTAGGAGTCAACACTCAGTTAAAAATCCTTGCCTCCCCCTTTTTCCTGACGATTGCAAAATCTGATATATAAAAACTAAAAAGAGCTGAAAATTCCTAAAAATTAAAGACACACTTTGGAATTAGCTCTCTGTACATTTGTGCATTATGCATTTTCATTTTAGATGTACTCTTTTTTCATAAATCAAAACTTTGAGTTTTCGCTCTCCCTTCATCCTGTAAACCAAAAAGGCAAATAGATGACAACTAAATGAAAAATTCAAAGTTCATGTACCGAAAAAATTTAAAATAATAACAAATGCAACTAAAAAAAATTTATTCACACACCACAAATGAACACAAAAGTTTTGTTGTACAACTTTGGGAAATTACACTAGTTCAACCCTAAGAGCTTGGAATTTTATAAGAAAAAGATTTCCTCCACACATGCTTTAAAAATGGATATGCATGCTTGAAACATGTTAAAGATGCAAATCACCTATGGATCCAAAGCTTTTGAAGAGAATAACAAACGCTCATTAAATTCTCAAGAGTACGTGCGGTGGGATATTTACCCGAGTCAAACAAGCCATTATTTTGCGCATCCACAAAAAGCTGACACAAAGATCATCGATGTTTGTAAAGTGATTTATCATGTGTAACGGGTTATATTAACCTAAAAAATGAGTTAGGGATTGGGAGTCAAGACTCAGTTAAAAATCCATGCCTCCCCCTTTTTCCCGATGATTGCAAAACCTGATATATAAAAACTAAAAAGAGCTTACAATCCCTAAAAATTACAGACAGTCATTGGAATTATCTCTCTCTACATTTGTGCATTGTGCATTTCCAATTTAGATGTACTCTTTATTCTTAAATCAAAACATTTAGTTTTCGCTCTCCCTTCATCCCGTCAACAAAAAAGGCAAATAGATCACAAAAAAATGAAAATTTTAAAGTTCAAGTACAGAAATTTTTTTTGAAAATAACAAATGTAAGAAAGAAAATGTATTCACACACAACAAATGAACACAAAGGTTTTGTTGTCCAAGTTTGGAAAATTCCACTAGTTCAACCCTAACAGCTTGGAATTTTATAAGAAAAAGATTTCCTCCACACCTGCTTTAAAAATGGATATGCATGCTTGAAACATGTTAAATAAGCAAATCACCTATGGATACAAAGCTTTTGAAGAGAATAACAAACGCACATTAAATTCTCAAGTGAACGTGCGGTGGGATATTTACCCGAGTCAAACAAGCCATTATTTTGCCCATCTACAAAAAGGTGACCCAACGATCATAGATGATTGTAAAGTGATTTATCATGCGTAACGGGCTATATTACACTAAGAAATGACTTATCGATTGGGAGTCAAGACTCAGTAAAAACTCCCTGCCTCCCTCTTTTTCCCGACGATTGCAAAACCTGATATATAAAAATTAAAAAGAGCTTACAATCCCTAAAAATTACAGACACTCTTCGGAATTATCTCTCTCTAAATTTGTGCATTGTGCATTTCCATTTTAGATGTTCACTTTTTACATAAATAAAAACTTTGAGTTTTCGCTCTCCCTTCATCCGATAAACAGAAAAGGCAATTAGATCACAACAAAATGATAATTTTAGAGTTCATGTATGGAAAAAATTGAAAAAAATAACAAATGAACACAAAAGTTTTGTTGTCCAAGTTTGGGAAATTCCACTAGTTCAACCCTAACAGCTTGGAATTTTATAAGAAAGAGATTTCCTCTACACATGCTTTAAAAATGGATATGCATGTTTGAAACATGTTAAAGATGCAAATCACCTATGGATACAAAGCTTTTGAAGAGAATAACAAACGCTCATTAAATTCTCAAGTGAACTTGCTGTGGGATATTTACCCGAGTCAACCACGCCATTATTTTGCCCATCTAAAAAAAGCTGACCCAACGATGACAGATGATTGTAAAGTGATTTATCATTCGTAACGGGCTATATTACCCTAAGAAATGACTTATGGATTGGAAGTCAAGACTCAATTAAAAATCCCATCCTCCCCCTTTTTCCTGACGATTGCAAAACCTGATATATAAAAACTAAAAAGAGTTTAGAATCCCTAAAAATTAGAGAAACTCTTTGGAATTATCTCTCTCTACATTTGGGCATTGTGCATTTCCATTTTAGATGTACTCTTTTTTCTTGAATCAAAACTTTGAGTTTTCGCTCTCCCTTCATCCTATAAACAAAAAAGGCAAATAGATCACAACAAAGTAAAAATATTAGAGTTCATGTACGGAAAAAGTTTAAAACAATAAAAAATATAAGTGAAGAAAATTTATTCACACACCACAAATGAACAAAAAAGTTTTGTTGTCCAAGTTTGGGAAATTCCACTAGCTCAACCTATACAGCTTGGAATTTTATAAGAAAGAGATTTCCTCCACACATGCTTTAAAAATGGATATGCATGCCTGAAACATGTTAAAGATGCAAATCACCTATGGATCCAAAGCTTTTGAAGAGAATAACAAATGCTCATGAAATTCTCAAGTGAACGTGCGGTGGGATATTTACCCGAGTCAAACATGCCATTATTTTGCCCATCTACAAAAAGTTGACCCAACGATCATAGATCATTGTAAAGTAATTTATCATGTGTAACGGGCTATATAACCCTAAGAAATGACTTATGGATTGGGAGTCAACACTTAGTTCAAAATCCTTGCCTCCCCCCTATTTCCCGACGATTGCAAAACCTGATATATAAAAACAGAAAAGAGCTTAAAAACCCTAAAAATTAAAGACACTCTTTGGAATTATCTCTCTCTACATTTGTACATTGTGCATTTTCATTTTAGATGTACTCTTTTTTTTAAATCAAAACTTTGACTTTTCGCTCTCGCTTCATCCAGTAAGTCAAAATGGCAAATAGATCACAAGTAAATGAAAATTTCAGAGTTTATATATGGAAAAAATTTGAAACAATAAAAAATCTAAGAAATTAAAATTTATTCACACACCACAAATGAACACAAATGTTTTGTTGTCCAAGTTTTAGAATTTCCACTAGTTCAACCCTAAATGTTTGGATTTTTATAAGAAAGAGATTTCCTCCACACATGTTTTAAAAATGGATATGCATGCTTGAAACATGTTAAAGACGCAAATCACCTATGGATCCAAAGCTTTTCAAGAGAATAAACAACGCTCATGAAATGCTCAAGTGAACATGCGGTAGGATATTTACCCGAGTCATACAAGCCATTATTTTGCCCATCTTCAAAAAGCAGACCCAACGATCATAGATGATTGTAAAGTGATTCATCTTGCGTAACGGGCTATATTACCATAAGAAATGACTTATGGATTCGGAGTCAACACTAATTTAAAAATCCCTGCCTCCCCCTTTTTCCCGATGATTGCAAAACCTGATATATAAATACTAAAAGGAGTTCACAATCCCTAAAAATTACAGACACTCTTTGGAATTGTCTCTCTCTACATTTGTGAATTGTACATTTCCATTTTAGATGTACTCTTTTTTCTTAAAACAAAACTTTGAGTTTTCGCTCTCCCTTCATTCCTTAACCAAAAAAGCAAATAGATCACAACAAAATGAAAATTTTAGAGTTCATGTTCGGAAAAAATTTAAAACAATAACAAATGTAAGTAAAGAAAATTTATTCACACGCCATAAATGAACACAAAAGTTTTGTTGTCCAAGTTTAGGAAATTCCACTAGTTCAACCCTAACAGCTTAGAATTGTATAAGAAAGAGTTTTCCTTCACACATGCTTTAAAAATGGATATGCATTCTTGAAACATGTTAAAGATGCAAATCACCTATGGATCCAAAGCTTTTTAAGAGAATAACAAACGCTCATTAAATTCTCAAGTGAACGTGCGGTGGGATATTTACCCGAGTCAAACATGCCATTATTTTGCCCATCTACAAAAAGCTGACCCAACGATCATATATGATTGTAAAGTGATTTATCATGTCTAACGAGCTATATTCTAATAAGAAATGACTTATGGATTGGGAGTCAACACTCAGTAAAAAATCCCTGCCTCCCCCTTTTTCCCAACGATTGCAAAACCTGATATATAAAAACTAAAAAGAGCTTACAATCCCTAAAAATTACAGACACTCTTTGGAATTATCTCTCTCTACATTTGTGCATTGTGCATTTCCATTTTAGATGTACTCTTTTTTTTTAAATCAAAACATTGAGTTTTCGCACTCCCTTCATCCCGTAAACTTAAAAGGCAAATAGATCACAACAAAATGAAAATTTTAGATTTCATGTACGGAAAAAATTTAAAACAATAAAAAATGTAAGTAAAGAAAATTTATTCACACACCACAAATGAACACAAAAGTTTTGTTGTCAAAGTTCGGGAAATTCCACTAGTTCAACCTTAACCGCTTGGAATTTTATAAGAAAGATATTTCCTCCACACATGCTTTAAAAATGGATATGCGAGCTTGGAACATGTTAAAGATGCGAATAACCTGTGGATCCAAAGCTTTTGATGAGAATCAAGTGCTCATTAAATTGTCAAGTGAGCGTGCGGTGGGATATTTACCTGAGTCAAACAAGCCATTATTTTGCCCATCTACAAAAAGTTGACCCAACGATCATAGATGTATGTAAGGTGATTTACCATGCGTAACGGGCTATATTACCCTGAGAAATTACTTATGGATTGGGAGTCAACACTCAGTTAAAATTCCCTGGCTCCCTCTCTTTCCCGACGATTGCAAAACCTGATATATAAAAACTAAAAAGTGCTTACAATCCCCAAAAATTATAGACACTCTTTGGAATTATCTCTCTCTATATTTGTGTATTGTACATTTCCATTTTAGATGTACTCTTTTTTCTTAAATCAAAACTTTTAGTATTCGCTCTCCCTTCATCCAGTAAACCAAAAAGGCAAATAGATCCCAACTAAATGAAAATTTTAGAGTTCATGTACGGAAAAAATTTAAAACAATAGCAAATGTAAGTAAAGAAAATTTACTCACACGCCAGAAATGTACACAAAAGTTTTGTTGTCCAAGTTTCGGAAATTCCCTAAGTTCAACCCTAACAGCTTGGAATTTTATAAGAAAGCGATTTCCTCCACACATGCTTTAGAAATGGATAAGTATGTTTTAATCATGTTGAAGATGCAAATCACCTATGGATCCAAAGCTTTTGAAGAGAATAACAAACGGTCATTAAATTCTTAAGTGAATGTGCGTTGGGATATTTACCAGAGTCAAACAAGCCATTATTTTACCCATTTTAAAAACCCTGACCCAACGATGACAGATAATTGTACAGTGATTTATCATGCGTAACAGGCTATATTACCCTAAGAAATGACTTATGGATTGGGAGTCAACACTCAGTAAAAAATCCCTACCTCCCTCTTTTTCCCGACGATAACAAAACTGGATATATAAAAACTAAAAAGAGCTTGTAATCCATAAAAACTACAGACACTCTTTGGAATTATCTCTCTCTACATTTGTGCATTGTGCATTTCCATTTTAGATGTACTCTTTTTTCTTCAATCAAAACATTGAGTTTTTGCTCCCCCTTCATCCCGTAAACCAAAAAGGTAAATAGATCACAACAAAATAAAAAATTTATACTTCATGTACAGAAAAAATTTAAAACAATAACAAATGTAAGTAAAAAAAATTTATTAACACACCACAAATGAACACAAATGTTTTGTTGTCAAAGTTTTGGAAATTCCACTAGTTCAACCCTAACAGCTTGGAATTTTATAAGAAAGAGATTTCCTCCACACATGCTTTAAAAAGGGATATGCATGCTTGAAACATATTAAAGATGCAAATCACCTATGGATCCAAAGCTTTTGAAGAGAATAACAAACGCTCATGAAATTCTCAAGTGAACCTGCGGTGGGATATTTATCCGAGTCAACCATGCCATTATTTTGCCCATCTACAAAAAGCTGACCCAACGATTATAGATGATTGTAAACTGATTTATCATTCATAATGGGCTATATTACCCTAAGAAATAACTTATGGATTGGGAGTCAAGACTCAGTTAAAAATCCTTGCCTCCCCCTTTTTCCCGACGATTGCAAAACCTGATATATCAAAACTAAAAAGACTTTATCAAACCTAAATATTAAAGAAACTCTTTGGAATTATCTCTCTCTACATTTGTCCATTGTGAATTTCCATTTTAGATGTACTCTTTTTTCTTAAATCAAAACATTGAGTTTTTGCTCTCCCTTCATCCCATAAACCAAAAGGCAAATAGATCACAACACAATGAAAATTTTATAGTTTATGTACGAAAAAAGTTTAAAACAATAAAAAATGTAAGTGAAGAAAATTTATTCACATACCACAAACGAACACAAAAGTTTTGTTGTCCAAGTTTGGGAAATTCCACTAGTTCAACCCTTACAGCGCCGAATTATATAAGAAAGAGATTTCCTCCACACATGCTTTAAAAATGAATATGCATGCTTGAAACATGTTAAAGATGCAAATCACCTATGGATCAAAAGCTTTTGAAAAGAATAACAAACACTCGTTAAATTCTCAAGTGAACGTTCGGTGGGATATTAACCTGAGTCAAACAAGTCATTATTTTGCCCATCTACAAAAAATTGACCCAACGATCATAGATGTTTGTAAAGTGATTTATCATGTGTAACGGGCTATATTACCCTAAGAAATTACTTAGGGATTGGGAGTCAAGACTAAGTTAAAAATCCGTGCCTCCCCCTTTTTCCCGACAATTGCAAAACCTGATATATAAAAACTAAAAAGACCTTACAATCCCTAAAAATTACAGACACTCTTTGGAATTATCACTCGCTACAATTTTGCATTGTGCATTTCCAATTTAGATTTAATCTTTTTTCTTAAATCAAAACATGGAGTTTTCGCTCTCCCTTCATCCCGTAAACCAAAAAGGCAAATAGATCACAACATAATGAAAAATTTAGAGTTCATGTACTGAAAATTTTTTATACGATAACAAATGTAAGAAAAGAAAATTTATTCACACACAACAAATGAACACAAAAGTTTTGTTGTCCAAGTTTGGGAAATTCAACTAGTTCAACCCTAACATCTTGGAATTTTATAAGAAAGAGATTTCCTCCACACATGCTTTAACAATGGATATGCATGCTTGAAACATGTTAAAGATGCAAATCACCTATGGATCCAATGCTTTTGAAGAGAATAACAAACACACATTAAATTCTCAAGTGAACGTGCGGTGGGATATTTATCCGAGTCAAACAAGCCATTATTTTGCCCATCTACAAAAAGCTGACCCAACGATCATAGATTGTAAAGAGATTTATCATGCGTAACGGGCTATATTACCCTAAGAAATGACTTATCGATTGGGAGTCAACACTCAGTAAAAAATCCATGCCTCCCACTTTTTCCCAACGATTGCAAAACCTGTTATATAAAAACTAAAAAGTGCCTACAATCCCTAAAAATTACAGACACTCTTTGGAATTATCTCTCTCTACGTTTGTGCATTGTGCATTTCCATTTTAGATGTACACTTTTTTCATAAATAAAAACTTTGAGTTTTCGCTCTCCCTTCATCCCGTAAACCAAAAAGGCAAATACATCACAACAAAATGATAATTTTAGAGTTCATGTACGGAAAAAATTTAAAACAATAGCAAATGTAAGTAGAGAAAATTTATTCACACACCACAAATGAACACAAAAGTTTTGTTGTCCAAGTTTGGGAAATTCCACTAGTTCAACCCTGACAGCTTGGAATTTTATAAGAAAGAGATTTCCTCCACACATGCTTTAAAAATGGATATGCATGTTTGAAACACGTTAAAGATGCAAATCACCTATGGATCCAAAGCTTTTGAAGAGAATAACAAACTCTCATTAAATTCTCAAGTGAACCAGCTGTGGGATATTTACTCGAGTCAACCACGCCATTATTTTGCCCATCTACAAAAAGCTGACCCAACGATTATAGATGATTGTAAAGTGATTTATCATGCGTAACGGGCTATATTACCGTTAGAAATGACTTATGGATTGGAAGTCAAGACTCAATTAAAAATCCCATCCTCCCCCTTTTTCACGATGATTGCAAAACCTGATATATAAAAACTAAAAAGAGTTTAGAATCCCTAAAAATTAGAGAAACTCTTTGGAATTATCTCTCTCTACATTTAGGCATTGTGCATTTCCATTTTAGATGTATTCTTTTTTCTTAAATCAAAACTTTGAGTTTTCACTCTCCCTTTATCCCATAAACCAAAAAGGCAAATAGATCACAAACAAATAAAAATTTTAGAGTTCATGTACGAAAAAAGATTAAAACAATAACAAATGTAAGTAAAGAAAATTTATTCACACACCACAAATGAACACAAAAGTTTTGTTGTCCATGTTTAGGAAATTCCACTAGTTCAACCCTTACTGCTTGGAATTTTATAAGAAAGAGATTTCCTCCACACATGCTTTAAAAATAGATATGCATGCTTGAAACATGTTAAGGATGCTAATCACCTATGGATCCAAAGCTTTTGAAGAGAATAACAAACGCTCATTAAATTCTCAAGTGAACGTGCTGTGGGATATTTACCCGAGTCAAACAAGCCGCTATTTTGCCCATTTACAAAAAGATAACCCAACGATAACAGATGATTGTAAAGTGATTGATCATGCGTAACAGGCTATATTACTCTAAGAAATTACTTATGGATTGGGAGTCAAATCGCAGTTAAAACTCCCCCGCCTCCCCCTTTTTCCGGACGATTGCAAAACCTGATATATAAAAACTAAAAAGAGCTTACAATCCCTAAAAATTATAGACACTCTTTGGAGTTATCTGTCTCTACATTTGTGCGTTGTGCATTTCCAATTTAGATGTACTCTTTTTTCTAAAATCAAAACTTTGACTTTTCGCTCTCCCTTCATCCCATAAACCTAAAAGGCAAATAGATTACAACAAAATGAAAATTTTAGAGTTCGTGTACGGAAAAAATTGAAAGCAATAACAAATGTAATTAAATAAAATTTATTCACACACCTCAAATGAACACAAAAGTTTTATTGTCCAAGTTCGGGAAACTCCACTAGTTCAACCCTAACAGCTTGGAATTTTATAACTAAGAGATTTCCTCCACACAAGCTTCAAAAATGGATATGCATGTTTTAAACATGTTAAAGATGCAAATCACTTATGGATCCAAAGCTTTTGAAGAGGATAACAAACGCTCATTAAATTCTCAAGTGAACGTGCGGTGGGATATTTAATCGAGTCAAACAAGCCATTATTTTGCCCATCTACAAAAAGATGACCCAACAATCATAGATGATTGTAAAGTGATTTATCATGCATAACGGGCTATATTACCCTAAGAAATGACTTATGGATATGGTGTCAAGACTCAGTTTAAAATCCCTTCCTCCCGCTTTTTCTCGACGATTGCCAAACCTGATACATAAAAACTAAAAAGAGCTTACAATCCCTAAAAATTACATACACTCTTTTGAATTATTTCTCTCTACATTTTTGCATTGTGCATTTCCATTTCAGATGTACACTTTTCTTCTAAAATCAAAACTTTGAGTTTTCGCTCTCCCTTCATCCTGTAAACCAAAAAGGCAAATACATCACAACAAAATGAAAATTTTAGAGATCATGTATGGAGAAAATTTAAAACAATAACAAATGTAAGTAAAGAAAATTTATTCACACACCACAAATGAACACAAAAGTTTTGTTGTCCAAGTTTGGGAAATTCCTCTAGTTCAACCGTAACAACCTGGAATTTTATAAGAAAGAGATTTCCTCCACGCATGCTTTAAAAATGGATATGCATCTTTGAAACTTATTAAAGATACAAATCACGTATGGATCCAAACCTTTTGAAGAGAATAACAAATGCTCAATAAATTCCCAAGTGAATGTGCGGTGGGATATTTACCCGAGTCATACAAGCCATTATTTTGCCCATCTACAAAAAGCTGACCCAACGATCATATACGATTGTAAAGTTATTTATCATGCGTAACGGGCTATATTACCCTAAAAATGACATATGGATTGGGAGTCAACACTCATTTAAAAATCCCCCGCCTCCCCTTTTTTTCCGATGATTGCAAAGCTGATATATAAAAACTAAAAAGGGCTTAGAATCCCTAAAAATTACAGACACTCTTTTGAATTATCTCTCTCTACATTTGTGCATTGTGCATTTCCATTTTAGATGTACACTTTTTCCTAAATCAAAACTTTGAGATTTTGCTCGCCCTTCATTCCATAAACCAAAAAGGCAAATAGATCACAACAAAATGAAAATTTTAGAGTTCATGTATGGAAAAAATTTAAATCAATAAAAAATGTAAGTAAAGAAAATTTATTCACACACCACATATGAACACAAAAGTTTCGTTGTCCAAGTTTGGGAAATTCTACTAGTTCAACCCTTACAGCTTGGAATTTTATAAGAAAAGGTTTCCTCCACATATGCATTAAAAATGGATATGCATGCTTGAAAAATGTTAAAGATGCAAATCACCTATGGATCCATAGCTTTTGAAGAGAATAACATACGCTCATTAAATTCTCAAGTGAACGTGCGGTGGGATATTTACCCAAGTCATACAAGCCATTATTTTGCCCATCTACAAAAAGTTGACCCGACAATCATATATGATTGTAAAGTGATTTATCATGCGTAACGAGCTATTTTACCCTAAGAAAACACTTATGGATTGGGAATCAACACTCAGTTAAAAATCCCTGCCTCCCCCTTTTACCTGACGATTGCAAAACCTGATATATAAAAACTAAAAAGAGCTTAGAATCCCTAAAAATTACAGACACTCTTTGGAATTATCTCTCTCTACATTAGTGCATTGTGCATTTGCATTTTAGATGTACTCTTTTTTCCTAAATCAAAAATTTAAGTTTTCGCTCTCCCTTCTTCCCGTAAACCAAATTAGCAAATAGATCACAACAAAATGCAAATTTTAGAGTTCATGCACAGAAAAAATTTAAAGCAATAACAAATGTAACGAAAGAAAATTTATTCACACACTACAAATGAACACAAAAGTTTTGCTGTCCAAGTTTGGTAAATTCCACTAGTTCAACCCTAACAACTTGGAATTTTATAAGAAAGAGATTTCCTCCACACATGCTTTAAAAATGGATATGCATGCTTGAAACGTGTTACAGATGCAAGTCACATATGGATCTAAAGCTTTATAAGAGAATAAGAAACGCTCATTAAATTCTCAAGTGAACGTGTCGTGGGATATTTACCCGAGTCATACAACCATTATTTTTCCTATCTACAAAAAGCTGACCCAATGATCATAGATCATTGTAAAGTGATTTATCATGCGTAACGGGCTATATTACCCTAAGAAATGACTTATGGATTGGGTGTCAAGACTCAGTTAAAAAACCCTGCCTCCCCTTTTTTCCCGACAATTACAAAACTGGATATATAACAACTAAAAAGAGCTTACAATCCCTAAAAATTACAGACACTGTTTGGAATTATCGCTCCCTACATTTGTGCATTGTGCATTTCCATTTTAGATGTACTCTTTTTTCTTAAATCAAAACTTTGAGTTTTCGCTCTCCCTTCTTCCCGTAAACCAAAAAGGCAAATAGATCACAACAGAATGAAAATTTCAGATTTCATGTACGGAAAAAATTTTAAAAAATAACAAATATAAGTAAAGAAAATTTATTTTCACACCACAAATGTACACAAAAGTTTTGTTGTCCAAGTTTTGGAAATTCCACTAGTTGAACCCTAACAGCATGGATTTTTATAAGAAAGAGATTTTCTCCACGTATGCTTTAAAATTGGATATGCATGCTTGAAACATGTTAAAGATGCAAATCACCTACGGATCCAAATGCTTTGAAGAGAATAACAAATGCACATTAAATTCTCAAGTGAACGTGCGGTGGGATATTTACCCGAGTCAAACAAGCCATTATTTTACCCATTTACAAAAACCTGACCCAACGATAATAGATGATTGTAAAGTGATTTATCATGCGTAACAGGCTATATTACCCTAAGAAATGACTTATCAATTGGGAGTCAACACTCAGGAAAAAATCCTTGCCTCCCTCTTCTTCCCGACGATTGCAAAACCTAATATATAAAAACTAAAAAGAGCTTACAATCCCTAAAAAATTATAGACACTCTTTGGAATTATCTGTCTCTACATTTGTTGATTATGCATTTCCATTTGAGATGTACTCTTTTTACATAAATAAAAACTTTGAGTTTTCGCTCTCCCTTCATCCTGTAAACCAAAAAGGTAAATAGATCACAACAAAATGATAATTTTAGAGTTCATGTACGGAAAAAATTTAAAACAATAAAAAATGTAAGTAAAGAAAATTTATTCACACACCACAAATGAACACAAAATTTTGCTATCCAAGTTTGGGAAATTCTACTAGTTCAACCCTGACAGCTTGGAATTTTATCTGAAATAGATTTCCTCCACACATGCTTTAAAAATGGATATGCATGCTTAAAACATGTTAAAGATGCAAATCACCTATGGATCCAAAGCTTTTGAAGAGAATAAAAAACGTTCATTAAATTCTAAAGTGAACCTGCGGTGGGATATTTACCCGAGTCAACCACGCCATTATTTTGCCCATCAATAAAAAGCTGACCCAACGATTACAGATGATTGTAAAGTGCCTTATCATGCGTAACAGGCTATATTACCCTAAGAAATGACTTATGGATGGGATATCAAGACTCAATTAAAAATCCCATCCTCCTCCTTTTACCGACGATTGCAAAACCCGATATATAAAAACTAAAAAGAGTTTAGAATCCCTAAAAATTACAGAAACTCTTTGGAATTATCACTCTGTACATTTGGGCATTGTGCATTTCCATTTTATATGTACTCTTTTTTCTTAAATCAAAACTTTGAGTTTTCTCTCTCCCTTCATCCCGTAAACAAAAAAGCCAAATAGATCACAAGAAAATGAAAATTTTAGAGTTCATGTACGAAAAAAATTTAAAACAATAAAAAATGTAAGTAAATAAAATTTATTCACACACCACAAATGAACACAAAAGTTTTGTTGTCCTAGTTTGGGAAATTCCACTAGTTCAACCCTTAGAACTAGGAATTTTATAAGAAAAATATTTCCTCCACACATGCTTTAAAAATAGATATGCTTGCTTGAAACATGTTAAAGATGCAAATGGCCTATGGATCCAAAGCTTTCGAAGAGAATAACTAATGCTCATTAAATTCTCAAGTGAACATGCGGTGGGATATTTACCCGAGTCAAACATGTCATTATTTTTCCCATTTACAAAATCCTGACCCAACGATAACAGATGATTGTAAAGTGATTTATCATGCGTAACAGGCTATATTACCCTAAGAAATGACTTATCGATTGGGAGCCAACACTCAGGAAAAACTCCCCCGCCTTCCCCTTTTTCCTGACGTTTTCAAAACCTGATATATAAAAACTAAAAAGAGCTTAGAATCCCTAAAAATTATAGACACTCTTTGGAATTATCTCCCTCTACATTTGTGCATTGTGCATTTCCATTTTAGATGTACTCTTTTTTCTAAAATCAAAACTTTGAGTTTTCGCTCTCCCTTCATCCCGTAAACCTAAAAGGCAAATAGATCACAACAAAATGAAAATTTTAGAGTTCATGTACGGAAAAAATTTAAAACAAAAAAAATGTAATTAAAGAAAATTTATTCACACACCACAAATGAACACAAAAGTTTTGTTGTCCAAGTTTGGGAAATTACACTAGTTCAACCGTAAAAGCTTGGAATTTTATAAGAAAGAGATTTCCTCCACACATGCTTAAAAAATGGATATGATGTTTTAAACATGTTAAAGATGCAAATCACTAAAGGATCCAAAGCTTTTTAAGAGAATAACATACACTCAATAAATTCTCAAGTGAACGTGGGATGGGATATATAATCGAGTAAAAAAAGCCATTATTTTGCCCATCTACAAATAGCTGACCCAGCGATCATATATGATTGTAAAGTGATTTATCATGCATAATGCGCTATATTACCCTAAGAAATGACTTATGGATTGTGAGTTAACACTCAGTTAAAACTCCCCCACCTCCCCATTTTTCCCGACGATTGCAAAACCAGATATATAAATACTAAAAAGATCTTAGAATCCCTAAAAATTACAAAAACTCTTTGGAATTATCTCCCTCTACATTTGTGCATTGTGCATTTTCATTTTAGATGTACTCTTTTTTCTTAAATCAAAACTTTGTGTTTTCGCTCTCCCTTGATCCCGTAAACCTAAAAGGCAAATAGATCTCAACAAAAGGAAAATTTTAGCTTTCATGTACGAAAAAAATTCAAACAATAACAAATGTAAGTAAAGAAAATTTATTCACACACCACAAATGAACACAAAATTTTTGTTGTCCAAGTTTGGGAAATTCCACTAGTTCAACCCTAACAACTTGGAATTTCATAAGAAAGAGATTTTCTCCACACATGCTTTAAAAATGGATATGCATGCTTGAAACATGTTAAAGATGCATATCACCTATGGATCAAAAACTTTTGAAGAGAATAAGAAACGCTAATTAAATTCTCGAGTGAACGTTTGGTGGGATATTTACCCGACTCATACAAGCAATTATTTTGCCCATCTACAAAAAGCTAACACACCGATCATAGATAATTGTAAAGTGATCTATCATGCGTAACGGGCTATCTAACCCTAAGAAATGACTTATGGATTGGGAGTCAGCACTCAGTTAAAAATCCCTGCCTCCCTCTTTTTCCAGACGTTTGCAAAACATAATATATAAAAACTAGAAAGAGCTTACAATCCCTAAAAATTGCAGGCACTCTTTGGAATTATCTCTCTCTACATTTGTGCATTGTGCATTTCAATTTTAGATGTACACTTTTTTCTAAAATCAAAACTTTGAGTTTTCGCTCTCCCTTCATCCCGTAACCCATAAAAGCAAATAGATCACAATAAAATGAAAATTTTAGAGTTCATGTACGGAAAAAATTTAAATCAATAAAAAATGTAAGTAAAGAAAATTTATTCACACACTAAAAATGAACACAAAAGTTTTGATGTCCAAGTTTGGGAAATTCCACTAGTTCAACCCTAACAGCTTGGATTTTTATAAGAAAAAGATTTCCTCCACACATGCTTTAAAAAAAGATATGCATGCTTGAAGCATGTTAAAGAAGCAAATCACCTATGGATCTAAACCTTTTGAAGAGAATAACAAACGCTCACTAAATTATCAAGTGAACGTGCGGTGGGATATTTATCCGAGTCAAACAAGCCATTTTTTTGCCCATTTACAAAAAGCTGGCCCAACGATAACAGATGATTGTAAAGTGAATTATCATGCGAAACGGGCTATATTACTCTAAGAAATGACTAATGGATTGGGAGTCAACACTCAGTTCAAACTTCCCCGCCTCCCCCTTTTTCCCAACGATTGCAAAACCTGATATATAAAAACTAAAAAGAGCTTAGAATCCCTAAAATTTTCAAAAACTTTTTGGAATTACCTCTCTCTACATTTTTGCATTGTGCATTTCCCTTTTAGATGTTCTCTTTTTCTTAAATCAAAACATTGAGTTTTCGCTCTCCCTTCATCCCGTCAACCAAAAAGGCAAATAGATCACAACAAAATGAAAATTTTAGAGTTCATGTATGGAAAAAGTTTAAAAAAATAACAAATGTAAGTAAAGAAAATTTATTCACACACCACAAATGAACACAAAAGTTTTTTTGTCCAAGTTTGGGAAATTCCACTAGTTCAACACTAACAGCTTGAAATTTTATAAGAAAGTGATTTCCTCCACACATGCTTTAAAAATGGATACGCATGCTTGAAACATGTTAAAGATGCAAATCACCTTTGGATCAAAAGCTTTTGAAGAGAATAACAAACGCTCATTAAATTCTCATGTGAACGTGCAGTGGGATATTTACCCGAGTCAAACAAGCTATTACTTTGCCCATTTAATAAAAGCTGACCCAACGATAACAGATGATTGTAAAGTGATTTATCATGCGTAATGGGCTATATTACCCAAAGAAATGACTTATGGATTGGGAGTCAACACTTAGTTAGAACTCCCCCGCCTCCCCCTTTTTCCTGACGATTGCAAAACCTGATATATAAAAACTAAAAGGAGCTTAGAATCCCTAAAAATTACAGACACTCTTTGGAATTATCTCTCTCCACATTTGTGCATTGTGCATTTCCTTTCTAGATGTACTCTTTTTTCTAAAATCAAAACTTTTAGTTTCTGCTCTCTCTTCATCCCGTAAACCAAACAGGCAAATAGATCACAACAAAATGAGAATTTTAGAGTTCATGTACGGAAAAAATTTAAGACAATAACAAATGTAAGTAAAGAAAATTTATTCACACACCACAAATGAACACAAAAGTTTTGTTGTCAGAGTTTGGGAAACTCCACTAGTTCAATCCCTTACAACTTGGAATTTTATAAGAAAAGGTTTCCTCCACATATGCTTTCAAAATGGATATGCATGCTTGAAAAATGTTAAAGATGCAAATCACCTATGGATCCAAAGCTTTTGAATAGAATAAAAAATGCTGATTAAATTCTCTAGTGAACGTGTGGTGGGATATTTACCCGAGTCATACAAGCCATTATTTTGCCCATCTACAAAAAGCTGACCCAACAATCATAGATGAGTGTAAAGTGATTTATCATGCGTAATGGGCTACATTACCCTAAGAAATGACTTATGGATTGGGAATCAAGACTCAGTTAAAAATCCTTGCCGCCTCTTTTTTCTCGACGATTGCAAAACCTGATATATAAAAACTAAAAAGAGCTTACAATCCCTAAAAATTACAGACACTCTTTGGAATTATCTCTATCTACATTTTTGTATTGTTCATTTCCGTTTTAGATGTACTCTTTTTTCTTTCATCAAAACTTTGAGTTTTCGCTCTCCCTTCATCTCGTAAACCAAAAAGGCAAATAGATCACAACAAAATGCAAATTTTAGAGTTCATGTACGGAAAAAATTTAAAACAATAACAAATGTATGTAAAGAAAATTTATTCTCACACAACTAATGAACAAAAAAGTTTTGTTGTCCAAGTTTGGGAAATTCCACTAGTTCAACCCAAACAGCTCGGAATTTTATAAGAAAGAGATTTCCTCCACATATCGATTAAAAATGGATATGCATGCTTGAAATATGTTAAAGATGCAAATCAACTATGGATCCAAAGCATCTGAAGAGAATAACAAACGCAAGAGAATAACAAACGCTAATTAAATTCTCAAGTGAACGTCCGGTGGGATATTTACCCAAGTCAAACAAGCCATTATTTTGCCCATCTACAAAAAGCTGACCCAACGATCATAGATGATTGTAAAGTGATTTATCATGTGTAATAGGCAATATTACCCTAAGAAATGACCTATGGATTGGGAGTCAACACTCAGTTAAAAATCCTTGCCTCCCCCTTTTCCCGACGATTGCAAAACCTGATATATAAAAATTAAAAAGAGCTTACAATTCCTAAAAATTACATACACTCTTAGGAATTATCTCTATCTACATTTGTGCGTTGTGCAATTCCATTTTAGATGTACTCTTTTTTATTAAAACAAAACATTGATTTTTTGCTCTCCCTTCATCCCGTAAACCAAAAAGGCAAATAGATCACAACAAAATGAAAATTTTAGAGTTCATGTACGGAAAAAATTTAAAACAATAAAAAATATAAGTGAAGAAAATTTATTCACACGCCACAGATGAACACAAAAGTTTTGTTGTCCAAGTTTGGGAAATTCCACTAGTTCAACACTAACAGCTTGAAATTTTATAAGAAAGAGATTTCCTCCACACATGCTTTGAAAATGGATACGCATGCTTGAAACATGTTAAAAATTCAAATCACCTTTGGATCAAAAGCTTTTGAAGAGAATAACAAACGCTCATTAAATTCTCATATGAACGTGCAGTGGGATATTTACATGAGTCAAACAAGCCATTATTTTGCCCATTTAATAAAAGTTGACCCAACGATAACAAATGACTGTAAACTGATTTATCATGCGTAACGGGCTATATTACCCTAAGAAAAGACTTATGGATTGGGAGTCAACACTTAGTTACAAATTTTCTTTACTTACATTTGTTATTGTTTTAAAATTTTTCCATACATTAACTCTAAAATTTTCATTTTGTTGTGATCTTTTTGCCTTTTTTGTTTTCGGGGTGAAGGGAGAGCGAAAACTCAAAGTTCTTTTTAAGAAAAAAGAGTACATCTAAAATTGAAATACACAATGCAAAAATGTAGAGAGAGATAATTCCAAAGAGTGTCTGTAATTTTTAGGGATTTTAAGCTCTTTCTAGTTTTTATATATCAGTTTTTGCAATCGTCAGGAAAAGGGGGAGGCGGGGGATTTTTAATTGAGTGTTTACTCCCAATCCATAAGTCATTTCTTAGTGCAATATAGCCCATTACGCATGCCAAATCACTTTACAATCATCTATGATCGTTGGGTTGGCTTTTTGTAAATGGACAAAATGATGGCTTTTTTTACTCGGGTAAATATCCCACCGCACGTTTACTTGAGAATTTAATGAGCGTTTGTTATTCTCTTTAAAAGGTTTGGATCCATAGGTGATTTGAATCTTTAACATGTTTCAAGCATTGTGGGTTGAACTAATGGAATTTCCCAAACTTAGACCACAAAACTTTTGTGTTCATTTGTGGTGTGTGAATAAATTTTCTTTACTTACATTTGTAATTGTTTTAAATTTTTTCCTTAAAGAAACTCTAAAAGTTTCATTTTGTTGTGATCTATTTGGTTTTTTAGTTCACGGGATGAAGGGAGAGCGAAAACTCAAAGTTTTGATTGAAGAAAAAAGAGTACATCTAAAATGGAAATAAACAATGTAAAAATGTAGAGTGAGATAATTCCAAAGAGTGTCTGTTATTTTTAGGGATTGTAAGCTCTCTTTAGTTTTTATAAATCAAGTTTTGCAATCGTCGGTAAAAGGGGTTGGCGGGGGATTTTTAACTGATTGTTGACTCCCAATCCATAAGTCATTTCTTAGGGTAATATTGCCTATTACTCATCATAAGTCACATTACAATCATCTATGATCGTTAGGTCAGCTTTTTGTAAACGGGCAAAATAATGGCTTGTTTGACTCGGGTAAATATCCCAATGCACGTTCACTTTAGAATTTAATGAGCGATTGTTATTCTTTTTAAAAGGTTTGGATGCATGGGTGATTTGCATTTTTAACATGTTTCAAGCCTGCATATCCATTTTTAAAGCATGTGTGGAAGAAATCTCTTTCTTATAAAATTCCAAGCCGTTAGGGTTGAACTAGTGGAAATTCCCAAACTTGGACAACAAAACTTTTGTGTTCCATTGTGGTGTGTGAATAAATTTTCTTTACATACATTTTTTATTGTTTAAAATTTTTTCCATACATAAACTCTAAAATTTTAATTTTTTGTGATATATTTACCTTTTTCGTTTATACGATGAAGGGACAACGAAAACTCAAAGTTTTGATTTAAGAAAAAAGAGTACATCTAAAATGGAAATGCACAATGTACAAATGCAGTGAGAGATAATTCCAAATATTGTCTGTAACTTTTAGGGATTGTAAGCTATTTTTAGTTTTTATATATCATGTTTTACAATCGTCGGGAAAAGGGGGAGGCGGGGGATTTTTAACTGAGTGTTGACTCCCAATCCATAATTCATTTCTTAGTGTAATACAGCCCGTCATGCATGCTAAATCACTTTACAATCATCTATGATCGTTAGGTCAACTTTTTGTAAATGGGCAAAATAAAGGCTTGTTTGACTCGGGTTAATATCCCACTCCACGTTCACTTGAGAAGTTAATGAGCGTTTTTTATTCTCTTTAAAAGGTTAGGATCCATAGGTGATTTGCTTCTTTAACATGTTTCAAGCATGCATTTCCATTTTTAAAGCATGTGTGGAAGAAACCTCTTTTTATAAAATTCTAAGCTATTAGGGTTGAACTAGTGGAATTTCCCAAACTTTGACCACAAAACTTTTTTGAGCATTTCTGGTGTGTGAATAAATTTCCTTTACTTAAATTTGTTTTTGTTTTAAATTTTTACCATACATAAACTCTAAAATTTTCATTTTGTTGTGATCTATTTGCCTTTTGGGTTTACGAGATAAAGGGAGAGCGAAAACTCAAAGTTTTGATTTTAGAAAAAAGAGTACATCTAAAATGGAAATGCACAATGTACAAATATAGAGAGAGATAATTCCAAAGAGTGTGTTTAGTTTTTAGGGATAGTAAGCTCTTTTTAGTTTTTAAATATTTGGTATTGCAAACGTCGGGAAAAGGGGGAGGCGAGTGATATTTAATTGAGTGTTGAACCCCAATCCTTAAGTCATTTCTTAGGGTAATATTTCCGTTACGCATGATAAATCACTTTACAATCATTTATGATCGTTAGGTCAGTTTTTGGTAAACAGGCAAAATAATGGCTTGTTTTTCTCGGGGAAATATCCCACCGCACGTTCCCTTTAGAATTTAATGAGCGCTTGTTATTCTCTTTAAAAGGTTTGGATCCATTGGTGATTTGCATCTTTAACATCTTTCAAGCATGCATATCCATTTTTAAAGCATGTGTGGAAGAAATATCTTTCTTATAAAATTCCAAGCTGTAAGGGTTGAACTAGTTGAATTTCCCAAACTCGGACAACAAAACTTTTGTGTTCATTTGTGGTGTGTGAATAAATTTTCTTTACATACATTTGTTATTGTTTAAAATTTTTCCATACATAAACTCTAAAATTTTCATTTTGCTGTGATCTATTTGCCTTTTTCGTTTACGGGATGAAGGGTCAACGAATACTCAAAATTTCGATTTTAGAAAAAAGAGTACATCTAAAATTGAAATGAACAATGCACAAATGTAGAGAAAGATAATTCCAAAGAGTGTCTATAATTTTTAGGGATTGTAAGCTCTTTTTAGTTTTTATATATCAAGTTATGCAATCGTCAGGAAAAGGGGGAGGCGGAGGATTTTTAACAGTGTGTTGACTCCCAATCCATAAGTCATTTCTTAGTGTAATACAGCCCATTACGCAAGCTAAATCACTTTAAAATCATCTATGATCAATAGGTTAGCTTTTTGTATATGGGCAAAATAATGGCTTGTTTGACTCGGGTATATGTTGGGCCGCACGTTCACTTGAGAATTTAATGAGCGCTTTTTATTCTCTTTAAAAGGTTTGGATCCATAGGCGATTTTCATCTTTAACTTGTTTCAAGCATGCATATCCATTTTAGAAGCATGTGTGGAAAAAATCACTTTGTTATAAAATTCCAAGCTATCAGGGTGTAACTAGTGGAATTTCCAAAACTTGTACAACAAAACTTTTGTGTTCATTTGCGGTGTGTGAATAAATTTTCTTTTCTTACATTTTTTATTCTTTAAAATTTTTTCCATACATAAATTCTAAAATTTTCATTTAGTTGTGATCTAATTGCCTTTTTCGATTTTGGGATGAAGGAAGAGCGAAAACTCAAAGTTCTGATTTAAGAAAAAAGAGTACATCTAAAATGGAAATTAACAATGCACAAATGTAGAGATAAGTAATTGCAAAGAGTGTATGTAATTTTTTGGGATTGTTAGCTCTTTTTACTTTTTATATATCAGGTTTTGCAATCGTAGGGAAAAGGGGGAGGCGGGGGATTTTTAATTGAGATTTTACTCCCAATCCATAAGTAATTTCTTAGTGTAATATAGCCCGTTACGCGTGGTAAATCAATTTAAAATCATCTATGATCGTTAGGTAAGCTTTTTGTAAATGGGCAAAATAATGGCTAGTTTGGCTCGGGTAAATATCCCACAGCACGTTCACTTGAGAATTTAATGTGAGCTTGTTATTCTCTTTAAAAGGTTTGGATCCATAGGTGATTTTCATCTTTAACATGTTTCAATCATGCATTTCCATTTTTAAAAGCATGTGTGGAAGAAACCTCTTTCTTATGAAATTCCAAGCTCTTAGGGTTGAACTAGTGGAATGTCCAAAACTTGGAGAACAAAACTTTTGTGTTCATTTGTGGTGTGTGAAAAAATTTTCTTTACTTAGAATTGTTATTGTTTTAAATTTTTTCCATACATAAACTCTAAAATTTTCATTTTGTTGTGATCTATTTCCCTTTTTTGTTTACGGGATAAAGGGAGAGCGAAAACTCAAAGGTTTTGATTTAAGAAAAAAGAGTACATCTAAAATGGAAATGCACAATGCACAAATGTAGAGAGAGATAATTTTGAAGAGTGTATGAAATTTTTAGGGATTGTTAGCTCTTTTTAGTTTTTATAAATCAGGTTTTCCAATTGTCGGTAAAAGGGCCAGGCTGGGGATTTTTAACTGAGTGTTGACTCCGAATCCATAAGTCATTTCTTAGGCTAATATTGCCCGTTACATATGATAAGTCACTTTACAATCATCTATGATCATTAGGTCAGCTTTTTGTAAACGGGCAAAATAATGGCTTGTTTGACTCAGGTAAATATGCCACTGCACGTTCACTTTAAATTTTAATGAGCGCTTGTTATTCTCTTTAAAAGGTTTGGATCCACGGGTGATTTGCATCTTTAACATGTTTCGAGCATGCATATCCATTTTTAAAGCATGTGTGGAAGAAATCTTTTTCTTATAAAATTCCAAGTTGTTAGGGTTGAACTAGTGGAATTTCCCAAACTTGGACAACAAAACTTTTGTGTTCATTTTTGGTGTGTGAATAAATTTTATTTACATACATTTGTTATTGATTAAATTTTTTTCCATACATAAAATCTAAAATTTTCATTTTGTTGTGACCTATTTGCCTTTTTCGTTTACGGGATGAAGGGACAACGAAAACTCAAAGTTTTGATTTAAGAAAAAAAGGTACATCTAAAATAAAAATGCACAATGCAAAAATGTAGAGGGAGATAATTCCAAAGAGTGTCTGTAATTTTTAGGGATTGTAAGCTCTTTTTAGTTTTTATATATCATGTTTTGCAATCGTCGGGAAAAGGGGGAGACGGGGGATTTTTAACAAAGTGTTGACTCCCAATCCATTGGTCATTTCTTACTGTAATACAGCCCTTAACGCATTCTAAATCACTTTACAACCATCGATGACCATTAGGAAAACTTTTTGTAAAGGGGCAAAATAATGGCTTGTTTGACTCAGGAAAAAATCTCACCACGCGTTCACTTGAGGATTTAATGAACGTTTTTTATTCTCTTTAAAAGGTTTGGATCCATATGTGATTTGAATCTTTAACATGTTTCAAGCATGCATATCCATTTTTAAGGCATGTGTTGAAGAAACCTCTTTCTTATAAAATTCGAAGCCGTTAGGGTTGAACTAGTGCAATTTCCCAAACTTGGACCACAAAACTTTTGTGTTCATTTGTGGTGTGTGAAAATATTTTATTTACTTACATTTGTATTTGTTTTAAATTTTTTCCATACATAAACTCTAAAATTTTCATTTTGTTTTGATCTATTTGCCTTTTTGGTTTAGGAGGTGGAGGGAGAGCGAAAACAAAAAGTTTTGATTGAAGAAAAAACAGTACATCTAAAATGGAAATGAACAATGTACAACTATAGAGAGAGATAATTCCAAAGAGTGTCTGTAATTTTTAGGGATTCTAAGCTCTTTTAAGTTTTTATAAATCAGGTTTTGCAATCGTCGGTAAAAAGGGGAGGCGGGGCTTTTTAACTGAGTGTTGACTCCCAATCCATAAATCATTTCTTAGGGTAATATTTTCTGTTACGCATGATAAGTCACAATCCAATCATCTATGATCATTAGGTCAGCTTTTTGTTAACGGGAAAAATCATGGCTTGTTTGACTCGAGTTAATATCCCAATGGACGTTCACTTGACAATTTAATGAGCGCTTGTTATTCTCTATAAGCGGTTAGGATCCATAGGTGATTTGCATCTTTAACTTGGTTCAAGCATGCATATCCATTTTTAACGCATGTGTGGAAGAAATCTCTTTCTTATAAAATTCCAAGCTGTTAGGGTTGAACTAGTGGAATTTCCCAAACTTGGACAACAAAACTTTTGTGTTCATTTGTGGTGTGTGAATAAATTTTCTTTACATACATTTGTTATTGTTCAAAAATTTTTCCATACATAAACTCTAAAATTTTCATTTTTTTGTGATCTATTTGCCTTTTTCGTTTACGGGATGAAGGGACAACCAAAACTCAAAGTTTTGATTTAAGAAAAAAGAGTACATCTAAAATGGAAATTCACAATGCACAAATGTAGAGAGAGATATTTCCAAAGAGTGTCTATCATTTTTATGGATTGTGAGCTCTTTTTAGCTTTTATATATCATGTTTTTCAATCGTCAGGAAAAGGGGGAGGCGGGGGATTTCTAACTGAGTGTTGACTCCCAATCCATAAGTCATTTCTTAGTCTAATACAGCCCGTTATGCATGCTAAATCACTTTATTATCATCTATGATCGTTAGGTCTGCTTTTTTTATACGGGCAAAATAATGGCTTGTTTGATTCGGGTATATGTCCCACCACGCGCTCACTTGAGAATTTAATGAGCGCTTGTTATTCTCTTTAAAAGGTTTGGATCCATAGGTGATTTGCATCTTTAACTTGTTTTTAGCATGCATATCCATTTTTGAAGCACGTGTGGAAGAAATCTTTTTCTTATAAAATTCCAAGCTAGTTGGGTTGAACGAGTGGAATTTCCAAAACGTGGACAACAAAACTTTTGTGTTCATTTGTGGTGTGTGAATAAATTTTCATTACTTACATTTGTAATTCTTTTAAATTTTTTCCATTCACAAATTCTAAAATTTTCATTTTGTTGTGATCTATTTGCCTTTTTCATTTTCGGGATGAAGGGAGTGCGAAAACTAAAAGTTCTGATTTAAGAAAAAAGAGTACATCTAAAATGGAAATGCACAATGCACAAATGTAGAGAGAGATAATTCCAAAGAGTGTCTGTAATTTTTAGGGATTGTAAGCTCTTTTTAGATTATATATATCAGATTTTGCAATCGTCGCGAAAAGGGGGAGGCGGGCGATTTTTAATTGAGTGTTCACTTCCAATCCATAAGTAATTTCTTAGGGTAATACAGCCCATTACGCATGAGATGGTTAGGTCAGGTTTTTGTCAATGAGCAAAATAATGGCTTGTTTGACTCGGGTAAATATCCCACCGCATGTTCACTTGAGAATTTAATGAGAGCTTGTTATTCTCTTTAAAAGGTTTGGATCCATAGGTGATTTGCATCTTTAACATGTTTCAAGCATGCATATCCATTTTTAAAACCATGTGTGGAAGAAACCTCTTTCTTATAAAATTCCAAGCCGTTAGGGTTGAACTAGTGCAATTTCCCTTACTTGGACCACAAAAATTTTGTGTTAATTTGTGGTGTGTGAAAAAATTTGATTTACTTACATTTGTTATTGTTTTAAAGTTTTTCCATACAAAAACTCTAAAATTTTCATTTTGTTGTGATCTATTTGCCTTTTTGGTTTTGGAGAAGGAGGGAGAGCGAACACTCAAAGTTTTGATTGGAGAAAAAAGAGTACATCTAAAATGGAAATGAACAATGTACAACTATAGACAGAAATAATTCCAAAGAGTGTCTGTAATTTTTAGGGATTGTAAGCTCTTTTTAGTTTTTATAAATCAGCTTTTGCAATCGTCGGTAAAAGGGGGAGGCGAGGATTTTTAACTAAGTGTTGACTCCCAATCCATGTCATTTCTTAGGGTAATATTGCCCGTTACGCATGATGAGTCACAATACAATCATCTATGATCATTAGTCAGCTTTTTGTAAACGGGCAAAATAATGGCTTGTTTGACTCGAGTAAATATCCCAATGCACGTTCACTTTAGAATTTAATGAGCACTTGTTATTCTATTTAAAAGGTTTGGATCCATGGGTGATTTGAATCTTTAACATGTTTCAAGCATGCATATCCATTTTTAAAGCATGTGTGGAAGAAATCTCTTTCTTATAAAATTCCAAGTTGTTAGGGTTGAACTAGTGGAATTACCCAAACTTGGACAACAAAACTTTTATGTTCATTTGTGGTGTGTGAATAAATTTTCTTTACATGCATTTGTTATTGTTCAAAATTTTTTCCATACATAAACTCTAAAATTTTCTTTTTTTTGTGATCTATTTGCCTTTTTCGTTTACGGGATGAGGGGACAACCAAAGTGTTGATTGAAGAAAAAAGAGTACATCTAAAATGGAAATTCACAATGCACAAATGTATAGAGAGATAATTCCAAAGAGTCTCTATAATTTTTTTGGATTGTGAGCTCTTTTTAGTTTTTATATATCATGTTTTTCAATCGTCAGGAAAAGGGGGAGGTGGGGGATTTTTAACAGAGTATTGACTCCCAATCCACAAGTCATTTCTTAGTGTAATACAGTCCGTGACGCATGCTAAATCACTTTACAATCATCTATGTTTGTTAGGTCTACTTTTTATACATGGGCAAAATAATGGCTTGTTTGACTCGAGTATATGTCCCACCGCATGTTCACTTGAGAATTTAATGAGCGCTTGTTATTCTCTTTAAAAGGCTTGGATCCATAGGTGATTTGCATCTTTAACTTGTTTCAAGCATGCATATCCATTTTTGAAGCATGTGTGGAAGAAATCTCTTTCTTATAAAATTCCAAGCTAGTAGGGGTGAACGAGTGAAATTTCCTTTTGTGTACATTTTTGGTGTGTGAATAAATTTTCTTTACTGACATTTGTTATTTTTTTAAATTTTTTCCGTACTTGAACTCCAAAATTTTCATTTTGTTGTGATCTATTTGCCTTTTTGGTTGACGGGATGAAGGGAGAGCGAAAACTCAAAGTTTTGTTTTAAGAAAAAAGAGTACATCTAGTATGGAAATGCACAATGCACAAATGTAGAGAAAGATAATTCCAAAGAGTTTCTGTAATTTTTAGGGATTGTAAGCTCTTTTTAGTTTATATATATCAGTTTTTGCAATCGTCGAGAAAAGGGGGAGGCAGGGGATTTTTAATTGAGTGTTGACTTCCAATCCATAAGTAATTTCTTAGGGTAAGACAGCCCATTACGCATGAGAAATGACTTTACAATCATCTATGATTGTTAGGTCAGCTTTTTGTAAATGAGCAAAATAATGGCTTGTTTGACTCGGGTAAATATCTCACCGCACGTTCACTTGAGAATTTAATGAGAGCTTGTTATTCTCTTTAAAAGGTTTGGATCCATAAGTGATTTTCATCTTTAACATGTTTCAAGCATGCATATCCATTTTTAAAACAATGTGTGGAAGAAACCTCTTTCTTCTAAAATTCCATGCTCTTAGGGTTGAACTAGTGGAATTTCCCAAACTTGGACAACAAAACTTTTGTGTTCATTTGTGGTGTGTGGATAAATTTTCTTTACTTACATTTGTTATTGTTTTAAATTTTTTCCATACATAAACTCTAAAATTTTCATTTTGTTGTGATCTATTTGCCTTTTTTGTTTAGGGGATAAAGGGAGAGCGAAAACTCAAAGTTTTGATTTAAGATAAAAGAGTACTTCTAAAGTAAAAATGTATAAAGCACAAATGCAGAGAGAGATAATTCCAAAGAGTGTCTAAAATTTTTAGGGATTGTAAGCTCTTTTTAGTTTTTATATATCAGGTTTTGCAATCGTCGGGAAAAGGGGGAGGCGCAAGATTTTTAAATGAGTGTTGACTCCCCATCCATAAGTCATTTCCTAGGGTAATATAGCCCGTTACACATGATAAATCACTTTACAATCATCTATGATCGTTAGGTCATCTTTTTGTAAACTGGCAAAATAATGGTTTGTTTGACTCGGGTAAATATCCCACCGCACGTTCACTTGAGAATTTAAAGAGCGCTTATTATTCTCTTTGAAAGGTTTGGATCCATGGGTGACTTGCATCTTTAACATGTTTCATACATGCATATCCATCTTTAAAGCGTATGTGGTAGAAATCTCTTTCTAATAAAATCCAAAGTTGTTAGGGTTGAACTACTGGAATTTCCAAAAGTTGGATAAAAAAAATTTTGTGTTCATTTTTGGTGTGTGATTAAATTTTCTTTACTTACATTTGTTATTGTTTTAAATTTTTTGCATATATAAACTCCAAAATTTTCATTTTGTTGTGATCTATTTGCCCATTTGGTTTACGGGACGAAGTGAGAGGTAAAAACTCAAAGTTTTGATTTAAGAAAAAAGAGTGCATCTAAAATGGAAATTTAAAATGCAAAAATGTAGAGAGAGATAATTCCAAAGAGTGTGAGTAATTTTTAGCGATTGTTAGCTCTTTTTAGTTTTTATAAATCAGGTTTTGCAATTGTCGGTAAAAGGGGGAGGCGGGGATTTTTAACTGAGTGTTGACTCCTAATCCATAAGTCATTTCTTAGGGTAATATTGCCCGTTACGCATGATAAGTCACTTTACAATCATCTATGATCATTATGTCAGCTTTTTGTAAACAGGTAAAATAATGGCTTGTTTGACTCGGGTAAATATCCCACTGCACGTTCACTTTAGAATTTAATGAGCGCTTGTTACTCTCTTTAAAAGGTTTGGACCCATGGGTCATTTGCATCTTTAACATGTTTCAAGGATGCATATCCATTATTAAAGCATGTGTGGCAGAAATCTCTTTCTTATAAAACTCCAAGCTGATAGGGTTGAAGTAGTGAAATTTCCCAAACTTGGACAACAAAACTTTTGTGTTCATTTTTGGTGTGTAAATAAATTTTCTTTACTTACATTTTGTATTATTTTAAATATTTTCCTTACATAAACTCTAAAATTTTCTTTTTGTTGTGATCTATTTGCCTTTTTCGTGTACGGGATGAATGGACAACGAAAACTCAAAGTTTTGATTTTAGAGAAAAGAGTACATCTAAAATGGAAATGCACAATGCACAAATGTTGAGAGAGATAATTCCAAAGAGGGTCTATAATTTTTAGGGATTGTAAACTCTTTCTAGTTTTTATATATAATGTTTTGCAATCGTCGGGAAAGGGGGAGGCTTGGGTTTTTAACTGAGTGTTGACTCCCAATCCATAAGTCATTTCTTAGTGTAATACGGCCCGTTACACATGCTAAATCACTTTACCATCATCTATGATTGTTAGGTCAGCTTTTTATAAACGGGCAAAATAATGGTTTGTTTGACTCGGGTAAATATCCCACTGCACTTTCACTATAGAATTTAATAAGAGCTTGTTATTCTCTTTAAAAGGTTTGGATCCTTGGGTGATTTGCCTCTTTAACATGTTTCAAGCACGCATATCCATTTTTAAAGCATGTGGGGGAGAAATCTCTTTCTTACAAAATTCCAAGCTGTTAGGGTTGAACTAGTGGAATTTGCCAAACTTGGACAACAAAACTTTTGTGTTCATTTGTGGTGTCTGAATAAATTTTCTTTACATACATTTGTTATTGTTTAAATTTTTTCCTATACATAAACTCTAAAATTTTCATTTTTTTGTGATCTATTTGCCTTTTTCGTTTACGGGATGAAGGGACAACGAAAGTCAAGGTTTTGATTTAAGAAAAAAGAGTACATCTAAAATGGAAATGCACAATGCACAAATGTAGAGGGAGATAATTCCAAATAGTGTCTATAATTTTTAGTGATTTTAAGCACTTTTTAGTTTTTATATATCATGTTTAGCAATCGTTGGGAAAAGGGCGAGGCGGGGGATTTTTAACAGAGTGTTGACTCCCAATCCATAAGTCATTTCTTAGGTAATATAGTCCATTACGCATGATAAATCACTTTACAATCATCTATGATCGTTAGGTCAGCTTTTTGTAAATGGGCAAAATAATGGCTTGTTTGTCTTGGGTAAATATCCTACCACACGTTCACTTGACAATTTAATGAGCGCTTGTTATTCTCTTTTAAAGGTTTGGATCCATAGGTGATTTGAATCTATAACATGTTTCAAGCATGCATATCCATTTTTGAAGCATGTGTGGAAGAAATTTCTTTCTTATAAAATTCCAAGCAGTTAGGGTTGAACTAGTGGAATAGCCCAAACTTGGACAACAAAACTTTTGTGTTCATTTGTGGTGTGTGAATAAATTTTATTTACTTACTTTTGTTATTCTTTTAAATTTTTTCCATACATAAATTCTAAAATTTTCATTTTGTTGTGATCTATTTGCCTTTTTCTTTTTCGGGATGAAGGGAGAGCGAAAACTCAAAGTTCTAATTTAAGAAAAAAGAGTACATCTAAAATGGCAACTGACAATGCACAAATGTAGAGAGATAAAATTCCAAACAGTGTCTGTAATTTTTAAGGATTGTAAGCTCTTTTTAGTGTTTATATATCAGGGTTTGCAATCGTCGGGAAAAGGGGGCGGCGGGGGATTTTTAATTGAATGTTGACTCGCAATCCATAAGTAATTTCTTAGGGTAATATAGCCCATTACGCATGATAAATAACTTTACAATCGTCTATGATTGTTAGTTCATCTTTTTGTAAATGAGCAAAATAATGGCTTGTGTGACTCGGGTAAATATCCCACCGCACATTCACTTGAGAATTTAATGAGAGCTTGTTATTCTCTTTAAAAGGTTTGGATCCATAGGTGATTTGCATCTTTAACATGTTTCAAGCATGCATATCCATTTTTAAAAGCATGTGTGGAAGAAACCTCTTTCTTATAAAATTCCAAGCTCTTCGGGTTTAACTAGTGGAATTTCCCAAACTTGGACAACAAAACTTTTGTGTTCATTTGTGGTATGTAAATAAATTTTCTTTACTTACATTTGTTATTGTTTTAAATTTTTTCCATACATAAACTCTAAAATTTTCATTTTGTTGAGATCTATTTGCCCTTTTTGTTTAGGGGATAAAGGGAGAGCGAAAACTCAAAGTTTTGATTTAAGATAAAAGTGTACTTCTAAAATAGAAATGTAAAAGAAAAAATGCAGATTGAGATAATTCCAAAGAGTGTCTGTAATTTTTAGGGATTGTAAGCTCTTTTTAGTTTTATATATCAGGTTTTGCAATCGTCGGGAAAAGTGGGAGGCACGGGATTTTTAATTGAGTGTTGACACCCAATCCATAAGTCATTTCTTAGGGTAATATAGCCCGTAATGCTTGATAAATCACTTTACAATCATCTATGATCGTTAGGTCATCTTTTTGTAAACTGGCAAAATAATGGCTTGTTTGACTCGAGTAAATATCCCACCGCACGTTCACTTGAGAATTTAAAGAGCGCTTGTTATTCTCTTTAAAAGGTTTGGATCAATTGGTGATTTGCATCTTTAACATGTTTCAGGCATGCATATCCATTTTTAAATCATGTGTGGTAGAAATCTCTTTCTAATAAAATCCAAAGCTGTTAGGGTTGAACTAGTTGAATTTCCAAAAGTTGGACAAAAAAACTTTTGTGTTCATTTGTGGTGAGTGAATAAATTTTCTTTACTTACATTTTTTATTGTTTTAAATTTTTTGCTTACCTAAACTCTAAAATTTTCATTTTTTTGTGATCTATTTGCCTTTTGGATTTACGGGATGAAGGGAGAGCTAAAAACTCAAAGTTTTGATTTAAGAAAAAAGATTAAATCTAAAATGGAAAAGCACAATGCACAAATGTAGAGAGAGATAATTCCAAATTGTGGGTGTAATTTTTAGGGATTGTTAGCTCAGTTTAGTTTTTATAAATCAGGTTTTGCAATTGTCGGTAAAAGGGGGAGGCGGGGGATTATTAACTGAGTGTTTACTCCCAATCCATATGTCATTTATTAGGGTAATATTGCCCGTTACACATGATAAATTACTTTATCATCATCTATGATCATTAGGTCAGCTTTTTGTAAACGGGCAAAATAATGGCTTGTTTGACTCGGGTTAATATCCCACTACACGTTCACTTTAGAATTTAATGAGCGCTTTTTATTCTCTTTAAAAATTTTGGATCCATGGGTGATTTGCATTTTTAACATGTTTCAAGCATACATATCCATTTTTAAAGCGTGTGTGGAAGAAATCTCCTTCTTATAAAATTCCAAGCTGTTAGGGTTGAACAAGTGGAATTTCCTAAACTTGGACAACAAAACTTTTGTGTTCATTTTTGGTGTGTAAATAAATTTTCTTTACATATATTTGTTATTGTTTAAATTTGTTTCCATACATAAGCTCTAAAATTTTCATTTTGTTGTGATCTATTTGCCTTTTTCGTTTACTGGATGAAGGGACTACGAAAACTCAAAGTTTTGATTTAAGAAAAAAGAGTACATCTAAAATGGAAATGAACAATGCACAAATGTAGAGAGAGATAATTCCAAAGAGTGTCTGTAATTTTTAGGGATTGTAAGCTCTTTTTAGTTATTATATATCATGTTTTGCAATCGTCAGAAAAAGGGGGAGACATGCGATTTTTAACAAAGTGCTGACTCCCAATCCGTTGGTCATTTCTTTGTGTAATACAGCCATTACGCATGCTAAATCAGTTTAAAATCATCTATGATCATTAGGTCAGCTTTTTGTAAACAGGCAAAATAATGGCTTGTTTGACTCGGGTAAATATCCCACCGCACATTGACTTGAGAATTTAGTGAGCGTTTTTTATTCTCTTTAAAAGGTTTGGATCCAAAGGTGATTTGCATCTTTAACATGTTTCAAGCATGCATATCCATTTTTAAAGCATGTGAGGAAGAAACCTCTTTCTTATAAAATTCCAAGCTGTTAGGGTTGAACTAGTGGAATTTCCCAAACTTGGACCACAAAACTTTTGTGTGCATTTGTGGTGTGTGAATAAATTTTCTTTACTTACATTTGTTATTGTTTTAAATTTTTTCCTTACATAAACTCTAAAATTTTCATTTTGTTGTGATCTATTTGCCTTTTTGGTTTACGAGATGGAGGGAGAGCCAAAACTCAAACTATTGATTGAAGAAAAAAGAGTACGTCTAAAATGGAAAGGCACAATGTACAAATATAGTGAGAGATAATTCCAAAGAGTGTCTGTAATTTTTAGGGATTGTAAGCTCTTTTTAGTTTTTAAATATCAGGTTTTGCAATCGTCAGGAAAAGGGCGAGGGATGGGATTTTTAATTGAGGGTTGACTCCGTATCCATAAGTCATTTCTTAGGGTAATATTGCCCTTTACGCATGATAAATCACTTTACAATCATCTATGAACGTTTGGTCAGCTTTTCTTAAACAGGCAAAATAATGGCTTGTTTGACTTGAGTAAATGTCCCACCACACGTTCACTTTAGAATCTAATGAGCGCTTGCTATTCTCTTTAAAAGGTTTGGATCAATGGGTGATTTGCATCTTTAACATGTTTCAAGCATGCATATCCATATTTAAAGCATGTGTGGAAGAAATCTCTTTCTCATAAAATTCCAAGCTGTTGGGGTTGAACTAGTGTAATTTCCCAAACTTGGACAACAAAACTTTTGTGTTGATTTGTGGTGTGTGGATAAATTTTCTTTACATACATTCGTTATTGTTTAAATTTTTTTCGATACATAAACTCTAAAATTTTCATTTTGTTGTGATCTATTTGCCATTTTTGTTTACGAGATGGAGGGAGAGCGAAAACACAAACTTTTGACTGAAGAAAAAAGAGAACAAGTAAAATGGAAATGATAAATGTACAAATGTAGAGAGAGATAATTCCAAAGAGTCTGTATTTTTTAGGGATTGTAAGCCCTTTTTAGTTTTTTATATATCAGGTTTATCAATCGTCCGGGAAAAGGTGGAGGCGAGGGATATTTAATTGAGTGTTAACTCCCAATCCATAAGTTATTTTTTTGGGTAATATTGCTCGTTTCGCATGATAAATCACTTTACAATCATCTATGATTGTTAGGTCAGCTTTTTGTATACGGGCAAAACAATGGCTTGTTTGACTCGGGTAAATATCCCAACGCACGTTGACTTGAGAATTTAATGAGCGTTTGTTATTCTCTTTAAAAGGTTTGGATCAAAAGGTGATTTGC